>NC_058518.1:296358597-297028954 GCF_904849725.1 Hordeum vulgare subsp. vulgare | reverse complement strand
CCCTTCCTGTCGACAACGTGCAAATCAAATTCTTGTAGCAAGAGAACCCATCTGATAAGTCTAGGTTTAGCGTCCTTCTTCTCCATGAGGTACTTAATAGCAGTGTGCTAAGTGTGAATAGTGACTTTGGAATCTACTATGTAAGACCTGAACTTTTCACATGCAAACACGACTGCTAAAAATTACTTTTCCGTAGTAGCATAGTTTCTTTGGGCACTGTCTAGAGTTTTACTAGCATAGTGAATAACATTCAACTTCTTATCAACTCTTTGCCCTAGGACAGAACCAACAACGTAATCTCTAGCATCACACATGATTTCAAAAGGTAAGTTCCAATCAGGTGGTTGAACAATAGGTGCAGTTATCAAAGCCCTCTTAAGTATTTTGAAGGCTTCCTCACAATCATCGTCAAAACAAAAGGGATATCCTTTTGCAAGAGATTGGTAAGAGGCCTAGAAATCTTAGAGAAGTCTTTAGTAAACCTTCTATAGAAACCAGTATGACCAAGGAAACTTATTATACCTTTGATATCTGTGGGGTATGGAATTTTCTCATTGGATCAACCTTAGCCTTATCGACTTCAATACCTCTTTCAGAAATTTTATGTCCTAAGACGATGCCTTCATTGACCATAAAGTGGCACTTCTCCCAATTCAAGACAATATTGGTGTCTTTACATCTCTGCAAGACTCGATCAAGGTTGCTGAGGCAATCGTCAAAGGAAGACCTGCAAAAGGAGAAGTCATCCATGAAAACCTCAACAATCTTTTCACAAAAGTCAGAGAATATAGCCATCATACATCTTTGAAAGGTGGCCGGTGCATTACATAAGCCAAAATCATACGTCTATAAGCAAAGGTACCGAAAGGGCAGGTGAAAGTGGTTTTCTTCTGATCAGATTGTGCAACTGGTATTTGGGAGAAACCAGAATAACCGTCTAGAAAGCAGAAGTGTGTGTGTTTAGACAGTCTTTCAAGCATTTGGTCGATAAAAGGAAAGGGGTAATGATCTTTCCTAGTGGATTTATTCAATTTCCTAAAATCGATCACCATCCTATAACCAGTAATAATCCTCTGTGGGATTAATTCATCCTTATCATTAAGGACAACGGTAATGCCTCCCTTCTTAGGGACGCAATGCACCGGACTCACCCAATCGCTATGAGCAACAGGATAAATAATACCTGCCTCCAGGAGCTTTAGTATTTCTTTTCTTACTACTTCTTTCATCTTAGGATTTAATCTCCTTTGATGATCAGCAACTGGTTTGAAATCAAGATCAATTTTAATCTTGTGTTGGCATAGAGTGGGACTAATGCCCTTAAGTTCATCAAGAGTATATCCAATAGCAGCACGGTGCTTCCTCAGAGTTTTTAGTAATTTATTTTCTTCATGCTCTGAGAGGCTAGCACTAATTATGATAGGATATATCTCTTTTTCGTCAAGATCAGCATACTTAAGAGTATCAGGCAACCATTTAAGCTCGAAAACAGGATCACCATTTGGCGGGGGTGGATTGTGATAGCCTGGCTTATTAGGGTTGATAGACTAGTCCTATCAATAAGGAATTCCTTCTTTTCCGAGAGCCCATTAGAACAAAACTCCCAGGTTAAGTGTGCTCAGCTACATGTACTGGACTCGATGCACAGACGTTTGTGCCAAGAGGGAACGCTCCTGTGGCCCGACGAGGACGTCGGTTCCTTTGAGTGGTGGTGTATGTGATATCCTGGCTTATTAGGGATGATAGATTACTCAAATCAATAAGGAATTCCTTCTTTTTCGGGAGCCAATTCGAACAGAACTCCCAGGTTAAGCGTGCTCAGCTTGGAGTAGTTCTAGGATGGGTTACCGACCGGGAAGTTGATCCCGGGTGCGCATGAGTGAGGACAAAGTGGGAAGAAAAGACTAGTATTGATATGTGGGGCGAGTCTAGATCCCGTCAGGAGTAACGACCCCCGGCGGGTGTGTCCGGGGCCTTACATGGATCCCCAAGCAGTTCAACAGGCAGATTATTCTTAAGGATAGGATATTGTTCTAAGACAACTCTATCTATCTCATCGCTTTCATCCATATGCATATCATTTTCATGCTCAAGCAAGTACTGCTCTAAGGGATCAGTAGGAGGCACGACAATAGAAGCTAAAGCAATAGTTTCATCCTTACTAGGCAACTCCTTTTCATGATCCCCAAGCAGTTCAACAGGCAGATTATTCTTAAGGATAGGATATTGTTCTAAGACAACTCTATCTATCTCATCGCTTTCATCCATATGCATATCATTTTCATGCTCAAGAAAGTACTACTCTAAGGGATCAGTAGGAGGCACGACAATAGAAGCTAAAGCAATAGTTTCATCCTTACTAGGCAACTCCTTTTCATGACGCTGTCTACCAAACTTGGAGAAATCGAACTCAAGTGACACACCTTCAAAACCAACAGTGACAGTTTGCTTCTCACAATCAATATGAGCATTGACAGTATTGACAAAAGGTCTGCCAAATATGATGGGACAAAAGCTATCTTGGGTGGTAGCAAGAACGATGAAATCAGCAGGATACTTCGTTTTACCACACAAGACTTCAACATCCCTAACAATTCCCTTGGCAAGCTGAATAGTGACATCAATAGGCTCTATCTCAATAGGTGCAATCTCATCTTTGATTTCATCATATAAGGATTGAGGTATTGCACTAACACTAGCACCCACGTCACATGAACCATGATAGCAATGATCTCCTATCTTAACAGAAACAACAGGCGTGCCAACAACAGGCCTATGTTTGTCTCTAGCATGAGGTTTAGCAATTCTAGCAGCATCTTCACAGAACTGAATATTATGTCCCTCAACATCGTCGGAAAAAAGATCTTTGATAATAGCAATGCTAGGTTCAACTCTAATTTTCTCAGGGGGTGTAGGTGTTCTAATGTAGCCTCTACGTATCATAGTTGAAGCTTTAGAATGATCCTTTATCCTAACAGGGAAAGGTGGTTTCTCAATGTAAGTACTGGGAACAACACGCTCATTATAGGCAATGACTCTCTCTTCAACTGGATTGGGTTTAACTACATTGACTTCTAAAGGAGGATGATATTTAAACCACTTCTCTTTGGGGAGATCAACATGAGCAGCAAATGATTCACACAGTGAAGCTACTATCTCAGAGTCAAGTCCATACTTAGCGCTAAAGTCACCAAAAGTATTTGTTTCAACAAAGGATTTAACGCAATCAAACTGGAAATTCATACCTGACTCCTTACCTTCTTCAAGCTCCCAATCTTCAGAGTTGCGTTTAATTCTCTCCAATAAATTCCATTTGAAGTCAATATCTCTCTTCATAAAAGAACCGGTACAAGAAGTATCAAGCATGGTGCGATCATCATGAGAAAGCCGAGCATAAAAGTTCCGAATGATAATTTCTCTCGAGAGTTCATGATTGGGGCATGAATATAACATTGATTTAAGCCTCCCCCAAGCTTGAGTGATGCTTTATCTATCACGAGGACAAAAATTATAAATATTCGATCACGATGTACTAAATGCATAGGATAAAACGTTTGATGAAATTCCAATTTCAACCGATTGTAGTTCCATGATCCAGTATCATCACATAGCCTATACCATGTCAACGCCTTATCCTTCAAAGATAAAGGAAAGACCTTCTTCTTGACCTCATCCTCGGGAAAACTTGCAATCTTAAATAAACCACAAACTTCATCTACATAGATTAGATGCAAGTCTGGATGTGATGTTCCATCCCTGTAAAAGGATTAGCCAACAGTTTTTCTAGCATACCCGAAGGAAATTCAAAGAAAATATTTTCAGTAGGTGCAGAAGGTTGAGGAGCAACTATTTGTGCTTCCGTTCGAGGTGAAGATACCCCGAACAAGCCCCTCAAAGGATTAGTATCCATAGTGACAAGTGACAATGAACTTCAGCACACTATATGAATGTTACCTTACCAAGTTCCACTTACCAAAGGCGCTTCACTCCCCGGCAATGGCGCCAAAAAAGAGTCTTGATGACCCACAAGTATAGGGGATTAATCGTAGTCCTTTTGATAAGTAAGAGTGTCGAACCCAACGAGGAGCAGAAGGATCTGACAAGTGGTTTTCAGCAAGGTAATATCTGCAAGCACTGAAATTATCGGTAACAAGTGATTGTATGGTGAGACGATTCGTAGCAAGGAACAAGTAACAAAAGTAACAACGGTGCCGCAAAGAGGCCCAATCCCTTTTGTAGCAAGGGACAAGCCTGGACAAAGTCTTATAGGAGGAAAAGCGCTCCCGAGGACACACGGGAATTTCTATCATGCTAGTTTTCATCATGTTCATATGATTCACGTTCATTACTTTGATAATTTGATATGTGGGTGGACCAGCGCTTGGGTACTGCCCTTACTTGGATAAGCATCCCACTTATGATTAAACCCTCTCGCAAGCATCCGCAACTACGAAAGAAGAATTAAGTCAAAGTCTAACCATAGCATTAAACTAGTGGATCCAAATAAACCCCTTACGAGGCAACGCATAAACTAGGGTTTAAGCTTCGGTCACTCTAGCAACCCATCATCTACTTACTACTTCCCAATGCCTTCCTCTAGGCCCAAATAATGGTGAAGTGTTATGTAGTCGACGTTCACATAATACCACTAGAGGAGAAACCACATACAACACATCAAAATATCGAACGAATACCAAATTCACATGACTACTATTAGCATGACTTATCCCATGTCCTCAGGAACATAAGTAACTACTCAGAAAGCATAATCATGTTCATGACCAGAGAGGTAATGAGTAGCATCAAGGATCTGAACATAAACTCTTCCACCAAATAATCCAACTAGCATCAACTACAAGGAGTAATTAACACTACTAGCAACCTTACAAGTACCAATCGGAGTCGTGAGACGGAGATTGGTTACAAGTGGTGAACTAGGGTTTGGAGATGAGATGGTGTTGATGAAGATGTTGATGGTGACTAGTCCCCTCTGATGAGAGGAGTGTTGGTGATGACGATGGTGACGATTTCCCCCTCCGGGAGGGAAGTTTCCCCGGCAGGATCGTCCTGCCGGAGCTCAATATTGGTTCTGCTCAAGTTCTGCCTCGTGGCGGCGGCGAATCCTCCTAAAAGCTCCCTTCTGATTTTTTTCCGGACGAAACCCTTCATATGGCAAAAGATGAGCGCCGGAGGGGCAACAGGGACCCAGAAGCCCTCCAGCCCCTGCCAAGGGGGTAGGTCGGGCTTGGCAGGCTTGTGGCCTCCAGGTGGCGCCCCTCTAGTACCTCTTCCGCCCAGTATTTTTTATATATTCCCAAAAAATTCCACGTTGATTTTCACGGCTTTCGGAGTTGCGCAGAATAGGCATCTCAAACTTGCTCCTTTTTCAGGCCAGAATTCCAGCTGCCGGCATTCTCCCTCTTCATGTAAACCTTGCAAAATAAGAGAGAAAAGGCATAAGTATTGTACCT
The DNA here is from genome assembly GCF_904849725.1 of Hordeum vulgare subsp. vulgare. Classification (NCBI taxonomy): domain Eukaryota; kingdom Viridiplantae; phylum Streptophyta; class Magnoliopsida; order Poales; family Poaceae; genus Hordeum; species Hordeum vulgare. The sequence continues at coordinate 297,023,483 of NC_058518.1, read as the reverse complement.
CGAAGTGTAATAACAGCCCAAAAAGCAATAAATATCAACATGAAAACATGATGCAAAATGGACGTATCACTCCTCGAGGGCCGCGGGCCAGTAGAATCCGTGGCGGAACGCCTTGGCCACCAGGGTTCTAGAGGCGGCATGATGCCCCCACTCCCCCTGGTGAATGTCTCTGAGGATCTCCTGTCCCTTTTCTGATTCGACGCAGCGCTGGAACATGCCAGTCACACTACGGCGAACCAGCTCGCGATTAATGATTGCGTAGGCTGCAGATCTGCGTTGGATCTACCTCGCCTCCGCCTCTTCTTGAGGAAGCTCGCCGCGGAGGAGGAAGGCCAGGATGGATTGAGCCCATGACAGAGCCGACACAAGGGCTGGCTCCGCCTCGACCTGATTGTTAGGGGCTTCTGCAGCGCCCGTGCTTGATGAAGCAGTAGTCGTGGGCTCGAGACGAGGTGTCTCTGATGCCATCGTGGCAGCCGGCTAACCGTCTACCTCCATGACGTCCACCCATTGGGTGTCGAGACGAAAGGATTCGAGGCAGGGCGGAGTCGGAGTTGTTGTTGTAGCCAGTGTCGCAATTGGAGTCGGCATAGTTAGCGTAGCCGGCGCATGAGCTGTAGCCGGCGTAGTTGGTGCAGCCGATAGCGCTTGCACCGAAGATTCAGCCGGTGCCGCAATTGGAGTCGGCATAGCCAGAGTAGCCGGTACAAGAGCTGTAGCTCGCGTAGCTGGTGGAGCCGACGACGCTTGGACCGAAGAATCAGCCGGCACGAAGATCGATGCCTACTCTGGAGACGGCCTGATAGACGGCTTGAGGAGCTGCTCGAGGGAGACACCGACTGGGATAGCCTGTCTCATGGAGCCAATATTGGCTAGTGTATCAGCCGCCTCATTGTCTGCTCTAGGAATATGATGGAACTCGCAGCCCTCGAAGGGGCCGCTGAGCTGCTGGATGAGGAAGCGGTAGCTTGCCATGTTGGCATCCCTGGCATCCCATTCGCCAGAAAATTGCTCCACCACCAAGTCTGAGTCGCCGAAGCATATGAGCCACCGGATGCCAATCTCCTTGGCGAGCCGGAGGCCATGAGCGAGTGCTTCGTACTCGGCGACGTTGTTGGAGGCGGCGAAGTGGATCTGGAGAGCATACTTGAGATGGTCTCCTTTCGGAGACGTCAAGACGATGCCGGCTCCCAAACCAGTCCGCATCTTTGAGCCGTCGAAGTGCATCCGCCAATGCGTGGAGTCTGCAGGTGGTGGTTCGAACTGGGTTTCGGCCCAGTCGACTAAGAAGTCGGCCGCCACCTGAGATTTGATGGCGGTGCGAGGCTCGTAGTGGATATCATGGTCCGCCATGGCGATGGACCACTTGGCGATCCTCCCAATTACATCATGGTTTCCCATGATTTCTGAAAGTGGAGCAGTGCTCACCACGGTGATAGCATGCTCTTGGAAGTATTGCTTCAACTTCTTTGCGGCAAGGTAAATGCCATAACACATTTTTTGGTAGTGGGGATAGTTCTGCTTGGAGGCGGACAAGACCTCGCTGAGGTAGTAGACAGGGCGCTGCACTAATACTACCTTGCCCTCCTCCTTGAGTTGAACTACTAACACTACACTAACCACGCGAGTGGTCGCTGCAATGTATATGAGTATGGGTTCCCTTTCAGCCGGCGCTGCCAAGATTGGAAGGCACGAGATGACCCGCTTGAGGTCGTGGAAGGCTTCGTCCACCTGGTCGTTCCACTCAAATTTCGTCGTCTTCTTCATGAGCTGGTAGAGTGGAAGGGCCTTCTCGCCAAGCCGGCTGACAAACCGGCTAAGGGACGCCAGGCAGCCGGCGAACTTCTGGACGTCTAGGATCCGAGCCGGCCGCACCGTCTGCTCGATGGTGCCGATCTTCTCGGGGTTCGCCTCGATGCCACGAGCGGACACGAAGAACCCCAAGAGTTTGCCGCCTGGAACCCCAAAGACGCACTTCTCTGGGTTGAGCCGGATCCTGTATTTGCGCAGGTTGGCGAACATCTCCCGCAGGTCGTCGAGGAGGCTGAAGTGCTGCTTCGTCTTGACGATGATGTCATCCACATAGACGTGGATGTTTCTGCCGATCTGTGGCAGTAGGCACTGCTGCATGCAGCCTTGGAACGTCGCATGGTGGTGTAGCAGTAGGCCCCGAAGGGCGTGATGAAGGAGGTCTTCAGGCGATCAACTAGATCCAGGTTGATTTGATGGTATCCTGAATAAGCATCCAGAAACGACAGCAGCTTGCAACCTGCAGTGGAGTCAATCACTTGATCTATTCTAGGAAACGCGAAAGGGTCTTTCAGACATGCCTTATTCAAGCTAGTGTAGTCGATACACATTCGCCAGGTGTTATTCTTTTTCACAACCAGGACTGGATTAGCTAACCAGTCCGGGTGGAAAACCTCCATGATGAAGCTCGCTGCAAGGAGCCGGGTAATCTCTTCTCCAATTGTGCGCTGCTTCCCCTCGGCGAAGCGGCGCAAGGGTTGTTTCACCAGCTTGGCATCCGGTCACACGTGAAGTTTGTGCTCGGCGTACTTCCTCGAAACGCCCGGCATGTCTTTGGGGGACCCTGCAAAGATGTATCGATTCTCACGGAGGAATTCGGCGAGCTCGCCTTCCTATTTGGGGCTGAGGCCAGCCCCGATGGTGACGCATTACTTGGGGTTTGCAGGGTCGAGTGGCACCTGCTTGGTCTCTTTGGCCGGCTTGAAGGAGCCCTCGCCGGCCCACTGGGACGGATGAGAAGGAATCGCCGGTTGCTCGGTAGCCTGGGCCATGAGCCGGTCGATCTGCCGCTTCTCCTCAGCAATCGCCAGGGCGTCGGCGAGGCGACTTCTATCTTGGGTGCACTCGAGCGACTTCTTGTAGTCGCCAGGAATGGTGATGATGCCCTTTGGACCCGGCATCTTCATCTTCAGGTAAGCGTAATGCGGGATAGCCATGAAGTTGGCTAGAGCCGGTCTGCCTAGCAGCGCGTGATACGGGCTGCTGAGGTCCACTACCTCGAACCATATGGACTCTCGGCGGAAGTGAGCCTTGTTGCCGAAGAGGACGTCCAGCTGGATTTTGCCGATAGGCAACCAGGACTGTCCAGGCACGATGCCGTGGAAAACAGTGCTGGTCGGCAGGACGTCCGCCTCCTTGAGCCCGAGCTTGCGGAGAGTGTTGAGGTAGAGGATGTTGATGCCTCTACCGTCGTCGACTAGCAACTGGGATAACCGGCAGGTGAGCCTCTTGGAGGCAAAGGTGTCGTCAAGGACGAGCGCGTATGAGCCCGGGTTGGGCATCATCGCAGGATGGTCCACCCGGCTCCCATGTGATTGGTCTGTCACACCAATGCATGTATTGGGGAACCGGGGGAACCATGGCATTCACCTCGTGCCGTCTCTGTCGCAGGCTATGCTTATCATCGCCTTCACTGGTGAAGACGACAAATGCTCCGTCGTGATGGGAGTAGTCGTCGTGGAGGCGGTCGTCGTCACGAGGCGGCGGTGGTTGAGCCGGTGCAGGACCAGGAGCCTGGGCATGAGGCGCAGCCTGCGCTCCTGGGGCAGCCGGCAGGCCCTCCCTTTGCGACAACCGGCGTGCGAAGCTGCACTCTCAAAGGGTGTGGGTAGACGGTTGTGCCCCAGAATGTATCTTGCAGGGGGCGTCAAGCAGCTGCTCGAAGGTCTGCGTGGGAAACCAGTTTGCATTGCCCCTGTTGGGGCGCTTCCACGGAGGGCTGGCTTGGGGAGCCGACGTCTTGCCCTCCATCCTGGCTACCAACTTGTTGTTGGAGCGTGAATCCATATGATCCGCCTTGCGCTAGTTGTTGTTCTGGCCGCCTCGACGTCTCCAGCCGGCTTGGGAGTAGCCGGCATGGGGACAACCTTGTCTGAGGCGGTCACCTTGACTCCCATCGCCGAGTCGGCCGTAGCGTACTTGTCCGCCTTGGCCATGAGCACCACTAGAGAGGTGGGCTCGGAGCACATGAGCTTGTGCTTGAGGTGGGTGCCGTCTCGGCAACCGTCGATGAAGTACTAGATGGCCTGTACCTCATGCACCCTCTCGCAGGAGTTGCGGAGCTCCGTCCACCGAGTGACGTAGTCGCGAAGGGGTTCGTCGGGCCTCTGGACGCACATGGCTAGCTCGCGAGGCCGGCCAGGGCGTTTGTAGGTGCCAGTGAAGTTGCAGACGAACACCTCCTTGAAGTCCACCCAGGAGTTGACGCTGCTGGCTGGAAGGTTGTTAAGCCAAGTCCGAGCCGAGCCGGCCAACATGAGTGGCACGTAGCGGACGGCTACGCGCTTGTTGCCCGTGGCAATGCCGACGGTTGTGGTGTAGTCGATCAGCCAGTCCTCTGGCTTGGCAGTGCCATTGTACTTGGCACTGTCCCGAGGCAAGGTGAAGCCTCAGGGGAAGGGCTCCCCTCAGATCCAGGGACCGAAGTAGGCCGGACCGATGGGACTGTCCTCCTCTAGGAGGGCTAACTGGGCCAGGGTGATGAGACGCCTGCGGGCGTCCCGGTCACCCTGGGGAATGCGAGCGCCGATCCGAGCTGTGAGCGGAGAAGCACCTCTCGAACCGGAGACATGGGTCCTCCCCGGAAGAGGAACCTCACACGCCGAGTTGCTCTCGTCGCCTCCGCAACGCCTCCTCGAATTATGAGCTCTGGCGCTGGGAGCGCCGGTCTTGACTTCCCTCGCCCCTCCGGCCGGAGGTGCTATGCGAGGAAGATCCCTCCGCGTGGTGGTGATCGCTAGGGTTGCATCGCGCTCCAGGGTTGGGTCCCGGAGACTCTGACTAGGCTTGACCGGGGTCAAGCCGCGTCTGCTGTTCGTGGGCGGCGTCAAGGAGATCCTTGACCCGCTTCTCCTTGAAAGCGCGCTCCTCGCCCTCCAGGCTTGGCATTTCTTCCATGGCCGCCTGCGCCGCCCGCAAGTTGGCCGCAGGGGTCTTGTAGACGGGCTGGTTGCCGCCTAGGATCTCAGCAATGAACCGGCCACGGCCGCGGACCGATCCAAGCCGACTAGGGGCCTCCAAAATCGCAGTGAGGCCGTATGCGGAGTTATACTCGCGCTGCGTGGCCTCCATCCGACGCTTTGCCGAGGCGACGACAATGCCCTCCTCCAAGATATGCTTGCGAGCCTCCTCCAGTGAGGCTCGGGCGTCGTTAGGGTTTCCGGAAGCGGTGATGGGTGTCTTCAGGCTGGCGAGAGCGTCCTGAAGAGTATCAACGGTGACGACAGCAGGCTCACCAGCGTCTGCTGACGCATTACCATGAGCCGTGCTGGTGCTAGCGCCGATAACCATCACCTCCACGACGTTGGAGACGGTGGCGACATGGTACGGGGTGAAGAACCCCACCGAAGGCGGAGGGCCATCGAAGACAAGTACGTTGCTGGGGTACACGTCATGTGCAGGCATCTCAGCGATAGAGAGCCTGCTGAAGCTGGCGCATAGCGCCTCAACGTCGAAGTCCTAGCCGAAGTAGCGAGGACCGTCGTTGAGACGCAGGTCGCTAAAGAGAACGTTGAGGTTCTCCATAGCAGCGACGACGACGCTAGGAAGCGCCTCGTCATCGGAATCTTCGTCTGAATCCGCATGGCGGACGGGGACGTCGATCATCATCGGTGTTGCCTCATCGACAGCGGGATCCACGGGCATGCAGATCGATCCGGACGTGATGCATCCGGTAGTTTAGGTGCGGGGCCCCGCCCAGCACGTAAACCTAGCCGATGCCGCGATCGGCCCCATGATGGGCGCCAAATGTCGGTGAATACTCACAACATATGGCATAGGTAGGATAAAGTCGATGAGAACCGAAGGGACAACGGAGGGCGCTGGGGATGAGGTTGGTATAGGCATGGGATGCACGATGTACCCAGGTTTAGGGCTCTCCGTAGAGATAAGACCCCTAGTCCTGCCGGAGTGTATGATGTATATGGATGGATTACAAGGTTGCTCCTAGAGCTGTGTTGGGGAGGAGGAAGAGGGGAGCAGCTGGCTCATCTCTGCCTCTCTCTATGTGGTTGGTGGGTGTGGTATGTTGTTCGACCGACCCTTTGCATGGAGGGTGACCGGGGGGTTTTATAGACGAACCCACCGGCCTACAATATGGATAAAAGGTACGAGAGTGGGACCCGGCTGGCAGCCTCGCCGGCTGGCCAGAGGCCCACGAGGGTCTTGTCTTGTTGCTTGAGGGGCCCGCCGACTGCGAGGTCTCGTTTGGCTGTGGGACCCGTCGACTAGCCAATGAAGCTCTCGCGTAAGGTTGACGCCGAGCACGCGCTGTACGTCAAGCGTCGTCCAGCGAGATTCGTCATGGGCGGATAGTACGGCCGCCTCCACTGTTCCCCACGCCGAGTGCAGTAATGGAGTGGGAGTTTGACGGTCTGACACTAGGCTGGGTGATGGATCAGAGCCGGGGTAGGTCAGCGGCGTGGCCGCCGACGCTCGTACCTGCCGGACACTCCGATCCAGTACCTTTGCTGACGCGTCGCCACCTTTAATCGTAGGGTCTCGTCATGACCTATGATCTGATGTGACTTGAGATTCCCGGCCGGCTAGCCTGCTTGGCTAGCCGGCTTGGGCACGGCCGCCTCTTCCTAGCCGGCTGGCTTGGCCAAGCCGGTCAGGAAGAGGTAGCCATCTCGCCTCTAGCTGGCAGGGGTTGCCTCACCGGCCAGAGAGTTGGCCGCCTCGTCCTCCAGCCGGCAGGTGCTGCCTAGCCGGCCAGAGAACTTGGGCCTTTGGAAACTACACTTGGTCATTCCCTTTGGGCAGGAAATGAAGGAGGAGGCTCGATGAGCCTACCCTAGGGTTATCCACCTGACATTACTACTACTAATTAGTTAGTTCATAGTTCTAAGAAATTCAGCATAAGCAACATGGCCGAACTAAATTGGCATCATATGTTGTTTGTATATGGTCTACTTCACTCCAATTAACTTCTGAGAAGTCACTATTTTACCCTTTGTGGCTAATAGCCATAGCAACGTTCCATTGTCTAGCCTTGCCCCCCTTCGATAAACTTTTTGTACTGCTTGTTTTCATACTTTCCAAGCAAGTCATCAGTTCACACAGGACATTCGTGGATTCACCATTATGTTAGATTCATAGGAATATAGGACATACGTTGGAAAAGCCTTACACGACTTTAACAACGGAGCACAAATTAGTTTTCCAAAAATGGCTGCCATTTAAACTTGTGTAATGTGCAGTCTTGGCTCTTGACCTGAAATAAATATTTTTAACAGGGATGGAGGTCTTGTGGGGTTTTTAATGGCTTGCTCAAATACCTTTGGACTGGTGACTGGTGCTTTGGATTGAGTGAAATTCCAAGAAACATCTGGAAAAACGCAGACTGGACTCACTGCCAAAAAGTACTTTCTGATAGAGTTGCCAAGATGGATATAAAGCTTGATAATGCTCATCAAGAGTATTCAAATTCAATTGTTGTAAGTACATTTGTAAATCCTTAATAATATCCGTACTCATTGCCAACTTGTCGTTTGCTGAAGTGTTGTTCCATTTCTAGGTTGCTCAAGCCACTTCAAATCAAATGTCAAAGTGTGATCTCTTAAGCCCTTATATGGATATTATTGACCGAATGGTTGCTCAGATGGTACCAAAGCAATTATTAGTACTACTTGTAGTTGAATTTCAAACTCGGCGATTAAATACGGTAACTTGTGATTGTGTGTTATTTCAGCTGTAGGATGATCCATCATTCAAGCCTTCTGGTGGCAGATTAGGTGAAATGATATGGACTATGATACAAATGATAAAACAATGGCCAATCTACGACGTCAACTTAGGATGGCTCATGAGGAGTACTATTGGTGTAAAAGGTATTGTGGAATACTTCATCGTGATCAGTTTTATCGCGATGACGCTCATCGTGACCGCAACCCTCTTCTATGTGATGGTAGTTTAGATATCGACTTGTAATGTGAAGAAAAACTCGCTACTCGCGGTCTCGAGACTTGTAATGTTCTAACTTTGTTCGCTATTTTGAATTCGGAGACTAATATGATGAATTGTATTCAGAGACTAATCTTCTTTTGTATTCGATAAATCTGCTGTTTATATGTTGTGCTGTTTATATTCCGTGTTGTAATGTATTTTGTAACCTGTGCAAATATCAGAAAAGAAAAAAAATAATTCCTAATATTCATAGTAGTGGCGCACCATATTGCACTTTAGTGGCGCACATAAATAAACACCCAAGTGGCGCATTATCTAAAAGTGCGCCATTAGTAACCCAAACCACAAGGTACACATCGCCCCTTGGAGTAACAGCAGTGACGCACTTCTGGGCCTAGTAATGGCGCACTTTAGCTACGCCATTAGTGTTTGGGATAGTAATGGCACAGCAGGTGGTGCGCCACTGTTATGTAGATTAACAGCGGCGCACCAGGCGTGCGCCATTACTATTTATTAGTAGTGGCGTGATAATAGTGGCGCACCTATAGTGCGCCATTAATAGCCAAAATAGGTGCGCCACTAACAACATTTTTTCTAGTAGTGATAGATCTCAAGCATGTTCGTACTGACAAACAACTAGTTGATATCTTTACCAAACAACTTGATGACAAAGTGTTATGTCATTTGAGGAGTGAGTTGAACATCATTGATGCTTCAAACCTGAGCTAGACTCACTCATATGCATGCAAGGGCATGAGCTTGATTGTCCATTCCATGATACCATTGATTTTACTATCTTATATCTTAGAAACTATGCTCCCTTGTATTGCATCTAACCTTTTGTAGGTAATTGGAAGAAATACACTCCACAAGATTGCCATCAATTCACATCAAAAGCAGTCTTGACATCGCCAAGTATCAACAACCTTTTCTTTCGAGATAGAGGAAGAAGACGACAAAATCATATCCTTGACAATTCTATGATATTTAATTTCACTCATGTCAATTGGATGTATTATGTTCTTCCTTGCGTGACTAACCATTGTAGTTGAAAAGTAAACCAAAAAGACATGGAATGCTCCCAACTCAAGATGAACTTCATCAACATTGAGCATCCAGAACAAGTTCACCTACATGCTACGTCATCAACATAATTCGAAGGTATATACTCATGTCTTTGACAAGGCTTTACACCAATTCATGGGGTAAAGCAACTCAAGTGGCATGAAAACATTGAAATGCTTAATCAAAAAATGGTAATCCTATTTCGAGCATAACGATAAGTATGACCTATGATCAAGCATCCTTGCTTGACTCCACAAGTCAAATACTCTAATATAGGTGACCTAGTCACCGCCCCACATGTAGATGGAGATCATTGTATGGTTCACATTTGACCTTACACATTCTTAGAACCATTCAACTCTCATCTACATGCATGTATATATTTCAAAAAAAGTCTACTTTTTGTTTTTATCTTACTTTTGGAATCTTGAAACAACTGTTTTGATTTGCCTATTTTCTATTAAGGAGTTGAATTTCATTGCAACTCGGTCTCACCGATCTGGGACACTCGCTCCAACTGATTTCTCCCAGAGGCCTGAATTTCATTCTCAGTTCTACCGAACCATTTTGCCTCGGTGACTCCGATATTATAACAACGTTAGTTGCCCTGATATTCTTTGTTGTACTACCGTCTTAGTGGGGGATTTTCAATGATCCCATATTTCATTGCCTCCTAACATTGTATTGAATTTTTTTGAGACAAAATACATTTCCAGCTTGTGTTTTTCTAGGAGAAGAAAATTTCTCTTGGGTGAGAAAAATCTCAGTGATCCCATACAATATCAGAGGGAGATTTATCTAGGATCCCTAACATAGGGGGAGATAGTTCAAGGAACTCCTATCCATAACAAAGGGGAAGAACATTGGATGAACCCTACAGACTATCTAAGTGGGAGAAAAGACTAATTCAAGGAGCCCTTATCAAAGAGAGAAGTATCCAGGATCCCCTTCTCTCAATGAGCCCTTACCTTATAACCTATTCTTTTTGATAATTTATGCCAAAGGGGGACAAATATTATCAAAGCTGCCATTCAATGAAGAGATACTTGTTCCTACAAGGTGAAGTATCTGATTTACTCCTTCTGTCTGGCTCCACATGGCTCCACATGCCAAGAGACAAACACGGAGCATGTCCTCGAGTATCTGATTTACTCGTTCCATCTGCCCGCCGGTCTGAGGGCGAAAAGGGATGTTGAAGGATAGCTTGGTTCCCATAGCTTCGTGAAACTTCTTCCAGAACCTCGAGGTGAACTGGGTGCCACAATATGACGTGATCTCCTTAGGAACTCCATGAAGGCTAATGATGCGATTGATGTAGAGGTTGTCTAGTTGGGTCCCATCATAGGTGGTATTGATGGGAACGAAGTGGGCTACCTTGGTTAGGTGATCGACAATGACTGTCCATCCCAACTATGTCCCAGTTCCATTCAAGCACTTGGAGAGGTTGTAGCAGTCCAACGGGTTGCTGATGCTCATCCTTGACCCTCTGGCATACGTCACATTTAGCAATATAAGAGGCTATCTCTCTCTTCATGCCATGCCACGATAATCTTGCCTTGAGGTGTTGCTACATCTTGGTTCCTCTAGGGTGGATAGAATATTGAGTGTCATGTGCTTCTTGCAAGATCAGGTTCTTGAGTTGAGCTTTCTTGAGTACACAAATGCGGTCCCCAAACCATACAATTCCTTGTTCATCCATTGAGAATCCTGGGGCCATTCCATCCTTGATCTTGTTCTTGATACCTTCTATGCTCTCGTGTCCCTTCTGTGATTCCTTGATATCGTCCATCAATGTATTGTTCGCTTCAAGGTTGGCCAGATATCCTGGTGCGTTTAGCTCCGACCCTACGCTCTCAAGTTCTTTATACAAAGCGGGTAGCCTTTCCTTGATCACAGCATTCAAGGGACATGCATTCCTACTCAAGGCATGTGCTACCATATTGGCCTTTCCGGGGTGGTATTGAATACTGAGGTCGTAATTTTTGATCAACTCCAACCATCTTCGTTGGCTCATGTTCAATTCCTTATGACTGGAAATGTACTTCAATCTCTTGTAGTTTGCGTATATCTCACATCGCTTTCCTAGAAGGTAATGTCGCCATGTCTTGAGGGCATGAACCACTGCTGCCAGCTCAAGATCGTGAGTGGCGTAGTTCTCTTCGTGGGGGTGTAGCTGCCGGGATAGATGTGCCACGACTCCGCCTTCTTGCATCAGGACACCACCAAGCCCGATCCTTGATGCATCACAATATATCACAAACTCCTTGTGAATATCGTGGGTGGCCAAAACTGGGGTCATTGTCAACCTCTTCTTGATCTCTTGGAAGCTTTCCTCGCACTTCGGCGTCCATTCGAACTTCTTGTCCTTGTTAAAGAGTTGAGTTATAGGTCGGGCGATGCTTGAGAATCCTTTGACAAACTTGTGGTAGTATCCCGTGATTCCGAGCAAGCTTCTTACTTCCTTCACATTGATCGTTGATTTCCACTTCGCCACGGCTTCAATATTGGCAGGTTCAACGGACAATTCATCTGCTGTCAACACATGGCCCCAAAACCCAACTTCATGTAGCTAGAATTCACACTGGTTGAACTTGGCATAAAGCTGGTGCTCTCGAAGCTTTTCCAGCACCATCCTCAAGTGTTTCTCATGTTCTTCTCCGGATTTGGAGAATACGAGTATGTCATCGATGAAGACAATGACAAACTTGTCTAGATACTCCATGAAGACTTTGTTCATGAGGTACATGAAGTAGGCAGGGGCATTTCTTAACCCAAATGACATGACCGTGTACTCATACATGCCACATCTCGTCACAAACGCCGTCTTTGGGATATCCCCGGGTCTGATCTTCAACTGGTAATGCCCAAACCTGAGATCGATCTTGGAGAACACCTTGGCACCATTCAGTTGATCGAACAGGTCTTCAATCGTGGGGAGCGAATACTTGTTCTTCATTGTGACTTTATTAAGAGAACGGTAATCAACACAGAGCGTGATTGTTCCATCCTTCTTTAACACAAATATGACATGCGATCCCCAAGGAGAGGTGCTAGGACGAATGGATCCTTTTCTGAGCTGCTCAGCTAGTTGCTTCCTTAGTTCAACCAACTCTTCGGACCCCATTCTGTAGGGATTCTTATAGATGGGTCCTGATCCGGGCATTAGCTCAATAATGAACTCAATGTCACGATCAGGTGGAATTTCGGGCAGTTTGTGAGGAAAGACATCTGCGTATTCACATACCACTGGTACTTGATCCATCTTAACTCCTGAAAGGCAATTAACCCGAGGGGCTTCATTGGAGGTAGGTTTGGGAACATACTTGACCTCGACTCCTTGGATATTGGTCATCGAAAAAGTCCTCTTGGCATAGTACAAGAAGCCTTGGTGCTTGGTTAACCAATCTAGGTCAAGGATCACGTCCAAGCCTTGCGACTTAAGGACGATGAGATCCACAAAGAAGTCTACCCCGTTGATGTTGATCCCAACTCCTCTACACGTTATCTTGGTCCTCATTACTGCACCTGGGGTTTGTACCATCATGTGACTACCCAAAGGCATAGGCTCCATGCCACTCTCTAGCGCAAACTTTTGGGTAACAAAAGAATACGAAGCACCATAATCAAACAGAACTATTACTCGGGTTGAGTTGATAATCTACATACCTAGTATGGCATTCGGGTCCTCCTGGGCTTCCTCTACGGAGATGTGATTTACATGGCATTTGCCATTGTTGGGCAGGTTGCGAGGAGTTTGGTTCATGTGTGGTGCTCCACGGTCTTGTCCCTAGTTTGGCACATTGCGGTTTGATGCATCTGGCTTCTTGTTGTGGAACTGCCTCGAGATGTGTCTAGACTGACCACACCCAAAACATGTGGCATGCCTGAAGTTGTTGGCCTTGCCACCATTGTTGTTGGTGGGAGGGTTGTATGCCGGCTTGGGGTTGGCATACGGCTGAGGCTGGTAGCTCGACCGAGGTACATGACTCCTGGATTGCTGAGGCTGGTAGTTTGGCTTTGGTGGGGCTAATTCCGAGGGGCGAGTCTTCTGGTTGCTAGAACCACCATTGTTGATCATATTCCGTTTGCGTGTGTATTCCATGGCACAACGCTTATCTTCAAGCATGCGGGTTTGGTTCACCAGGTCGAAGAAGGTTTGTTAGTCACACATAACAAGTTGATACTGCAGTGATTGCTGAAGCCCTTCCATCAAGCGTTCTATCTTGGTTGCCTCGGTGCTGACATCATCAGCTGCATATCTCTATAAGAGGTTGAACCTCTGCATGCACTCCTTAACAGAGCCACTTCCTGGCTTCAGCGCTCGAAACTCCCACTTCTTGATGGCCATAATCCCAGAAGGGGTATGGGCAGTATGAAATCCTTGCTTGAAATCATCCCAGGTGATTACACACTCGCCTTGCATGACTTTGAATCCATCCCACCAAGCTCTCACAGTACCTCTGAGGTAGTGAGAGGCATAGAAAACCTTCTCACGGTCCTCATTGTAGTTGACCAATGCAAGGAGGTCCTCGATGGTGCGGATCAAGTCACCACCATCCAAAGGTTCAGTTGTCTCAATGAAGGTCGGGGGCGAAGAACTCATGAACTCTGACAGAGTGGAACGACCATTGCCGTTCCAACCCCACTGTTGGTTGTTGATGAGAACCTGAGCCATCTGGTCGATAGCTGTAGTGTTGGCTTGGCGTTCCTCCCGAAGAGCTTGGATAAATTAAGCCATAGTTAGGTTATTCAACAAAGGCGATGGTGGGGGAATACCGCTCGTGGCTGCTCCTGGTGACCTCCACCTTGAACAGACCGACTGGCTTCTCGCTACTGACAAGATTCGCTGGTGCCGGGGTTGCCACAAGTACTGGTGTGAGTAGTAGTCACCATCCTGTTTGGAGCAGCCAAGTTAAACAACTGTAATAGATGAAAGGAATAGCAATAAGGGGCTTGGTACAGTGCAAGTGTGTCAAACGAAGGGTCGAAAAACTCATCACATAACCTTAAGATAAGATAAGCGATGTAGTCGCTTACATGTTGCCTATGGAAAAAGCGTGACTTGCATCGAAACACAAACAAAAAACAAACAACAAGCACACATGGTTTCATATGAACCATTACACAGACTCGACTTCGCATGAGGGTTCAAAGCTTGTCCTACCCTAGGGGTTCTCAGACTCAAGTAGTGGAGTGCTCGGTCTCGTACTCACGCTCCTCTAGGTCTTCCTCCTGGTCATCATCTATATGGGCATCGTCTCTCGTCGAGGAATTCGGGGAACGGGGAGGTCCATCCTGACGATGGTTCACCGGTGGAGCGGTGAAGAGCTCAGGATACTCCTTCACGCTCATGTGATGACGTTGTATGGGTGTATCTCTAGCTGGGGGTACTCCTCCTCTGTAAGCTACATCGGATTGACCCTCATGGGATTCATCCTTCTTGATCTTGCCTGGGTTCATCTTAGCTTGACAGAGTAGCTCACGGGTGTGATGAAGTTATCGTCGGAGCTTCACGGACTCCTTGATCAGGTTGTGAGCGAGACTATCGGCGGAGATGCTGAAGTAGGTCTGGAATCTGAGCGGTGTTCCATCATTCGGGGATGGGGTGAATGTCCAATTCCCGCCAACATCATCCTTCACGACAGGAAAGTGGTGATTAGCCGGTTCCCCGGCCATCTTAGGAATGATATCATGAAGGTGGATGAGCGCCATCCGCACTGCTGTCTCGACTCCTAACTCTAGAGACTCTATTTGTGGTCCTTCAAAGAACAAGCTTGTCAAGGAGTCGTTTTCCTTCCCTACCACGTCAACGTGGTACTCCTTTGTGCTGGCATTGACCCAGTTCTTGTGGTAGAGAAAAAGGGTGATCAGCATACTTGACACTTCTCCGGGCTGTCCTCAAGGAGTTGGGGAAAGCCGGATGCTAGGAGGTTTTCGGGTACGACGACCATCTTCAAGGTTTAAGGAGAGGTGTGAGTAAAGGGTTTTGAAATTAGAGTGGAAGAGGCAAGAAATGCAGGAACTCCAAAGTATAGAGGCTAGGTATAGTTTTTGGAAGGGGGTTTGTCTTATCTGACGTCCATGCTAGCTAAGGCTTCCTACAGTCAGGATGTCTCTCATACCAGCTCGATGGGGACTCCACACTACTAGGGAAAACCCTAGTAGTAGCGTTGGAAATATGCGTAGCAGTATCGCTGGTCCAAGCGCTACTGCTATCGTGCTACAGCTAAACCCTAGTAGTAGCGCCGGTATGGGCAGTGCTACTCGTAAGTAGTATTAGCAGTAGCGCTTCCGTGCCCATGCGCTACTGCTAACTATAGTAGTAGCGCTTTACCATAGTAAGCGCCGCTGCTAAGCAGCGCTACTAGTAAGTATTTACCAGCGCTACTGCTAACTTCTACTGCTTTCACAGATTTGCACAATCTCCATATTTGTGATGTATTTATACAGATTCTATATAGATTTGCATCGTATTAAACATACACCATTCTCACATATCATAGACATACAATAGTCTCATCATACCATCATCATCATCATCATTCAACACAAAATATCATCACATAATCTCAAAAATAGCGATACATAGGTGCGATCATGTCATGTCTCGGATAAGTGCAACTGCATGGTCATGGCACACCCACAAGTTTCATCATCTCTATCTACAACATGATGTAGAAGAGAAGAGCGATCAGCACGAGGAAGAGCGCGACTATGTAGTACCGGCGGTCCCGCCCCTCCTCATGCTAGAGTGTACACCTCAAGTAACTACTTTCCGCTTCGGCTCTGGTTTCGAACCCTCTGTGGCTAGCACCCGGGTACCTGTGCACCTGGGCCTGAGCGGCTGGCCAGTGGTCGTAGACTCCTAGAACCCTCCCAACGTACACGGTGTAGTAGTCCTTCGCCATCTCTGATCTAGGTACCTGCATCGTGAGTTGTTGATTTGAACGATAATATGCAACATAATGTACTTAAGAAAACAAAGAGGCATGATTAGCAACATAAAAGCAACCAATAGTAAACATAAATGACGATGTTCTTCATACCCAAACTAATTCACTAAAGCGATCTACACTTGTTCAGGACCATGGTTTAGTTACATCACATAGTTTCGTCATGCATAATTTCAAAATTTTGCCATAAAAAGACAGTACTGATAAGGCACGCTAGTTCAGGACCACGATTTAGATACATCACATTGTCATTGACAACCAGTCGTCCAGGTCGGCGTTCCAATCTTCATAGTCAGGGAGGATGCACCCGAGCCTCATGAAAGGCTTCAGGTCCAGACGTTGAGCGACTAGTAGTGCTTGGACATCAACCCGCATGATTGGCCCATTGTATAACATCCCCGTTGGTTCGAGGACTTGCTTCATGATCACTTGGGCTAGGTCACACTGTACGTGATAAAACTCAGCTCAAATTCGATGATCCGGTGTCTTTCCTATGCTTCTGGCCCAGCTGACAATCTCGACATCTTCGGTAGTAGCTGACATGCGAAGGCGTTGATTATCCCTTCTGAACTCCATCACATGATGCATGAGGTAGAATCCATCAGCCGTACTGTTGTGCGGTTGCTGGATGCAGCAGAAGTCGGTCTTATGGCCGAAAGCTGCTGCTTTATTCCTGGTCTTTTGCACCTTGATATATCCACCAGTCAGGCTAAAGGTCCACAGGGCGGAGTTGAGAACACTCTTTACGTGCGTGTAATCTTTTTTCTTGAGGTTCTTCGACGAGTCCAAGTACATAGCATGGGAGTATTCCGAGTACAGAACGATGAGGACGGCGCCGCCCCCGCTGCGCAAATTAAGTACACCTCAAATTAGCCTCTATGCTTGCAAAGGAATGATTAACATGTACGAAAGGATATGAACGGATGACTTTTGAGGGATGATAAGGAAGGAGAATCGCTTCCTTGTCCTTATTAGCGATCATGAATTCGCTGAGGTACGTGATCGCATAGTCATGGTGCTCTTTGCAAATTGCCAAGAAGCTCTCGTGCATATAGTATGGGTCCGTGACGCAGATATATTTGATGCTCTCCATATTGATGATGGAGTTGAGATACAACGCATACATGCGGATGAACTGGAAATCCAGCTTGGTCATGTGGAACATGTTGTAGATGTACTCAAATCGCAGGAGGAACTGATTTGCGGGCTAGGTATCGACGTACAACTTCCCACCCGTCACATGAGCCGCGTAAAGCCGGTATCCTGGATGTTTCGTGACGAGAAGGCTTTTCTCTCTGTCTAGCACATCGTCATGGAGTCTCTTTAGATCATTGTTCAATATGTGATCTAGCGCTTTGGCAGGTAGGATCAGCTCGCCGGCGATGTGGAAACGCTCCTTACCTTCGACGGGTATTTTGTCTACCACCTGGGGTTTCAGAGGCGGCTTGCTGCTTGAAGCACCTGTGGCGCCTTTAGGGCCTTTCTTGGCCGGTCTCTTCCTTTGCTTCTTGGCGGGTGGCGGTAGTGAGCCCACCATACGTTCCCTAACCACCACCCCAAGTGTCCTCGGGCTAAACAGGGGACGGGCTTCGGGGGGTTGCTGGTAGAGGCGGCATCTGGAGGCGTCTCCTAAGAGGATGGCTTGAAGAGAGACTTTTTGCATTCCGCCTTAGGACGTTCCGACTCCGGCAAATCAGGCAGCATCAAGTCATCATCTCCACGGTCATAGCCTGAGTCTTCGGCGTCCTGAGCCATCAATCCATCATAGGCGGTATTGAAATACTGGTTCGGGTTCTCATCATCATCCTTCATGTCATCATCAACATTTGCTTCTTCGACAGAGGGGGCGACATGATCTAGCACTAATGGAGGCTCTCCCTCGCGTCGTACGCTACCATCATCCGCCACGACAGGTGCAGGTAATTTGGTAGGTGGGGTGGTGTTCATACCTTCTTGAGAAGTTGGCGTTGGTGTGATACAGGGATCCTCGAGACGAGAAGAGACTTCGGCCAAGTCAAGAACCAGTTCTTGCATGCGCCAATCGTCTTAGGGGTCTCGTCGTCACTTCTACTACGACAACAGACCTTCCCTGGCAACGACGCCAGGAATCCTGCTGCTACGGCTACGCCTATAGGGACTTCCTTGGCAAATATGCAAAGGATTTCCCCGTGGCCTTGGAGCCTTGCGTTGGTGGTCCCTTGAATAGGAAAGGGTGATGTAGCATAGTGGCAGTAAGTATTTCCCTCAGTTTGAGAACCAAGGTATCTATCCAGTAGGAGGAGCGTTCAACTCACAAGTACCTGCACAAACACAAAGAGCTTGCACCCAACGCTATGAAGGGGTTGTCAATCCCTTATAGATTGTTTGCAAAGTGAGAACTGAAAGCAAAGAGTAAACAAAGCAAAGTAAAAGTGAAAGTGGAGACGATAGTTGTGAATAGACCCGGGGGCCGTAGTGTTCACTAGTGGCTTCTCTCATGAAAGCAAGTAGACGGTGGGTGAACGAATTACTGTCGAGCAATTGATAGAACCGCGCAAAGTCGTGACGTTATCTATGGCAATGATTATATCTATAGGCATCACGTCCAAAACAAGTAGACCGATACTTTCTGCATCTACTACTATTACTCCACACATCGACCGCTATACAGCATGCATCTAGTGTATTAAGTTCAAAAGAACAGAGTAACACCTTAAGAAAGATGACATCATGTATATGAACAATCTCAAATCTATGATGAAAGCCCATCTTGTTACCCTTGATGGCAACAACACGATGTGTGCCTTGCTGCCCCTTCTGTCACTGGGAAAGGTCACCACACGATATGAACCCAAAACCAAGCACTTCTCCCATTGCAAGAATCATAGATCTAGTTGGCCAAACAAAACCCAAGACTCGGAGAGACTTACAAGGATATCAAATCATGCATATAAGAAATCAGCAAATACTCAAATATAATTCATACATAATCTGATCACAAATCCACAATTCATCGGATCTCGACAAACACACCGCCAAAGAGGATTACATCGGATAGATTTCCATGAAGATCATGGAGAACTTTGTATTGAAGATCCAAGAGAGCGAAGAAGCCATCTAGCTACTAACTACGGACCCGTAGGTCTGAAGTGGACTAGTCAGGAGTCATTGGAGAGGCGATGATGTTGATGTAGAAGCCCTCCAACTCCAAAGTCCCCTCCGACAGGGCACAGGGAAGGGTCTCCAGATGAGATCTCGCGGAAACGGAAGCTTGCGGCGGCGGAAAAGTGTTTTCGTGGATGCCCTGATTTTTTCTGGATTTTTAGGGAATTTATAGGCCAAAGAGCTAGGGCAGGGGAGCGCGAAGGAGGCCACAAGCCTGGTTGCCGCGGGCCCCCCTGGCCGCGGCAACACGGCTTGTGGGCTCCATGTGGCCCCCCTGCCTGGGCCCTCAAGCCTCCCAGTCTTCTTCTGTTCTGGAAAATTTTAGTTCGGGGATTTTATTCCATTTGGACTCCGTTCCAAAATCAGACCTGAAAAGATTCAAAAACACAGGAAAAACAGGAACTATCACTTGGCACTGAATTAATAAGTTAGTACTGGAAAAGATATAAAAGGTAAACAAAACATCCAAAGTTGACAAGATAACAGCGTGAAACCATCAAAAATTATACATACGTTTGAGACGTATCAAGCATCCCCAAGCTTAACTCCTGCTTGTCCTCGAGTAGGGAAGTGATAAAGAATGAATTTTTTATGCTTTCATGCTACCTAGCGTAGATGTCCTTTGTAACTCCTCTTATGTGATGTGAATGTTCAGATCCATTAGATTCAAAACAATAGTTTGCTATTGACGTGGAGACAGTAATAATTCAAGCAAACTAGCAAGGTAATCATGAATTTTCAAAATAACTAGGCCAAAAGAAAGTTATCCCTACAAAATCATATAGTCTGGCTATGCTCTATCATCCTTGCACAACGAATTTAAATCATACACAACCCCGGTATTGGCCAAGTAATTGTTTTCACACCTTTACTTTCTCAAACTTTTTCAACTCTCACACAATACATGAGCGTGAGCCATGGTTTAAGCACTATAAGTGGTCTGGAGTCTGGTGGAGGTTGCAAGACAAACAAGGAGAAGATGGTCACATTGACTAGGCATATCAATGAGCTATGGAGATGCTCATTGACTCCGTGACAGCAGACATTCCCCTGCAACGGCACCAGAAGAATGCTGCTAGCACTCTCCGGCAATCGAAACTAGAAGAATGTTGTTGACGGCCCACCCGCGCGTGGGATCGCAGCAGTTTTTGAGGGTAGAGTATTCGACCCAAATTTGTTGATCGCCAAACAGGAGGTGAGAGAATACTCTCGAGTATTAGCAGCTGAATGTGTCAGATTCAACCACACCTGAAAGATTAGTATCTGCAAGCAAAGTAGTAACAACAAAGTAGTATGATAACAACGGTGTCAGAAACGATCTATTGACACGGCAGACTATTTCTAACGATTGTATCAATGGAGCCAAGTTGCCCCATTGACGGAAATTGTCCGCTCCCGTCAACGACCAGCGAATCAAGATTGTAGCAGGTAGCAGCAGTGTAACGAGTAATAGCAGCGGCAAGGAACAGCAGTAGTGACAGCAGTAGCAAGTAGCAACAGTAGCAAGCGATAGTAGTAGCAAAAGTAGCAGCAGAGCAAGACAAGTAACAGCAGCAGAGCAAGACAAGTAACAGCAGCAGTAGGACAAACTCGTAGGCAATGGGTCGGTGATTTGTTTGGATGATATTCATCATGCAACAATTATAACACGGAGAGATATGTGGCTAGCTCCCGTTCGTGAATGTGATGCAGGCATGTATTCCGTGTGTCGTCATACGTGCCTAGGGAAAAGAACTTGCATGACATCTATTGTCCATCCCTCCCGTGGAAGCAGGGTCCAAAAGGAAACTACGGGATATTAAGGTTCTCCTTTTAATAAAGAACCGGACAAACGCATTAGCACTTGGTGAACACATGAACTACTCAAACTATGGTCATCACCGGGAGTGGTTCTCGTTATTATCACTCCGGGGTTGCCGGATGATAACACATAGTAGGTAACTACAACTTGCAAGATCGGATCTAAAACACACATATCTCTTGATTGAGCATACATGCATCATTTTAGTTAGTGTTTCCTGTTGTGCATGTCTCTTGATTGTAGCTCCGTTCTTTATTCCACGTGTTAACCGACTAGGATGACATGTAGAATCACCGCTTCACCCCTTGCCATGTTAACAACATTTAATATTGTCGTGATAATTAACGGGAGTTAATTAAATATTTAAACGTGGAGTTTCGTCGATATGCAACCCGTTGCATATCGAGCTTCATTTAATGTGGAGTGTATGTGTCAGGTGTTTTGCCGTGCCATCCCGTGCATCGATGACCTGTTCATGCATCATATTAGGGTTTGCATCATGTCTTGCTTTGTGGTGGTGAATACTTGTGTTGATGTTTGTTTCTGGTTTCCTCCGTCTCGATAGAGTTCCGCAAGCGTGTCGGAATGTGAGGACCGTTCGACTACGTCGGTTCGCTGACTTCACCGAGTTGTTCTTCTTCCAAGCGGGATCTCAGGCAAGATGATCATTTCCCCAGATACCATTACTATCATTGCCATGCTAGTTTTATCGCTGCTATCGATTATGTCTCGTTGCCTACCACATGTTTTCATATCAGCCTCTCAACAATGCCATGATTACCTTCAACCTGTTCGACCTAGCAAACCACTGATTGGCTACGTTACTGCTTGCTTAACCCTGTTGTTAGCATTGCTAGTTGCAGGTGCAGATGCTTCCATGTGAAAACATGGGTTCCTTGTCATATCACCCTATAAATGCTATTTAATTTAACGCACCTATATACTTGGTAAAAGGTGGAAGGCTCGGCCTTTCTAGCCTGGTGTTTTGTTCCACCTTTGCCCCCTTAGTTTCGGCTACCGGTGTTATGTTCCATAATTGAGCGCTCCTAACACGATCGGGGTTGTTATGGGGACCCCCTTGATAATTCGTTTTAGATTAAAGCTGGTCTGGCAGGGCCCAACTTTGGTACTACATTTGCCTAATAACTAATGAACTGCATAGGGAGTAATTAACCCGAGGAAATTTAATCAACCCCCGGGCCAGTGCTCCTCATGAGTGTTGGCCCCACCTGAGCGATGTCCGGCGCCCCTCTGGTCACCCGGAGGTTTAGCGATCCCGACGTCTAGCTCATCCGCCGTGTCCTGAGAACGAGGTACGCGACTCCTATCGGGATCGTCGACACGTCGAGCGGCCTTGCTGGATTAGTTTTACCTTTGACGAAATATCTTGTGCATCGGGATTCCGGTGATGCTTTGGGTAATCTCAGAGTTGAGGTTTTCCACTAGGGAATCCAACGAGATCGCGAGCTTCGTGATTGAGGATTTCTATGCGGCTTGTGGTAATTTGTGATGGACTAGTTGGAGCACCCCTGCAGGGTTAAATCTTTCGGAAAGCCGTGCCCGCGGTTATGTGGCAACGTGGATACTTTGTTTAACACTGGTTCTAGATAACTTGAAGTAACTTAATTAAAACATGCCAACTGTGTGCGTAACCGTGACTGTCTCTTTCGTGAGTTCCTTCTCCGATCGAGGACACGGTGGGGTTATGTCTGACGTAGGTAGGTGTTCAGGATCATTCATTTGATCACCAGTAGTTCACGTCCGTTATGCGTAGATCTTCCCCCCTCTTATTTCTTGTACTCGTAAGTTAGCTACCAAACATATGCTTAGCCGCTGCTGCAACCTCACCACTTAACCTTGCCTCACCCATGAAGCTTTGCTAGTCTTGATACCTTTGGAAATGAGATTGCTGAGTCCCCTGTGGCTCACAGATTACTACAACACCAGTTGCAGGTACAGGTAAAAGGTTACTCGATGTGAGCGCGTTGATTGTTCATTTGGAGTTGCTTCTTCTTCTTCTTCTTCTTCTTCTTCATCGATCTAGGATGGGTTCCAGGCCGGCAGCCTGGGATAGCAAGGATGGACATCGTTCTTCTTTTGTTGTTGTTTTCGTCCGTAGTCGGACTCTGCTCTTACTCTTGATGATTATGTAATGTACTGATGTGACTCTGATGTAGCTTGTGGCGAGTGTAAGCCAACTCTGAATATATATATCTTCTTTTCAGTACATGTACTTGTAACGATATCCATTCTTGCGACACGACGAGATGCGCTTCTATCCCTGACGAGGCCTTCGTGCCAAATTGAGGATAGGGTCGCATCTTGGGCGTGACAAGTTGGTATCAGAGCAAGGACCGACCTAGGAGCCCCCTTGATTGATCGAACATGGCCGAGTCGAGTCTAGTGAAAACTATTTGAGTCTTAGTTATATATCGGAGAGTAGGATTCTTTTTTCTCCTCTTCTATGCTCTGGTGAGGAATCTTGACGTAATAATTTATTCTACTCCTCTTCCCACTCAAAATATTTTTTTGGATCACGCGGATTTTTTTGAGATCTATATGATGCCGATGTGACGGAGTTCTGTCTTGGTGCCTCCTGTCTGACTTGATCTTCTTCCGGGGAGTTGAGCTCCAGGGGATTCTCGAGCACATCGTTATCACTCAGATTTCTTAATGTCTCAGAACGAAGGATGTTCGTAATTGCTTCAATACAAGTAGTGGCGAGATAACCCCGATGTCCCCAGTACTGGTGCAGATTGTTCGGGAGTACTGCCATACTTTGTATCGTTGTGATCACGAGGGTCTGTTGTAGATGAAGGTCCGAGATTCTGGTCGTGTGTTGACGGATGTGATACAAGTGACGCGTTAGTATAGGAGTTGTGTGATTATTACTCCTTGTATCCGTGTACCAGATTGCATGACCAGATATTTCGGAAATTCATAGGTGGGAATTCAAGTAGTTGCTTATAGGACAATCTTCCAACAAATACATGATGTTAGGTTGGGGTTCGACATCTAGTGGATTCGTTTGTTCACGGTCGACTTACAGCAGTACACGTTGTGTCTTAAAGAGTCCTTGTAGCTCGCTACGACTCGGGGACGCTTCGTATGTCAGGTGCACTGCCTTGCACTTGATGACTACCGTAAATCGTGCCCGTGCGATCCTGTCCACGAAAATATCGAACGGAAATCTTTCTCATGAGTTTGTTCTGGCTTGTTTCGTAAGCCTCATCCCTTTGTTTTGTTGAATATGGTAATTCGTGTTGCTTCGATGTCAAGTGGTGATTTCAGATCTTTCCTAATCTGCGTTCTCATATTTTTTATGTGAGAATGTAAATCCTTTTGCTTAATCAATTCTCTTGTTAATTCTTGTCAACCGGAGTCGTCATGTTAATTCTTTTCCAACCGGTGTGTTTCTCTCCAAGTGTAATCAACCCTCTCCAATTTGCAAGATCTTTCTCTCGTTTATTCCGGAGTTCATCTCATCTAGACCAGGTGTCTTTGTTTTTCCCCGCCCTCCCACCCTTTTTCTCAGTGATTCAATTTTCATCCAGGAGTTTCTTTTCATTGTGCTTCCGCTATCTCGTCTTCCTTTCGTATCCGGTGATTCGTTGTGAAGATTCTCAGGAGCTTCGTGTTCATCTTTGTTCATTCTTGTCATCTTTACCGGTGAATTTAATTCGGCTATCCGTGTTCACCATATCCTAATTATCCTTGTAATTCTTTTTCATGATGGAGATTCTTTCAGGCTATCTTGGTTATTCATTCCCCTCTTTTCATCCGGAGTGTTGAAGGTATCTCGGAAGTTTTGTGTTTTCAATTCTTTTAATTCTTTCGAGGTGCTTAACCTCATCTAGTTTTTTTATACCGGTGCAATATCTCTCGTTCTATCAATTGTTTCAACGGTCATTTCTTTGAGTGGGCCCATAACCCACAGGTTCTTTCCCAGGATCTTTCCTGGCTCTTTTAATTTCTTTCCGGAGATCATTAATTATTTTCAACTATGACGTAAGTATGAATTTCATCAGTCATATCCCTTCTCCAAGATCTATTGGAATTTAATTCTCATGTTGGCTCAACCTTTCATTCGTCATTATTCCGGGAATGTCTCAGTGTTCTTGGTGGTGTTCTTCTCATCATTCTCTTCTTTCAAGACCGAAGGAGTGTTTCTCTCGAATCTTGGTTCATTCTCTTGGATATTCTTCATTTCAGCTTGGTGTCGTCATCTTATTTGTTCCAATCATGAGTATCCCTTTCTTGCTATCCGGTGCATTTCTGAGTTGTTTTTATTTCTCGTTCCTCCGAAGGCCATCATGTCAGAAGACTTTTTCGTTCTCAGCTTTCAGCTTTCATCCTCAAATCTTCTCAATTGTTGTCTCTTCGTTCGTCTCTCATTTATTCTGGTGTCTTGTTTAAATTTCTCTCTCAGGTGGATCAAGATCTCTTCATTCTCATGTTTATCCATGTTTTCTTGGTATTCCCATTCAATTGGAATTCTTACCCGTGCTTCTTTCATTTTTGGCTTCAAGTGGTGCTTATCTCTCTGCCTCTTCTAGATTCATTTTTAGAGGTATAAGTTGTATGCTAGATCCATTGCTTGTCATCAATTATACTTGACGAAGGATGAGCATAACATAATTCTTATTGTTCTTCCTTCTTCCAAGAAATTTCAATTCTTCTTCCGGAGTGGCTCTTGATATCAATTGTTTTCTCAAGTGCTTATCTTTCTTTTCCGAAGTTCCAAGTCTATCAGTATCTCTTTGTAAAGCTTCATCTATATCATTGCAAGGCCTTTAATCTTATTCATTTCTACCTTGATATCTTTGCATCATTCTTTTGTATACGGAGGTCCTTCATGGTGGTTCATCAAGGTTTCAATTCATTCTCATGTGTTCTTCAAGATTCTTGTTGGAGTACCTCTAGTATCCTTTCTCTTGCATTCATATGTGCAATTGTTCTTCCTTTATCCTTTGGGGTGGTATTATAGCCTTCTTGTTAGTGTAGGAGCCTCGAAGAGATTTCCTTTCAAGAATGAGATAATTAAACCCACCAATTCTATGTTCATGAGATATTTTCAACCCATGACTTGTTCATTGAGCTATCTTGGTTTGGATTTCACCTAAAGCTTTTCCTATGGATTGTTGCTATCATGGTGCTTGTCATTAATCCAAGTTCTCAATGCATCCTTTTGGTGTAAGAATTGTTCTTATCTTGTTGCTCCCAATACGTCCTTGTTTCTTTTAGTGGTTGTTTGTCACCTCATATTTGTTGAGATGATTTTCATAAGCCCACTACTATCTTGTTCTTTTCGTTGTTGGTTTTCCAACTACTCTGTCTATTCTTCTATCTGGAGGCTCTTAAATTCTATTGTGATGATAGTTGGCATTCTTTTCTTCATTCTCTTCTTCTGCTTGAGCTAGTTCATATTCTCTTGTTCTGGAGGCATTGTGTTGTTGCTCTTATGGGTCTATTTTGTTGTTCTATCAAGATCATGGTGTCCCTTGCTCTTTTGTACTTGTTTGTTGTGAATATTGTCTAATTCTTCCATCTTATCGAAATTTTTTTGTCCCATTTTCCTACCGAAGTGCTGCCGAAATTTTTCGTGAATTCTGGCTTCTTTCTCATATCATTCCTCATCTCTCTGCAACCTTCAAGGATCGTTGGTTTCACTCGTTTGTCAAAGAAGCGACTAAGTTTTACCTTTTACTTTTCTCTTCCTCTCCCCCTTTCATTCTTGGATCTCGGGACGAGATCTTCTTGTAGTGTAGGAGAGTTGTGACAGCCCGAGACCGACGTTCCAGAAGATTTCCCCCTTTATTCCGTTTTCGTCGTGTGTTTAGTTTTTATTCGTTGCATCGTCATGTAGTTGCATCATGCGCATCATCTGCATTGCATCGGCATCTCCGTTGCCGCCCGTTTTCAAAACTTGCATCCGTTGTTGGTTGCCGGTTCACGTCATTGTCTGTTCTGAGTCCGACCGCACTCGCACGCGCCCGCGACATCGTCAAACCCTGTTTTAAAAATGTGCGTAAAACTTTCTCTGATCAGGTTGAGATTTTATGTGCGGTCTTATTTTAATATATGTAGGCCGCCTGTCAAATTTCATCGCGGTCGGAGTCCGTCTGGTACCCGAACGATCGACCGTAGCGGCACCGTATTCGGTCTACCGTCGAACGTCTTTCGGTGTGTTATAACTCGTTTCCGCGCTGCCTGTTTTCCCTCTCATCTCCGCCTAGCCTCTCTGCACAGTACACCGACCTGCGCGCGACCTAGCCCGAAAACCTCCCGGGACCCGAACCTGGCGGTCGTGACTGTTGGATCCGGATCAACCCCGTTTTACTGCAAATCGTCATCGGTTTGTTTATTGGACTCTGCTAACCTATTTAACCGCGATCGTCTGATTATGATCGGAGGGTCCGAACCTAACCCATTTTTTCCTATTTATAGACCACCTAGACCTAAATCTAGCCTAACCCTAAAAACTAGGAGGCTTGTCCCAACCCGTCGCCGCTAGCCTCGCCTACCTCGGAATCATCCCTGATCCAATCCTCCTGGCAGTCTGTGCTTGACCAACCGCAGCCACCATCTCCCCAACGCTGATCTGAGCCGCCGGATCCCTAATCCAACGACCCATCGACCTCCTAGCGCCTCGGCCTTGCCTCCCGCAGCGCTCGATCCAATCTGGATCGAGGCAACCGCCTCCACCCGAGGACCCGACCGCCGCCGGTGACTGAGTCAGCAGCAGGCATGCCGTCGGCCTCCTCCTTCTCTTCCTTCCTTCCCTTCTTCTCCCTCTCTCCCTAACCTCCCCTTCCCTCTGTTCTTCCCGCAGGCAGCATGGTAGCCCGAGGGAAGCTTCGCCCGCGTCGGCCCGGGAGTCCTTCGTCGCGCCGCCGGCGAGATCCGGCATGGTTCAAGTTCGAGCCCCTCCTGTCGTTGCCATCTAGGAGCACCTCAACCTCCTCCCGCCTCGTTCTTCACCACGACCAGGCAGCCCCATCTACCGCGTGCCTCGCCTCCGACCATCCCCATAGCCCGCACCCCTGCAGCTTCGGGACCAGCAGTTGGGCACCAGCTCGCCGGGAAATGTGTCGTTGACCGAGCCCAGGCCAGTGCCCCGCCGTTCCATTCTCTCCTCCTTCCTCCTTTTCCTTTGCTCTGAAACTCCTCTCTGTTTTTCCCTGTTTTTGCAGCATCCCCATGTCTTGGTGCCCAAGCTCGTGGCTGCCGGAGCTTCGTCGGACGCCTCCAGCACTCGGAACGGGACCCCCCTCAACCGGTTATACCCAACCCGCTGGCAAAGAGCCCCGTCGGAGCCGCCTCCTCATCGCCCATGCCGCCAGTCGTTCGTTCCTGACGAACTGTACCCGTGCATCCCCGACATGGCAACAGAGATATCTCTGTTTCACATTTCAGTTTCGTCAGGTTCGGCTCAGATATGTTCATCTCGCGGAAACCCCTTTTTGCATCACAGATTCGCTTTTATCCCGGTGGTCAGCGCGCTTGGTAGTAAACCTGAGGTCCAGGGATCAAATCCCGCCGGCGCCTCCTTTTGTTTATTTTGTTTTTTTTTCCTGTTGCACCAGTAGTAGAGTTAGTTTAGCTATGCTAAGTCCTCATCTATGGTCAGCTGTGCTGCAGTAGCATAGTGGTGTGGAGTTGTGCTTATGGCACCCTAGGTTCAGGGTTCGAATCCCATTGCACCCCATTTTATTTTTTTAGGTGTGTCGTGCAGTAGTTGGGGTGTGTGTATTGTAGGGGTATGGCCCACTTGTTTGCACCCATTAGGGGCCCTGGTGAGTATGACCAGTGGGACCCCCTGATGTTTATATGTTTTTTTTTGTTTTTTTTTGTTGTTGTTGCTTTGTTTTGTTTAGTTTTGTGATGTATTTCCAAATCTGGAATATTCCATAAGAGGAATATGCCAAATCTGGCATATCAAGAACAACCCCTGTTCTTGTTATTAGCGGAGTTTGATCTTGTGTAGTTTTTCCTTTGTTGTTTCTGGTGTTTTCTGCATGCATGTATAGCAGTGTAATATATGAATTTGGGGTAGAAGAACCCAATGAATCCAATGGTGGCACTGGATTCCAGTTGTGAGCAGTTTTGCAGAAGTCGCACTTTGTGATGAGGTGGCACTTGTTGACCTCGTAGGTTGGTGTAAGTGCATAGTTAGGGATTGAGCATACATGCATCATTTTAGTTAGTGTTTCCTGTTGTGCATGTCTCTTGATTGTAGCTCCGTTCTTTATTCCACGTGTTAACCGACTAGGATGACATGTAGAATCACCGCTTCACCCCTTGCCATGTTAACAACATTTAATATTGTCGTGATAATTAACGGGAGTTAATTAAATATTTAAACGTGGAGTTTCGTCGATATGCAACCCGTTGCATATCGAGCTTCATTTAATGTGTAGTGTATGTGTGAGGTGTTTTTCCGTGCCATCCCGTGCATCGATGACCTGTTCATGCATCATATTAGGGTTTGCATCATGTCTTGCTTTGTGGTGGTGAATACTTGTGTTGATGTTTGTTTCCGGTTTCCTCCGTCTCGATAGAGTTCCGCAAGCGTGTCGGAATGTGAGGACCGTTCGACTACGTCGGTTCGCTGACTTCACCGAGTTGTTCTTCTTCCAAGCGGGATCTCAGGCAAGATGATCATTTCCCCAGATACCATTACTATCATTGCCATGCTAGTTTTATCGCTGCTATCGATTATGTCTCGTTGCCTACCACATGTTTTCATATCAGCCTCTCAACAATGCCATGATTACCTTCAACCTGTTCGACCTAGCAAACCACTGATTGGCTATGTTACTGCTTGCTTAACCCTGTTGTTAGCATTGCTAGTTGCAGGTGCAGATGCTTCCATGTGAAAACATGGGTTCCTTGTCATATCACCCTATAAATGCTATTTAATTTAACACACCTATATACTTGGTAAAAGGTGGAAGGCTCGGCCTTTCTAGCCTGGTGTTTTGTTCCACCTTTGCCCCCTTAGTTTCGGCTACCGGTGTTATGTTCCATAATTGAGCGCTCCTAACACGATCGGGGTTGTTATGGGGACCCCCTTGATAATTCGTTTTAGATTAAAGCTGGTCTGGCAGGGCCCAACTTTGGTACTACATTTGCCTAATAACTAATGAACTGCATAGGGAGTAATTAACCCGAGGAAATTTAATCAACCCCCGGGCCAGTGCTCCTCATGAGTGTTGGCCCCACCTGAGCGATGTCCGGCGCCCCTCCGGTCACCCGGAGGTTTAGCGATCCCGACGTCTAGCTCATCCGCCGTGTCCTGAGAACGAGGTACGCGACTCCTATCGGGATCGTCGACACGTCGGGCGGCCTTGCTGGATTAGTTTTACCTTTGACGAAATATCTTGTGCATCGGGATTCCGGTGATGCTTTGGGTAATCTCAGAGTTGAGGTTTTCCACTAGGGAATCCGACGAGATCGCGAGCTTCGTGATTGAGGATTTCTATGCGGCTTGTGGTAATTTGTGATGGACTAGTTGGAGCACCCCTGCAGGGTTAAATCTTTCGGAAAGCCGTGCCCGCGGTTATGTGGCAACGTGGATACTTTGTTTAACACTGGTTCTAGATAACTTGAAGTAACTTAATTAAAACATGCCAACTGTGTGCGTAACCGTGACTGTCTCTTTCGTGAGTTCCTTCTCCGATCGAGGACACGGTGGGGTTATGTCTGACGTAGGTAGGTGTTCAGGATCATTCATTTGATCACCAGTAGTTCACGTCCGTTATGCGTAGATCTTCCCCCCTCTTATTTCTTGTACTCGTAAGTTAGCTACCAAACATATGCTTAGCCGCTGCTGCAACCTCACCACTTAACCTTGCCTCACCCATGAAGCTTTGCTAGTCTTGATACCTTTGGAAATGAGATTGCTGAGTCCCCTGTGGCTCACAGATTACTACAACACCAGTTGCAGGTACAGGTAAAAGGTTACTCGACGTGAGCGCGTTGATTGTTCATTTGGAGTTGCTTCTTCTTCTTCTTCTTCTTCTTCTTCATCGATCTAGGATGGGTTCCAGGCCGGCAGCCTGGGATAGCAAGGATGGACGTCGTTCTTCTTTTGTTGTTGTTTTCGTCCGTAGTCGGACTCTGCTCTTACTCTTGATGATTATATAATGTACTGATGTGACTCTGATGTAGCTTGTGGCGAGTGTAAGCCAACTCTGAATATATATCTCTTCTTTTCAGTACATGTACTTGTAACAATATCCATTCTTGCGACACGACGAGATGCGCTTCTATCCCTGACGAGGCCTTCGTGCCAAATTGAGCATAGGGTCGCATCTTGGGCGTGACAAGTTGGTATCAGAGCAAGGACCGACCTAGGAGCCCCCTTGATTGATCGAACATGGCCGAGTCGAGTCTAGTGAAAACTATTTGAGTCTTAGTTATATATCGGAGAGTAGGATTCTTTTTTCTCCTCTTCTATGCTCTGGTGAGGAATCTTGACGTAATAATTTATTCTACTCCTCTTCCCACTCAAAATATTATTTTGGATCACGCGGATTTTTTTGAGATCTATATGATGCCGATGTGACGGAGTTCTATCTTGGTGACAATATCTCACCCTACTCATCACCGCCCAGCGAGCCTACGAATAGATTACTCACGAACCATGAAGAGCTTCATGGAATTGGAGAGGGAAGAAGGTTGATGATGACGATGGCGACGATTTCCCCTCTCCGGAGCCCAAAACGGACTGCAGATCTGCCCTCCAGATGAAGAACAGGCTGGGCGGCGCCTCTGTATCACAAACGCGACGAAATCTTCTCTTTTTATTTTTTCTGGGACGAAAGTGAACTTATAGAGCTGAGATTGGGGGCGGCAGAGCCACGTGGGCCCCACAAGCTTGCCCACCGCCACCAGGGGGTGGCTAGAGGGCTTGTGGACCACTGGCCCACCCCCTCAGCTGGATCTTTGCACAGGTATTTTTCATATTTTCCAAAAATAATCTCCGTAAATTTTCAGGACGTTTGGAGAACTTTGATTTCTGCACAAAAACAACACCAAGGCAATTCTGCTGAAAACACCGTCAGTCGAGGTTAGTTCCATTCAAATCATGCAAATTAGAGTCCAAAACAAGGGCAAAAGAGTTTGGAAAAGTAGAAACGATGGAGACATATCAACTCCCCCAAGATTAAAACCTTGCTTGTCCTCAAGCAACTCAGTTGACAAACTGAGAGAGAAAGAAAAACTTTGACAAACTCTGTTTGATCTTGTTGTTGCAACTATGTCTAACTCATAACCAGAATTTCAGCAAGATCACAAGTTAACCACATAAGCAAGTGATACAAAGGTCTCACGGTAAACTAATATCAATGGCATAATCAACTAACGAGCAAATAATAATGAGTTTCAAATACCAACACTTCAATCAAAACAAGCATGAAGCAATATGAATAGGTGGTATATCGCTAGCTCTTTCGGAGACCGCAAAACATAAATGCAGAGCACTTTCAAAGATCAAGGGCTGACTAAACATTGTAATTCATAGCAACAAAGATCCAGTCATAGTCATACTCAATATCAATCAAAAGCAAAGCATAAAAATGACAGAGGTGCTCTCTAATTGGTGCTTATATAAGAAGAGGATGACTCAACAGGAAAAAAAATAAATAGACAGACCCTTCGCAGAGGGAAGCATTGATTTGCAGAGGTGCCAGAGCTCAAGCTTTGAAAACAGAGATAATAATTTTGGGTGGCATGCTTTCATTGTCAACGCAATGACCAAGAGTTCTCAATATCTTCCATGCTACTCATGCTATAGGCGGTTCCCAAACAGAAAAGTAAAGTTTTAACTCCCCCACAACCAATCAATCACACTCCACGGCTAGCCGAATCCCCGGGTATCGTCCATACTAACATCAATCCGGGGGGAGTCTTGTTTTACAGTTATGTTTTCGAGTTAAACGTGGAACTGGGCATTCCAATTACCAGCCCCTTTCTCATGAATCACAGTGAATAAACACATGTCGAGGATAACGCTCCTAGCATGGAAGATACCAATAGCCCCCTGTCACCACATGAGCGGTTCGGGCATGCAAAACAGATTATTTTTTGAAGGTTTAGAGAGTGGCACATGCAAATTTACTTTGAATGGCATGTAGATACCGCAAATAGGTAGGTATGGTGGACTCTCATGGAAAAACTGTTGGGTTTATGGAAGTGGATGCACAAGCACTATTCCGCTTAGTACAAGTGAAGGCTAGCAAAAGACTGGGAAGCGACCAACTAGAGAGCGACAACGGTCATCAAGAGGCAATGAGTTTGACTAACATTAAATGCAAGCATGAACAGGATATAAATCACCATGAACACGAACATCATAGACGCTATGTTGATTTTGTTTCAACTACATGCATGAACATGTGCCAAGTCAAGCCACTTGAAACATTCAAAGTAGAATACCATCCTATCATACTACATCATAGTCATCTCAAAATCTATGTTGGCATTCAAGACAAACCATTATAAGCTCTCAGCTAAATAAGCATGGCATCAGAAACTATGATCTCTAAGTTGTCATTGCACACAACGTTCTCTCACAACAAAGCTGAATCTGGGTCGACAAGCTAGTCATATTTATTAAATCAAAATAGATAGAGTTCATACCAGCTTTTCAGTCTCAGTCACTTCATCATATATCATCATTATTGCCTTTCACTTGCACGATCGAACGATGTGAACAATAATAAGAGCATTGGACTAAGCTGAATCTGCAGGCAAACACAAAGGAGAAGACAAAGCGATATGGCTCTTTGAAAGCTAAACAGGTATGCATGCAAGAACCATTAAACATTGTAACCAATATCTTCTACCTTGACCCAAAGAAAAAAGAAAACTATATACACGGGAAAACTCCCAACAAGCAAAAGAAGAAAGAAAAATCTTTTTGGGTTTTCTCAAAAGGACACAAAAGAAGAAAACAAAAATAAACTAGCATGGATAATACAATGGCAAAGTGTGATCATCGGCTAACAAAGTGAAAGCATAAGCATGAATGTAAATTTAGTGAGAACACGTACTCCCCCAAGATTAGGCTTTTGGCCCATCTTGGTCTACTCCTATGGTGGGAAATCACCAGCTCCAGGATACACCGGAGAAGACTGTGGATGCCACTGTTGTGTGAGCTCCTCTGGCTCCCACTGATAAACTGGCGTCTGGTACTCGACTGGCGGCTCGGGCACGGGCGTCTGTGGTTGGGCCAAGCCCCAATATGCTTAGATGTCCGAGGGCATAATAGTGTACCTGCCTGCATGAAGATCGAACAAATAAGGAGCAGGCAAAGTAATAGTCTCTCGAGTACCCTGACTAAATACTAGGTTATAAATCATCCGTCTACTAGCATCTCTATCCACAAAATCATGGCGAACCATGCTGTCATAATCCAGATAATTCTCAGGGAGAAGCATCTCTCCTTCCTCTCCCAGTCTAATGGGTATCTCAAAGTGTCTGGCAAGACGGGTAGCATAGATACCTCCATAGACGACACCTTGGAACTGTTGGTGTTCAACCGCTGGGCCACTATAGCACCTAGGCTATAAGTCTTATCGTTGTAAAGGCCTTCGCGCAAAACCGCAAGGTCTGGAGAACTAAGTGATCCAGCCTCCCCACGGCCAATCCAACATTTTCCCACAAATAGTGAGAAGTACCGAAGCACAAGAAAATGTATGCTAGCAATTCTAGCGGGAGACACTCCTCTCTCCTCTCCAACAACAATAGTACTAATGAAATCCTCCAAGTCCCGTGGACGAGGGTCACGGATATCGCCAACATAAGGTAATTTGCATACATTGCAAAAATCCTGTAGTGTCATGCACTGGGGAACATCGTATATCATGAACTCAACCATGGGAGGATTCTTCCTCGGATAAAAGTTGAAGCTTTGAACGAAAATATTGGTGAGGAGGAGGTATTGTGAGAACTTATCTGCAACGAACGCAGTAAGACCTGCGTTCCCCACCAAGTAATAAAAGTCCTCATAAAGCCCAGCGGCGCGCAAAAATTCATCACTTGGCCACTCGCACGCTCGAACTTCTGTTTCTCGAGGGACTATGTACTTGGGGTGGTTCTTCTCATCCTCCTTGGGGTTATGGCTTGAAGAGCCTCTCAAGAACCACCTCATCTTTTCCTTTTTTTCGCTCTGAAAAATTCTGAAATTTTTAGAGACTTCGAAAGAAAAGTGAATAAAGATTAACCCAACTTGTAGCAACTACTCCTACTAATGCCTAGAGACTGCATCACACGCTAAGACTACTTGGACAAGCTAAAATCAACATTTCTAGCTCAAGAACAGGGTCACCAAGGTAGCAAGAATTCGCGAAGGATAAAGCACTAGAGCAAAAACTAATTGGACCAATGGAGGAGTCACTTACCAAGGAGTAATTTCCCCAAAACGGTTCGGAGAATGGTCCTTTGAGCAAGGAGATCGAAAATCACAGCCAAATGAGCAAGAACACGGGTTTGAGCTGTGAAACAATTTTTTCTCGAGGTGGAAGAAGAGGCTAGGAGCTGGAATGAGTGGAGGGGTACCCTGTGGGCCCCACAATCTTGCTAGCCGCCACTAGGGGGGTGGCGGTGGCAGGGCTTGTGGCCCACTAGTCTGGCCCCCAGGCCAGCTCTCAGGCCCAGTAATTTTCAAATATTCCAAAAAAATCATACTAAATTGTCAGGACCATCGGAGAACTTCTATTTTCGGGGTATTTTTCTCTGGGAAGCTAAAACAGAAAACAGGAAAAGCTAAACTAAATCTATCATTTTTCTTCTAAGCAACATAAAATGAAAGCTCAAAACAGAGGTATGTGACTCTTTGATTCATCCATTTGATGGTCATCGAAAGAAATCCGTCAATGGGGTTGATCAAGTCCTCATGACAAAACCTTTTCGAATCGCAAGAGAGAACGGAGAATTTTCGAATAGCCACTAAGTCACCTCAATGGGGATATGTATCTCCCCAACAAGCAAATCATACTTCATCTTGACACGAGGAATAGGGCATTCAAGGCTCCCAATAAGAATCAATGAAGTCTTTTCGATAGCATTGATGCAATGTACTTGATATCGTTTCTTCAGAAAGTGCACCGTGTGCTCATTACCGTTGACATGGAAAGTGACGTTGCCTTTGTTGCAATCTATAACAGCCCCTGCAGTGTTTAAAAAGGGTCTTCCGAGGATGACAGCCATGGCATCGTCCTCGGGAATATCCAAGAAACAAAGTCTGTTAAGATAGTGGTGTTAGCAACCACAACAGGCACATCCTCGCAAATGCCGATAGGGAAAGCAGTTTATTTGTCGGCCATTTGCAGAGAAATTTCAGTGAGTGTCAACTTATGCAATTCAAGTCTACGATAAAGAGACAGCAACATAACACTAACACCGGCTCAAAGGTCACATAAGGCAGTTCTTACGTAGTTTCCTTTAATGGAACAAGGTATAGTGGGCACTCCGGGATCACCAAGTTTCTTAGGAGTTCCAACTTTGAAATTGAAATTGGCAACCATGGTGGAGATCTCAAGATCTGGTATCTTCCGTTTATTAGTCACGATATCTTTCATGTACTTGGCATACAGAGACATCTTGAGCATATCAGTTAACCGCATCTGCAGAAAGACGGGTCTTATCATCTCAACGAAGCGCTCAAAATCATCATCATCCTTTTTCTTGGATGGCTTAGGAGGAAAGGCCATAGATCTCTGAACCCATGGCTCCCTTTATTTACCATGCTTCCTAGAAGTGAAGTCATTCTTATCGTATCTCTTAGGTTGTGGGTTATCAGGATTAACCGTAGGTTCAATCTCCACATCCTCATCATTGCTAGGTTGAGAATTATTATGAACATCACTGTCCATATTGTCACCAGGTTGTGTTTCTACATCAGACGCAGAAATATCATTTGGTTCTTCAGGTGTGACAATATTTGGTGAACTGGCATGTAGGTTTCTATCATCCTTCTTCTTCTCCTTAGGATGACTCGGTGTATCTGCATTGATTCCTTGAGAATCTTGATCAATTCTCTTAGGATGACCTTCAGGATACAAAGGTTCCTGAGTCATTTTGCCTCCTCTAGTAATGAATCTGACAGAGTTGTCATTTAATTCATTGAGCAAGTCATTCTGAGCTTTAAGTACTTGTTCTACCTGAGTAGTAATCATAGAGGCATGTTGACTTAGAAGCTTCAGATCATTGACATTTCTGTCTACGCAAGCATTTAAAAGGCTAAGCATACGATTACTTTGTTGCAAATGTCTGCTAACATAATCATTGAAACTCTGTTGTTTGGCAACAAAGTTGTCAAATTCATCAAGGCATAGGCTAGCAGGTTTACCAAAGGGAATATCACTCTCATCAAATCTATGCAGATAATTTACTTCCACTACCTGTCTCGGGTTATCGAGACCATGGATCTCTTCGATAGGTGGTAGATTTTTGACATCTTCAGATCTAATGCCTTTCTCTTGCATAGATTTCGTGGCTTCTTGCATATCTTCGGGACTGAGGAATAGAATACCTCTTTTCTTCGGAGTTGGCTTAGGAGGTGGTTCGGGAATAGTCCAAGCATTATCGTTGATCAAGATGTTATTCAGTAGGGTCTCAGCTTGTTCTACAGTTCGTTCCCTAAAAACACAACCGGCACAACTATCTAGGTGGTCTCTAGAGGCATCGGTAAGTCCGTTATAGAGGATATCAAGTATCTCGTTCTTCTTAAGAGGGTGATCAGGCAAAGCATTCTGTAGCTGGGCGAGCCTCCCCCAAGCTTGTCGGAGACTCTCTTCTTGGAGTTGAGCAAAGTTGTATATTTCCTACAAGGCAGCTTGCTTCTTATGGGCCGGGAAATATTTCTCACAGAAGTAATAGACCATATCCTGGGGACTACTCACACATCCAGGCGCAAGAGAGGTGAACCAGGCTTTAGCGTCATCCTTTAGAGAGAAAGGAAACAACTTAAGGATATAGTAGTGGCGGATCTTCTCCTCATTAGTGAAAAGGGTGGCTATATCGTGTAGTTTGGCAAGATGGTCTACGACCGTCTCAGACTCATAACCGTGAAAAGGATCAGATTCGACTAGAGAGATTATTTCAGGATCGACAGAGAATTCATAATCCTTATCGATGATAAAGATAAGTGAAGTGGCAAACTTCGGGTCGTATTTCATCCTAGCTTTCAGAGATTTTTCCTTCCACTTGAGAAGTAATTTCTCACCATCATAGGCATCCTTACACGCAAGAAAATCCTCAGCTATCTATCCCTCCATAACGTAACCCTCAGGTATATCAGGCAATTCATATCTAGGAGAGCTAGATGTAGCAGGAGCAAAAGCAGGTTCTATCTCAATAGTATCTGCAGTATCAGAAGCATCACGAGCATTGGTAGTAACTCTAGCAATATGAGCATCAAGGAACACCCCTAGTGGAACATCAGGCAAAGTAGCATCTCTAGCAGTATCAAGCATAGCATCATCACGCAAAATAGCATCTCTAGCATCATCAGGCGAAGCAGTACCAAGCATAGCATCTCTAGCAGTATCAAGCATAGCATCATCAGGCAAAATAGCATCTCTAGCATCATCAGGCAAAGCAGTATCAAGCATAGCATCTCTGGGAGTATCAGGCAAAGCAGTATCAGGCATAGTATCAAGCATAACATCTCTAACAGTAGCATCATAAGCATCATCAAGCGTAGGCGACATATCAAGATTTCTAGCACGAGGTGATGTAGCAAACTAACTCATAACTGAAGGTGAATCAAGTGCAGAGCTAGATGGCAATTCCTTACCTCCCCTCGTAGTTGAGGGCAAGACTTTGGTTTTTGAATCCTTTAGATTCTTCATAGTGATCAGCAGATATAAATCCCAAGTGACTGAGAGAATATAGCAATACCTCCCCGGCAATGGCGCCTGAAAAATGCTTACTCCGTGACAGCAAACCTACCCCTGCAACGGCACCAGAAGAACGCTGCTAGCACTCTCTGGCAACCGAAACTAGAAGAATGTTGTTGACGGCCCACCAGCGCGTGGGATCGCAGCAGTTTTCGAGGGTAGAGTATTCGACCCAAATTTTTTGATCGCCAAACAGGAGGTGAGAGAATACTCTCGAGTATTAGCAGCGGAATGTGTCAGATTCAACCACACCTGAAAGATTAGTATCTGAAAGCAAAGTAGTAACAGCAAAGTAGTATGATAACAACGGTGTCAGAAACGATCTGTTGACACGGCAGACTATTTCTAACGATTGTATCAATGGCGCCAAGTTGCCCGGTTGACGGAAATTGTCTGTTCCCGTCAACGACCAGCGAATCAAGATTGTAGCAGGTGGCAATAGTGTAATGAGTAATAGCAGCGACAAGGAACAACAGTAGTGATAGCAGTACCAAGTAGCAACAGTAGCAAGCAACAGTAGTAGCAAAAGTAGCAGCAGAGCAAGACAAGTAACAGCAGAAGTAGGACAAACTCGTAGGAAATGGGTCGGTGATTTGTTTGGATGATATTCATCATGCAACAGTTATAACACGGAGACATATGTGGCTAGCTCCCGTTCGTCAATGTGATGTAGGCATGCATTCCGTGTGTCGTCATACATGCTTAGGGAAAAGAACTTGCATGACATCTATTTTCCATGCCTCCCGTGGCAGCGGTCCAAAAGGAAACTACGGGATATTAAGGTTCTCCTTTTAATAAAGAACCGGACAAACGCATTAGCACTTGGTGAACACATGAACTCCTCAAACTATGGTCATCACCGGGAGTGGTTCCGGTTATTGTCACTCCGGGGTTGCCGGATCAAAACACATAGTAGGTAACTACAACTTGCAAGATCGGATCTAAAACACACATATATTGGTGACAACATAATAATTTCAGATCTGAAATCATGGCACTCGGTCCCTAGTGACAACCATTAAGCATGGCAAAGTAGTAGCAACATGAATCTCAGAACATAGTGGATACTAGGGATCAATCCCCGTCAAAACTAACTCGATTACATGATAGATCTCATCCTACTCATCACCGCCCAACGAGCCTACGAATAGATTACTCACGAACAATGAAGAGATTCATGGAATTGGAGAGGGAAGAAGGTTGATGATGACGATGGCGACGATTTCCCCTCTTCGGAGCCCAAAACGGACTCCAGATCTGCCCTCCAAATGAAGAACGAGTTGTGGCGGCGCCTCCGTATCGCAAACGCGACGAAATCTTCTCTGGGACGAAAGTGAACTTATAGAGCTAAGATTGGGAGTGGCAGAGCCACGTGGGCCCCACAAGCTTCCCCACCGCCACCAGGGGGTGGCGGCTAGAGGGCTTGTGGCCCACTGGCCCACCCCCTCAGGTGGATCTTTGCGCAGGTATTTTTCATATTTTTCAAAAATAATCTCTGTAAATTTTCAGGACGTTTGGAGAACTTTGATTTGTGCACAAAAACAACACCAAGGCAATTCTGCTGAAAACAGCGCCAGTCCAGGTTAGTTCCATTCAAATCATGCAAATTAGAGTCCAAAACAAGGGCGAAAGAGTTTGGAAAAGTAGATACGATGGAGACGTATCACTCATCAATAGATATCAACGTGAATGAGTAGGGATTGCCATACAAATGATGCACTAGAGCTAAGAGTATGTGAAAGCTCTTAAAGAAAACTAGTGGGTGTGCATCCAACTTGCTTGCTCACGAAGACCTAAGGCAATTTTGAGGAAGCCTATCATTGGAATATACAAGCCAAGTTATATAATGAAAATTTCCCACTAGCTATATGGTGGTGACAAAACGAGAGACTCTCAATCATGAAGATCATGGTGCTTAATATGCACAAGTGTGGAAAGGTGGTAGCATTATCCCTTCTCTCTTTTTCTCTCATTTTTTTGGTGGGCTCTTTGGCCTCTTTTATATATTTATATATATATATATATATATATATATATATTTTGGTGGGAATCTTTGGCCTCTTTTATTTCCTCACATGGGAAAATGCTCCATCAATGATGATCATCACACTTACAACTCAAAACTTAGAGCAATGATGACTCTATATGGAATGCCTTCGGTAGTGTACCGTGACAATGATCTAGCATGGCATAGACATCAGTGGAAACATCATGCTAGCTATCTTACGATCATGCAATGGAAATGTAGAAGTGGTGGCACATGTCATGGTGGTAGTCGTATGGCAATATATCTCAGAATAGCTTTGAAAAAGCCATAGTACGTAGGTATGGTGGCTGTTTTGAGGGAGGCTATATGGGTGGTTTTGTGCATCGGCGAAAGTTGCACGTCACTAAAGAAGATAGTGATGGTGGAAGGTGAAAGTGCATCTAAACCATTGACTCAACATTAGTCATGAAGAACTCATATACTTATTGCAAAAGTTTGAGTAGTAATCGAAATAAAGCATTCAACGCATACTCCTAGGGGAAGGGTTGGTAGGTATAAACTATCGCGCGATCTCGACCGCCACACAAAGGATGACAATCAATAGACTAATCATGCTCAGACTTCATCACATAGCGGTTCACCATACATGCATGCTACGGGAATCACTAACTTCAACACAAGTATCTCTAGATCCACAACACCATACTAACATAACTTCAATATTACCACAACCACAACTAAAAACTAATTGAGATGAATCAAACTTCTCTAACTATTCAATTCACATGAGGGTGGAAGTTTTCATATCCCTTTGGATAACTACCCCTTTCGAGACTACTTTCATAGCATAGATCAACTACCAAGCCACGCACCGCTGTGCTCTAAAAGATATAAGTGAAGCACATAGAGCAAAATCAACTAGCTCAAAAGATATAAGTGAAGCACATGTGAGCTGATATAAGTGAAGCTCGACAAAATCATGGTGAGTGCATGTCTCTCTCTCTAGGTGTGCAGAAAGGATGATTGTGACACAACAAAAATAAAAGACTCCTACAATACAAGACGCTCCAAGCAAAACACATAACATGTGGTGAATAAAAATATAGCCCCAAGTAACATTACCGATGGATTGAAGACGAAAGAGGGGATGCCTTCCCGGGGCATTCCCAAACTTAGGCTTTTACGACATCCTTGAATCAACTTGTGGTGCCTTGGGCATCCCCAAGCTTGAGCTCTTTCCACTCTTTATCTTTTTTTCCATAAGAACTTCACCCAAAACTTGAAAACTTCACAACACGAAACTTAAACAGAAACTCGTGATAACATTAGTATAAGAAAGCAAACCACCACTTCCTTAGGTACTCTAGAACACTTAAATTCTACTTATGTTGATGTTGGGTTACTGTATTTTCGATCTTCCATGGCTAATACCCCCCCCCCCGATACTATCCATAGTTTCATCAAAATAAGCAACCAACTCAACAAAAACAGAATCTGTTAACAGTAGACCAGTCTGTAGCAATCTGTATAGTTCTCATACATCTGGTACTCCAATAATTCTGCAAAACTTACGAAAGCCTGAAGAATTTGTGTAGCAATCAGCAGCAAAAAGAATCAACTCAAAAGCTCTTACAGAAAAAATATGAAAATTCTTTTTGTGAGAAGAAAGTTTCTGTCTTTTCCAGCATGACCAAACGATCATCTCCAAGACTAATCATAACGGTTTTTCTTGGCACAAACGCAAAAAGAAACACAAAAAATACAATAATAACAGAATTATGAAAGTGTGGAAAACACAAAACAGAAATAAAATGGATAGATTCGTTGGGTTGCCTCCCAAAAAGCGCTATTGTTTAACGCCCTTAGCTAGGCAAAAGGTGATGAAATCACGTATAGCCATCTTTGGTGCTCAAACCATAAGTAGCCCTCATCATAGATTCATAAGGCAATCTTATTTTCTTTCTAGGAAAATGCTCCATGCCCTTCTTTAGGAGAAATTGAAATATAATATGCCCGTCCTTCATATCGATGATAGCACCAATAGTCCTTAGGAAAGGTCTACGAAGAATAATGGGACATGAAGGATTGCAATCATTGTCAACTACAATGAAATCCAGGGGTACATAGTTCTTATTTGCAACAATAAGAACATCATCGATCCTTCCCATGGGTTTCTTGACAGTAGAATCCGCAAGATGCAAATTAAGAGAACACCCTTCAATCTCATGAAAACCAAGAATATCACATAAAGACTTTGGAATCGCGGAAACACTAGCACCCAAATCACACAAAGCATTGCATTCATAGTTTTTGATTTTGATTTTGATAGTAGGTTCCCACTCATCATGAAGTTTTCTAGGTATAGAGACTTTTAATTCGAGCTTCTCTTCAAGAGATTTCATCATAGCATCTAAGATATGTGCGGTAAAGGCTTT
The DNA here is from genome assembly GCF_904849725.1 of Hordeum vulgare subsp. vulgare. NCBI lineage: Eukaryota > Viridiplantae > Streptophyta > Magnoliopsida > Poales > Poaceae > Hordeum > Hordeum vulgare. The sequence goes on along the minus strand of NC_058518.1, from coordinate 296,980,254 downwards.
GCTTTGGATATAAGCATGTGGAGAGTTTGCAATGGATTGCATCAAGGAAATTCATTCAAACAAGGAGCAACTATCATAATTGAATTCCTTGAAATCCAAACTGGGAGTTTCATTACTACCCAAAATTTTGATTTCTTCTACTCCACTCTCCACACCTTTATCATCAAGATAGGTGGGCTCCGAATCATTGGGGCGTTTTTCAACCAAAGTGGATTCATATACAGCCCCTTCATCAATAGGTTTGACACGCGAAAACAAAGATTCAAGAGGAGTCACACCAAGCACTTTAAGATCTTCGTGATTTGCATCACTAGAACGCACCCTTTTAAACCATTCATGCCTAGTGCGAATTTGTGTGGTTCTTTCTTTGCTCTCATTCATGGAGACACGCATAGCTTTTAAAGTTTCATCCAAGTTGACCTTGGGAGGAGCACATCTATCTTTCAAAGCATCAATATCACAAGACATCCTATCAACGCTCTTAGCCAAATCGTCTATTTTGAGTAGTTTTTCCTCTCTGGATGCATTGAAAATCTTTTGAGAGTTGATGAACTCTTTGATATTACTCTCTAAATCAGAGGGTAATTTGTTGTGATTTCCATAAGTGTTGTTGTAGGAATTGCCATAATTGTTAGAGGAGTTACTAGGAAAGGGCCTAGGAACATAGTTTCCTCTAAAAGCATTGTTGTTGCCAAAATTATTCCTACCAACAAAATTAACGTCCAAACTAGCATTGCTACTCTCAATCAAGGAATATAGTGGAATGTCATTTGGATATAAAGGAGCATTTCTACTAGCAACCAAATTCATCAACTCGTCCATCTTAGCACTAAGCGAGTTAATTTCTTCTATAGCGTGTACCTTTTTGCTAGCAGGTGACCTTTCAGTGTGCCACTGAGAGTAGTTGGTCATGATATTGTCTAGGAGTTCTGTAGCATCTCCTAACGTGATTTCCATGAACGTTCCACCTGAGGCAGAGTCCAAGATATTGCGAGAAGCAAAATTCAAACCAGCGTAAAAGATATGTATAATCATCCACAAACTCAAGCCATGAGCAGGACAATTTCTAATCATTAACTTCATCCTCTCCCAAGATTGTGCAACGTGTTCATGATCAAGTTGCTTGAAATTCATGATATCGTTACGTAGAGAGATAATCTTAGCTGGCGGAAAATACTTGGATATGTAAGAATCTTTGCACTTATCCCAAGAATCGATACTATTTTTAGGCAAATAAGAAAACCAAGTTTTTGCGCGATCTCGCAACGAGAAAGGAAAAAGCTTCAACTTAATCACGTCATTATCCACATCTCTTTTATTTTGCATATATTGAGATGGGATGCGGCATCTTCACTAGGAAGGCCAGAGAATTCCTCTTTCATAACAAGATTCAACAAGGCAGTGTTGATTTCATACGATTCCGCACTAGTGGCGGGAGCAATCGGAGTACTAATAAAATCATTATTATTGGTACTCGAGAAGTCGCAAAGCTTGGTGTTTTCAGCCATGATGACTTCAACAAACCAAAAAGAGAACAAGCAAGCAAGAAAACCGCGAAAGGAAAACGGAAAAGGGTAAAAGAAAATGGCAAAGGAACACGGCAAAAAGGCAAAAGAAAATGGCACGGGAGAAAGGCAAATGAAAATGGCAAATGTGAAGTGGGGGAGAAGAAAACGAGAGGCAACTGGCAAAAAAGGTAAATGCAAGAGATGAGTTTGTGACACCTACTTGGATAGATCTCGACTTGATCTCTCCTCCCCGGCAACGGCGCCAGAAATCCTTCTTCTACTATGACAACAGACCTTCCCTGGCAACGCCGCCAGGAATCCTGCTGCTACGGCTACGCCTATAGGGACTTCCTTGGCAAATATGCAAAGGATTTCCCCGCGGCCTTGGAGTCTTGCATTGGTGTTCCCTTGAAGAGGAAAGGGTGATGTAGCACAACGGCGGTAAGTATTTGCCTCAGTTTGAGAACCAAGGTATCAATCCAGTAGGAGGAGCGTTCAAGTCACAAGTACCTGCACAAACACAAATAGCTTGCACCCAACGCTATGAAGGGGTTGTCAATCCCTTATAGATTGTTTGCAAAGTGAGAACTGAAAGCAAAGAGTAAACAGAGCAAAGTAAAAGTGAAAGTGGAGACGGTAGTTGTGAATAGACCCGGGGTCGTAGTGGTCACTAGTGGCTTCTCTCATGAAAGCAAGTAGACGGTGGCTGAACGAATTACTGTCGAGCAATTGATAGAACCGCGCAAAGTCGTGACGTTATCTATGGCAATGATTATATCTATAGGCATCACTTCCAAAACAAGTAGACCGATACTTTCTGCATCTACTACTATTACTCCACACGTCGACCGCTATCCAGCATGCATCTACTGTATTAAGTTCAAAAGAACAGAGTAACGCCTTAAGCAAGATGACATGATGTAGATGAACAATCTCAAATCTATGATGAAAGCCCATCTTGTTACCCTTGATGGCAACAACACGATGCGTGCCTTGCTGCCCCTTCTGTCACTCGGAAAGGTCACCACACGGTATGAACCCAAAACCAAGCACTTCTCCCATTGCAAGAATCATATATCTAGTTGGCCAAACAAAACCCAAGACTCGGAGAGACTTACAAGGATATCAAATCATGCATATAAGAAATCAGCAAAGACTCAAATATAATATATAGATAATCTGATCACAAATCCACAATTCATCGGATCTCGACAAACACACCGCCAAAGAGGATTACATTGGATAGTTCTCCATGAAGATCATGGAGAACTTTGTATGGAAGATCCAAGAGAGTGAAGAAGCCATCTAGCTACTAACTACGGACCCGTAGGTCTGAAGTGGACTACTCACGAGTCATTGGAGAGGCGATGATGTTGATGTAGAAGCCCTCCAACTCAAAAGTCCCCTTCGGCAGGGCACCGGGAAGGGTCTCCCGATGAGATCTCGCGGAAACGGAAGCTTGCAGCGGTGGAAAAGTGTTTTCGTGGATGCCCTAATTTTTTCAGGATTTTTAGGGAATTTATAGGCCAAAGAGCTAAGGCAGGGGAGAACCAGGGAGGTCACTAGCCTGGTTGCCCGCGGCCTCCCCTGGCCGCGGTAACAGGGCTTGTGGGCTCCCTATGGGCCCCTACCTTGGCCCTCAAGTCTCCCGATCTTCTTCTGTTCTGGAAAAAAAATATTTCGGGGATTTTATTCTGTTTGGACTCCGTTCCAAAATCAGATCTGAAAAGATTCAAAAACACACAAAAAACAGGAACTCGCACTTGGCACTGAATTAATAAGTTAATCCCAAAAAGATATAGAAGTTAAACAAAACATCCAAAGTTGACTAGATAACAGTGTGAAACCATAAAAAATTATAGATACGTTTGAGACGTATCAGTCACCGACTGGTATCGGAGGAGGCAAATGCTCGAAGCCCGCTAAGACAATAACCACGTTTACCTTGAAGACGCCATCGAGCATCTGTTGGTTGTGGAACATGTGGTCCTTCGGCTTCATGATGGTTTCCTTTCCCACAACCACCTTCTGGCCCTTGATGTCGTAGAGTAGGGTGCACGGGGTGTCGTCGGCCTATGAACGAGACATGTCTGCGACATCAAACATCTAAAAGGCAACTAAAACAGAAGACTATAGACATGCTAGTGAAAAGGGCATGACGCGTAATTACCATGAGGGCGTCGAGCTCAGCCAACGAGGAAGGCCCGCCGAGCATGCCAGAGACGGAGGTTAGGCTGCTATGAATAGGAACGGGACCTTTTGCGGTTGCTTGGGCAAGTGTTGGTGTCGTGGTGTTCGCCGAGTTGCTCCCGACAAAGCTGGGAATTGGAAAGTCCTCCGGCCGTGCATTTGTATTGCTCTTCGGCCAATTGAAAATTGCCGGAATCAAGTTGGCCACTGCGCCAGTGACCAACCCACTTACTACGTCGACCAACTCTTCTTTGGTCTCAGCTTTGGTCTTATTGACCGCAATCGTGACCTTCTCGTTGATGCTCTCGTGAGTGACGACCAACCGTCTCTTCCTTCTTTGCTCTGGCTCCTCGTGGTAGCACGTCTTCCACGAGGCACCATCTCCGACGCCGTGCACACGTCCATAGGATGGCGGCTTGTCCACCGGGACCTTTTTCAGTATGTTCAGGGCCCGGTTGAATGGGGTTTACCACTTCGGCCTCGCTGACGACTATGACGACTCGTCGCTTTCGGCTGCCTTTTGGTGCTGCTCTTTCTGCAAAAGGAACGTGGATGGTTTACTAATGTGACAAAACTTGCAGTCAAATTGATTGGAAGCTAATATGATAATGTGCTAATATAACAATTACGAGAAGTCTCATGAACTCCCTAGTGTTCGGGTCCGTGTAAAAGATCTTTTTGACTTTGTCCAACTTGTACCGGTCCCTGATCCAGTCATGCTCCAGCGGGTCGGTGAACTCCGCCAAAGGGTCTGGGATCCCGAGACTTTCACGTTCGGCGTCCTCCTTGGCCCATATGTGCCTCTTCCCCTCGTAACCACGGCTTCCGAGGTGGTGGGGAGGCGTGTTCCTAGCCTGGAGCTCCTTCATTTTCTCCGACTTTGCCTTGACTTCTTCTTTATCGCAATTCTCTAGGAATTTTGCAAAGTCCTCTTCCGTTATTGTCGGATTATCAACATGAATCTTGGACCATGGTTCATTCTTCCCAATCGCTTTTTTCACCCGAACTTTCCAGGAGGATAAGTCATTGGTGAACGTCACCATCGCCTTCTCGTTTATCTTTGTCATGGAGGGGTCGTCCCACGGCTCTTTATTTTCCTTTTCATCCCGGTCGGGGAACATGAACCTATTGTGCAACTTCTTTAGGAGCATGTGCTCCATATGTGGTATATGCTTCAACCTCACGTCGTTGATGTTGGCGGTTTCCCTGAGGATTCATCCAAGTTGATTGCCCCAGCACTTGCGCGCTTCCTCTGGCGTCGTTAGCTCTAACTTCAAGGGGTGAATCTCCGTGACCACAATTTGTCCGATGCCAAGCTCGTTTGGTTTTCGTGTACTCTTCTTCTTCGGTGCTTTACCGGCTAAGACATCATCGTTGCCGGTCTCGGGGGCGGTGTCGGTGCCGGTGCCAGTGTCGGCGCTAGGGTTGGGATTGGGACCACTGCTGCCACCATGTAACCCCAACTGGTGTTCGTCCAGGTAATTGGAATAGTGATTTGCTGCCTCACGGGGTCTGCGGAGCGAGCAGAACCACCCACGACTTCGGCGTTGGTAGACATGTTTCCTATGCAACAATTGTAAATAAAAGATATAATGAAGAGAAAAAAAGGGGCCTATATTTGGTCGGAATGTTGATTCATTCCCCTTCCGGCAAATCTCGGGTACTCCATATGTCCTAGTTTTTAGCACAAGTCATGCCGAAAATTTCGGCATGACCTTTGCTAAAAAGTGGACATATGGAGCGCCTGAAATTTGCCAGAACGGAAATGAATCAACATTCCGGCAAAACATAGGCCACTCGGACATTCCGGCAAAACATCAATGACAATAAGTACTATGGACATCATGAGGATATAACAGAAAATAATAAGTACTATAAACAGAAAATTATACAAATTTTCGAATATTTATCCTAAATATTTAAATTCTTGAATATTTATCCTAAATATTTAAATTCATGAATACTTATCCTAAAGAATTAAAATTATTCGAATTTGCTAACATTTTTTTAATTCATGACCATTTTTTACAATTTCTCGAACATTCTCTGAACCCGAATTAGGGGAATTTTAGAACCTTTTGATTTTTTGAGGGAATTTAGAACCTTTTGAGGGAGAACATTCTCTACACACTTGTCCATTGGCCAGACAAGGGGGGTGGGATGGGGAGGAAGCGGCAGCGGCGTTACCTAGAGGAGGGAGGGTCGGGGTCGGGAATAGCGGCGGATCTGGCGGTGGGGGTGGTTGGGTGGAGGTTTGGGGGGTGTGGCGGCGCCTGGAGGAGTGCGGTGGTGCCTGGAGGTCCCCTCTGGGCGGCGGCGGCGAAACTGCAGGAGCGTTCGAGAGGGCGGGGGTCGAGGGGAGTGGAGGGAGAGGGGGAGTTAGGAAAAATTTGAGCCGGGTTAACTGAACATAGTAGTAGCGCTAGATTAGTACCAACACTACTGCTAACTTAGCAGTAGCGCTAGTACTAATCCAGCGCTACTGATAACTTTCTTTACTTTATTTTCTTTTTACTAATTTTCTTTTCTTTTCATTAATTTTATTTCCTTTTCTGTTTACTTTTCTTTTCTTTCTATTATTTGTTTTTCTCCCGACGACGACGGCGTTTCCCTCTCCCCAATGCGCGAATATCACCGGAACCATGCATGTGGTCACATATCAATTGACTGATAATGATTACTTAAGTGCGTACACAAAATAGATACAAATATATAAATGTATGTTTTTGATCAGCTGCATCGATAATGTTTCACATTGAGCTTCTTCCCTTTCTTGTTCGTTGCCGAGTAATTGAGCCCCTCCTTGTGACTTTTCCGGAGCCATGGAATACGATATTTCCGCCGCCATGTAGTCTTGATTCTTCTTTTCATGTATGCTTCATCGTCATCGTCATATTCCCTCATCGAGTTGCCGTATTGGTCGTAGTCTTTCTCGTTGGCGACTCCATCCAGTCCGACGATGCTCCTTTTGGATCTCCTCACGACAACACGGCTGGGATTGGTCGGGTCGGTTATGAAGAAGCATTGTGTCACGTGCTTAGCGTGTACCCATGGCTCATTTTTGGCGATGATGTTACTGTTCACGGGAGTGCTCTTCGCGTCGGGTATAGACATGGTGGTGAAATACTTGTTTTCTCTTACGATGTCCTTGGCCCATCTGACACGGAACATCGTCGCATCGTGCATTCCAGTATAGTCAATCCCCGAGATCTCTTCGACCCTTTCGTATAATCTTTCAGTTGTGGCGTTGGCGTCGGTCACACATTGAATTGTCACCCCGGAGTTCTGGTAATCACTGTCCATGTCTTTGGCATCCGTGTAGAACGTGTACCCATTGATATTGTAGGACTATTGGTCGCGAGCTTGGGCGCAGGGCCATGTGCTAAGGCGTGTATGAGCAATCCGTCCGAACTGCCCTCTTCCGGGGGATTTTCAAGAACTTTCTCTTTGAACCAACGCAAGAAAGTAGCGTTGTGCTCTACAGTAACTTCGTCGTCCGTCTTGAGAATCCCCTTATCACGGTACTTCTTTGTGATGCTTTCTTTGTGTCGTGCCACATAATGATCTACCACATATAGGTGTTGTAGCACTACTAAGTTAGCCATGTCAAAGTCGTTTCGTCGATCCGAGTAGTTCATGTGCAATTCCCTCTGGCCGTTGTTGTGAACATCTCCTTCGATCTTCCCATCGTGCTTCTTGACGGGCAAACCAACAACAGGGTCTCCGATGCTTATATAATTCTCGCAAAAGGAGACGTACTCATGCGTCAGATACCCCTGGACGATGCTCCCTTCGGGACGGGACTTGTTATGAACGATTCCTTTGATGACCCCATTCATCCTCTCGAATGGCATCATGCTGTGAAGGAATGTCGGCCCGAGGTCGATGAAGTCGTCCACGATGTGGACACACAGATGCACCATGACGTCAAAGAACGCGGGCGGGAAGTACATCTCAAGCTCACATAGTATGACAACGATCTCTTCCTATAGCCTTCGAAGCTGCTTCACACTTATGGACTTTCGAGAGATAACGTCGAAGAAGTTGCAGAGACCAATAAACGTGTCACGGACGTGCTTGTCCATTATCCCTCTAATGGAAACCGGGAGTATCTGCGTCATCATCACGTGACAGTCACGAGACTTCATCCCGTTGAACCTTTTCTTCTTGGGGTCTAGAAATCTACCTATCTTCCCAGAGTAATCGGAACTGACTTTGATTCCCAGAAGGCACTTGATGAATTGATCGATCTCCTTCGGACTTTAGGTGAAGCAAGAAGGGGGGTAATAATTCTCCTCCTTCTTGTTGACTTTTCTGCCCCTTTCCCCCTCCTCTGTCTCGGTCTCCGTCTCCTCCATCAACTTTTTACGATGGATGTCCTTCCCGATCTTCAAATCTTCCAAGTCTTTCCTTGCCTTCGGCCCATCCTTGGTCTTCTCCGACATGTTCATTAGTGTGCCAAGCAAGCTCTCGAGGACATTCTTCGTGATATGCATTTGATCAAGGCAATGAGGTGTGTCGTGATTGGGCCAGTACTCCAAGTCCCAGAAAAGAGACCTCGTTTTCCATACCTTCAGCAGCGGCTCTGACGCCTTTTTGATCTTTCCCGGCACGGGACATTGTTCCCAGTTTCTCAACAACTCATCGATTTGGGTGCCTCTCCTCTTATGTGGAGGTCCTCGAAGCTCAGCCAACCCATTGAATAGATCTCCATGCTTTCTCCACGGGTCATCCTTCTCGAGCCATCTACGATGCACCATGTACATGATTTTCCTAGACCCGCCATCTTTCATTGACGTCAGCTACTGAGACGTTGTATCATCCATGCACCTTGTGCATCCGTAGTATCCGTGGCATACCTGGCCAGAGGTGTACCCGTAACCGAGATAGTCGTGCACCGTCGTCATCAGCGCGGCTCTCATATGGAAATACTCTCCTTTGCTAGCGTCCCATGTCCATGCTGGTGATTTCCATAACGTGTCTAGCTCCTCTTGCAGAAGCCCCATATACATGTTAATACTATTTCCCGGTTGTTTCGGCCCTTGAATCAGCATGCACATGTATATGTACTTTGTCTTCATGCACTTCCATGAGGGGAGGTTGTACATCCATACAAACACGGGCCATGTGCTCTCGTTGGTGTTCTGGTTTCCAAACGGATTCATTCCATTGGTACTCGCACCAAGCACAATGTTGCTTGGATCTTCTTTAGCAAATCCATATACGGTGTTGAATGCTCTCCACTGGCTACCATCTACAAGGTGTCTCAGCCTCGGATCATCTCCATCGTCGGGCTTCTTCCTCTCCGTGTGCCAGCGCATGAGCTTTGCTTCCTTAGGATCTATGAAATACCGCTGCAGACGGGGAGTACCATACAACTTTTTGAGGATCTTTCTTTCCTGCCTTCTTGTATCGAGAAGCATTGCACACTGGACAGTTGGTTTTTTCCGCGTGCTCCCCCCGATATATGATGCAATCATTGATGCATGCGTGGTACCTAATGTGCAGCAAATCAAAAGGGCAAACAATTTTCTTCATGACCGACTGCACGGTATAACAAGCAAAAGGGTTATAAAATAAATAATGCATGCATGCTTCAAAGTCATATAAAATTTTGGCATGACCTTACCTAAAAATAGGACATATTGAGTTTGCTCGAAATTCACCGAAACGGAAATAAATCGACATTTCGGCAAAACATAAGCAACTCGATCGGAGGGATGTCACACTCGCACAAATCTCTCCATATATATATATATATATATATATATATATATATATATATATATATCCCGAACACACATATTCCCATTCTTTAAGTGAACAACTTTTTACTCACCTATATATCTCCTGAGAGAGACCGATCGAGATAGATGATGAGAGAGACCGATCGAAAGAGCACGTGTGGATGGCTAAATAGCTAGCTAGATCTAGTTGTTTTTTTGACAAGCTATTGTAGGGAAACACCCCACAGCTTTTCTTTTATTCCATTAACAAATTATATGTACATGAGAGGGGGTTGGGATGTACAAACGAGGAGGGGTGGGAAGGGTACAAACCTCAAGGAGGTAAGAAATATATCCACTTAAGTAGGTCATCCCTAAAGCTGGCCTTAATCCTGTGAGCTAAGATGGATATATCATGAATGAAACCAGATTTCCATTTACTGAAGCGTGGTCTCTCATGGTTGAAGATCCCCGCATTTCGAACTGTCCAAATATTCCAGCACGCAGTAAACACAACTTCAGTGAAAAAAGGATGATGAAACTCCTTTCTGGCTGACAGTGAAGTGGTCCACATAGAAGTACCCTACCATGAGATCTGGAGATAAGTCCAAACCTTGCTACTGAAGAGGCAGTTAAAAAAGAGATGATCTCTATCTTCTTTATTTCTAGCATGACAAAGAATACAAAGATTTGACTCAGACACCTTCCAGTGCCTTCTTTCCAGCATGTCCTGTGTGTTGAGTCTGTCCATGATGATCATCCAGGCAAAAATCTTGATTTTCATTGTGCAACAACTTTTCCATATCCATCCAAGAAGTGGGTTCGGAATAATGGGCAGGTGCACATGAACATAATATTTTTTGGCAGTATAAGATTTACCATCACTATTCCACAGCCAGATATCTTTGCAGGTTGGATCATTATCAAGATGCTGAATTAAAGAGGTGACTGAATCCAACTCTTGATGGGCCCTGTCAGATAGAGGCAGGTGAAACAAATTGATCAAAGTGCCAGCTTGGTGAGTCTGGAACACTTCCTCAGCAGTGCAGAAAGTGTCAATGACAAAGGAGAACAATCTTTGGAACCGAATAGCTAGAGGCATTGTAGACTCTCCTACTGCCCAGGAGTCAGACCAAAAGAAAAAAGTGTCTCTCCTGTTGGGCTATACATATGTGACAGCTCTGTAGTTATCCAGTTTTTTGCAAACATCCTTCCACCAAAAGGAGCCACAGAGTGTGGTTCCCTGGGGAACTGTGGTGTCATAATATGTGTTCCAGATTAGGTGCACCCAGGGTATATCAACCTTGTTTAAGAACTTATCTGCATGTTTACGTAACATGGCTTCATTCTGGATAGATAGATTCATGATGCCCAAACCCCCTTCATATTTGGTCTGTATACTAAATTCCAAGCAGCAAGGGAAGGGGCATGGTCTTGTCCATTTTTCCTCCACAAACACTGTCTCTGTATCCTTTCCAACTATTTAAGAATCCCTGGTGGTATATCCAAACAGCAGAGGAAAAATATGGGAACACAGGACAAGGCAGAATTTTGGTATTGCAATCTCCCCCCCTAAGCCAGGAAGGAGGAGCTAGCACAAATTCTCCTTTCCAAATTGTCAACCAAGGGCATTAGATCAATATTCTTGGTCTTGTTGTCCCAACGGGCAAACCAAGATAGGTGAAAGGTAAAGATCCAACCTTACAACCAATAGAGTCAGCAAGTGTCTGAAGCTGTGCCTGGTCAATGTTAATGGGCAGCAAAGCAGACTTGTGATAGTTTACTTGAAGACCTGTGGATTGGGAAAAAAAGCAGGAGCATCTTTTTGAACTCTATTAGCTGAGACTCAACATCAGGAAAAATGATGAGTGTCTCATCTGCATATTGAACAATTGGAAAGTCTTTGTCATGGCAGGGTATTGGCAGCTGGATGAGGCCATCATGCAACAACTGATTGACCAATGTTTGGAGAAAATCAGCAGCAATGGCAAAAAGGAGAGGGGACATGGGATCTCCCTGCCTGACCCCTTTTTTGCACATATTTTTTTTTACCAGGGACTCCATTGAGAAGGACAGAGGAGGAACCAAAACTTACCAGCTGTTGCGTCCATAAAATCCACTTATCATTGAAACATTTGTGCTTGAGGATCTGAAATATGAATTCATGTTCCACAGAGTCAAAAGCCTTTTCAAAATCAAGCTTGAGGATAACAATTGGTAGTTCGGATTGGTGACATTGATGCAAATATTCCAGGGTCCATCCAACACAATCTTGTATGGATCTGGACTTGATGAAACCATACTGGTTTTTATGGATACATTTCATGTTTGTAACTGCAGCCTGTTGGCAATCATCTTGGAGAGGAATTTATAACCCATACCTATCAGGGAGATAGGTCTGAAATCACAAACTTGTTCCGGGGATCTCTTTTTGGGTATCAAAGTGATATAGGAGGAGTTCATATTTTCCAATTTGGCAATCCATGCATGAAAGTCAGCTACAAGCTGATAGAAATCAGAACGAATGATATGCGAGCATTTCTTGAAAAAAGACCATTGAAACCATCTGGACCAGGTGCCTTATCAATGGGCATTTCTTTGACAGTCTTATCCATTTCTTCATTGGTGAAAGGCAGTGTTAAAACATCAAGCCCATCCGCTCTTGGAATGAGAGATTGTAGATCAAATGCCAAGTTGATTCCTTGCGAAGAACCCATTCTATTTTTAAAGGAAGACCAAAAGCATCTAGCAATCTTCTCATGATCAGTGATAACAGAGCCATCTTCCAACCGAAGAGATGATATGGAGTTTCTTTTGTATCTTTCAGTAGCTATGGCATGAAATAATTTAGTATTTTACTCTCCCACCTTGATGAACCTGATGGTAGCTCTCTTTTTCTAGTACAAGAATTGCAAATGCAGCAGATGCTCTAGATGAAGCTTGACAATCAGCCTGAAATTAGCTTCAGGTCTAAAAAGTGGTATGAGCTCCTCAAGGTCATCCAAACATAGCACCACTTGATTGCACTTATTAATAAGTGTTTTTAGTTTGGAAAGACTAGTCTGCGATCTCTTCAGGGCCTGCCTCACGTGTTTAAATTTATCCATGATGATGGCTGAGATGTGACCTTTCCTGGAAGGGGTCTGCCAAGACTACTGTACACATTCCAGAAAACCATCCATCTCAACCCATACATTTAGGGATGGAGGTGTTGACTGTCACCACACAGGGAACATGATAAGATGCAGACTTTGCTAAAGACAGGACTTGAGTCAGGGGATAGGAAGATATCTAATTAGGAAAAGTGAAGAACCAATCCAGTTGCTCCGGGAGGGGTGAATCTTGCATGTTGGACCAAGTGAAAGACCTACCTTTGAGGGGCAATTCCAGAAGACCCGGGTGGCCGATGATCTCATTATAAATGAACATGTCATTCACATCAGCACCAGGGAGATTTCTATTGGAAGGGGATCGAATAAAATTGAAATCTCCAAGCAACATCCAATCATCATTCGCAGAAATATTAAGATGGTATAACGAGCTGACAAATTGATCTCGAGCTTCTCCTTGACAAGGGCCATATACATTTACTAGAGTCCAGGCCTCAGATGTGTGATTGGAGGTGAATGACACAATTAAGCCAAAATTCTGCATTTCAACCAGAGTGCCAGTTAAAACTGAGGAGTTCCAAAGGGTAATCAATCCACCAGAGGCGCCACGCGAGGGAATGTAAGCAAATTGATAAAATCTTTTGGGGCAAAACCTCCTAACAAGCTGAAAGTCAATATGTTGCATTTTGGTTTCTTGAAGACAAACCACCGTAGCCATGCTTTCATCAATTTTGTTTCTAACCACTCTTTGTCGTAAATTAGAATTTAAACCACGCACATTCCAGCAAAGAACACGCCAGCTTCTCGTAGGTCGACTATCCATAGCAAGTATGTAAAGAAGTAAAAGCAGAGTTACATAATAACCGACGCATCCAAAGTTCCGACGGCCGTGAAACACAGCCAGCGGTAGAAAAATAAACCCGACAGCAATAAGAACATAGATACATTAGACGTAGTTTAATCATCAGTAGGTGCAGGCTTGGGAACATCAGGATCCTCCATAAGACGGTCCTCTGACAGCTTCTCTGGTGCAAAGCCAAGGCAGTGGCCCACCGCGTGAATCACACGCACAGGAGTCGCAGGTGGGAGAGCCTCCTCCTGAGATGAAGACGGCACTGCCTGAACCTCCGGGGTGTCCAGGGGTTTTTCTCTCGGCTTCCTCTTCTTGGGCACATGCATCGGAAGCTCCTGCAGCACCGGCTTGAAACCATCCCTCTTGATTGGCCCCCTTGTACAAGGACGTACCGAGGAGTCCACAATGGGTGTGGCCTTCTTGCGTGCCCCCGCTTCGGGGCAGCCGGAGTCACAAAGGAGAACAATTCACCTGATGGAGCAGAGCTATCAGATGAAGCCGTTACCTCAGGAGCAGGAACAGGGTTGTTGTCGTGGTAGACGATGCAAGGTTCAGTGCTATCTTCATCAAAAGCCAATGACCAGGAGCGCTTGGGAAGCACAATTGGCATGGCCGCAGGCATGAAAAGGTGACGAGGTACATCCTTGGAGGCGAAACCCCCCATTAGCGCTTGAAAGGAGCGTGTCCAAGAGACTACCGGCGGTAGCGGAGGTCCATAGGCGACCCGAACTACTCCGATCATCAGCTGATCAGATCAGAACAGGGGCTGGTGGTAAGGAACAATCGCCAGAGGATTCAAATCCTCAACTTCCGCCTCATCATCCTCCTCCTCAGGGGCCATGTCTTCGGTAGCCTCCTTAGCAGCAGTATTGCCCCCATTAGGAGCGGCAGGAGCGGCCACAACATCATCATCAGCCGCCTCCTCTCATGCAGCCTCATCTTCTGCAGCAGCTTCCTCATCAGCCGGTTGAGGATCAACCACCACAACCTCCTGAACAGAGTCGGAATAAGTTGGTTGATCAACAACCATGGACTCCTGGTCTTGTTCTGGAGCAGCAGGTTTCTCCACAGGAGCTTCAGGGGGCCAACCCCAACCGCCATCATCGTGTTGAGCCGGCGGCTCCGGCATTGGGGGGGGGGGGGTGGTGGTGGCACAGCATTCCAGCCCAGCACTGGTTATGGCGGAAGAGCGAATAACATGTTCTTCTGCTCCAGCTGTCCTGGCTATGGATGGGGATTGTCATCAAGGGGTATTGGATCCTCATCATTCGACATTTGCTCAGCAAAACTTGCACCCAAGATGAACACAGGTGCAGACCAAGAAACCCTCGCCCCACCCCAAGTAGCATATTCCGAAAAAGTGCCACCGCGGGGCACCATATTATCATCTGGGAAAGATGCAAAGATGATGGAATGGACAAGATATGGATCATCACTGACCCAATGATGAAATTCCCCAAAAGTATTAACCGCAGCCCAGAGATCAGTAGTATTGCGGTAATCTAAAGGAACGCCTAAAAACATCAAGCTGCCGTGACGAAAGCCGGCAACCCCTCTAAATCCTACTCCCTCATTGTGTCGCATGCATCTGACAAAAGTGTCGCCCCCGTAGCTTGGGGAACCATCCGAGCAGCAGCAATGCTCTCTCCAGCATCTCTAAGTCAAATAAACCTACCCTCTCAATCCATGATTGAGCAGAGAGGACATGGGAGCCGAGGTGGTGGAGAAGATCAACAACCTCCTGCCTTAGCTGAGCGACTTGATCAGCAGGGTGGCAGGCATGACTTGGGGGATGACGTACTGTTCATGTCTGCGGGCAATGGGGTTTGCTGGCGTGATGAACGTCCGCGGGAGGCGGTCAGGGCCTCCATCGATCATGTTATGGCCCGGAGGCACAAACCGCTCAGGGTCGAGCTCGAAGTTGGCCATGTCAGGGAGAGTTGCAGGTGGAGGAGGCGTCAATGGCGGTGTTCTTGATGGAGTCCTGGGAGGCGATGAGTGTGATAGGATAGGCAGGAACTGTTCGGCAGGCGGTGCGGCTTCCCCAAGAACAACTGAGGTTCCTGAGAAATCGGCGACAGGGGAGGTGGTGGCCTCTTACGTTTCCAAGTAAGACAATTATCACGCATAAAAGAAGCATAGTTAGATTTCGAATGGCCCATATAGCCGCAGGAGGAGCATATCGGCAACGTGCAGTTGGGGGCTAGATGCCCACGTTCAGAGCAGATTGTGCAGGAAAATATCTCCTCAACCATGCCATTGATTTGCTCATCAAACTGCTGATGGGCTTCTTGCGAGGAAGGAATTTCTGGACCCATCAAAGGAGAGCTCACCAATGGCCCATTAGGTTTAGCAGAATCAGGCCCGGAGGTAAAATTATCCATCCCTGAGAAATCCAAAGATTTTGAAATCCCGCTTGAGGGTGGGGGGGTCACCCGATCAGCCCAATGAGAGGGAGAAATCCCATCAATCACGGGGATATTTGTTTCCTTGCCGTTCAACCCAGGAGATGACGTCGGCTGACAAATTGTGCCAAAAGTAATATGAGGTGTCACCATCGTCCACCGGAGTTCAACCGGTGGTGGTGCACGGATGATGATACGCTCCTGTAGTGGAACAGAATAACCAACAGTTTGTAAAGTCAACAGTTCATCCTGCGTGATAGGACATCGATAACCCTTGCAAACCTCATACTGTTGGAGGGTTGCAAAATAAAGCTTCTTACGTGTAGATGATCCAGATTTTAAACATGATTTTCCTTGCGTGGAATGCATTGCCATCAGACCTAGTGTAGCTCGTCGCTTAGAGGGGCTAACCAAAACCATTCAGCATCACATTCTTTCTTCCATAGAGAAAATTCCCGATTCCAATTCGGGCAACCATTACCCCATAAATGAAAGAAACATTTAAAATTGGAGCACTTGTAAGAACGATAATCCAAGATATGAAAACCAACTTGTTTGCAAGAAACCAGGAAGGAGAAAACTGAGTCCGTGATCTTCGTCACCATAAGATCAATGGCGGAACCCCCGATGGCAGACTCCAACGCCGCAGCTACTGAATCCTTGGTGAGGCCAAAAGTATGACGACAAAAAGATACCACCATGATGAAAGGTCGACGACGAAGCATCGAGTGTACAGAGAAGACATACTCGTAGAAAACTTTATCTGCAAAAGTTGCACCAGGAGAGAAATCCAGATCCAATGTGGAGCCACCCATGCAAGCCATGAAAAAGCACATACATGATCGTGGCGGTGCACTGGAGATGATGCACCGAGCGATGGAGAAGCACGCCGGCTAGAAGTCCAAATCACCATGGAGTCGCGAGTGCGGGAGGTTGGAGGTGGGAGTCGCCATTTATGTTTTTTTTTGAAACTAGTGGTTTGCTAGATCTAGTTTTTGGGGAGGAGAGGTGAATCTAGCTATCTAACTAATGGAGAGGGGGTTATGGTGGAGGGGGGAATTAATATAATGGGGAGAGGAAGAGAGGTAGGATAAAGGGATATGTGAGAGAGGCCATTTATGAAGGAGAGTTATGGTGGAGGGGGACATTAATGAGGAGAGAAGAGAGGTAGGAGGAAGAGACAAGAAGAGCAACAATGGTGTGGAGAGTGTGGAGAGGGGAAAGGAGGGGGAGAGAGGTCAAAGTGGGGGAGAGGAGGGGGAGGGGGTAAAAACGTGGCACCAGCCGCAACTAGCAGTAGCGCTGCATACCAGAGAGTGATGCTACTATTCTATTAGTAGTAGCGATGCATACCAGCGAGCGCTACTACTAAGTGGGGCCAACTAGCAGCAGCGGTGCTACACAACAAAGCGCTACCACTAAACACTTAGCAGTAGCGCTGGGTTTTGGGCAACGCCGCTACTACAACTACTGTTGGTGGTGTCGTCTGGTCCCACATAGTAGTAGCGCGTTTTTAATAAGCAGCGCTACTGCTAAGGTGTTAGGAGTAGCGCTTGACTGGATCAACACTACTGCTAATTAGCAGCAGCGTTTTCCTTTTTCCAGCGCTACTACTGAGGCCAACTTGTAAGTCGTGATCACTGATACGTCTCTGTCGTATCTACTTTTCCTAACGCTTTTGCCCTTGTTTTGGACTCTAATTTCCATGATTTGGATGAAACAAACCCGAAACAACGTTGTTTTCAGCAGAACTACCAGGGCATTGTTTTTTGTGCAGAAATAAAAGTTCTCACAATGGAACAAAACTTTCTGGAGAATTATTTTGGAATAAAATAAAATTACTAGAGCCAAGAACCACCGGAGGGGGCCTCCTGGCAGGGCAACCCACCAGGGCGCCCCCCTCCTGGCGCGCCCTCGTGGGTGGTCCTCACCTGGTGGCCCCAATCGCCTTATACCTGACGCTATAAAATCCTATTTTTGGAGAAAAAATCAGAGAGAAATAATTATCGCGTTTCACGAGACGGAGCCACCACCACCTCATGTTCTTCATTGGGAGGCCAGATCTGGAGTCCGTTTGGTGCTCCGGAGAGGGGAAACTTCGATTTTTGTCATCACCAACGCTTCTCCATCTCCAATTCCATGATGCTCCATATCGGGAGTGAGTAATTCCTTAGTGGGCTCACTAGTCGGTGAGTTGGATGAGATTCATCATGTAATCGAGTTAGTTTTGTTAGGGCTTGATCCCTAGTATCCACTATGTTTTAGATTGATGTTTCTATGACTTTCCCAAGCTTAATGATTGTCACTATGGGCTCAGGTGTCATGATTCCAGATCTGAGCTGTTTATGTCATCACCATTATATCTCTGTTCTAGATCCGATCTTGCAAGTTATAGTCACCTACTACATGTTATGATCCGTAAACCCCAGAGTGATAGTATTCGGGATACTTTCCGGTGATGACCGTAGTTTGAGGAGTTCATGTATTCACTATGTGTTAATGCTTTGTTCTGGTTCTCTATTAAGAGGAGGCCATAATATCCCTTAGTTTCCTTATGGACCCCGTTGCCACGGGAGGGTATGACAAAAGCTGTCATGCAAGTTCTTTCCATAAACACATATGAATATTTACAGAATACATGCCTACATTACATTGATCAACTGGAGCTACTTTTGTATCACCCTAGGTTATAACTGTTATATGATGTATATCATCCAACGAATCCGCAATGCCTTTCCACTATATTGTTCTTGCTAAGTTACTACTGTTGCTGCTACTGTTACAATTGCTACAAAATTACTTCTATCATTGTTACCATTGCTGCTACTGTTAGCACTACTGTCAACACTATCATATTACTATGCTACAGATCCTATTGGTTTAGATAATTAATCTTGGGTGTGGTTGAATTGACAATTCAATTGCTAATAGTTGCAAATACACTTTGGCTCCCCTTGTGTCGAATCTATAAATTTGGGTTGAATAATCTACCCTCGAAAACTATTGCGGTCCCCTATCATTGTGGGTTATCAAGACCTTTTTCTGGTGCCGTTGCCGGGGAGCATAGCTATATTTGTCGAGTCACTTGGGATTATTATCTATTTTCATCATGAAGAATCTGAAGGACGATAGAACCAATATCTTTCCCTCAAAGACGAGAGGAGGTAAGGAATTGACATCTAGCTCTGCACTTGATTCTTCTTCGGTTATAAGTAAACTTGCAACACCACTATCTACTACTAATCCTGATATGTCACAAGTTATTGATGATGCTGCTTCTGCTATGAATGATGCTCATAATGCTTATGATGATGCTAGTACCTTGCCTGATAAAACTATGCCACTAGGTGAACTACTTGATGAGCAACTTGCTAAACTTAAAAATATGGAGAATGCCGAAACTGATGAATTTGTTGAAACTGATGAAGTGATTGAAGTTGAAAATCTTGAAACCCCTACTAGATCTAGCGCTCTTGGATATGAATTGCTTAAGGTTCCCGAAGTTTATGTTATGGATGCAGATATATCTAGAGACATTCTTGCTTGCAAAGATAGAGATGATATAAGGAAATTATTATGTGTACTGAAAGAAAAATATTTGAATGCTAGAATGAAATGTGATCCTCACTTTGGTACTTCACCTATCTGTGTTACCCATAAGCATTATGAAGTCTCTGTCGACTCAGAGTTAATTCCTTTGGTTGAATCTGATCCTTTCCATGGATATGAAACTGAAACCATAGTGGCACATCTTACTAAACTGAATGATATAGCTACCCTATTTGCTCATGATGAGAAGGTTCGCTTTTACTATATCTTCAAATTATTTCCATTATCATTGGTTATGCTAAATCTTGATAAAATACTCTTCCTCCTGGTTGTGTGCGTAGTCCTTGGGATATGATTTTTTACTTCTCTAAAAAATATTTTCCTACCCATAAGAAACAGGCTGCCTTACACGAGATATTTAACTTTGTGCAAATTGAATAAGAGAGTCTCCCGCAATCTCGGGGGAGGCTTATCCAATTGCTTAATGCTTTGCCTGATCATCCAATTAAGAAAAATAAAATACTTAATATCATCTATAATGGACTAAACGATGCTTCTAGGGATTTCCTAGATAGTTGAACAAGTTGTTGAACAAGCTGAGGAACTATTGAATAATATATCGAAAATTATGATGATTGCACCCTTCATGACACACTCCCCAAGCCCACTCCAAAGAAGAGGGGTATTTTATATCTTAATCCCGAAGATATGCAAGAGGCAAAGAAATCTATGAAGGAAAAATATATTAAAGCTGATGATGTTTAGAATTTACCACCTATTGAAGAAATACATGGACTTGATGCACCACCCCCATAGGTGGTAGAACTAAATTCTTTATTAAAGTTTAATGAGAAAGATATCCCCTATGATAAACATCCTAGCCAATGCTTATATGAGTTTGATAACTACATGATGAAACAAGATCACTTCAATGCCAATGTCATCAAACAATTGAAACATAACTCTGATATGATTGCTCTCTTGAGTGACTTACTATTTAGAATCACCAATGATCTTAGAGGTGTAGGAAAACATGCCTCTATGGTTCAAACTCAGTTAGAACAAGTTGCTAAATCTCAAAGATAATTGCTTAATGAAATAAATGACAATATGAATGATCATGCTATTAGAGTAGTAACTAGAGGAGGTGCAATGACTCAAGAACCACTTTATCCCGAGGGACATCCTAAAAGAACTAAAAAAGATTCACAAAGAGTTAACACTGATACACCTAGTCTTTCTAAAAAGAAAAAGAAAAGGAAGAATGGTAGGACTTTGCATACTTGTAGTGAACCTGAAATAGATAAACCTCGTGATAATGACAATGATAATGATATCTCTATCTCCAATGCTGAAACTCAATCTCGTAATGAACATTCATCTAGTGATAATCAGAAAGATAATGATGATGTTCATGAAAGTACTCAACCAGACAAAGATAAAGAACCATATAATGACGTTGAGATAGAACCAGTTGTAGATCTTGTTAACCCACAACCCAAAAATAAAAGATATGATAAAAGAGACTTTGTTGCTAGAAAACATGGAAGAGGAAGAGAACCATGGGTTAAAAAACCCATGCCCTTTCCACCTCAGTTTACTAAGAAAAACGATGATGAAGAATTTGCACGCTTTGCTAAAATGATTAGGCCAGTCTTTCTGTCGGGACCCCGATCCTAAGCCATAGGAATACATCCTATAACACATAGCATCACTTTGTGCTCTCACTCACGGTTAACCCCACGACTGCCACCTTACCTTGGTCGGGACCATTTGCGTCTTTTGACTCACGTATGCAATATGTCGCTGCCATTCTAATGTCAAAGAACCCGGGTCGACATAACTAGTTATAAACCCAAGTGGCACATCCGTACAGAGACAGGCATACATAACCCAGCAAAGCAGGTGTCGATCATCAGCGTGTGTAGACGAGTCGTAGCAAGCTAGAAGGACTCCATTACACCGTTTGAGATTTCCCAGAGGAACAGACATAACAGCTAAGAAGGATGTGCCGGTCAATTAATGTGTCCGGAGCAGTAGCAAGCTACCAAGGCTCAGTGGAATCACACCGGGGCATTTCTCTGTAAAGAGTACTACTAAAGGTGCATAACTAGGTGTCGAACCCCATACATATCACAGCACATCACACGTACGCATGACATACTCAATATGCATAGATACAACAATGGCATCGCAACATAACCATACAACATCACAACATTTATTTAGAAGACTCAGAAGAGCATTGCATAATAAGTTGATACAGGTAGGGGTCACATGACCCGACACTCAAGTCATACAAGGCATGTGGAAGCATAAAAGCTGTCAGAGTACACACAGATGAAAGGAAAAGGCATAAAGCCTGACTATCTACAGATCCCTTCTGAAAGGGCCAGGCCATAGCTAGGACACCAGCTACTCGTCATCATCGACGTCTAGGTAGAACTCGCTAGATGGTTCGTGGGTGTCTTCTGCAACATTTATTAAGCAAACATGAGTACGAACATACTCAGCAAGACTTTAAATCAGATCTATCTACTCATGCACAAGTATCAACAAAGGGGGTTGTGGGGTTTCATGCAGCAAGCCAGCTTTGACTCTTGGCTAATCTATACTATGACTTCAATTATTTTGAAGTTTTGATAACTCGTACACGAGTCCACTACCACCATAACAATACACTATCATGGATTCTTTCTCGTTTCCCTACGAGAATGCCATTCATGATACTCACACTTATCTTGATACTTTTATGAGTAGTCATTAAAGTTATCTATGAACAACATATGTCTCCAAGTAATCCATATCCACAGACGCGGCTATTCGAATAGATCATAACCCTGCAGTGGTGTACTTATTCACACACGCTCTCGCCACTTATCGCCATGTGCACTTTACGCACCTCGCAACCTTCGAGCGGAAGCCCAGCGAGGGAGTCGGCCACGACCGTTAACCATGCTAATACCTAGTCCAAGTTTACCGCCTATTTGAGACTGAACCCGCCCGGAAGTCCGGCCAAAGTTTACGCAACGTCCCCAAACGATGTGCGCAAGGTTCCCAAGCCCACCATCCGGGTGCTACTTGGTACACCGTGCACGTCCTCCAACATGACTACAAACACCAGATACTACTTGCAACTCCTGGACCGAGTACTAGGCGATTAATAAGTTGAGCGGGGTCATATTTCAGGGCCCAGCATGTGATAGTAGCTAGTCTTGGATTACATACACGGAACTCAGTTCCTAAGAACGGTTCAAATGAGACAAGCCGCCATGTACTCCTACACAGCCTCTCATCGGTACCTTTACCAAATCAGGTTCAACACTTAACTTTTTCACCGGAACACATTTATTCACTCCAGTCCATCACCCAGATGAACAGGCCTGACACAACTCTAAGCATAGCAAGCATAGGAGGTAAGCACATCATGGCTCAAGCATCTACCAGGTATGTTACGTTGCAGGGTTTAGCTATTTACTGTGACAAGGACAGGTTATGCAAAGGAAACGGGTTCAACTACGGAGACAAAAGAATTTATCACGATGTGTCCTAATGCAATAAATTAGAGCAGGAATGAGAACATGGGATTTTATCATAATGCTCAAAAGGTGTGCTGGCCTTGTTTCTCAGCAGGGGAATATATCCCTTCAGTCGGGTAACTGGAGGTATCCGGTGGAGTAGGGCCTACCGAAATAAACAACAACAATCCATACAATTCAAGTGTGACAATATGATGCATGTTCATGGCATGAAAATGCAATGTGACATGGGCTATTGTAGCTACCATTTCTTTAATTGAAGCTGATTTGAATCAAAGTTCAAATATCACTTCAAATAATGTATTTTTCAAATACTCTTTTAATTGATTTGACTAGATTCTCCTGTATAACTTGGTTTATCATGCATGAAAGTAGCCCCATTGAACTCCTTGGATTTTTCTGATCAATTTTCATATATAAATTATTTTGATCTGAGTTACAGATTAATTTCTATGAATTTTTGAAGTTTTGAACTACTTCTGCAATTGTTTTAATTATTGAAATCCAATTATTGCGCTAGCATGACATCAACATTGCATCAGGTATTCAATCTGGTCGTTGCTGGTCAAACCTGACGAGTGGGGCCCACTGGTCAGTGTCTCACGCAATAATTTGAATTAAAATTAAGCTTAAAGGTTAATTAGCAGGGCTGGCCCACTTGTCAGTGTCTGATTAGGATTTAAATAATTAATTATTTTTATTTAGGTTAATATTAATTAACCAGAGGATGGCCCCACCTGTCATAGACTCAGGGCGGTCGAACCCACTGGCGGTGAGCTTCCGGCGGCTCGAGGTACGACGAAGGGCATTGGAAATGCTCCTCCAGCGACCAAATGGACGTCGGAGACCATTGGAAGAACGACCGCTCGCCTGCGACTCCATTTGCGCAAACCCGAGGGGCTGAGGAGGCTGGAGTAGACACCAGCGACGAGCTCGGCGGCTGCCGGAGCTCGGGCCTCGTCGGGCTCATCGAAGCACGGCGTGAAACGGCTACGGCTAAGCTTCTATGTGATCTACTCAACGTGCTGAAGCTACTGATGGCCTCAGATGGACCAGCCGATCACCGGAGCCTCACTGGTGACGAGCTCGCGCGGCGTATCTCATCGGGCTCCAGTGGATTCGGCGGCTAGAGCTAGGGAAAGAAGGGGGAAACAAGAGAAATGGAATCCTCGGCTCACGAGGCATGCAGGGGCGTCGAAAGCTAGCTCGGGGACGACCTGGAGACGACGAATCAATAGCGGCGAGCTCGATGGCCCGAGCTTGAAGACGATGTCGATCAGGCATCTCGGGGACTCTCGGCATCGTGTGGCTTGCTGTAGAGCTTCATGACGTCACGGCGGAGTTTTTGCGCGGCTCACAGGCAAGAATGGGTAGCTGGAGCGAGCTATCGACGGTGAGCTCAACCGGTGGCCATGGCGGCTGAGACGAGATGACGGGAGAGGGGGAATGGCGAGGTGAGAGCGCCGGGGATGGCTTCGGGGAGGCTTATCCCGATGGCAGCGCGACGGAGGGAGAAATGCAGGCACGCAGCTGCGTGCTGCTGCCGGAGAGAGCGGCGGCCACCTCCTCCTGTGCCGACTGGAAAAGGTGGAAGACGACAGGAGGATGTAGTCGGCTGGCCCTGGCGACAAGTAAGGGTTTCTTGTTTCTTGTTTTTATTCTTTTCTGTTTTCTAATTCTGACATTTGTTTGATTTTGTTTTGGCTCCAAACTTAGACCAAAAATATTAGAATTATTTGTGGGGGTTTTTGGATTATTTCCAAACTCCACAAAATAATTTAGAATTTTTATAATAACTAAAATGTTTATAGTTATTTGTTTTGGGAATTTTCAGTGGCTTATATGGATTAAATAAAATGCCAAAAATATTTTAAAAATAATATTTATCCGTGTAATGTTGTTGCCAACATTTAACAGAAAAGATGAACATTTTTAAGGCGATTTTGGGTTCATTGAATAAACACATCATTTGAATTGGTTTAGTTAGGGTGAGGTGCTAGGGTTTAATCAATCCCCATTTCATTTTAATGCAAAAGTAAAATATGATGCACACTCTAACTAGGCACCAAGTAGGGAAATCTAGGGATGTGACACTTTCTACGCACCCGCTTAACTTATATATTAAAGATGGCCCCTTATGCAAAACATATGAAAGATATCATCACTAATCAGAGCAAAATACCGGAAATTGAAATCTCCTCTATGCTTGCTAATTACTCTTTCAAGGTTGGAGTACCTAAGAAACATGGAGATCCAGGAATACCATCTCTACCATGCTCCATCAAAGGAAATTATGTGAAAACTGTTTTGTGTGATTTAGCAACTCGTGTTAGTGTTATGTCTTTCTCTTTATACAAAAGACTTGATTTGAATAAAGTCACACCTGCTGAAATATCTTTGCAAATGGCTAACAAATCAATTGCCATACCTATCGGTATTTGTGAGGATGTGCATGTTGTTGTTGCTAATGTTACTATGTTAACTAACTTTGTTATACTTGAGATGCCCGAGGATGACAACATGTCTATTATCCTTGGTATACCATTCTTGAACACCGCAAACGCTGTTCTTGATTGCAATAAAAGCAAGTTCACTTTTCATATCAATGGTAATGAGCATAGGTGCACTTTCTAAAGAAACCATTCCAAGTGAATAGTATAAATGTTATCGAAAAATCTCCGACACTCACTATTGGAAGTTTTCATCTACCTCTACCTACTGCAAAAAAGAAATATGAAATGCTTATTGTTGGGGACATGCATATCCCTATTGAGGTAACTTAGTGTTTCATGAAAGTTCGTCGGATTCATGCTAATTGAAGGTGGTCGTTAATAAGACTTGATCAGCCTTATTAATGGATCATTTTTGAGAGAGTGTGAAGCTGATGTTTCGTCTTACTTTTATTTTCTATTTTTCTAGTAAAATAAAATAAAATGCCATGTTCTGTCTATTTTCTGTTTTCCCTTCCAAGAAAATGACGCAAAAATAAAAGTGCTCAGAATGTCATGAAATTTTGATACAATTTTTTTCTGAATATTTTTGAATTTCTAGTACAAATAACTTCACAGGGAGCTTCACCAGGTGGGCACCACCCACCTGGGCGCACCAACACCCCAAGCACGCCCTGGTGGGTGGTGGTCCCCACGTGGGCCCACTCGCTTATCTCTTAGCCCTACTCATCACCTACCTCCAAAAAAAACTCACCATTGCTTTCTCTCTCGTGTTCTTGCTCTCAAACCCGCGGATTTCGATCTCTTTCCTCGAAGCTCTATTTCCCAAACTATTTCGGGGGATTGTTTCTTGGTATGTGACTCCTCCGTTCATCCAATTAGTTTTTGTTTTAGTGGTTTATATTTTGAATAACTATCTATTGTTAGTGTTGTTGTAGATGAACTTGCATGTTGAATTCGTAGAGTTCTAAGTAGTTTGAATGCTTAATATATCCTCGATGCATCCCTATGAGTAGTTTCTATCAATCTTGCAAAGTTTTGTTGACAAAGTTGTGTGGGTTAAAAAAATTCAGAACTTTATTCATAGGAATAAGATGAGCTTCTTTAGGAAGTTTGCTTCCAAGAAGGCATCCAAGGGATTTATTGGGGAATTCTTGGACAATGATCTCTACACTTCAAGAAGGGTGGAGGTGCGACCATGTGAATGGACGCATAATCCCTTCATGGAGTAGGCCGGAATCAGTCGGGAGTTTGCACAACTTGCTGCCAACGCTGGTCTCACCAACTTCATTGCAACTGAGTGTAAATAATACAATCTCCTTACAAATTCCTTTGTGCAAAGTTTTCATTTTCTGAATAGGAATAACCCCCCTGAAGTGCAGTTTGACTTATATGCTAAAACCCATCTAATACCGCTCACTGAATTTTGCGACATGTGCTTGATAGGCACTATTGTTTATCTAACAGAGAGCTCAAATTACCTTGTCTTCTCCTTTCGAATAAAATGTTTGCAGATTCCAGCTTAGTCCACGACAGTGTTGCACTATTATTATTTTCACACCATTCAGTTGTGCAAGTGAAAGGCAATAATGAAGAGATTCGATGAACTGGCTGTGGTAGAGAGAAACGGGTATGAACTCGACTTATTCTATTTTTGTAAATAAGTTTAACCTAGTATCCATGATTCGCCATATTATGATCAAACATGTTTACAATGACCCTTAGAGATTATAGTTTTCATGCCATTCTTAAGTAGCTAGGAGTAGATAATGATTTATCTTGGATATCAACATGTATTAAAATGGTCGTGATGTAGTATGATGGTATGGTATCGTCCTCCGAATGTTCCGAGTGGCTTGACTTGGCACATGTTCATCCATGTAGTTGAGTCGAAACCAACATAGCCTCTATGATATTTTATGGTCATGGTGTTCATATCCTACTCATGCTAGTATTCAATGTTACTTATGCATAATGCATGTTCATGACCGTTTTCGCTCTATAGCTGGCCGCTTCCCAATCTATTTGCTAGCCTTCACCTGTACTAAGCGGGAATACTGCTTGTGCATCAAAATCCTATAACCCAAGTTACACCACATGAGTCCACCATACCTACCTATATGCGTTATTACCCTGTCGTCCTAAGTAAATTTGCAAGTGCCACCTCTAAAACCTTCAAATAAATATCCTCTTTTGTATGCCTGGATAGTTTATAAAGTGACAAGAGGTAGTTGATCTCTACCATGCTAAGCGGGTTATTCTCATGATGTGTGTTTAGTCACTCGTCCTTGCACGAGAGGCGCAGTAAAAGGGATTCCCAATCCCAAAATCTAAAGAAAATTACATATAATTAAACAAACTCCCCCAGGATTGATGTTGGTATTGACGGTACACGTGGATTCGGCTAGCCGTGGAGTCTGATTATTGGTGGAGGGGAGTAAACCTTTACTTTATCGCTTAGGAACTGCTACTAATGTGTTTAGCATGGAAGATATCGATAACTGATAGTCGGGAAGTAAAGGGTTTAAGGAGAGGTGTGAGTAAAGGGTTTTGAAAATAGAGTGGAAGAGGCAAGAAATGCAGAAACTCCTAAGTGTAGAGGCTAGGTATAGTTTTTGAAAGGAGTTTTGTCCTATCTGATGTCCATGCTAGCTAAGGCTTCCTACAGTCGGGATGGCTCTAACTAGCTCTATGGGGACCCCAACTTGTAAGTCGTGATCACTGATACATATCCGTCGTATCTACTTTTCCTAATGTTTTTGCCCTTGTTTTGGACTCTAATTTGCATGATTTAGATGAAACTAACCTGGCCTCAAACTGTTTTTAGCAGAAGTAACACGGTGTTGTTTTTGTGCAGAAATAAAAGTTCTCGGAATGGAGCGAAATTTCTAGAGAATTATTTTGGAATAAAAGAAAGGTACTCGAGCCAAGAACCAGCAGAGGGGGCCACCTGGAAGGGCACCACACACCAGGGCGCGTCCCCCTCCTGACGCGCCCTGGTGGGTGGTCCTCACCTGGTGGCCCCAATCGCCTTATCCCTGACGCTATAAAATCCTATTTTTGGAGAAAAACAAAGAGAAAGAATTATCACATTTCATGAGACGGAGCCACCGCCGCCTCCTGTTCTTCATCAGGAGGCCAGATCTAGAGTCCATTTGGGGATCCACAGAGGGGAACCTTCAATATTCGTCAACACCAACACTTCTTCATCGCCAATTCCATGATGCTCCCCACCGGGAGTGAGTAATTCCTCCGTGGGCTCGCTGGTCAGTGAGGAGTTGCATGAGATTCATCATGTAATCGAGTTAGTTTTGTTAGGGCTTGATCCCTAGTATACACTATGTTCTTAGATTGATGTTGCTATGACTTTGCCATGCTTAAAGCTTGTCACTTTTGGCCCAGGTGCCATGATTCCATATCTGAACCGTTTATGTTATCACCATTATATCTATGTTCTAGATCCGATCTTGCAAGTTATAGTCACCTACTATGTGTTATGATCCATCAACCCCGGAGTCACAGTATTCGGGATACTTTCTGATGATGACCGTAGTTTGAGGAGTTCATGTATTCACTATGTGGTAATGCTTTGTTCCGGTTCTCTATTAAAAGGAGGTCTTAATATCCCTTGGTTTCCGTATGGTCCCCGCTGCCACGGGAGGGTAGGACAAAAGATGTCATGCAAGTTCTTTCCATAAGCACGTATGAGTATTTGCACAATACATGCCTACATTACAATGATTAACTAGAGCTAGTTTGGTATCGCCCTAGGTTATAAATGTTATATGACGAATATCATCCAACGAACCCACCGGTCCAATGCTTACGCTTTTCCACTATATTGTTCTTGCTAAGTTACTATTGTTGCTACTACTTTTACAATTGCTACAAAATTAATGATATCACTATTACCGTTGCTGCTACTGTTAGCACTACTATCAACACTATCATATTACTGTGCTACTGATCCTATTGTTGCAGATAATTAATCTCCATGTGTGGTTGAATTGACAAGTCAATTGCTAATACTTGCAAATATTCTTTGGCTCCCCTTGTGTCGAATCTATAAATTTTGGTTGAATACTCTACCCTCGAAAACTATTGCGATCCCCTATACTTGTGGGTTATCAGTCTCTGAATGCACGTGTATAGTGATCCGAGAGATCAATGCTCATTAAGCACACAAAAGCTGAATAACAAGAGTCTTACATCCATACATACGGGCTGATACAAATAAAGACAATTAAGGCCAAGTCTTACGTAGATAGGGCCTCGAAGGCCGACACACCAAACACAACTAACAACGGACATCTTGAATGAATGGGTGAATCCATGCCATCTGCCTTAACCAACAGACATTCTGGCTAGGAAGCATCCTAGTTCGCAAGTTCGTCACCGATGAACTCTTCTCCAAATTCCTACCCTTCCATGCCTGACCAGTTAAATAACCAGTGGCAAGCCAATGAGTACTTTGAATGTACTTGTAAGCAACACTTGATGTGGAACAAGGCAATAATGAAACATGATATGATACTAATAGGCAATTTGCGGAAAGTAGGGTTTTCCCCTAGTGCAATAATATGATCAACTTCTCATGTGGAATGCATTAGAAGGTAAGTGATAACCACGTGAACGGGTTAAAGATTTCAATATCAACTAAGGGCCGAGTAACCCATGTTCACCCATCATGCCAATTCATCTTACTTAGCTCATCATTCATACTACCACCGTTCCCCCCAACACACACACTTGGTTTATACGAAAACTCCTAGATGTAGTTTAAGCAGCACCACCCAACTGTCCTTGACCATGGACATGGCTATTTGAATAGTTTTACACTCTGCACATGTTGCACACTTTAGCCACAAGACTCATGTGGGGACCTCGACTTTTGAATCGAGATCGCCTAATGATCGTGATCACTGATCCCAGAGATCAATGCTCATCGAACACATAGATATTGAATATTAAGAGTCTTACATCCTTACATACCGTTTGATACAACAAATGACCATCATGGTCGAATCTCACATACGTAGGGCCTATAAGTCCAATCACAACAATACATCTACTAGCGAAAAACTTGGCAATAAACGGGAAACCATGCCATCAGCCTTCACCAACAAGCATTCTGACCGGGAAGCGTCCTAGTTCGTGTGTCCGTCTTCGATGACAAATTCTTCTCGAAACTCTGGTTCCTCCATGTCTGGTGAATAACATAACAAGTGGCAAGCCAGTGAGTACTTTGAATGTACTCGCAAACAACCCATGATGTGGATAATGCAGTTGGTACGATAATAAGTAATATGCAGCCTTTGCGGAAAGCAACCTTTACTTAAGAATAAGACTGATCAATTATTTGTAAGGATATGCATCATAAGCTAGGTTGTTATCATAAGAAGAGGTTACATATATCAACATATTTGCTGAGGGTTGAACACTTCGGTTCACCCTATATGCCAAGTCACCGAACTTGACAATATCACCTCTTGAGATAACACTTGTGAACACTCACACACTTGGTTTATGCGGAAATGACTGGACGTAGTTTCAGCAGGATTACCCAACTGTCCTTGACCATGGACACGACTATTCAAATAGTTTTACACTCTGCATAGATTATACGATGTACCCACGAGATCCGAGAAACTTCCGTGTCATCCACGACTCGCGGTATATAACATACCCGAGGTAAGTACCTGATCATTGCCTTTCCCCTGATGACACTAGACAAAGAGTCCACTCGATTGGTACCCAGCCGACATGATGTACATCTTACGAGCACCAACTCTAGTCCGTATCATCCATGCGGGGACCAATGGTGTGCCTGGAGCACGTAGAAACGGCATAGTCGACCTACCTGGTATGGCCCCTTCACGAGAGTGACCACATGTCAGTCCTGCCACTAGTAATGTGGCTCTTTGCTAGCACCGAGCAAAGTAATCAACAAAGCCCCATCCCATAAAGGTTGGGATGGTCAACACATCATAAATCTAATCCCATTTTCGAAACCACCCACACAAAACATTCCCGGTGCACCACTTCTTTCACAAGTGGTCACCTAACTCAACATCATCACCCTTGGGCATTAGTGCACCCGACGGGGTTTTTGTAAAATCTTTGATATCAACTTTGTGTTACCATCATCATGCACATTCTCTTTCTATGTGTAGCACTACTGTCTACTCGTCAATATATTATCAACGTGACCCTCATAAACGATAGGGTCATGCTCAATGCAAGTGCTCCGAAGGAGCCATCGGGAACACCATACCGGGTCACCGAATAATCTTAACTACATGCATCGGAATAAGGGAATCAATATGTCATGCATAAACATTTTCTCAGACATGGTCAAAGGGTTGCTTGCCTAAATAAGCTAGGTATCCGGGGTCTTCGGGGTCTTTCGGTCCAAGTCCTTCGTTGAACACGTGATCTGTCATCATAATTATAGTAATAATAAAAGGAAGCACATTAAAAAACAGAGCACAAACTGACTTTAAAAATGTTCACCTATTCTGAGAAATCTTAACTATAGTTTTAAAAATGTTTGTCTCTGATCTTGATGTAAAAAGGTATTTTTAAAACCTAATTAACATGAGCTAAAATATTTAAACTAGGCATTATAATTAAAGCTATGTATAAAAGTTTTCACAAACATTAGTACAACAGCACTAACAAATTCTACACATTTTTAGAAGAATTGTGGTGGAGAAATATTTAATCTAACAAAAATCATTTAAAATCAGGTTTAAAAGGAAAAAAGAAAAAGGGCTCAATTCTCGCCTGGCTCGACCAGTGGATGGGCCGGCCCAATTGGCCAACCGACCAGTTAGCCAGCCAGCAACCTAGGTGTGCACGCGCTGTCAGGTTTAAACCTGACGCGCGGGCCCGTGCAGTCAGCGGAAGAGAGAGGAGAGAGGGGGAGAGACTGTCCACCGACAGGTGGGGCATGTCTGTCGAGGTTGTGTTCCTCCTTGGGACAGAGGGGAGGGGAGGCATGCTGGCAGAGATTCCGATGCCCTCGTGGCCACGAGATGGAGGAATGGCACCGGGGCATCATGGCCTACCTGTTGGAGGTCAAATGAACGACGGGGAGGTCCTGAGTCACCGGTGACGACGTGGTCGCGGCGGAGCTGATTCGGGTGGTGGCGGAGATGGGTGCTATGGGAAAGGAAAGGCTCGGGGAAGAGATGGAGAGGCTTCCTGAGCTCACTAAGGTCACGGAGGAGGTGAGAGGAGCATGAGAGCTGTCGTGTAGCCCGAGATCGACGGAGCTCCAAAGCGGCAGGGCCTCGGTCCATCTCGAGCACTAGAGCTCTATTTCCTCGAATGGAGTAGTTAGTGGCTTGAATGAGGGCATGGAGGAGTGGGGTCAGGTGTTGGAGTGAAAAGCGAGGGCCTATTTATAGGCCAGCAACGGTGCACCGAGCGGGGGAGGGCCGGTGGTTTCACCGCGGTTGCATGAGAGGGAGAGAGAGCTTGGGGTCTATACCACGGTTTTGCGAACGTGGTTTGAGACTCGAGAGACTCAACAAGAGGGAGAGGGGGCTCAGTGTGCGCGTGTTGCGGGGCCATGCACTTCTAGCCGAATCGGGCACACGCGGGCATGCGTCGCCTGGGTCAGTAGAGAGGGAGAGAAGGGGCCCTAAGGCTGCCCTGAGTCGGTTGGTCTGTCGGAGATGCGGAGGAACACCAATGGGAGGTGATAACCGACCGGGGTTGGCCTGCTTTGCCTTGGGTGCGCCCTGTAGCGCGCCCAGAGCGCAGATTTGGCATGCGGCGGCATGCTGGCGCACTCTGGGGTGCTTAAGCCCTGCTTGGTGTGTCCGGGGGTTGGCTTAAATGCCCCTCAGCTGTTAGGAGCCGAGAGACTCATTGCTAGTCAATGGGAAGTGCTTTGGGAGATGCTGTCAGCTTCGAATCGGAGACTAAATTGGTGATTTTGGCTTACCTGCTTGGAACAAAAGAGGGGCCACTCGTCTGAAGTTGATTAGTGGTGCTGGCAGCCTGAGCTAAGAGTTTAATGAGAAGGGAGTGGGTGTAGTGAGTGTTAGGTGTTGTTTGACCATTCTGGCTGAAGGTGTTAGATATGGGTTTGGGATAGCTAACCTACACCAACGATGCTGAAAGTTAACAGGTTTGGGTTTTAGGCAATAGTAGGATGCTCTACCAAATTTGAGCTCCATTGGACAAGTTTGAGAGTGTAAACTTAAAAACACCCCGAAATGGACATTTATGACTTGTTAAAGGAGAATGTGGGTAAATTAATCCCCATGATGTCCCACAAGCGTATGGGATCGCAGCAGTTTTCGAGGGTAGAGTATTCAACCCAAATTTATTGATTCGACTCAAGCGGAAGCGAAAGAATATTCTCAAGTATTAGCAGCTGAGTTGTCAATTCAACCACACCTGAAAGATTCGTGTGTGCAAGCAAAGTATCAGTAGCAAGGTAGTACGATAGCAACGGTGCCAGAAAAAGCCTTGTTGACAGGATGTTAGTGCCGCTTATCTAGCCTCGGCAACGGCGCCAACAAAGTCTTGCAACAAGTAACAACGGAGTAGTAAGGAACAGTAGTAGCAGCAGAAGCAAAGTAACAAGTAACAGCAGTAGCGACAGCAGCAGAAAAGTAATAAGTAACAGTAGTAGCGACAGCAGCAGCAAAGTGGCCCAATCCATTTTTTAGCAAGGGACAAGCCTAGGCAAAGTAACGTAGCGAGAACCAGTAGTAAAAGACTCGTAGGTACTGGATCGGTGATGGATGAGTATGACGGATGTGATTCATCATGTAACAGCTATAACACGGAGAGATATGTAACTAGCTCCCGTTCGTCAATCTAATGTAGGCATGTATTTCGTATGTAGTCATGCGTGCTTAGGGAAAAGAACTTGCATGACATCTATTGTCCATCCCTCCCGTGGCAGCGGGGTCCTAATGGAAACTATGGGATATTAAGGTTCTCCTTTTAATAAAGAACCGGACCAACGCATTAACACGCGGTGAATACATGAACTCCTCATACTATGGTCATCTCCGGGAGTGGTTCTGGCTATTGTCACCCCGGGGTTGCCGGGTCATAACACATAGTAGGTGACTACAACTTGCAAGATAGGATCTAAAACACACATATATTGGCGACAACATAATAGGTTCAGATCTGAAATCATGGCACCCGGGCCCTAGTGACAAGCATTAAGCATAGCCAAGTAGTAGCAACATCAATCTAGAACATAGTGGATAGTAGGGATCAATCCCCGTCAAGAACTAACTCGATTACATGATAGATCTCGTCCAACTCATCACCGTCTAGCAAACCTACGATGAGATTACTCATGAACGATAAAGAGCATCATGGAATTGTCGATGGAGAAAGGTTGATGATGACGATGGCGACGATTTCCCCTCTCCGGAGCCCGAAGCGGACTCCAGATCTGTCCTCCAGATGAAGAACAGGATGTGACGGCGCCTCCGTATCGCAAAACGAGATGAAACCTGCTCTCTGATTTTTTTTTCAAGCAAAACGGAAGATATAGAGCTGAGATTGGGGGCGGTGGTGCCACGTTTGCCCCACAAGCCTGCATGGCGCGACCATAGGGAGTGGCCGCGGCCTGTGGGCTTGTGGCCCACTGGCACGCCCCCTCCGGTGGATCTTTGCGCAGGTATTTTTCTTTTATTCTAGAAAAAATCTCCGTAAAATTTCAAGACGTTCCGAGAAATTTTATTTCTGCACAAAAACAACACCATGGCAATTATGCTGAAAACAACGTCAGTCTGGGTTAGTTCCATTCAAATCATGCAAATTAGAGACCAAAACAAGGGCAAAAGAGTTCGGAAAAGTAGATACGACGGAGACGTATCAACTCCCCCAAGCTTAAAGCCTTGCTTGTTCTCAAGCAACTCAGTTGAAAAACTGAGAGAGACAAAAGAAAAACTTTAACGAACTCTGTTTGATCTTGTTGTTGCAACTATGTCTAACTCATAACCAGAATTTCAGCAACATCATGAGCAAACCACATAAGCAAATGACATCTAGGTCTCACTGTAAACTCATATCAAAGGCATAATCAACTAGCGAGCAAATAATAATAAGCCTCAAGTGTCAACACTTCAATCAAAACAACATGAAGCAGTACGAATAGATGGTATCTCACTAGCTCTTTCTGAGACCGCAAAACATAAATGCAGAGCGCCTTCAAAGACCAAGGGCTGACTAAACATTGTAATTCATGGCAATGAAGATCCAGTCATAGTCATACTCAACACAGTTAAAAGCAAAGCGTAAAAATGACAGAGGTGCTCTCTAATTGGTGCATTGTTAAGAGGAGGATGACTCAACAGGAACATAAATAGACAGGCCCTTCGCAGAGGGAAGCATTGATTTGCAGAGGTGCCAGAGCTCAAACTTTGAAAATAGAGATAATAATTTTGGGTGGCATGCTTTCATTGGCAATGCAATGACTAAGAGTTCTCAACATCTTCCATGCTACACATGCTATAGGTGGTTCCCAAACAGAAAAGTAAAGTTTTGACTCCCCCACCACCAATCAATCACACTCCATGGCTAGCCGAATCCTCGGGTACCATCCTTACCAACATCAATCCTGGGGGAGTTTTGTTTGCAATTATCTTTTCGATTTGAGCATGGTATTGGGAATTCCAATTATCGACCCCTTTCTCGTGAATGATAGTGAATAAAAACATATCGAGGATAAGACGCCTAGCATGGAGGATACCAATAGCCCCCTGTCACCACATGAGCTGTTCGAGCATGCAAAACAGATTATTTCTTGAACATTTAGAGAGTGGCACATGCAAATTTACTTGGAACGGCAGGTAGATACCGCACATAGGTAGGTATGGTGGACTCACATGGCACAACTTTGGGTTTATGGAAGTGGATGCCGAAGCAGTATTCCCGCTTAGTACAAGTGAAGGCTAGCAAAAGACTGGGAAGCGACCAACTAGAGAGCGACAACAGTCATCAAAATGCATTGAGATTAACTAGCATTGAGGGCAAGCATGAGTAGGACATAAATCACCATGAACATGAACATCATAGAGGCTATGTTGATTTTGTTTCAACTATATGCGTGAACATGCGCCAAGTCAAGCCACTTGAAACATTCAAAGGAGGATACCATCCTATCATTCTACATCATAGTCATCTCAACATTCATCTGGGCATCCAAGACAAACCATTATAAGCTCCTATCTAATTAAGCATGGCATAAGTAACTGTGATCTCTAAATTTTCATTGCAAACATGTTTCCCTCACAACAAAGCTAAATCAGGCATGATGAGCTAGTCGTATTTACAAAAACAAAATAGATCGAGTTCATACCAACTTTTCCAGGCTCAGTCACTTCATCATATATCGTCATTATTGCCTTTCACTTGCACGACCGAACGATGTGAACAACAATAAGTGTGCTCGTGCATTGGACTACGCTGGAATCTGCAGGCAAACACAAAGGAGGAGACAAAGTAATATGGCTCTTTGACAGCTAAACAGGTATGCATGCAAGAGCCACTAAACATTGTAACCAATATCTTCGACCTTGACCCAAAGAAAAAGAAAACTAGCTACACGGGAAAGCTCCCAATAATCAAACGAAGAAAAAAGAAAATATTTTTGGTTTTTTCAAACTAGACAGACACACAAAAAGAAAACGAGGAAAAGAAAATAAACTAGCCTGGATGATACAGTGGCAAAGTGTGAACACCGGCTAACAAAGTGAAAGCATAAGCAAGAATGTAAAGTCGGTGAGAAAACGTACTCCCCCAAGCTTAGGCTTTTGGCCTAACTTGGTCTACTCCCAAGGACGGTCCTGGCAAAACCCAATATCATAATCGGGGTTATATGGGAGCGCTGTACCCACTGCCTGAATAGCTGCCTCACGGAGACGAGTAGCCTTCGACTCCCTCTCATACTCCTTTGCCTCTCGTCTGGTTATGTAATATCGTTGTTTTACCTGAAAGTCAAAGAGAGCAGGAGCAGGAAGGGCAATATGGAAAACACGCTGCCGGTTAAATATCAATCGGTATAGGAGGGATTCATCATCCCTCTCAAGGAATTGGTAGCGTGTCATAGCGACGCGGTCAATGGAAGCTGTATGGAGCGGGGGGTCTCCTTCGCGGATGGGTACTCCAAGAAAATTTGCTATGCGGATGGCATAGATCCCACCAAAGAAATCCCCATCAATAGCATTCTTATTCAGCCTCTTTGCTACAATAGCTCCCATGTTGAAGCTTTTGTCACCCGTCACGACGCTCTGAAGGATTCTAAGGTCGGGTGCGCAGAGGTGACAATGCTAAATCTTGCCATTAATGCATCTGCCTATGAAGAGGGCAAAGTAATGCAAGGGAGGAAAATGAATACTCCCCATGGTAGCTTGTGTAATGTCTCTAGTTTCTCCAACCGTAATACCAGCGCAAAAATCTCTAACCGAAGATTTAGGATGATCATTGAGGTTACCCCAAATAGGTATTTTGCAAATTCTACTGAAATCCTCTAAATCCATGGTATAAGATTTATCATAGAGATCAAACAGTACCGACGGCTCACGACCAGCTGAGAATTTGAATCTACGAACAAAAGAGGCAGTGAGAGCAACATACTGTTCACATTTATCGGAGATGAATTCTTCGAGTTTGACGTTGCGAACAAATGTATCAAACTCATCTTTGAAACCTGCCTCAATCATAAATTCATCAGAAGGCCATTCACATGGTTGTACCTGAGT
The DNA here is from genome assembly GCF_904849725.1 of Hordeum vulgare subsp. vulgare. Lineage (NCBI taxonomy): Eukaryota > Viridiplantae > Streptophyta > Magnoliopsida > Poales > Poaceae > Hordeum > Hordeum vulgare. Next base: position 296,942,178 of record NC_058518.1, on the reverse strand, counting down.
GTTCCTAGGTTGGTAAGGATCAGGCTCCCAAATCGCAAGACGGGGACCTCTCTTGCTTGAAGAACCACCATGAAAGTTTCTACTGAAGATCTTCCTTTTCTGAAATTTTCAATTACCCAAAGGAAAGGTGAACAAGGTTCAACTAAAGTTGTAACAACTACTACCATAAGTGCCTAGAGACCATATTACGCATCAAAACTACTTGGGACCAGCTAGAATCAACATGCAAAGTTCAAGAACATGGTCACCAAGGCAGTAAAAATACGCGGAGCATAAGGCACTAGAGCAAAAACTAATTGGACCAATGGAGGAGTCACTTACCAAGGAGTAATTTCCCCAAAACAGTTCGGAGTATGGTGATTTGAGCAAAGAGATCGAAAATCCCAGCAAGAGGAACAAGAACAAGGGTTTGAGCTGCGAAACGATTTTTCTGGAGGTAGGAGAAGCAGATGGGAGCAAGAATGAGTGGAGGGGGTACTTGTGGGCCCCACAAGCCTGGGTGGCGCGGCCAGGGGGTGCCCGCGCCCCTAGGGCTTGTGGCCCACTGGTGTGGCCCCCAGACAAACTCTTTGTCCCAGTATTTTTCAAATATTCTAGAAAAAATCATACTAGATTTTCACAACGTTCGAAGAACTTTTATTTTCGGGGTATTTTTCTATCGGACGCCAAAATAGAAAACAGGGAAAACTAAACTAAATCTATCATTTTTCTTCTAAGCAACCTAAAGTGAAAGCTTGGAACAGAGGTTTGTGACTCCTCGATTCATCCATCTCATGGTGAGCGAAAGAAATCCGTCAATGGGGTTGATCAAATCCCCTCGACAAAACTTTCTCGAATTGCAAAAGAGAACGGAGAATTTCCGAATAGTCACTGGGTCAACTCAATGGGGATGTGTATCTCCCCAACAAGCAAATCATACTTCATCTTGACACGAGGGATAGGGCATTCAAAGCTCCCAATAAGAATTGATGAAGTTTTTCGATAGCATTGATGCAATGTACTCGATATTGTTTCTACGGAAAGTGCACCGTTTGCTCATTACCGTTGACATGGAAAGTGACATTCCCTTTGTTGCAATCCATAACAGCCCCTGCAGTGTTTAAAAAGGGTCTTCCGAGGATAACAGCCATGGCATCGTCCTCGGGAATATCCAAGATAACAAAGTCTGTTAAGATAGTGGTGTTAGCAACCACAACAGGCACATCCTCACAAATGCCGATAGGGAAAGTAGTTGATTTGTCGGCCATTTGCAGAGGGATTTCAGTGGGTGTCAGCTTATCCAGTTCAAGCCTACGATAAAGAGAAAGAGGCATAACACTAACACCGGCTCCAAGGTCGCATAAAGCAGTTCTAACGTAGTTACCTTTAATGGAGCAAGGTATAGTGGGCACACCGGGATCACCTAGTTTCTTAGGAGTTCCACCCTTTAAAGTATGATTGGCAAGCAAGGCGGAGATCTCAAGATCAGGTATCCTCCTCTTATTAGTCACAATATCTTTCATGTACTTAGCATACGGAGACATCTTGAGCATATCCGTCAAACGCATCTGCAGAAAGACAAGTCTGATCATTTCAACGAATCGCTCAAAATCCTCATCATCCTTTTTCTTGGATGGTTTGGGAGGAAAGGGCATGTGTTTTTGAACCCATGGTTCCCTTTCTTTACCATGCTTCCTAGCAGCGAAGTCATTCTTGTCGTATCTTCTAGTCTTAGGTTGTAGGTTATCAAGATCAACAGGTTCGATCTCCACATCCTTTTCATTGCTAGGTTGAGCATCTTCATGAACATCACTATTGATATTATCATTAGGCTCATGTTCATCACTAGAATGTGTTTCAGCATCAGAGATAGAGGCATCGTTTGGATTCTCAGGTGTAGCAGCAACAGGGTTGCTAGCGTGCAGGTTCCTATCATCTTTCTTCTTCTTTCTGTGATGACTAGGTCCATCGGTGCTAACTCCTTGAGAATCTTGTTCAATTCTCTTCGGATGACCCTCAGGATAAAGAGGTTCCTGGGTCATTCTACCGCCTCTAGTGACGACTCGAATGAAATTGTCATTCAACTCATTGAGCAAGTCATTTTGAGCTTTAAGTACTTGTTCTACCTGAGTAGTAACCATAGAGGCATGTTTACTCAGAAGTTTAAGATCATTGACATTTCTGTCCACACAAGCACTTAAATGACTAAGCATACGATCATTCTTTTCCAATTGTCTGCTAACATAATCATTGGAACTTTGTTGTTTGGCAACAAAATTATCAAATTCATCCAGGCATAGGCTAGGAGGTTTATCAAAAGGAATATCACTCTCATCAAACTTACGCAGAGAATTTACTTCTACTACCTGTATCGGGTTATCGAGACCATGGATCTCTTCGATAGGTGGTAGATTTTTGACATCTTGAGATTTAATGCCTTTCTCTCGCATAGATTTCTTGGCTTCTTGCATATCTTCAGGACTGAGGAATAGAATACCTCTTTTCTTCGGAGTTGGCTTAGGAGGTGGTTCGGGAATAGTCCAAGCATTCTCATTGCACAAGATGTTATTCAACAGAATCTCAGCTTGTTCTACGGTTCGTTCCCTAAAAACACTGCCTACACAACTATCTAAGTGGTCTTTGGAAGCATTGGTAAGTCCATTATAGAGATATCAAGTATCTCATTCTTCTCAAGATGGTGATCAGGCAAAGCATTTAGTAGCTGGATAAGCCTCCCCCAAGCTTGTGGGAGACTCTTCTTCAGCTTGAGCAAAGTTGTATATTTCCTACAAGGCAGCTTGCTTCTTATGGACAGGGAAATATTTTTCAGAGAAGTAGTAGACCATATCCTGGGGGCTACGCACACAACCAGGAGCAAGAGAAGTGAACCATGTCCTGGCATCATCCTTTAGCGAGAAAGGAAACAACTTGAGCATGTAGTAGTGGAGGATCTCTTCCTCACTAGTGAATAGGGTGGCTATATCATGCGGTTTGGTAAGATGGGCTACAACCGTTTCAGACTCATAACCGTGAAAAGGATCAGATTCGACCAGAGTGATTAACTCAGGGTTGACACAGAATTCATAATCCTTATCGGTCACAAAGATAGGCGAAGTGGCAAACTTCGGGTCGTATTTCATCCTAGCGTTCAGAGATTTTTCTTTCCACTTGCGAAGAAGTTTCTCAACATCATAGCTATCCTTACACGCAAGAAAATCCTCAGCTATCTCTCCCTCCATAACATAGCGCGTATGAGGCATAACAGGCAATTCAGCCATAGTAGCAGGCTCTACTTCAATAGTATCAGCAGTTTCAGAAGCATCATCGCATCTAGCAGCAACTCTAGCAATATGTGCATCAAGGAATGCACCTAGTGGCAAAGCAGTATCAGGCATAGCATCATCAGGCATAGTATCTAGCATAGCATCATCAAGCATAGTATCTAGCATAGCATCATCAGGCATAGTATCTAGCATAGCATCATAAGCATGGGCAACAGAAGTAGCATCATCAAGCAAAGGCGACATATCAAGATTTCTAGCAGGAGGTGAAGTCGCTAACTTACTCAAAACTGAAGGTGAATCAAGTGCAGAGCTAGATGGCAGTTCCTTACCTCTCCTCGTAGTGGAAGGTAGGATTTTAGTTCTTGGACCTTTCGGATTCCTCATAGTGACCAGCAGACGAAAATCCCAAGTGACTCAGTGAATATAGCTGTGCTTCCCCGGCTACGGAGCCAGAAAAAGCCTTGATGTCCTACAAGCGTATGGGATCGCAACAGTTTTCGAGGATAGAGTATTCAACCCAAATTTATTGATTCGACTCAAGGGGAAGCGAAAGAATATTCTCAAGTATTAGCAGCTGAGTTGTCAATTCAACCACACCTGAAAGATTAGTGTTTGCAAGCAAAGTATCAGTAGCAAGGTAGTACGATAGCAATGGTGCCAGAAAAAGCCTTGTTGACGGGATGTTAGTGCCTCTTATCTAGCCTCGGCAACAAAGCCAACAAAGTCTTGCAACAAGTAATAGCGGAGTAGTAAGGAATAGTAGTAGCAGCAGCAGCAAAGTAACAAGTAACAGCAGTAGCGACAGCAGCAGCAAAGTAACAAGTAACAGCAGTAGCGACAGCAGCAGCAAAGTGGCCCAATCCCTTTTGTAGCAAGGGACAAGCCTAGGCAAAGTAACGTAGCGCGAACCAGTAGTAAAAGACTCGTAAGCAGTGGATCGGTGATGGATGAGTATGACGGATGTGATTCATAATGTAACAACTATAACACGAAGAGATATGTAACTAGCTCCCGTTCGTCAATCTAATGTAGGCATGTATTCCATATGTAGTCATACGTGCTTAGGGAAAAGAACGTGCATGCCATCTATTGTACATCCCTCCCGTGGCAGCGGGGTCCTAATGGAAACTACGGGATATTAAGGTTCTCCTTCTAATAAAGAACCGGACCAACGCATTAACAGGCGGTGAATACATGAACTCCTAATACTATGGTCATCTCCGGGAGTGGTTCCGGCTATTGTCACTCCGGGGTTGCCGGGTCATAACACATAGTAGGTGACTACAACTTGCAAGATAGGATCTAAAACACACATATATTGGCGACAACATAATAGGTTCAGATCTGAAATCATGGCACTCGGGCCCTAGTGACAAGCATTAAGCATAGCCAAGTAGTAGCAACATCAATCTAGAACATAGTGGATACTAGGGATCAATCCCTGTCAAGAACTAACTCGATTACATAACAGATCTCATCCAACTCATCACCGTCTAGCAAGCCTAGGATGAGATTACTCACAAATGATGAAGAGCATCATGGAATTGTCGATGGAGAAAGGTTGACGATGACGATGGTGACGATTTTCCCTCTTAGGAGCCCGAAACGGACTCCTGATCTGTCCTCCAGATGAAGAACAAGATGTGGTGGTGCCTCCGTATTGCAAAATGCTATGAAACCTTCTCTCTGAATTTTCTTTCCAAGCGAAACGGAAGATATAGAGCTGATGTTGGGGGCGGTGGTGCCACGTGGGCCCCACAAGCGTGCATGGCGCGACCATAGGTGGTGGCCGCGGCTTGTGGGCTTGTGGCCCACTGACATGCCCCCTCCGGTGGATCTTTGCGCAGGTATTTTTCTTTTATTCCAAAAAAAATCTCCGTAAATTTTCAGGACGTTCCAAGAACTTTTATTTGTGCACAAAAACAACATCATGGCAATTCTGCTGAAAACAGCGTTAGTCCGGGTTAGTGCCATTCAAATCATGCAAATTAGAGTCCAAAACAAGGGCAAAAGGGTTCGGAAAAGCAGATACGACACAGACGTATCACCCCATGATAGGTCTCAAACGTATCTATAATTTTTGATGGTTTCATATTGTTATCTTGTCTTCTTTGGATGTTTTATGAACTTTTCATATCTTATTTGGGACTAACTTATTAATTCAGTGCCAAGTGCCAGTTCCTGTTTTTTGTGTGTTTTTGACTCTTTTCAGATCTGATTTTGGAACGGAGTCCAAACGGAATAAAAACCCTGAAATGATTTTTTCCCGAACGGAAGAAGATCAGTGGGCCTCTGGGCCAAGCCAGGTGGGCTCCAGGGAGTCCACAAGCTCCCACTCCGTCACCAGGGGGGAGGCCGTGGTGTCAGGGCTTGTGGCCTCCCTGGCCGCCCCCTGACCTAGATCCTTCGCCTATATATTCCCAAATATTCAGCAAAAAATCAGGGGAGCCTCGAAAATACTTTTCCGCCGCCGCAAGCTTCCGTTTCCGCGAGATCTCATCTAGAGACCCTTCCCGGCAGCCTACCGGAGGGGACTTTGGAGTTGGAGGGCTTCTTCAGCATCATCATCGCCCCTCCAATGACTCGTGAGTAGTTCACTTCAGACCTACGGGTCCGTATTTAGTAGCTAGATGGCTTCTTCTCTCTCTTGGATCTTCAATACAAAGTTCTCCATGATCTGCATGGAGATCTTTCCGATGTAATCTTCTTTGGCGGTGTGTTTGTCGAGATCCGATGAATTGTGGGTTTGTGATCAGATTATCTATGATATATATTTGAGTCTTTGCTGATTTCTTTTATGCATGATTTGATATCCTTGTAAGTCTCTCCGAGTCTTGGGTTTTGTTTGGCCAACTAGATCTATGATTCTTGCAATGGGAGAAGTGCTTGGTTTTGGGTTCTACCATGTGGTGACCTTTCCCAGTGACAGTAGGGGCAGCAAGGCACACATCAAGTAGTTTCCATCAAGGGTAAAAAGATGGGGTTTTTATCATTGGTTTGAGATTATCCCTCTACATCATGTCATCTTGCTTAAGGCGTTAGTCTGTTCTTATTTACTTGATACACTAGATGCATGCTGGATAGCGGTCAACGTGTGGAGTACTAGTAGTAGACGCAGAAATTATCGGTCCACTTGTTTTGGACGTGATGCCTATAGATATAATCATTGCATAGATATCGTCACGACTTCGCGCGGTTCTATCAATTGCTCGACAGTAATTTGTTCACCCACCGTCTACTTGCTTTCATGAGAGAAGCCACTAGTAAACCCTACCTCCCCCGGGTCTATTCACATCCATCGTTTACACCTCCGCTTTTACTTTACTTTGTTACTTTGTTGCTTTCAGTTCTCACTTGGCAAATAATCTATAAGTGATTGACAACCCCTTCATAGCGTTGGGAGCAAGCTTTTGTGTTTGTGCAGGATCTTGAGATACTCCTCCACTGGATTGATACCTTGGTTCTCAAACTGAGGGAAATACTTACCACCGCTACGCTACATCACCCTTTCCGCTTTGAGGGAACACCAACGCAAGGCTCCAAGGCCGCGGGGGAAATCCTTTGCATACTTTCCTAGGAAGTCCCTTAAGGCATAGCCGTAGCAGAAGGATCAAGCCAAGTATTCTCCCGTCGACGTGCCAATTTCTGGCGCTATTGGAAGGTCTTTTGTTGCAGTAGCAGAAGTATTTCTGGCGCCGTTGCTGGGGAGGAGAAATCAAGATCTATCCAAGTAGGTCTCACAAACTCTTCTCTTGCATTTAGTTTTGTTGCCAGTTGCCTCTCGTTTTCCTCTCCCCCACTTCACATTTTCCGTTTTAATTTGCCTTTTTCCGTTCGCCCTTCTTTCGCTTGCTTTCTGTTCGCTTGTGTGCCATGTGCCTTCAATATGCTTGCATCTTTGTTTGTTAATCTCTTTAAGAGACCCACTTATGTGGAACAAATTGCTTGTGAGTTGAGGGCACTTGACTATCTTTATGGAGTTTTGTGTGAGATGCGTGAATCTGAAAATTGTGAGGGAGAAATTTATGAAGTGATTCACGAGGTCTCCTTGGATGAACAGCATAATTGCAATGGTTTCACTATAAATTCTATTAGTGACAATCATGCTAAAATTATGCAAAACCCTAAGCTTGGGGATGCTAGCTTTGCTATGTCCCCTACTTGTTGCAATAATCATGATTGGGGTGATGATATTTCTTATGATCTTGAAAATTTGTTCAAACCTCACGATGAATATGATATTTGCAACAATACTGAAAGTGGGATTGGAGAAGTCATGACTTTCTTTGATGATAATCCCACTATTTTTGAAGAGCGTCAACTTTGCATGGATGTGGATCATGAAAATAATATCCTATGTGATAGTTACATTGTTGAATTCATTCATGATTCTACTGAAAATTACTATGAGAGAGGATCATATGCTTCTACCTATTGCAATAGTATCAAGCTTCCTCTCCATGTGTTGAAATTTTTGAAGCTATGCTTGTTTTGCCTTCCTATGCTAGTGGATTCTTGCTCCAAAAAGTTGTTTGTTCACAAAATCCCTATGCATAGGAAGTGGGTTAGACTTAAATATGCTAGCCATATGCTCTATGATGCTCTCGTTGTGTTTCGATCCTTACCTTTTATGTGAGCATCATTGAAATCAATGCCTAGCTAAGGGCGTTAAACAAAAGCGCTTGTTGGGAGACAACCCAACGAATCTATGCTTTTTCTTTCTGTTTTGTGTTTTCCACACTTTCATAATTCTGTTATGATTTTGTTTTTTGTGTTTCTTTTTGCGTTTGTGCCAAGCAAAACCGTTATGATTAGTCTTGGGAATGATCGTTTGGTCATGCTGGAAAAGACAGAAACTTTCTGCTCACGAAAAGAATTTTAATTTTTTTTATGTAAGAACTTTTGACTTGATTATTTTTGCTTATGATTGCTACGCCAATTCTTCAGACTGTCGTAATTGTTCAGAAGTTTTGAAGTACCAGAGGTATACGAAATATACAGATTGCTACAGACTGGTCTGCTGTTAACAGATTATTTTTTTGTTGTGTTGGTTGCTTATTTTGATGAAACTATGGATAGTATCGGGGGGTATTAGCCATGGAAGATTGAAACTAAAGTAACCCAACATCAGCACAAGTAGAATTTAAGGTTGCTACAGTACCTACGGAAGTGGTGGTTTGCTTTCTTGTACTAATGTTATCACGAGTTTCTGTTTAAGTTTCGCGTTGTGAAGTTTTCAAGTTTTGGGTGAAGTTCTTATGGAAAAAGAGATAAAGAGTGGCAAGAGCTCAAGCTTGGGGATGCCCAAGGCACCCCAAGAGATTCAAGTATGCCGTAAAAGCCTAAGCTTGGGGATGCCCCGGGAAGGCATCCCCTCTCTCGTCTTCAATCCATTGGTAACGTTACTTGGGGCTATATTTTTATTCACCACATGTTATGTGTTTTTGCTTGGAGCATCTTGTATCGTAGGAGTCTTTTGTTTTTGTTGTGTCACAATCATCCTTGCTGCACACCTAGAGAGAGAGAGACATGCAGACACCGTGATTTTTTCGAGCTTCACTTATATCTTTTGGTAGACAATTCAGCTCACATGTGCTTCACTTATATCTTTTGAGCTAGATACTTTTGCTCTATGTGCTTCACCTATATCTTTTAGAGCACAGCGGTGCGTGGCTTGGTAGTTGATCTATTCTTTGAAAGTAGTCTCAAAAGGGGTAGTTATCCGAAGGGATACGAAAACTTCCACCTTCATGTTCATTGAATAGTTAGAGCAGTTTGATTCATCTCAATTAGTTTTGAGTTGTGGTTATGGTAATATTGAAGTTATGCTAGTAAGGTGTTGTGGATCTAGAAATACTTGTGTTGAAGTTAGTGATTCCCGTAGCATGCACGTATGGTGAACCACTATGTGATGAAATCTGAGCATGATTAGTATATTGATTGTCATCCTTTGCGTGGCGGTCGGGATCGCGCGATGGTTTATACCTACCAACCCTTCCCCTAGGAGTATGCGTTGAATGCTTTGTTTTGACTACTAATAAAACTTTTGCAACAAGTATATGAGTTCTTCATGACTAATGTTGAGTCGATGGTTTAGATGGACTTTCACCTTCCACCATCACTATCTTCTTAGTGCCGTGCAACTTTGGATGTTTTATGTACCTTTTATATCTTTTTCGGGACTAACTTATTAAATCAGTGCCAAGTGCTAGTTCCTATTTTTTCTGTGTTTTTGACTCTTTTCAGATCTGATTTTGGAACGGAGTCCAAACGGAATAAAAACCCCGAAATGATTTTTTCCCGAACAGAAGAAGATCAGGGGGCCTCTGGGCCAAGCCAGGTGGGCTCTAGGGAGCCCACAAGCTCCCACTCCGCTACCAGGGGAGCGGCGGTTTCAGGGCTTGTGGCCTCCCTGGCCGCCCCCTGACCTAGATTCTTGGCCTATATATTCCCAAATATTCAGCAAAAAATCAGGGGAGCCTCGAAAATACTTTTCCGCCGCCGCAAGCTTCCGTTTTCGCGAGATCTCATCTGGAGACCCTTCCCGCCGCCCTGCCGGAGGGGACTTTGGAGTTGGAGGGCTTCTTCATCATCATCATCGCCCCTCCAATGACTCATGAGTAGTTCAATTCAGACCTACGGGTCCGTAGTTAGTAGCTAGATGGCTTCTTCTCTCTCTTGGATCTTCAATACAAAGTTCTCCATGATCTTCATGGAGATCTATCCGATGTAATCTTCTTTGGCGGTGTGTTTGTCGAGATCCGATGAATTGTGGATTTGTGATCAGATTATCTATGATATATATTTGAGTCTTTGCTGATTTCTTTTATGCATGATTTGATATCCTTGTAAGTCTCTCCGAGTCTTGGGTTTTGTTTGGCGAACTAGATCTCTGATTCTTGCAATGGGAGAAGTTCTTGGTTTTGGGTTCTACCATGTGGTGACATTTCCCAATGACAGTAGGGGCAGCAAGGCACATATCAAGTACTTGCCATCAAGGGTAAAAAGATGGGGTTTTTATCATTGGTTTAAGATTAGCCCTCTACATCATGTCATCTTGCTAAAGGAGTTACTCTATTCTTTTGGACTTAATACACTAGATGCATGCTGGATATCGGTCGACGTGTGGAGTAATAGTAGTAGATGCAGAAAGTATTGGTCTACTTGTCTTGGACATGATGCCTATAGATATAATCATTGCATAGATATCGTCATGACTTTGCGTGGTTCTATCAATTGCTCGACAGTAATTTGTTCACCCACCGTCTGCTTGCTTTCATGAGAGAAGCCACTAGTAAACACTACAGCCCCCCGGGTCTATTCACATCCATCGTTTACACCTCCTTTTTTACTTTACTTTGTTACTTTGTTGCTTTTAGTTCTCACTTGGCAAACAATCTATAAGGGATGGACAACCCCTTCATAGCGTTGGGAGCAAGCTTTTGTTATTGTGCAGGATTTTGAGATTCTCCTCCACTGGATTGATACCTTGGTTCTCAAACTGAGGGAAATACTTACTACCGCTACGCAACATCACCCTTTCTGCTTCGAAGGAACACCAATGCAAGGCTCCAAGGCCACGGAGAAAATCCTTTGCATATTTGCCTAGGAAGTCCCTTAAGGCGTAGCCGTAGCAGAAGGATTCCTGGTGTCGTCGACACACCTATTTCTGGCGCCTTTGGAAGGTCTTTTATTGCAGTAGCAGAAGTATTTCTGGCGCCGTTGCCGGGGAGGAGAAATCAAGATCTCGAAATTAGGAACCTGTAGAAATATGAATCATGCAATTTGGAGTTAGTATGAATTTATGGAAGATTTTTGAAGATTGCAGATAAATGAAAAAGGAAAAATGGGCCTCCAGACTTAGCTATCCTGCGCACTAGGCGCTAGAGAAGGAGGTGGGCCGGCCCGGCTGCGCAGACTGCCTGGGAGGCCTGATGACGCCGAAGGCGTACTCCTGCTAACGCGCCTTCGCGTGTGGGAGGCGCCAACGGTCAGGGCGCCGCCACTTAAAGCCAAGGGGCCGACCGGTGAGGGGCTGACGCGGGGGCCCCGCCTGCAGGGTCGTCCCCTTCCTCTCACCGGCATGGTAGAGTAGTGGGGTGGAGGTTCCCGCGCGGGCGCCGCGTCTTGGGCCACCCCCTCCTCAGGTGAGAGCGCCAGCGAGCTCAGGAGGCTGCGCCGCCTCCATTCCCACACACGGCACCCGTGGAGGGGCTGCAATAGGGGAGCCGGCGGCGCATCTGTGGGAGGCCGACGACCTCTCCAACCCCGGCTCTAGCAGCGAAGGGAGGGAGATGGAGGCGAGGGGGGAGCTTCTCCCGCTAGGAGGAACTCCAGGAGGGCTAGAGGCGGGGGGAGTCCCCGTGGTTGGCCGGCTCTGAGAGGAGGCCTCCGGTAGGGCTTCGGCCATGGAAGAAAGAGGAGGGAAGGAGGGAATGGGAAGCTCGAGGAGGACCTGGGATGGATCCCAGGAGGAGAGGGAGAGGTTTTGGGAGGCTCAGGGCGCTCGGGGGAATGCTCTAGTGGGGGAGGAGGAGCCGAGAAGGATCTCGGAGCTCTCTGGTGCACCCAGGGCACGGCGGCCACGCGTCCCTGAGCCACATTGGAGTCTTGCTAGCATCATGGAGGGATCAAAGGAGGAGGAGGGGATGCTCTGGCACGCTAGGGCACACTGCCGCTGCGGAACATGAGCTAGGAGACGAAGAAATGGTGCAGAGTACCATTAGTGTAGGCTGACAGCGTGGTCACCATGGCCACGCGTGTCTAGGGTGACCGTTTGACCTGACAAAGATGTCTCTCATGTAAGGCATGCTTGCCAGAGGTCACTGGTGGAGTTTGGAGCCAAGTGGAGCAGGTTTGAATGGGTGCTGACTATGATTTAGTTTGCATCAGCAAACTTAAGGCTAGCAAAACTGGTTTGCACAGAGGGTTAACTGAGGTGAAACCTTGTCTAGCAGTGTTTTTAATAGAAGGACTACAAGACTGCAAAGTTTCAGCTTAAGAAAGCAAGTGTAGCTAGTACTTGTTGTACAAAGCCACATTTCAGCCAGAAATCAACTTGAGGAGATGCTGCTCATTTTCACCACATGAGCATGCCATATCTTGGTTCTAAATGAAGCTTTGGCATAGAATAGATGCTCTGGAAAGAATTGGGGGCTTTGGGTTAAGCAGAAGTATGGGAATGGAGGTAAAACAGTGATCCAAAGGTGAGAAGGAGAGAAAGTTACAAAGGGTCCTTCTCCAATAATTGACCAGTGGCCATGGGAATGTTACTGGAGGTGAAATGTAACTATGTGAGGCTGTGGTAGAAAGTTGAGCTCAAGGGTAAAAGGGGAAGGGGTCAAAGAAGCCAATTTAGTGAGTGCACACAAGGTGTTTGATCTGTGGTTGGGCTACCAGATGGATACCAATGGCTATGAAACTTAACAGGATCAAATAATAGATGAAAATAGGCTTGCACACCGAATTTGGAATTTGCTCGAGAAGTTTTCCAATGTAGACTTGGAAACCCCGTAAATGGGCAGAAATGGCTTTCTGCCTACAACCCTATTCAAATCAATTCCCACAAATCCAATATTTGGTGTAGGGGCATTATTTGAGCATTAAGGCATGCACAAAAATTTTGAGGTTAATTGGAGAAACTTTATAATGTAAAGTTTACCAAAGTCAAAAATCAACAGAGAGGGTTTTGAGGGTCTTAGGACAAGTTCCTCTACTCTCCTTGATGTACCACTTGGTGTGGATGCCTTATTGGAGTATTAGAACATGTCCACCAAATTTGAGCACAATTGGAGACACTTCACAATGTAGAGTTGCTCAAATTTGATTCTGGACAGATAGGGTTTTAGAGGAATTAGGGGAACCAGATGAACTTGGATTAAAATGAAAATTGGCAAGATCATCAAGCATATCATAGATGACATGCTAGAATTTTACTGGCATTTATTGAGAATGTTTCTTATAGAAATATTTCAAAAGCTTCAAATAGGAAGGAATGGTTTTGGAGGGGTTTGCCCAATATTTTGAATATGACCATGTGTTGAAACTCATAAATATGGAATAAATATATCCACTGAGTTTCCCTAAATTTTCTTAAATATTTTGAAAGCAATAAAAATAACTTTCCTTCATAGGAGACCATTTCTGGCCTCACAGAAAGGCTTTTAAATAAAATAATATAATAACTTTTAAAATAATAACATGGTGGTTTTTGGAAGACATTTCGATAATAGGTTTTAAATAAAATAATTGGTGCAAAATAAATTCCCTAATTTGAGGACTTGTAGTACAAGTCTCATCTCAGGGGTTTTAAGGTTTAATTCAAAGAAATGATTTTTGGTGAAAATAATATATGGTGAAAATAGTTATTTATCCTAAACACATGGCATGATCATTAGGCAGGAGAACATGGGATGAGGAGGTGATTAGGAGGATGGCAAGAATTAATGAGGAGCAATCACATGCATTCCAGCAAACAGGCAAACAATAGTCACTCCAAGAATTACAAGCATTCACAATTTCTTTTAATTGGTCCTAAATTTTGAAATAAGTTAATTGGTCAGGAAATCTAAACACAGGGTGTTACACACCTTACCCCCTTAAGAAAATCTCGTCCCCGAGATTTCTAGGCTAGGGGTTGGTGATATACAAAATCGTGAGTCGGAGGTAGCCTTCATGTCGCCATGTTGTTGTCGTGGTCTTGAGGTGCTTGAGGATACAACTTCGAATGTTTCACATGTCCTTGCCTAATCGTGGGTGGGATCTGGCAATAAGTTATGCTTGACTGGGTCAAGGGCTTGGTGAGCTAAGTCTGTGCAAGGTTCTGGCTTGCAAATGTATTCCAAAGTCAGAATACGTGGCAAGATGGTGTGTTTGGGATCTCGTCATGGGGCTTCGCATGCCAGTTAGTGAAATCAAGATGTCTCGTGTTAGAATCCACTTCCAAAGTCTTCGCGTAGTTTCCTGCTTATGGGGAAGTCCTTGACTTCCTTTCGGCAGTTGATACGTCTCAAACGTATCTATAATTTTTGATGGTTTCATGATGTTATCTTGTCAACTTTGGATGTTTTGTTTAGCTTTTATATCTTTATTGGGACTAACTTATAAAGTCTGTGCCAAGTGTCAGTTCCTGTTTTTTCTGTGTTTTTGACTCTTTTCAGATCTGATTTTGGAACGGAGCCCAAACGGAATAAAATCCCCGAAATAATTTTTTCCACAACGGAAGAAGATCGGAGGACGTGAGGGACAATGCAGGGGGCCCACAGGGAGCCCACAAGCCCTGTTGCCACGGCCAGGGGGCCCGCGGCAACCAGGCTTGTGGCCTCCCTGGCGCTCCCCTGCCCTAGCTCTTTGGCTTATAAATTCCCTACAAATCCAGAAAAAATTAGGGCAACCACGAAAACACTTTTCCGCCGCCGCAAGCTTCTGTTTCCGCGAGATCTCATCTGGAGACCCTTCCCGGTGCCCTGCCGGAGGGGACTTTGGAGTTGGAGGGCTTCTATCAACATCATCGCCTCTCCAATGACTCGTGAGTAGTCCACTTCAGACCTACGGGTCCGTAGTTAGTAGCTAGATGGCTTCTTCTCTCTCTTGGATCTTCAATACAAAGTTTTCCATGATCTTCACGGAGATCTATCCGATGTAATCCTCTTTTGCGGTGTGTTTGTCGAGATCCGATGAATTGTGGATTTGTGATCAGATTATCTATGAGTTATATTTGAGTCTTTGCTGATTTCTTATTTTCATGATTATATATCCTTGTAAGTCTCTCCGAGTCTTGGATTTTGTTTGGCCAACTAGATCTATGATTCTTGCAATGGGAGAAGTGCTTGGTTTTGGGTTCATACCGTGTGGTGACCTTTCCCAGTGACAGAAGGGGCAGCAAGGCACGCATGATGTTGTTGCCATCAAGGGTAACAAGATGGGCCTTCATCATACATTTGAGATTGTTCATCTACATCATGTCATCTTGCTTAAGGCGTTACTATGTTCTTTTGATCTTAATACACTAGATGCATGCTGGATAGCGGTTGACGTGTGGAGTAATACTAGTAGATGCAGAAAGTATCAGTCTTCTTGTTTTGGACGTGATGCCTATAGATATAATCATTGCCATAGATAATGTCACAACTTTGCGCGGTTCTATCAATTGCTCGACAGTAATTCGTTCACCCACCGTCTACTTGCTTTCATGAGAGAAGCCACTAGTGAACACTACGGCCCCCGGGTCTATTCACAACTATTGTTTCCACTTTGACTTTTACTTTGTTTTATTTACTCTTTGCTTTCAGTTCTCACTTTGCAAACAATCTATAAGGGATTGACAACCCCTTCATAGCATTGGGTGCAAGCTCTTTGTGTTTGTGCAGGTACTTGGGACTTGAACGCTCCTCCTACTGGATTGATACCTTGGTTCTCAAACTGAGGGAAATACTTACCGCCGATGTGCTACATCACCCTTTCCTCTTCAAGGGAACACCAATGCGAGGCTCCAAGGCCGCGGGGAAATCCTTTGCATATTTGTCAAGGAAGTCCCTACAGGCGTAGCCGTAGCAGCAGGATTCCTGGCGCCGTTGCCAGGGAAGGTCTGTTGTCGCAGTAGCAGAAGGATTTGTGGCGCCGTTGCCGGGGAGGAGATCTGTCCAAGTAGGTGTCACAAACTCATCTCTTGCATTTACCTTTTTTGCCAGTTGCCTCTCGTTTTCCTCTCCCCCACTTCACATTTGCCATTTTTATTTGCCTTTCTCCCTTGCCGTTTTCATTTGCCTTTTTGCCTTTCTCCTTTGCCGTTTTCTTTTGCCTTTTGCCGTTTTCCTTTGCCAGTTTTCTTGCTTGCTTGTGTTCTCGTTGGTTTGTTGAAGTCATCATGGCTGAAAACACCAAACTTTGCGACTTCTCGAGTACCAATAATAATGATTTTATTAGTACTCCGATTTCTCCCGCCACTAGTGCGGAATCTTATGAAATCAACGCTGCCTTGTTGAATCTTGTTATGAAAGAGCAATTCTCTGGCCTTCCTAGTGAAGATGCCGCATCCCATCTCAATACCTTCATTGAACTTTGCGATATGCAAAAGAAAAGAGATGTGGATAGTGACGTGATTAAGTTGAAGCTTTTTTCCTTTCTCGGTGCGAGATCGCACAAAAACTTGGTTTTCTTCTTACTTTGCCTAAAAATAGTATCCTTTCCTGGGATAAGTGCAAAGATGCTTACATATCCAAGTATTTTCTGCCGGCTAAGATTATCTCTGTACGTAACGATATCATGAATTTCAAGCAACTTGATCATGAACACATTGCACAATCTTGGGAGAGGATGAAGTTAATGATTAGAAATTGACCCGCTCATGGCTTCAGTTTGTGGATGATTATACAAATCTTTTACGCTGGTTTGAATTTCTCTTCTCACAATATCTTGGACTCCGCCTCAGGTGGAACGTTCATGGAAATCACGTTAGGAGACGCTACAAAACTCCTAGACAATATCATGACCAACTACTCTCAGTGGCACACTGAAAGGTCACCTGCTAGCAAAAAGGTACACGCTGTAGAAGAAATTAACTCGCTTAGTGCTAAGATGGACGAGTTGATGAATTTGGTTGCTAGTAGAAATTCTCCTTTAGATCCTAATGACATGCCACTATCTTCCTTGATTGAGAGTAGCAACGCTAGTTTGGACGTTAATTTTGTTGGTAGGAACAATTTTGGCAACAACAATGCTTTTAGAGGAAACTATGTTCCTAGGCCTTTTCCTAGTAACTCCTCTAACAATTATGGGAATTCCTACAACAAAACTTATGGAAATCACAACAAATTACCCTCTTATTTAGAGAGTAATATCAAAGAGTTCATCAACTCTCAAAAGATTTTCAATGCGTCCATAGAGGAAAAACTACTCAAAATAGACGATTTGGCTAAGGGCGTTAATAGGATGTCTTGTGATATTGATGATTTGAAAGTTAGATGTGCTCCTACCAAGGTCAACTTGTATGAAACTTTAAAAGCTATGCGTGTCTCCATGAATGAGAGCAAAGAAAGAACCGCTCAAATTCGCGCTAGGCATGAATGGTTGAAAAGGGTGCGTTCTAGTGATGCAAATCATGAAGATCTTAAAGTGCTTGGTGTGACTCCTCTTGAATCTTTGTTTTCGCGTGTCAAACCTATTGATGAAGGGGCTGGATATGAATCCACTTTGGTTGAAAAACGCCCCAATGATTCGGAGCCCACCTATCCTGATGATAAAGGTGTGGAGAGTGGAGTAGAAGAAATCAAAATTTTGGGTAGTAATGAAACTCCCACTTTGGATTTCAAGGAAATCAATTATGATAGTTTCTCCTTGTTTGAATGCATCTCTTTGATGTAATCCATTGCAAACTCTCCGCATGCTTATAGCCAAAGCAAAGCCTTTACCGCACATATCGTAGATGCTATGATGAAATCTCTTGAAGAGAAACTCGAATTAGAAGTCTCTATACCTAGAAAACTTCATGATGAGTGGGAACCTACTACAAATATCAAAATCAAAAACTATGAATGCAATGCTTTGTGTGATTTGGGTGCTAGTGTTTCCGCGATTCCAAAGTCTTTATGTGATATTCTTGGTTTTCATGAGATTGAAGAGTGTTCTCTTAATTTTCATCTTGCGGATTCTACTGTCAAGAAACCCATGGGAAGGATCGATGATGTTCTTATTTTTGCAAATAAGAACTATGTACCCATGGATTTCATTGTACTTGACATAGATTGCAATCCTTCATGTCCTATTATTCTTGGTAGACCTTTCCTAAGGACTATTGGTGCTATCATCGATATGAAGGAAGGGAATATTAGATTTCAATTTCCCCTAAAGAAGGGAATGGAGCATTTTCCTAGAAAGAAAATAAGATTGCCTTATGAATCTATGATGAGGGCTACTTATGGTTTGAGCACCAAAGATGACTATACGTGATTCCATCACCTTTTGCCTAGCTAAGGGCGTTAAACAATAGCGCTTGTTGGGAGGAAACCCAACAAATCTATCCTTTTTCTTTCTTTTTTGTGTTTTTCACACTTTCATAATTCTGTTATGATTGTGTTTTTTGTGTTTCTTTTTGCGTTTGTGCCAAGCAAAACCGTTAAGATTAGTCTTGGGGATGATCGTTTGGTTATGCTGGAAAGGACAGAAACTTGCTGCTCACGAAAAGAATTTTCATTTTTTGTCTGTAAGAGATTTTGAGTTGATTCCTTTTGCTTCTGATTGCTACGCAAATTCTTCATACTGTCGTAATTGTTAAGAATTTTTGAAGTACCAGAAGTATACGAAGTATACAGATTTCTCTAGACTGGTCTTCTATTAACAGATTCTGTTTTTGTTGAGTTGGTTGCTTATTTTGATGAAACTATGCATAGTATCGGGGGTATTTGCCATGGAAGATTGAAAATACAGTAACCCAACATCAACATAAGTAGAATTATGTTGCTACAATACCTAAGGAAGTGGTGGTTTGCTTTTTTATACTAATGTTATCACGAGTTTCTGTTTAAGTTTCGTGTTGTGAAGTTTTCAAGTTTTGGGTGAAGTTCTTATGGAAAAAGAGATAAAGAGTGGCAAGAGCTCAAGCTTGGGGATGCCCAAGGCACCCCAAGTTGATTCAAGGATGTTGTAAAAGCCTAAGATTGGGGATGCCCCGGGAAGGCATTCCCTCTTTCGTCTCCAATACATCGGTAACGTTACTTGGGGCTATATTTTTATTCACCACATGTTATGTGTTTTGCTTGGAGCACCTTGTATCATAGGAGTATTTTACTTTTGTTGTGTCACAATCTTCCTTGATGCACACCTAGAGAGAGATACATACACTCACCGTGATTTTGTCGAGCTTCACTTATATCCTTTGGTTAGACAATTCAGCTCACATCTGCTTCACTTATATCTTTTGAGCTAGTTGCTTTTGCTCTATGTACTTCACTTATATCTTTTAGAATACAGAAGCGTGTGGTTTGGTAGTTGATCTATGCTATGATAGTAGTCTCAAAAGGGGTAGTTATCCAAAGGGATATGAAAACTTCCACCTTCATGTGCATTGAATAGTTAGAGAAGTCTGATTCATCTCAATTAGTTTTGAGTTGTGGTTGTGGTAATATTGAAGTTATATTAGTAAGGTGTTGTGGATCTAGAAGTACTTGTGTTGAAGTTAGTGATTCCTATAGCATGCACGTATGGTGAACCGCTATGTGATGAAGTCTGAGCATGATTAGTATATTGATTGTCATCCTTTGTGTGGCGGTCGGGATCGCGCGATCGTTTATACCTACCAACCCTTCCCCTAGGAGTATGCGTTGAATGCTTTGTTTCGATTACTACTAAAACTTTTGCAACAAGTATATGAGTGCTTCATGACTAATGATGAGTCCATGGTTTAGATGCACTTTCACCTTCCACCATCACTATCTTCTTTAGTGACATGCAACTTTCACCGGTGCACAAAACCCACCATATAGCCTCCCTCAAAACAACCACCATACCTACCTACTAAGGCTTTTTCAAAGCCATTCCGAGATATATTGCCATGCAACTACCACCATGACATGTGCCACCACTTCTACACTGCCATTGCATGATCATAAGATAGCTAGCATGATGTTTCCATTGATGTCTATGCCATGCAAGATCATTGTCACAGTACACTACCGTAGGCATTCCATATAGAGTCATCATTGCTCTAAGTTTTGAGTTGTAAGTGTGATGATCATCATTGATGGAGCATTGTCCCATGTGAGGAAATAAAAGAGGCCAAAGATTCCCACCAATAAATAAATAAATAAATATATAAAAAAGAGGCCAAGCCCACCAAAAAAGTGAGAGAAAAAGAGAGAAGGGATAATGCTACCACCTTTCCACACTTGTGCATATTAACCACCATGATCTCCATGATTGAGAGTCTCTCGTTTTGTCACCACTATATAGCTAGTGGGAAATTTTCATTATATAACTTGGCTTGTATCTTCCAATGACAGGCTTCCTCAAAATATCCTTAGGTATTCGTGAGCAAGCAAGTTGGATGCACACCCACTAGTTTTCTTTAAGAGCTTTCACATACTCTTAGCTCTAGTGCATAATTTGTATGGCAATCCCTACTCATTCACGTTGATATAAATTGATGAGCATCTCCATAGCTCATTGTTATGCCTAGTCAATGTGACCATCTTCTCCTTGTTTGTCTTGCAACCTCCACCACTCTCCACACCACTTATAGTGCTAAAACCATGGCTCACGCTCATGTATTGCGTGAGAGTCGAAAAAGTTTAAGAAAGTCAGGGTGTGAAAACAATTACTTGGCCAATACCGAGGTTGTGCATGATTTAAATTCATTGTGCCAGGATGATAGAGCATAGCCAGACTATATGATTTTATAGGGATAACTTTCTTTTGGCCTAGTTATTTTGAAAGTTCATGATTATCTTGCTAGTCTGCTTGAGTATTATTGTCTCCACGTCAATAGCAAACTATTGTTTTGAATCTAATGGATGTGAACATTCACATCACATAAGAGGAGTTATAAAGGACATCTATGCTAGTAGCATGAAAGCATCAAAAATTCATTCTTTATCACTTCCCTACTCGACGACAAGCAGGAGTTAAGCTTGAGGATGCTTGATACGTCTCAAACGTATCTATAATTTTTGATGGTTTCACGGTGTTATCTTGTCAACTTTGGATGTTTTGTTTACCTTTTATATCTTTTTTGGGACTAACTTATTAATTCGGTGCCAAGTGCCAGTTCCTGTTTTTCTGTGTTTTTGACTCTTTTCAGATCTGATTTTGGAACGGAGTCCAAACGGAATAAATTCCCCGAAATAAATTTTTCCAGAACGGAAGAAGATCGGAGGACGTGAGGGCCAAGGTAGCGGGGCCACAGGGAGCCCACAAGCCCTGTTGCCGCGGCCAGGGGGGTCCGCGGCAACCAGGCTTGTGGCCTCCCTGGCGCTCCCCTGCCCTAGCTCTTTGGCGTATAAATTCCCTAAAAATCCAGAAAAAATCGGGGCATCCACGAAAACACTTTTCCGCCGCCGCAAGCTTCCGTTTCTGCGAGACCTCATCTGGAGACCCTTCCCGGCGCCCTGCCGGAGGGGACTTTGGAGTTGGAGGGCTTCTACATCAACATCATCGCCTCTCCAATGACTCGTGAGTAGTCCACTTCAGACCTACGGGTCCGTAGTTAGTAGCTAGATGGCTTATTCTCTCTCTTGGATCTTCAATACAAATTTTTCCATGATCTTCATGGAGATCTATCCGATGTAATCCTCTTTGGCGGTGTGTTTGTCGAGATCCGGTGAATTGTGAATTTGTGATCCGATTATCTATGAATTATATTTGAGTCTTTGCTGATTTCTTATTTGCATGATTTGATATCCTTGTAAGTCTCTCCGAGTGTTGGGTTTTGTTTGGCCAACTAGATCTATGATTCTTGCAATGGGAGAAGTGCTTGGTTTTGGGTTCATACCGTGTGGTGACCTTTCCCAGTGACAGAAGGGGCAGTAAGGCACGCATCATGTTATTGCCATCAAGGGTAACAAGATGGGCTTTCATCATAGATTTGAGATTGTTCATCTACATCATGTCATCTTGCTTAAGGCGTTACTCTGTTCTTTTGAACTTAATACACTAGATGCATGCTGGATAGCGGTCGACTTGTGGAGTAATAGTAGTAGATGCAGAAAGTATCGGTCTACTTGTTTTGGACGTGATGCCTATAGATATAATCATTGCCATAGATAACGTCACGACTTTGCGCAGTTCTATCAATTGCTTGACAGTAATTCATTCACCCACCGTCTACTTGCTTTCATGAGAGAAGCCACTAGTGAACACTACGGCCCCCGGGTCTATTCATAACTATTGTTTCAACTTTCACTTTTACTTTGCTTTGTTTACTCTTTGCTTTCAGTTCTCACTTTGCAAACAATCTATAAGGGACTGACAACCCCTTCGTACCATTGGGTGCAAGCTCTTTGTCTTTGTGCAGGTACTTGTGACTTGAACGCTCCTCCTACTGGATTGATACCTTGGTTCTCAAACTGAGGGAAATACTTACCGCCGCTGTGCTACATCACCCTTTCCTCTTCAAGGGAACACCAAGGCAAGACTCCAAGGCCGCGGGGAAATCCTTTGCATATTTGTCAAGGAAGTTCCTACAGGCGTAGCCGTAGCAGCAGGATTCCTGGCGCCGTTGCCAGGGAAGGTTTGTTGTCGCAGTAGCAGCAGTCAAGTTATGGTCGCAAATAGTCTTCGAAGGCTTCTCGTGGAATGGTCCGGGTTGGGTTTCACCTATGAGTCTAAGCTCAGAGGCTCAGAGTCTAGAACAGGTCCTGCCATCTGGGAGGGTTTGCGAGGGTTTCTGGATGAGCTGGCTACCCAAGAGTATAAACCAGTCATCCACTCCCAAGGTGTGCGGCTCGGCAAGCGGGAATCACCTTTAGCAGGTTTTCAGCACGACCTACTAGTACTCTCGTCCTTGATTTGAACCAAGGAGAGGCTGTCTGATTCTTTCGCTTGCCCAAAGACTTTATCATCTTGAATCGTCGAGGCTTCTTGACGTCGTTGATGTAGTCGGTGCACGGTCGGTGGTTGATTTCTATTGCTTCTTCGTTAATGTCGTGGCTTCCTCGTCACGGCGGTTCTTCATCTTGACTTGAGTAGGATAGACTTCCGTCGTCTTGAATTGCTTCAAGAAGTCTACCTTCCCGATATACCACTGTACCCTCGAGAGGCATAACAATCGGCGTTCCTGGGCTCGTCCAAACATGACTAAGGTGTGTTCTTCCTCTTACTGGGTGAATAAGTATGTCCTCGGTGAGGATGACAACATATTTTCCCCAAACAAGACATAAGCACAATGCTCAAGAGTCGGGTGAGGAGAACGAAACTTTTCTATGGGCGGGTATGGGCCACATTTTTAATCACTTAGAGTCGTCTTCCATGGTCGTAATCCGTCCATCTTGTGGCTCACGAAGCTTTAGGGTCTTAAGGAACTTAGGATGTGGATGAACAATTATCATCTTAACTCTAAGCACATTCCTTAGATCCCAATAGTTCGACCTCTATCTCGGGACAACATCACCTCATCTCATCAAAGATACCATCCCACACTGGTCAACTCCACACCGCTCGTGCTAGACAGCTCCGGGTTGAGGGAGGAACTAAACCCATCACCACAAGCATAGTGTAGCTATGATGCACATGCATTCCTATGCAATAACCTCGGGAGGCATACGAGCTCCTATGATTGAATTTAAGACACAACAAATCCAAATGTCCATCTAAGTCATCCAATGGACAGGGTACTGCCTTACTATATTAAGGAAACACATAGTATACCAATCCAATATCTTGCTTCCTTTCTATGAATCCGATCAAGTGATCCATTAATCCGATCAATCATTACTGGACCTGTCATTCCTACAAATCCAATATTGACGGGGTTCTACATAATCTCTTAGAGTCCTCATACTTCACATATTACTGCAAGGATTACGTCATAGTATATCCACCAACTTTACTAATCATGGCCATCTAATCTCCAAGGCCAAACCACATAGGTTGTAAATCAATTTGGCAACTCCAAGTATAGGCACTCTATATCCACCGAGAAACATGGTATCATGATCGAGATTATTGGGCTAAATCCAATTTACTCTGAACCATGTGGTCTCTGCCATCCTCGCTTCTCTATTAAGATTACCTATTTAAATCCAAGACTCAAATCCAACAAGAAGTCTACTTGATACTCCAAGTCATAATGATAATTATCTCCAAACCATGCCATCTACTTGCTAAAGTCATGTATACCACTAGGAATAATGTTCGCGATCATAATCGTCATACTAAATCCAATCTTACTCCAGATTATGTAGGTTATGCTACTGTATCAACTCGTTCCACCAAATCCACCTACCTTTATAAGGGTCTCACGATCCACCAAAATAGTCTAGCTATATCCTCAGGACACATATCATCAAGACAATATCTAGTCTAACACTCTATATCCGAGAATGATCCTCTTATGGCATCAAGGTTATAGTGCTAGCTTAATATTGAAGGATACTTGTTCACTGCGATCACTCGTTCCATACGGAACCCGGTGCTAAGCGGGGTTTATCGGGGACCTACACGTGTTCTGGCATGTCCGTGTACTAGACACGTGACCAGAAAATTTTGGAGCCAGAAAGGCTTGTGGAGGTTAGTCTGGTCTAGTGTGGTTTTCCAATCTTGAGGGAAAAGCACACTCCTACGGGTTGCGTGTGGTTAAGCATAGCACAATCAGTGTCTTCAGTGTCAGCCATCCTTCAAAGTGGATCCTTGGTGCATCTTGCATTGCCGTCTTTAGTTGTCGAGGGGGGTGAGAGATAGAGCACAGAGGGGAGTGTCTAAGGGTTTTAGTGCAATCAAACAAGCATTGGAAAGTCAACTCAAACAAGTGCCAAAATCATTTTGAACATCAGAATAAGACTAGCGATAAAACCGCATGCTTGTTGCTTGATCAAATGTGCGACTTATATCAAAGCACAAACAACAAAAAGAACAACACATAACATGGTCCATCCGAACCATGTCACGGACTCGACTTCGCATAGGGGATTTACGATTCGTCCTATCCTAGATCCTGGGGCTCGACAGTTGTACTAGCTTCGTGCCTCGGAGAGGAGTCCGCTAAGTCTTCTGGACCTTCTCATGGTGTTGTCACGCCTCTTGTTGACGGTTGCCGAAGCAATTCGCTTGAGTTGTAAAGAACTCTTGCCGTCTTCTCTCCTAGGGAGTTGCTCACGAAGGTAGTTCTTCATTGTTGTCAGTGACAGGGTCTTTTGTTGTCTTCATGATGCTGCCATCGCTTCTCGTCTTGTGAGGCTTCGAGAGTCTCGAGTGGACATCTTCATGCACTGTTATTTGCAAGACATGATAGAGTTATGTTCTGTCAATCGTACTAATTGCAATATCGACACCTAGAGCGGGGGATGAAGAGAACCGTTTTCCTGCTCACTAAGGTGACGCGGACCAAATTGCGAGGTTCTCATCCACCGGTGGTGGTTGACACAATCCTTATAATTGACAGGGTCGCTCTATCAGTGATGCATATCAAGGTTTGCATATATTATGTCCAGATTATTGTAGGCGAAAGTGGCATCACTCTGGAACAGTGCCCAGGGTGTCACCTTCTTCTAAATCTTGAGGTCCTTGTTCCTCATGCAGGTACTTCTGTTGGTGTCGTCTGGTCGCGGAGTTGTCTTCTTTGTCTTTCAGCATAGGTATTTGCCTGGAAAGGTTACTTCCTTTCGGGCTACCCACGAGGATTTCAATTTATCCCGTGGTCAGATGGCATAAGGTACTAGCGACCATTTGCAAGTTTTGAAAAAGTAGACGAGAAGTTTCCAGAAAATAAGAGTGGAAGGCTAGAGCATAACCTTCTATTTCTTTGAAGATTTAGGAGAATCGAGAAAATATATAGGTTTTGTAAGTACTTTTGAAGAATCTAGAAAGCACTTTTATCCTAAACTAACGTCTGTGCTAACTAATGGCTTCCTACAGTTAGGATGGCTCTGATACCAGCTCTGTGGGGACCCCGACTTACGAGTCGAGATCGCCGTGCTCAGTGATCCCAGAGATCAACGCTCACCGAACACAGATACCTAATAAAAGAGTCTTACATCTAGGGGTGGGCACTATAAAACCGAAAACCGAAAAACCAAACCGAACCAAACCGTATTAACCGATTTGTCGGTTTATTTGGTGGTGTGATTTTTGGTTCGGTTGGAAATTTTAAGATTGTTTGGTTTTTTGGTTTTGTTCGGTTTTTTGTGCCGAGAAACCGAATAAACCGAAAAAACCGATATGTGGGATATCCCATGTGATACCTTGTTTCTGAAAGTGTAACAGTATGGAGGCATCACACATTTCTCCACACATAATACATTTCACATTCCATGTGCTTTTTCTACTTAGTTATGGTTACTAGTTTGCTTGATCGAATAAACCATAGAATGATATTAAGGTTGCTAGAACTTGTGATTATCTTTTTGCATATTATACAATCCAAATTAGTGCTCTCGAGTCATTACACTTATACTGACAAGTGCATGAATTTTGGTTTTTTTGGTTAACCGAACAAACTGAACCAATATATTATGGTTAATATGGTTCGGTTTCTATATTTTGAACGATTATTTCGGTTTCTATTCCTTCAAAACTGAAATTATATAAAACCAAATAAACCGAACCGTATTAACCATATAAACCGAACGCCCAGCCCTAGTTACATCCATGCATACCGTTTGATATAGTAAATGACCACCTCGGTCAAGTATTACATATATAGGCCTTAAAGGCCAACTCTCCAAATTGGACCAATAGCGGAATTATTGGTTGAAAGCGTGAACCCATGCCATCAGCCTTAACCTACAGGCATTCTGACCGGTAAGCATCCTAGCTCGCAAGAACGTCACCGAGTTAATCTTCACCATATCCTGCTCACTCATACCTGGTCAATGAAATAACCAATGGCAAGCCAATGAGTACTTTGAATGTACTCGCAAACAACCCATGATATAATCAACGAAAGTGAAGGACAACAATATCATGCATCTCTAGTGTAACTCATCTGGGTGGAATGATCATGAATATGCATCAAGTTAAAGAATTACTCTTGAAGAACAGGTTACAGATATCGATATATCTGTCGAGGGTTGAACCATCCGGGTTCACCCTATATGCGAAGTCATCGAACTTGGTCATATCATTGCTATCATAGCAACACCTTCTTATCACCATACACACAGACACACTCACGCACACTTGGTTTATGTGGAAATATCAGGACGTAGTTTAAGAAGGATTACCCAACTATCCTTGACCGTGGACACGACTATTCGAATAGATTACGCTCCGCAGAGGTAGTATGCTGGACCCACGAGATCCGGGAAACTTCCGTGTCATCCACGACTCGTGGTATATCACATACCCGAGGTAAGTACCCGATCAATGACTTTCCGCTGACGATACTAGACAAAGAGGTCCACTCGATTGGTACCCAGCCCACATGTTGTACGTCTTACGAGCACCAACTCTGGACAGTACCAACCATGCGGGGACCAACGGTGTGACTTCAACTCATAAAAATGGCATAGTCGTCCTACCCGGCACGACCCCATCACGAGAGTGACGACAATCACTCCGGCCACTAGTAATGTGGCTCTTTGCTAGCACCGACCAGAGTAATTAACATAGCTCCGTCCCACAAGGGCTAACGTGGTCGTAATGGTAAGGTTGGGACGGTCGACACATCATAAATCTAATCCCATAATCGAAACCATACTCACACAAATACCGGGTGCATCACTTCACCAAAAGTGACCACCTAACTCATCATCACCCTCGGGCATTAGTGGCACCCGACGGGGTTTTCATAAACTCTTGCTTTATGTCAACAACATGCTCATGATGAATCTACATCTATCTTTACTTGTCAACGTGGTATTGGCATGACCCTCAAGGGTTGGGTCAAGCTCATTGCATGTGCTCTGGGGGAGCCTTCGGTAAAATCATATCAAATGATTACCGACACTTATGATCATATGCAACGGAAATACTTGCTATTCTATCATGCAAAATAACATATGCTCAGTCATGGTCAAAGGGCTACTTGCCTTGCTCATGTAAGTCCTCGGGGTCTTCGAGGTCTTCCGCTCCATCTCCGAATACTTCGTCTATCCGTCAACTATCGTTGGAAACAACCACGGTAAGCCACACAGCAAGCAGAAACAAAAGTGTCCTATAAATAGAAGTTTTATTTTTCCTGAACCTCTTTGGTCATAAGAAAAATACGTGAATCTTTGCCAAGGGGCTTGGATCATGAGGGGTTTTCACCGGATTTGGAGTTGAAATGAATATACTAGGAATTTTCTAATGTGGAATAAATAGCCATAGGAAGCTATTTATTTATTGCAACAGAAGTAAGTCACACAAAAATGTTGACCAAGGTCCTAAAAATAGGGAATGATTTTAGGGGGCTCTGGAATTTTGAATCACTCCATTCGGACTTGATTTGGAACCTATAAGAATTTTGAAAGGAGGAACAATTTATATCCAGATTTGGATTTGGTAATAATACCACAGAAAACCTTCCTGGAAAAATGTGCAAAGCACATGTGTGGATAGATCTTGAAATTAGGAACCTGTAGAACTTTGAATCATGCAATTTGGAGTTAGTATGAATTTATGGAAGATTTTGAAGATTGTAGATAAATGAAAAAGGGGAAATGGGCCTCCGGACTTAGCTATCCTGCGCACTAGGCGCTAGAGAAGGAGGTGCGCCGGCCCGGCTGCGCAGACCGCCTGGGAGGCCTGATGACGCCGAAGGCTAACTCCTGCTAACGCGCCTTCGCGTGTGGGAGGCGCCAACGGTTAGGGCGCCGCCACTTAAAGCCGGGGGGGCCGACCGGTGAGGGGCTGATGCGGGGGCCCCGCCTGCAGGGTCGTCCCCTTCCTCTTGCTGGCACGGGAGAGCAGCGGGGTGGACGTTGTCGCGCAGGCGCCGCGTCTCGGGCCACCCCCTGCTCAGGTGAGAGCGCCGGCGAGCTCAGGAGGCTGCGTCGCCTCCATTCCCACACACGGCACCCGCGGAGGGGCTGCAATAGGGGAGCCGGCGGCGCATCTGCAGGAGGCCGACAACCTCTCCAGCCCCGGCTCTAGCAGCGAAGGGAGGGAGATGGAGGCGAGGGGGAGGAGCTTCTCTGGCCAGGAGGAACTCCAGGAGGGCTAGAGGCGAGGGGGAGTCCCCATGGTTGGCCGGCTCTGAGAGGAGGCCTCCGGTAGGGCTTCGGCCATGGCAGGAAGAGGAGGGAAGGAGGGAATGGGAAGCTCGAGGAGGACCTGGGATGGATCCTAGGAGGATAGGGAGAGGTTTTGGGAGGCTCAAGGCGCTCGGTGAACGCTCTAGTGGGGCAGGAGGAGCCGAGAAGGATCTCGGAGCTCTCTGGTGCACCCAGGGCACGGCAGTCACGCGTCCCTGAGCCACTTTGTTGTCTTGCTAGCATCGTGGAGGGGTCAAAGGAGGAGAAGGGGATGCTCTGGCGCTCTGGGGCACACTGCCGCTGCGGAACATGAGCTAGGAGACGAAGAAATGGTGCAGAGCACCATTACTGGAGGCTGACAGTGTGGTCACCATGGCCACGCATGTCTAGGGTGACCGTTTGACCTGACAAAGATGTCTCTCATGTAAGGCATGCTTGCCAGAGGTCACTGGTGGAGTTTGGAGCCAAGTGGAGCAGGCTCGAATGGGTGCTGACTATGATTTAGTTTGCAGCAACAAACTTAAGGCTAGCAGAACTGGTTTTCACAGAGGGACTACAAGACTGCAAAGTTTCAGCTTACTAGAGGTGAAATGTAACTATGTGAGATTGTGGTAGAAAGTTGAGATCAAGGGTAAAAGGGGAAGGGGTCAAAGAAGCCAATTTAGTGAGTTCACACAAGGTGTTTGATCTGTGGTTGGGCTACCAAATGGATTCCAATGGCTATGAAACTTAACAGGATCAAATAATAGATGAAAATAGGCTTGCACACCAAATTTGGAATTTGCTCGAGAAGTTTTCCAATGTAGACTTGGAAACCCCTAAAATGGGCAACAATAGCTTTCTGCCTACAACCCTATTCAAAGCAATTCCCACAAATCCAATATTTGGTGCAGGGCATTATTTGAGCATTAAGGCATGCACAAACAGTTTGAGGTTAATTGGAGAAACTTTATAATGCAAAGTTTACCAAAGTCAGAAATCAACAGAGAGGGTTTTGAGGGTCTTAGGACAAGTTACTCTATTCTCCTTGATGTACCACTTGGTGTGGATGCCTTATTGGAGTATTAGAACATGTCCACCAAATTTGAGCAGAATTGGAGACACTTCACGATGTAGAGTTGCTCAAATTTGATTCTGGACAGATAGGGTTTTAGAGGGATTAGGGGAGCCAAATCAACTTGGATTAATATGAAACTTGGCAAGATCATCAAGCATATCATAGATGACATACTAGAATTTTACTGGAATTTATTGAGAATATTTCTTATAGAAATATTTGAAAAGCTTGAAATAGGCAGGAATGGTTTTGGAGGGGTTTGCCCAATATTTTGAATATGACCATGTGTTGAAACTCATAAATATGGAATAAATATATCCAGTGAGTTTCCCTAAATTTTCTTAAATATTTTGAAAGCAATAAAAATAACTTTCCTTCATAGGAGACCATTTGTGGCCTCACAGAAAGGCTTTTAAATAAAATAATAAAATAACTTCTGAAATAATAACATGGTGGTTTTTGGAAGACATTTTGATACTAGGTTTTAAATAAAATAATTGGTGCAAAAGAAATTCCCTAATTTGAGGACTTGTAGTACAAGTCTCATCTCACGGGTTTTAAGGTTTAATTCAAAGAAATGCTTTTTGGTGAATATAATATATGGTGAAAATAGTTATTTATCCTAAACACATGGCATGATCATTAGGCAGGAGAACATGGGATGAGGAGGTGATTAGGAGGATGGCAAGAATTAATGAGGAGCAATCACATGCATTCCAGCAAACAGGCAAACAATAGTCACTCGGAGCATCACAAGCATTCACAAAAAAAAAATTGTCCTAAATTTTGAAATAAGGTAATTGGTCAGGAAAGCTAAACACAGGGTGTTACACTTGGATTGAGATGAAACTTTGCACGATCACCACATTTATCATGTGTGACTTGCTAGAATTTTCCAGGAATTTATTGAGAATATTTGTTATGGAAATATTTCAAAATCTTCAAATAGGTAGAGAGAGATTTGAGGGGTTTTGTCCAATATTTTGAACATGACCATGTGTTGAAACTCTTATGTATGGAAAATATAGGTCCACTAAGCATCCCTACAGTTTCTCAAGTATTTATGAAGCAAGAAAATATTTTTTCCATATGAAATACCATTTATAGCCTTAGAAAAAGGTATTTAAATAAAATAGGAAAATAACTTTAAAAATAATTATTTTGTGGTTTTGGGAAGTCTTTTGAATAATAGGATTCAAAAAAGTCTTTGATGTAAAACATTCCTCCTCAATTGGGGACATGCAGTGCAAATCCCAATCAGGGGTTTTGGAGAACTCGAAATGACTAAATGCCTTTTGTTAAAATAATAATTTAAAAAAAATGGCTTTCTGCTTCTATTTACATGGCATGATCATTGAGCAAGGTCTTGGGGTCAAGTAGGTAGGTTTTAGAGAGGAGAACAACTATAGTGATTCAAAAACTCAATCAGTCACACAAGCATGTTGCAACAAAATCAGTCATCACAAACATGCAAAAAAAATTGGTTCCAATTTTTATCAAAACATGATGTGGAAAAAGTGGTACAAACACAAGGTGTGACAATATTTCTCCCCCTTTGGCATTAATTTCCAAAAAGGGTTAGGGGATCCTTGAGAGTGAGGGTCACTGAGAACAATTAATGTGACATGTCAAGAAGATCGCAAAGAACACAAGTAGTGGCTAATGTTGGTAGCTCCGAGGAAAAGAAAAAATATGGAACATACAATGATCTTAGGGCTCTAGGATGAATCTCGGAAGAGGTTCATATCGATGGTACGGAAGAAGCTCTTAGCAATATATCTGTTGTATGAGTGGAACCGATCTTCCGAGATCGGAGGGACCGAGTTGCAAATAGAAACTTGGCAAAAACATTCTTAGCCATATTGACAATGAAAACTTTCAGAAAGATTAGACCAAAGTCCTTAGAAGATTTTCATCAGATTTGCAAGGAATTTTCAACTAGATGAAGATTAAATGATTCCAAGAAAGCATGCAACTAAAAGTTGAATCGTACAAGAAACTTCATCTAGGTGATGGTCGGCGACTAGGTCACCTATATTAGAGTATATTGACTTAGGAGCCAAGTAAGAATACATGATCATAGGTCATACTCATTGTTAAGATCAAAATTGGGTTGCCATTTTGAGTTTAAACATTTTGATGTTTTCGTACCATTTAGAATTGATTTAACTCATGTCTTGGAGTAAATCTTTTCAAGGATATTATTACATACCTTTTTAATGATGTAGATGACGTAGCATGTTCGTGAACTTGTTGTGGATGCACAAAGTTGATGAAGGTCATATTGATTTGGGATCAATCCTTGATTGTTTTGGTCCATTTCTCACCTACACGGGTTATTCATGCAAGGAAGAACAGGATATATCCAAATGACAAGAATGAAATTTGTTCAACAAATAGTTGTCAAGGATATGGTTTGTGTTGTCTTCTTCCTTCATCTCAAAGAGAGGTTATTAATACTTGGTCATGACAAGATTGCTCTTTATGCGAGTCGATGGCAATCTTGTGAAGTGTAGTTCCTCCAAGTACCTACAAAAGATTAGATGCAGTACAAGGGTGCATAGATTTTCAAGATATGAATAATCATCATGTCAATGGTACCATGGAATAGTCAAGTAAGCTCATGCCCTTGCATGCACCGAGTGAGTCTAGCTCAAGTTTTAAGTATCAGCTATGTTCAACTCACTCCATAAGTGGCAAAATACTTTCTCATCAAGTGGCTTGGTAAAGATATCGTCCAATTGTTTGTTAGTACGAACATGCTTGCGAATAATATCTCCTTTGGCAACATGATCACGAATGAAATGATGATGAACTTTAATATGTTTAGTTAGAGAGTCTTGCAAGGGATTATGAGCAATCTTAATTGCACTCTCATTGTCACAGAGCTATGAAACATGTTTCACATGTATCCCATAATCCTCAAGAGTTTGTGTCATCCATAACAATTGTGCACAACATGATCCGACGACAATTTATTCAGCTTCGGCGGTACATAGAGATGCCGAATTTTATTTCTTGGATGACCAAGCCACAAGAGATATCCCAAGAAATTGACACATTCCCAATTCGGAATAGCCAACAAGGTTAAAACAGATCCCTTGGGATACCAAATGCCAAAGTTTGGTGTATGTGCCAAGTATCTCACAATTCGTTTCATGGCCTTAAGATGACACTCCTTGGGTGCCGCTTGATATGGGGCACACATGCACACGCTTAGCATGATATCCGGAATGGTGTCACATAGATATATCAATGAACTAATCATTTATTGATAGACCTTTTGATCAACCAGTTTATCCTCCTTGGTGAGTTCAACATGTCCACTAGCACGCATAGGAGTTTTCATACCTTTACACTGTTGCATGTTGAACTTCTTGATCAAGTCCTTGGTATACTTGGTTTGAGAGATAAATGTTCCTTCTCTCGTTTGCTTGATTTGCAAACCAAGGAAAAATTCAGATCACACATGATAGACATCTCATATTTCTCGGATATCATCCTTCCAAATTTATCACTAAAATGTGGATTAGTAGATCCAAAGATAATATCATCAACATAAATTTGGCACACAAATAATTCACCATTAACTATTTTAGTGAACAGGGTTGCGTCCATTTTACCAATTTTAAAACCCCTTGCAATACGGAACTTTGTTAAGCCTTTGTACCAAGCTCGAGGGGCTTGTTTGAGACCATATAGAGCTTTACGAAGTTTATAAACATGATTAGGTTTATTAGGGTTTGCAAAGCCAGGAGGTTTTTTAAAATATACTTCCTCCTCAATATCACCATTTAGAAAAGAACTTTTGATATCCCTTTGGTAAAGAGTAATATCAAAGTGATTGGTATAAGTAAGAGGTATACAAATAGCTTCAAGTCTAGCAATGGGGGCATAGGTATCACCATAGTCCATACCTTCCACTTGAGTGTAACCTTGAGCTATGAGACGTGCCTTCTTGCTTACAACTTGACCATCTTAATCCTGCTTGTTTTGAAACACCCATTTTGTTCCAATGATGTTGTTCTTGTCCTTGGGCATCTCCACTAGTGTCCAGACTTCATTCCTCTTGAAGTTGCGTAGCTCTTTGTGCATGGCATTTACCCAACTCAGGTCTTCAAGCGCTTCTTCCACCTTCATAGGCTCAATACTAGAGATAAATGAGTAATGCTCACAAAAGTTAGCTAAACGAGTTTTAGAGTGAGCGATTCTCCCGGTTTGTATATCACCAAATATTCGCTCTAAGGGAGGATTCTTGTTGACTCTTGCTCAAACTGGTGATAGCTTTCGCTTGTTCGATGCTGGAGCTTCCTCATCATCATCTTCTTCTTCGTTGTTCTTGAAGGTGTCATCTCCTTGAGGTGGTAGTCAAGGAGGTTGAGGTGGATCATCGTCATGTATTTCTTCCTCCTCTTCATCTTGTCATGTATTCCTTATGGATGTTTCCATGTCGTTTTGTGATTCGCCTTGGCGTGAGGTAGGAGCTTTCACTTGTGTTGACGAAGTACTTTCCTTCACCTCCACGGGACGAATCTTTCCGATTGACATGTCTTCAATGGCTTCAAAAGGTTCCTTATCTACTATTCCCTCCGTCCTAAAATAAGTGTCGCTCACTTAGTATAAATTTTGTACTAGTTGATTATAAATTTGCGACACTTATTTTGAGACGGAGGGAGTACATCATTTGGCTATTGTTCGACTTGCGAACCATTAGATTCATCAAACTTCACATCTACTATGTCTTCAAATTTTCGAGTGAAGTTGTTGCAGACACGGTAAGTGTGAGAGTTTGATCCATAACCAAGTAGGAAACCTTCATGGGATTTAGGAGCAAATTTAGAATGAGTATGATTATCAAGAATGTAGAACTTTGAGCCGAATACTCAGAAGTATCAAACTTGGGGTTTGTTACTGCTGCATAACTCGTATGCCGTTTTATCGAGAAGCTTTTGTAGGGTGAGTCAGTTTGTTGCATGATAAGATGTTTTCATGGCTTCTGCCCAAAAGTTTCTTGGCGTCTTATACTCCTCGAGCATCGTTCTAGCCACCTCTATGACAGGTCGGTTCTTCCTCTCAACAATTCCATTTCGTTAAGGTGTGTACGTAGCCGGGAACTCATCTGACATACCTTGTTCATCAAGAAAATTATCCACATTGGTGTTCTTGAACTCCGATCCGTTGTCGCTCCAAACTTTTTTGATCTTTACTTCAAATTTATTTTGCACTGCGAGTGAAGTTCTTGAAGATCTTTTATACCTGCGACTTGTCATCAAGAAAGAATACCCACGTAAATCTAGAAAAATCATCAACTATAACTATTCGAAAGGAATTTCAACCGAATATCTCGTAACCATTGGGACCGAAGAGATCCATAAGAAGCAACTCTAGTTGTCTGCTGGTAGTCATGATGTTATTTATAAGATGACTTCCACCCACTTGTTTTCCTTCTTGACAAGCACAACAAAGTCTATCTTCATCAAACATAACATCTATAACACCAAGTATATGATCACCTTTAATGGGCTTGTCTAGATTACACATACCAACATGTCCTAGCCTTTTAGGCCAAAGCCAACCTTTAGAAGATTTTGCAATAAGGCAAGTATGAGGTTTGGATCTCTTATTGAAATTAGCAATGTATAGATTATCTCTATGAAATCTGGTATAGACCATGTTATGATTGTCTTGACGAAACACTCGGCAATCAACTTTAGTAAATAGCACATTGAAACCAAAGTCGGCTACTCTAGATACGAAAAGAAGATTGTAGCCAAGGGATTCAACAAGCATGAAATCTTTAATAGAACTGTCATGAGGTAAGGCCAACTTACCAAAACCAAATATATTTCCCTTGGATTTGTCTCCAAAATCCACATACCTTCATAGTCCATGGTTTGGTGTGATTTCTTCAAACATGTTTCTATCTCCGGTCGTGTGATTGGTGCATCCACTATCGAGAATCTACTCTTTTCCTCCGCACATGTAGTCTTCGAAGTTTTCCATGAGACTTATATTCTTCATAGTCTTCTCACTCTTGATGTCAAACTTCTCATCATCATCATAGTAGACATGTTCCACATTTTCATCATCAAGGGGAATATACTCGTAACAAAAATCAAGAGATACCTTAGAATTGCGACCATGACAATGTTCAAGTTTATGAATGTGAATGGCTTCAACAATGATGTTATTGATGGTGATGAAATATCCTTTAGCATGTGTGAGGTCAGGAGCTCAAACAAGCATTTATCAAAGTTTGGATCACTAGACTTCGTTTTGTGAAAGGAAATAGTTTTATGGCGAATGACATCAATATTTTGAAAGAGTAGTTTGGATATCTTTTCTCCAAAGTATTCCATAAAGTATAAGCACACTCAAAGGTTTTCATTTGATCAACAGTTCTAAGATTACAAAGCATATCAATTTCTTCCTCTTGTGAAAGATGTAAGGGATCAGTGGGAGGCACATAGGGATTTACGACATACTTGCTCAAATGGAATTCATCAAATAAATCAAGCATTTTATTTTTCCATTGACTACAATACTCCCTATTGAGTATGTGAACTCTACAACTAAGACTCCCCAAACTACACATCTATCTTCCTCCGATGGTCATTAAACCAAAGCTATGGAGAATGTTGTGGTACCAATTGTGGGATCACTAGAAGAGATGTCTAGGGGTGAATAGAATACTTGACAAAATAAAAACCTAACCTTTTCCAAGTTTTATTGGTTGGCAAGCTTTAGCAATTCTAGCAATCTAGCACACCTACACATGCCAGTCATCAACTATGGTAGTGGAAAGTAAGACATGCACATGAAAGTAAGGAGTAGACATAGGAAGATCAAACGCAAAGGTGACACGACAATTTTTGGCATGGTCGCCGATAGGTGGTGTTATCGTACGTCCATGTTGATGGATACTTCAACCCACGGAGGGTAACGGCCGCGAGAGTCCATGGAGGACTCCACCCACAAAGGGTCCATGGAGAAGCAACCTTGTCTATTACATCACGGCTTACGTCCACGAAGGACTAGCCTCACTCGTGGTAGATCTTCATGAAGTAGGCGAATTCCTTGCCCGTACAAACTTCTTGGTTCAACTCCACACGAACTCGGAGCCTCCCAAGTGAAACCTAACCAATCACTACTGGAATCCAGTTCTTTGCCGTCAGCCAGTTCTTTGTCGTCTGATGGCTGACGACAAAGAACCTCTTTGCCTTCAGTTGACAGAAGGCAGACGGCAAAGGACTGACACATGGCAAAAATACTATTTGCCATGTGTCGACCCTTTGTTGTCTACCAGCGGACGGCAAAGAGACCCAGGGCAGATGACAAAGAGGACGGGTGGGTCCCATGCCTGCCATGTCCGAAATCCAGGGTCCTTTGCCGTCCGCGGGCCTTTGCCGTCTGCCGTGGGGCCCTTTGCCGTAGGGGGGCGGACGGCAAAGGGGCCGCCCTATAACGGCTGTTAACCCCCTCGTCCTCGATGTCTCTCTCTCCCCCGGCCACTCGCTCACTGTCTCTCTCCACGGCGACCCGCTCCCCGCGACACCCTCTCCCCACGGCGAGCCCCTCCCTGCGGCGTGCCCCTCCCCGCGGCGAGCCCCTCCCCACGAGAGCCCCTCTCCGTGGCAACCCACCCCCGCGGCGAGCCCCCTGCCGCGCGCCCCCTGCCCCCCTGCCGCCGCCCCCTGCCGTCGTCCACCGCGGTGAGTTGAGTTCTTCTTCTTTTTCTTTTTAAAAAAGTTAATTACTTTATTTAGTTTATTAGGTTAGTTTTTTATTATATATAGGGTAATTTAGTTAGTTTATTTGGTTAGATTATTAGGCTAATTAGGTTAGGTAGTTAGGTTAGAAGAAAGAAAGAGGAAAAGCAAAACGAAAAAAATGAAAAAGAAAAAAGGAAAAGAAGAAAATAATTAGAAGAAGAACGAAAAGAAGGAGAAGAAGAAGAAGAAGAAGAAGAAGAAGAAGAAGAAGAAGAAGAAGAAGAGCAGGAGGAGGAGAAAAAAGAAGAAGAAGAAGAAGAAGAAGAAGAAGAAGAAGAGGAGGAGGAGGAGGAAGAGGAGGAGAAAGAAGAAGAAGAAGAAGAAGAAGAAGAAGAAGAAGAAGAAGAAGAAGAAGAAAAAGAATAGGAGGAGAAAAAGAGGAGGGGGAGTAGGAGGAGAAAAAAGAAGAAGAAGAAGAAGAAGAAGAAGAAGAAGAAGAAGAAGAAGAAGAAGAAGAAAAGAAGAAGAAGAAGAAGAAGAAGAAGAAAAAGAGGAGAGAGGAGAAGAAGAAAGAAGAGGAAAAGGGAACCCCGGCACCCCGAAACTGACCCTCG
Source organism: Hordeum vulgare subsp. vulgare (assembly GCF_904849725.1). Taxonomy (NCBI): domain Eukaryota; kingdom Viridiplantae; phylum Streptophyta; class Magnoliopsida; order Poales; family Poaceae; genus Hordeum; species Hordeum vulgare. The sequence continues at coordinate 296,903,712 of NC_058518.1, read as the reverse complement.
ACCCCCGACCCCCGACGCCACTGACCCCCGACCATCGACCCCCGACGCCACTGACCCCCGACCCCTGACCCCCGACGCCACTGACCCCGACGCCACTAACCCTCAACCCCCGACGCCACTGACCCCCGACCCAGACCCTCGGCCCACGACTCCCGACCCCCGACGCTCGACGCCACCAACCCCCGACCCCCGACGCCACTAACACCCGATGTCACTGACCCTGGACCCCCGACGCCACTGACCCCCCACAACCGACGCCACTAACCCCCCGACCCCCGATGCCACCGTCACCCGACACCATCGACCCTCGACGGCACTGACTCCCGATGCCACTAAGCCCTGACCCCCGACACCTCTTCTGCCTTCTTTTGAATGAGAAGGTGCTTTTCGGCCTTCTAGAGGCCCACGAGGTCATAGTTTCGTAAATTATGAGTTAGGTCACATATTTTCCGATTAGGTTAATTATAAAAACATCGTATTTGTGTTGATCGTGTGAATTTCAATGTGTAGTTGTTCGACGACCTCCAGGTGCGCTGGACGAGCTCCGCCCTTGCGTTTGTTGGTGAGCACAAATGACTTCTCCTCCTACCACCTTAATTTTCTCTGTCCTGGTCTTCGTGCCGATGAAACTTGCTCGCTATAGGTTTCTTCAATCATGAGTATGCGTGACCAGTATGCGTCTCCAGTTCGAAAGGGCGACATCTATAAATATGCATTTCTTTGCATATTTATAACCGCCATCCTTTCGAATTGTCCAACATTATCCATGGACAGCCTGAGTATGTGTAGATTGGGTTTGTTTTCCTGTATGCTGTGCTCCGTATCCGATGCGGAATTTCGTCAGTGGCTCCCCTGTTGTTCTACGGGTACACATCCTCTCTGCTTATTGCCGAGACGTGTATCAGGAGAACAGCGGGGAGGTGCTGCCGAAATTCTGCATCGCATCTAGAGCAGAGCATGGGAAAACGAACCCAGTCTACACATACTCGGGTGGGATTAGGACCTATCTTTACCTATTAGCGTGTAGGTTGCATGGACGTAAAAAAACTGACAAACTTGATTAGCGTATGAATATAGATGATGAATTATATATTTATTTCTTGTGCCCCCATATGTAGCTAGGCAACATGAGTGATCGTGCTTGGATGTACACTGGTCACCCTAGTCAGAAAGACATGACCCATGAATGGTTAACAAAAACCAGGGGGTTTGTGAGAGCCGCATTTGCAAATGGCCAGCAAAAAACATGGTGCCCCTGTCCCAACTGCGACAACTGGAAAAAGCAGACAGAGTTTGAAATGGGTAAACACCTGCAGAAGTGGGGTTTTACGCCTAATTATATGGTGTGGAATTTTCATGGTGAGTCTGACCAACGTGCCAGAGCTGAGGTGATTCGTCATCGCACCGATGAGCATGGTACCGGGATTGAAGACATGGTGCAAGACTTTGATGATGCTCGGGATTCAGACGATGAGATGGAGGAATCTGCAAAGGCCTTCTATGAAATGTTGGAGTCTTCAAAACGTCCTCTCCACGAGCAGACTGAGCTTTGTCAGCTGGATGCCATCGCGCAAGTAATGGCTCTGAAGGCTCAATTCAACCTAGGCAGAGAATGCTACGACGCGATGATGACGATATTTGGACGCTTTCTACCCAAAGGCCATGTACTGCCTGCAAACCTGTACCAGTCAGAGAAAATCCTCCATGTACTTAAGATGCCCTATGAGAAGATACATGCCTGTGAGAATGGATGTGCCTTATTTAGGCTTGAGTATGCGGCCTTGAACTATTGCCCCATTTGCAATTCTTCGAGGTATATTGTGGTAGACAATGGCATGGGTGAGAAGAATCAGACCAAAATCCCTATTAGTGTTCTTCGGTATCTGCCAATTGTACCAAGACTTCAACGTCTTTTCATGGTCGAAGATACGGCCAGACATATGACATGGCACAAATTGGGCAAAAGAACCGAACTAGATGCGGATGGGAACAAGATGCTGGTACACACTTCCGATGGTTTTGCGTGGAGGCACTTCGATGCATTACATAAGGATAAATCGGAGGATCCAAGGCAACCTAGAGTTCCCATCAGCAAGGATGGGTTCAATGTGTATGGTATGACGGCAGAACAATACAGTTTTTGGCCTGTATTTGTCATTCCACTAAATTTGCCACCCAGAGAGATTATGAAAAGAAAGAACATTTTCCTGACGTTGATAATTCCAGGGCCCAACTATCCAGGGAAGAATATGAATGTGTACATGCAGCCGCTTAAGGATGAGTTGTAAGAAGCCTGGGATAATGGGATCAAGACCTACGACGCGGCTACCAAAACAAATTTCAAAATGCATGTGTGGTACATGTACTCGACACATGATTATAAGGCGTTTGCGCTATTCGCTGGCTGGTGTGTGCATGGAAGGTTCCCGTGCACCACATGCAAGGAAACTCTTCAGTTCCGTTTGCTGCAGGCTGGTCGCAAGTATTCTTGCTTCAACATGCATAGACAATTCCTGGATCCTGACCATAAGCTCAGAAAAGACAAGAAGAATTTCATCAAAGGCAGAGTTGTCAAAAACACTGCACCAGCTGCGTTGACAGGCCAACAGACCCTTGAGCAGTTAAACGCTCTCGAGCCTGATCCTTTGCATCCAGGATACTTCAAAGGGTATAATACGGAACACGCCTGGACTCACAAGTCATGCTTATGGGATTTGCCTTACTTCAAAGACCTCCTTTGCCCACACAACATTGACGTGATGCACACTGAAAAGAATATTCCGAAGGACATTTTTGGTACATTGTTCGGCATAGAGGGGAAGTCAAAAGATAATCCTAAGGCTAGAATCGACCTGGAGGCTCTATGTGATAGACCGTTGCAAAACTTGCGACAACGGAAAGGAAAGCAAAGCATAGCGAAGCCAAATACGTGCTTCAATCTTGAAAGGCCAGCTATGAGGGAAATGCTATTGAGGGTGAACATGCGGTTGATGTTCCCCGATGGGTATGCTGCGAATCTAAAGAGGGGAGCGAGTCTTGAGAAATTGAAAATATTTGGGCTCAAGAGTCATGATTGGCACATATGGATTGAGCGAGTAATGCCGGTGATGTTGCGTGGCTTTATCCCTGAGGATGAATGGCTAGTACTGGCAGAGCTGAGCTATTTCTTTCGTTCTCTTTGTGCGAAAGAACTATCGCCTGGCGTGCTAGAAGAAATGGAAGAGTTGGCGCCGGAGTTGATCTGCAAATTAGAAAAGATCTTTCCATCGGGCTTCTTTAATCCAATGCAACATTTGATTTTGCATCTCCCGACTGAGGCAAGAATGGGGGGCCCGTTCAAAATCGATGGTGCTACTCAACTGAGAGAATGCAGAAGACGCTTCGAGCTAAGTGTAAAAATAAACGTACAATTGAAGCATCGATGGCCGAGGCATTCATTACTGAGGAGGCAGCAAACTTCGTGACATCACACTACGAAGCCAAAAATCATCATTTGCATAACCCGAGGCCTCGGTACAATGATCGTGATCGAAAAAAAGTTCGGTCCAACCTCAGCCTATTCAAAGGTAAGCTCGCACCATCCGGTGCTTCGAAAGGGAAATCGTTGGATGTCAAAAAATGGCGGACCATTTCATTGTATATCTTCACCAACCTAACAGAAGTGCTGCCGTACATCGTGTAAGTTCTCGGTAATTTATCGTTCCGCAACTTCTAATTGCTTTGAACTACTCTTATTCCCGGATATTTGATATAGTCGATACGTCGCCGAATTCTCGGATGGAGCGGTCATCGAAAAGGATTCCGTCGAAGAGTATGAGCTTCTCGCAAAGCATGGAGGCGACTATCCCGGTTTCATCTCTTGGTTCAAACAAAGGGTAATTAATTACCATTAAGGGCCCATTTGATTTCTTGGTCTAATTTGCGGCTAATGCATCCATTCTTTCGTATTAAACTTGTAGGCTGATGCAGAGTCTATGGACGCCGAGTTGAGACAAGTCACTAATGGTTTTGACTATAAGGTCCGTTCATTTGACAAATACAACATCAACGGGTATCACTTTCGTACCTTTGGCAAAGAGCTATCTATGCCCGACCTAAAGACTACAAATTGTTCTGTCTCTGCTATCGGCGAAGGAGACACCGAGTATTATGGAAGAGTTGAAGCAATTTATGAACTTCTATTCTATGGTGAAAACCCACCGACCGTCATAGTCTTCAGATGTTATTGGTTTGAGCCGAGGGAGACTAGAAGGACTCATGAACATATAGGACTAGTCGAAATCAACCAAAACACCCACTTAGATGTTCCCGATGTCTATATTATGGCTCAATAGGCGACACAAGTTTTCTATCTACCGTGGGCCTGCCAAACTGATCCAAATCTCAAAGGTTGGGATGTCGTTTATGAAGTGCCACCACATTTTAGACCACCTACCCTCAATGAAGAGGATTACGAACCTCACATTAACCCAGACACATATGAAGGAGAATTCTTCCAAGAAACACGTATGTCCAAGAAACATTTCAAGAACCGCTCTACTTCACCCCAGAACATTGAAGTAGACAGCGATAGTGAATCCGCCTTAACCCGTGAGCCCGAACAGGAAGAGCTGGAAGAAGAAGAGGTTACTGCTGCGGATGACCTGTCACTTCTTGATCGATTACATAATGGTGGCCTTCCACATGTTCTTCGTGATAGTGATGATGATGATGCATTTATTGATGATAGTGATGATCATGATGCATTTATTGACCCCAAGCATATATAGACGAGCACGATTGTTATTAGTTCATGTCAGGTATTCAACTATTATACTATATATAAATTTTGAGTTCATGTTAGGTATTCAATTTTTATTAGTCATGTTGGTATTTATGACGATGATACACTTAAATTATATACAATTTATTACTCCTGTTGGTATTTATGTTGTACTAATTTCATTTACTCTTTGTCGTGACAGGTGTTGAAAGATGGTGGGAAAGGGTCGAAAGCACTCCGCGGCTCCTTCTTCGTCGGCGGGTGATGGGATGGGTACTTCCATTCCTGCCTCGTCTCTTCGGAGAGTGTTGCTCTCTACTATGCAAGGAGCGCCCACCGTGAGAGGAGGTCGACCCCCCGCGAAGTCGAGAGGCACTAAAGGTACACGTTGTATTCATGTTGGTATTTATGTTGTACTCATGTTGTATGCATATTGGTATTTATATAGATTTTATTACTCATGTTGGTATTTATGTTGTACTAAAGGTACACGTGGCCGCGGGAGAGGTAGGGCGGTGGCTGCCATGCCTTCTGAGGTGGCGGCTACACGGTCTTCGCCACCACCCCAAGCTGATTCACCTGAGCACAAGACTTCTAGGGTGGATTCGTCTGAGGTTGAGGCTACACGGTCTCCGGTTCACGAGCCTCGGGTCGACGAGCCTTAGGTTGAGGAGCCTTCGACCCACGAGACTCGTGTCCCAGAGGCTTCCTTCCAGGCGACTCCGGAGCAAAGCAGGGATGAGGGTAGGTCCCAAGAGACCCAGTGGGATGCTGGTAGCGACGAGGAGCTGGGTGAGGGGGCTACCGTCTACCAGGGTGGTAGTTCGGGGCTCCCGCTCGTGCCAGTGACCCCCGAGCAGAGGTGGTCGATTAGGCCAAATGGGGACAAGTAAATTAATTTACTCTTATTTAACCTTTTGCCTTCGTGTTTTCTCAAATTTCTAATGTTTTGGCTTTAATTTGTCATACTCTAGGGATTGGATTGTTGCCAAGGGTGTCCGCAAGCCCAACAGTGTCCTTGGTGTTCTTTGCCGTAAAAACTTCCCAGGGTTTGTTACATTGCCCGGTCTGGAGAGAGAGGTGGGAATGACCTGGGAGCACTACTTGGGTGCCCCGGCACCGCCGGAGGTGGAGATCGATGGTGTTTTGTGCGACACGAGGGCGGACATGGTGATATGAAAGTTCTGGGTAATTTCCCCTTCACACAATTATAAATCAACCATACCTATTTATTGTACTAATCGATGTTGTCTCGTTTGCAGACCTACTACAGGTGTGAGGAGGGATACGAGGAGGACGCGGCAAAGGTTATCAAAACCGAATGTCGCCGCCTACTTCAAAACTTTCGGCACGAGGCTCGGGTGCAGGCTGTTCGAGACTACTATGCCACGCGGCATATTAGGATTGACAAGGCGAAGTGCCATGATGCTAAGATGGAGAAGGAGCATTACATGAAGGTAATTACATATTATTAAGGCTTTGTAGTTAGTTTCCTTGATTTGGTTCTTACGCGCTCAAATTTCTCTTTAATAACTTAGGTGCCCCCGAGATGGTGTGTGGATAAGATGGATTGTTGGGAGGCCTTGGTGGATCAGTGGTGCTCCGAAACGTGGGAGGCCAGCCACAACAACGCCAACGAGAGGCCTGGCAAAATGTTTGGCATGCCACACCATCAAGGGAGCGTCAACTTAATCCAATTTGACGAGAACTGGGTATGTGGTTTGCTTCATGCCTCATGCAATTCATTCTTAATGCTATCTTGATCCCTTTACTAATACAATTTTCCTCTCTCTCTCTCTCTTTTAGGCGCGTCACAATAAGACGGAGGCACCACAGATGTACGACCTGTATGCGATGGCCCATACTGCCTCGTACAAGAAGGTTAAGGCATTCTCTGAGTCTAACCTCGAGAATCCAGAAAACCTCACCAACATCTCCTTCCACCACAAGCTCGTGAAGTACAGAGATCACAGGAAGGCGAGGAAAGGGGAGGACTTTAACCCGAGCGAGGGGCCTATTGATCCAGAGCTGGTGATGATAGCTGGCAATGGGAGGCCCCATGGCTCGATCGCCATTGGAGACGGCCTTATACGTTGTCCTAGCACTCTCCGGCAGATAAAGGCACGCAAAACAAGCTCTTGTCTGGAGATAACACGCCGTCCACGGCCAGTCGAGCTCGCCATCGAGGTTAGTTTAATGGACTCAACTATCTTTCCGCATTATGTTGTGCGTTGGAACCAATATGATTACATTGCTAACAATGAGTTGTGTTTCAGGCTGCTATTCAGAAAGAGAGAGAGGTAATGCAGGCGGCTATGGCGGAGAAGGATAAGGAAATTAGGGAGCTGGAGGAGAGGACGACTGCACTGGTGGAGGCGGAGAGGGCACGGAATGATGCGTCTAACAGGGCCATATACGAGCTCTTCGTGGTAAGTTTCTTCTTCATGTTATTTCAAATCTTGCATTTGAATGTCCTTTTCATTAATAAATAAAAAATTTGACTTGTCAAAACCAAATGTATAGTCTATGTGCGAGAAGAACGGCCAAGTCCCTCCGCCGATGCCAGTCATTAACGTGGCGGGGACGGTAAGTTTCATTTTAGTGCAGTGATCTTAAGAGTGTCCACATGCTAACTACATATTGCAAACGATGTTTGGTGCAGAATATCTCCCGAAACGCATCGCACGACCCTTCTACACTCGAGCCTTCTCCAGGGCAGCCTTCTCCAGGTGAAACAAGCCAGAGCCACCATGCTTCACCGCTGTGATGACGACAATGGTATGTTTTTTCTAGTGTTTTAGTAAAAAATAGCTAGATTTCCACCTAAATGACATAATTAGCTTAGTTAGCTCCAAGAAAGGCTAAATTGGCTAATTATCCTACGAAATGACATAATTAGCTTAGTTACCTCCAAAATTACCTAATTAATAAAAAATGACCTATAGTTAGCTAAGTTCTCTCCTAAATGACATAATAAGGCTTACGTAGCTGCAAGATGACCTATTCCCCCTAACTTAGGTATTAAATGGCCTATAATTAGCCTAGCTAGATCCAAAATGGCTTAATAAGCATAGTTTGCTCCGGAATGACCTATTTTACCCAAGTTAGCTCCGAAACGACGTATAGTTAGCTAGGGTTCCACCTAGATGACATAATTAGCTTAGTTAGCTCCTAAATGGTCTATTTAATAAAACATGACCTATACTTAGCTAATTATCCTCGAAATTAGCTAATTAGCTCCAAAAGGGCATTCTTAGAAAATTTAGCCCGAAGAAGGGGACAAGAGGAGAAGAAAGAGGAAAAATGAAAGGAAGGAAGAAGAAGAATAGGAGAAGAAGAAGGAGAAGGAGGAGGATAAGAAGAAGGAGAAGAAGGAGGAGAAGAAGGAGAAGGAGCTCCTTCTCCTTCTTCTTCCTCCTTCTTCCTCCTTCTCCTTCTCCTTCTTCTTTTCTTCTTCTTCTCCTCTTCCTTCTCCGTCTCCTCCTCCTCCTCCTCCTCCACCTCCTCCTTCTTTTACTTCATCTTCTCTTTCTCTTCTTCTACGTAGCTTAGACTCATCCAAGAAAGGCTAAATTGGCTAATTATCCTACGAAATGACATAATTAGCTTAGTTAGCTCCAAAATGACCTATTTAATAAAAAATGACCTACAGTTTGCTAAGTTCTCTCCTAAATGACGTAATAAGGCTTAGTAGCTGCAAGATGACCTATTCCCCCTAACTTAGGTATTAAATGGCCTATAACTAGCCTAGCTAGATCCAAAATGGCTTAATAAGCATAGTTTGCTCCGGAATGACCTATTTTACCCAAGTTAGCTCCGAAACGATGTATAGTTAGCTAGGGTTCCACCTAGATGACATAATTAGCTTAGTTAGCTCCTAAATGGTCTATTTAATAAAACATGACCTATACTTAGCTAATTATCCTCGAAATGACATAATTAGCTCCAAAAAGGCATTCTAAGCCAATTTAGCCCGAAGAAGGGGACAAGAGGAGAAGAAAGAGGAAAAATGAAAGGAAGGAAGAAGAAGAAGAGGAAAATAAGAAGAAGGAGAGGGAGGAGGATAAGAAGAAGGAGAAGAAGGAGGAGAAGAAGGAGAAGGAGCTCCTCCTTCTCCTTCTCCTTCTTCCTTCTTCCTCCTTCTCCTTCTCCTTCTTCTTTTCTTCTTCTTCTCCTCTTCCTTCTCCTTCTCCTCCTCCTCCTCCTCCTTCTTTTCTTTCTTCTTATCTTTCTCCTCTTCTACGTAGCTTAGACTCATCCAAGAAAGGCTAAATTGGCTAATTATCCTACGAAATTACATAATTAGCTTAGTTAGCTCCAAATGACCTATTTAATAAAAAATGACCTACAGTTAGCTAAGTTCTCTCCTAAATGACCTAATAAGGCTTACGTAGCTCCAAGATGACTTATTCCCCCTAACTTAGGTATTAAATGTCATATAATTAGCCTAGCTAGATCCAAAATGGCTTAATAAGCAAAGTTTACTCCGGAATGACCTATTTTACCCAAGTTAGCTCCGAAACGACCTATAGTTAGCTAGGGTTCCACCTACATGACATAATTAGCTTAGTTAGCTCCTACATGGTCTATTTAACAAAACATGACCTATACTTAGCTAATTATCCTCGAAATGACATAATTAGCTCCAAAAAGGCATTCTAGGCCAATTTAGCCCGAAGAAGGGGACAAGAGGAGAAGAAAGAGGAAAAATGAAAGGAAGGAAGTCCTTCTCCTTCTTCTTCCTCCTTCTTCCTCCTTCTCCTTCTCCTTCTTCTTTTCTTCTTCTTCTCCTCTTCCTTATCCTTCTCCTCCTCCTCCTTCTTCTTTTACTTCTTCTTCTCTTTCTCTTCTTCTACGTAGCTTAGACTCATCCAAGAAAGGCTAAATTGGCTGATTCTCCTACGAAATGACATAATTAGCTTAGTTAGCTCCAAAATGACCTATTTAATAAAAAAGGACCTACAGTTAGCTAAGTTCTATCCTAAATGACATAATAAGGCTTACGTAGCTGCAAGATGACCTATTCCCCCTAACTTAGGTATTAAATGGCCTATAATTAGCCTAGCTAGATCCAAAATAGCTTAATAAGCATAGTTTGCTCCAGAGTGACCTATTTTACCCATGTTAGCTCCGGAACGACCTATAGTTATCTAGGGTTCCACTTAGAAGACATAATTAGCTTAGTTAGCTCCTAAATGTTCTATTTAATAAAACATGACCTATACTTAGCTAATTATCCTCGAAATGACATAATTAGCTCCAAAAAGGCATTCTTAGAAAATTTAGCCCGAAGAAGGGGACAAGAGGAGAAGAAGAGGAAAAATGAAAGAAAGGAAGAAGAAGAAGAAGAAGAGAAGAAGAAGAAGGAGAAGGAGGAGGATAAGAAGAAGGAGAAAAGGAGGAGGAGAAGAAGAAGGAGCTCCTCCTTCACCTTCTTCTTCCTCCTTCTTCCTCCTTCTCCTTCTCCTTCTTCTTTTCTTATTTTATTCTTCTTCTCCTCTTCCTTCTCCTTCTCCTCCTCCTCTTCCTCCTCCTCCTCCTTCTTTTACTTCTTCTTCTCTTTCTCTTCTTCTACGTAGCTTAGACTCACCAAAGAAAGGCTAAATTGGCTAATTATCCTACGAAATGACATAATTAGCTTAGTTAGCTCCAAAATGACCTATTTAACAAAACAATGACCTACAGTTAGCTAAGTTCTCTCCTAAATGACATAATAAGGCTTGTGTAGCTGCAAGATGACCTATTCCCCCTAACTTAGGTATTAAATGGCCTATAATAAGCCTAGCTTGATCCAAAATGGCTTAATAAGCATAGTTTGCTCTGGAATGACCTATTTTACCCAAGTTAGCTCCGAAACGACGTATAGTTAGCTAGGGTTCCACGTAGATGACATGATTAGCTTAGTTAGCTCCTAAATGGTCTATTTAATAAAACATGACCTATACTTAGTTAATTATCCTCGAAATGACATAATTAGATCCAAAAAGGCATTCTAAGTCAATTTAGCCCAAAGAAGGGGACAAGAGGAGAAGAAAGAGGAAAAATGAAAGGAAGGAAGAAGAAGAAGAGGAGAAGAAGAAGGAGAGGGAGGAGGATAGGAAGAAGGAGAAGGAGGACAAGAAGGAGAAGGAGCTCCTCCTTCTCCTTCTTCTTCCTCCTTCTTCCTCCTTCTCCTTCTCCTTCTTATTTTATTATTTTCTTATTCTTCTCCTCTTCCTTCTCCTTCTCCTCCTCCTCCTCCTTCTTTTACTTGTTCTTCTCTTTCTTTTCTTCTACCTAGCTTAGACTCATCCAAGAAAGGCTAAATTGGCTAATTATCCTACGAAATGACGTAATTAGCTTAGTTAGCTCCAAAATGACCTATTTAATAAAACATGACCTATACTTACCTAATTATCCTCGAAATGACATAATTAGCTCCAAAAAGGCATTCTTAGCAAATTTAGCCCGAAGAAGGGGACAAGAGGAGAAGAAAGAGGAAAAATGAAAGGAAGGAAGAAGAAGAAGAAGAGAAGAAAAAGAAGGAGAAGAAGGAGGAAGAATAAGGAGAAGGAGGAGCCTTCTTCTTCCTCCTTCTCCTTCTTCTTTTCTTATTCTTCTCCTCTTCCTTCTACTTCTCCTCCTCCTCCTCCTTCTTATTCTTCTTCTTTTACTTATTCTTCTCTTTCTCTTCTTCTACGTAGCTTAGACTCATCCAAGAAAGGGTAAATTGGCTAATTATCCTACGAAATGACATAATTAGTTTAGTTAGCTCCAAAATGACATATTTAATAAAAAATGACCTAAAGTTAGCTAAGTTATCTCCTAAATGACATAATAAGGCTTACGTAGCTCAAAGATGACCTATTCCCCCTAACTTAGGCATTAAATAGCCTATAATTAGCCTAGCTAGATCCAAAATGGCTTAATAGGCATAGTTTGCTCCGGAATGACCTATTTTACCCAACTTAGCTCCGGAACGACGTATAGTTAGCTTGGTTTCCACCTAGATGACATAATTAGCTTAGTTAGCTCCTACATGGTCTATTTAATAAAACATGACCTATACTTAGCTAATTATCCTCGAAATGACATAATTAGCTCCAAAAAGGCATTCTAAGCCAATTTAGCCCGAAGAAGGGGACAAGAGGAGAAGAAAGAGTAAAATGAAAGGAAGGAAGAAGATGAAGAGGAGAAGAAGAAGAAGGAGAGGGAGGAGCATAAGAAGAAGGAGAAGAAGGAGAAGAAGAAGGAGAAGGAGCTCCTCCTTCTCCTTCTTCTTCCTCCTTCCTCCTTCTCCTTCTCCTTCTTCTTTTCTTCTTCTTCTCCTCTTCCTTCTCCTTCTCCTCCTCCTCCTCCTCCTTCTTCTTTTACTTCTTCGTCTATTTCTCTTCTTCTACGTAGCTTAGACTCATCTCAGAAAGGCTAAATTGGCTAATTATCCTACGAAATGACATAATTAGCTTAGTTAACTCCAAAATGACCTATTTAATAAAAAATGACCTACAGTTAGCTAAGTTCTCTCCTAAATGACATAATAAGGCTTACGTAGCTGCAAGATGACCTATTCCCCCTAATTTAGGTATTAAATGGCATATAATTAGCCTAGCTAGATCCAAAATGGCTTAATAAGCATAGTTTGCTCCGGAATGACCTATTTTACCCAAGTTAGCTCCGAAACGACCTATAGTTAGCTAGGGTTCCACCTAGATGACATAATTAGCTTAGTTAGCTCCTAAATGGTCTATTTTATAAAACATGACCTATACTTAGCTAATTGTCCTCGAAATGACATAATTAGCTCCAAAAAGGCATTCTTAGCCAATTTAGCCCGAAGACGGGGACAAGAGGAGAAGAAAGAGGAAAAATGAAAGGAATGAAGAAGAAGAAGAAGAAGAGAAGAAGGAGAAGGAGGAGGATAAGAAGAAGGAGAGGAAGGAGGAGAAGAAGGAGAAGGAGCTCCTCCTTCACCTTCTTCTTCCTCCTTCTTCGTCCTTCTCCTTCTCCTTCTTATTTTATTATTTTCTTATTCTTCTCCTCTTCCTTCTCCTTCTCCTCCTCCTCCTCCTCCTCCTCCTTCTTTTACTTGCTCTTCTCTTTCTTTTCTTCTACCGAGCTTAGACTCATCCAAGAAAGGCTAAATTGGCTAATTATCCTACGAAATGACATAATTAGCTTAGTTAGCTCCAAAATGACCTATTTAATAAAAAATGACCTACAGTTAGCTAAGTTCCCTCCTAAATGACATAATAAGGCTTACCTAGCTGCAAGATGACCTATTCCCCCTAACTTAGGTATTAAATGGCCTATAATTAGCCTAGCTAGATCCAAAATGGCTTAATAAGCATAGTTTGCTCTGGAATGACCTATTTTACCCAAGTTAGCTCCGAAACGACCTATAGTTAGCTAGGGTTCTACCTAGATGACATGATTAGCTTAGTTAGCTCCTAAATGGTCTATTTAATAAAACATGACCTATACTTAGCTAATTATCCTCGAAATGACATAATTAGCTCCAAAAAGGCATTCTAAGCCAAGTTAGCCCGGAGAAGGGGACAAGAGGAGAAGAAAGAGGAAAAATGAAAGGAAGGAAGAAGAAGAAGAGGAGAAGAAGAAGAAGGCGAGGGAGGAGGATAAGAAGAATGAGAAGAAGGAGGAGAAGAGGGAGAAGAAGGAGAAGGAGCTCCTCCTTCTCCTTCTTCTTCCTCCTTCTTCCTCCTTCTCCTTCTCCTTCTTCATTTCTTCTTCTTCTCCTCTTCCTTCTCCTTCTCCTCCTCCTCCTCCTCCTCCTACTTCTTTTACTTCTTCTTCTCTTTATCTTCTTCTACGTAGCTTAGACTCGTCTAAGAAAGGCTAAATTGGCTAATTATCCTATGAAATGACATAATTAGCTTAGTTAGCTCCAAAATGACCTATTTAATAAAAAATGACCTACAGTTAGCTAAGTTCTCTCCTAAATGACATAATAAGGCTAACGTAGCTGCAAGATGACCTATTCCCCCTAACTAAGGTATTAAATGGCCTATAATTAGCCTAGCTAGATCCAAATTGGCTTAATAAGCATAGTTTGCTCTCGAATGACCTATTTTACCCAAGTTAGCTCCGAAACGACCTATAGTTAGCTAGGGTTCCACCTACATGACATAATTAGCTTAGTTAGCTCCTAAATGGTCTATTTAATAAAACATGACCTATACTTAGCTAATTATCCTCGAAATGACATAATTAGCTCCAAAAAGGCATTATAAGCCAATTTAGCCCGAAGAAGGGGACAAGAGGAGAAGAAAGAGGAGAAATGAAAGGAAGGAAGAAGAAGAAGAGGAGAAGAAGAATAAGGGGAGGGAGGAGGATAAGAAAATGGAGAAGAAGGAGGAGAAGAAGGAGAAGGAGCTCCTCCTTCTCCTTCTTCTTCCTCCTTCTTCCTCCTTCTCCTTCTCCTTCTTCTTTTCTTCTTCCTTCTCCTTCTCCTCCTCCTCCTCCTCCTCCTCCTTCTTTTACTTATTCTTCTCTTCCTCTTCTTCTACGTAGCTTAGACTCATCCAAGAAAGGCTAAATTGGCTAATTATCCTACGAAATGACATAATTAGCTTAGTTAGCTCCAAAATGACCTATTTAATAAAAAATGACCTACAGTTAGCTAAGTTCTCTCCTAAATGACATAATAAGGCTTACGTATCTGCAAGATGACCTATTCCCCCTAACTTAGGTTTTAAATGGCCTATAATTGGCCTACCTAGATCCAAAACGGCTTAATAAGCATAGTTTGCTCCGGAATGGCCTATTTTACCCAAGTTAGCTCCGAAACGAACTATATTTAGCTAGGGTTCCACCTAGATGACATAATTATCTTAGTTAGCTCCTAAATGGTCTATTTAATAACACATGACCTATACTTAGCTAATTATCCTCGAAATGACGTAATTAGCTCCAAAAAGGCATTCTTAGCCAATTTAGCCCAAAGAAGGGGACAAGAGGAGAAGAAAGAGTAAAAATGAAAGGAAGGAAGAAGAAGGAGAGGGAGGAGGATAAGAAGAAGGAGAAGAAGAAGGAGAAGGAGCTCCTCCTTCTCCTTCTTCTTCCTCCTTCTTCCTCCTTCTCCTTCTCCTTCTTCTTTTCTTCTTCTTCTCCTCTTCCTTCTCCTTCTCCTCCTCCTCCTCCTCCTCCTCCTTCTTTTACTTCTTCTTCTCTTTCTCTTCTTCTACGTAGCTTAGACTCATCTAAGAAAGGCTAAATTGGCTAATTATCCTACGAAATGACATAATTAGCTTAGTTAGCTCCAAAATGACCTATTTAATAAAAAATGACCTACAGTTAGCTAAGTTCTCTCCTAAATGACATAATAAGGCTTACGTAGCTGCAAGATGACCTATTCCACCTAACTTAGGTATTAAATGGCCTATAATTAGCCTAGCTAGATCCAAAATGGCTTAATAAGCATAGTTTGCTCTCGAATGACCTATTTTACCCAAGTTAGCTCCGAAACGACCTATACTTAGCTAGGGTTCCACCTACATGACATAATTAGCTTAGTTAGCTCCTAAATGGTCTATTTAATAAAACATGACCTATACTTAGCTAATTATCCTCGAAATGACATAATTAGCTCCAAAAAGGCATTCTACGCCAATTTAGCCCGAAGAAGGGGACAAGAGGAGAAGAAAGAGGAGAAATGAAAGGAAGGAAGAAGAAGAAGAGGAGAAGAAGAAGAAGGGGAGGGAGGAGGATAAGAAAAAGGAGAAGAAGGAGGAGAAGAAGGAGAAGGAGCTCCTCCTTCTCCTTCTTCTTCCTCCTTCTTCCTCCTTCTCCTTCTCCTTCTTCTTTTCTTCTTCCTTCTCCTTCTCCTCCTCCTCCTCCTCCTCCTTCTTTTACTTATTCTTCTCTTTCTCTTCTTCTACGTAGCTTAGACTCATCCAAGAAAGGCTAAATTGGCTAATTATCCTACGAAATGACATAATTAGCTTAGTTAGCTCCAAAATGACCTATTTAATAAGAAATGACCTACAGTTAGCTAAGTTCTCTCCTAAATGACATAACAAGGCTTACGTATCTGCAAGATGACCTATTCCCCCTAACTTAGGTATTAAATGGCCTATAATTAGCCTAGCTAGATCCAAAACGGCTTAATAAGCATAGTTTGCTCCGGAATGACCTATTTTACCCAAGTTAGCTCCTAAATGGTCTAATTAATAAAACATGACCTATACTTAGCTAATTATCCTCGAAATGACGTAATTAGCTCCAAAAAGGCATTCTTAGCCAATTTAGCCCAAAGCAGGGGACAAGAGGAGAAGAAAGAGGAAAAATGAAAGGAAGGAAGAAGAAGAAGAAGAGAAGAAGGAGAAGGAGGATAAGAAGAAGGAGAAGAAGGAGAAGGAGCTCCTCCTTCTCCTTCTTCTTCCTCCTTCTCCTTCTCCTTCTTATTTTCTTCTTCTTCTCCTCTTCCTTCTCCTTCTCCTCCTCCTCCTCATCCTCCTCATCCTTCTTTTACTTTTTCTTCTCTTTCTCTTCTTCAAGGTAGCTTAGACTCATCCAAGAAAGGCTAAATTGGCTAATTATCCTATGAAATGACATAATTAGCTTAGTTAGCTCCAAAATGACCAATTTAATAAAAAAAGACCTACAGTTAGCTAAGTTCTCTCCTAAATGACATAATAAGGCTTACGTAGCTGCAAGATGACCTATTCCCCCTAACTTAGATATTAAATGGCCTATAATTAGCCTAGCTAGATCGAAAATGGCTTAATAAGCATAGTTTGCTTCGGAATGACCTATTTTATCCAAGTTAGCTCCCAAACGACCTATAGTTATCTAGGGTTCCACCTAAATGATATAATTAGCTTAGTTAGCTCCTAAATGGTCTATTGAATAAAACTTGACATATACTTAGCTAATTATCCTCGAAATGACATAATTAGCTCCAAAAAGGCATTCTTCGCCAATTTAGCCCGAAGAAGGGGACAAGAGGAGAAGAAAGAGGAAAAATGAAAGGAAGGAAGAAGAAGAAGAAGAGAAGAAGAAGAAGGAGAAGGAGGAGGATATGAAGACGGAGAAGAAGGAGGAGAAGAAGGAGAAGGAGCTGCTCCTTCTCCTTCTTCTTCCTCCTTCTCCTTCTCCTTCTTCTTTTCTTCTTTTCTTCTTCTTCTCCTCTTCCTTCTCCTCCTCCTCCTCCTCCTCCTCCTCCTTCTTTTACTTCTTCTTCTATTTCTCTTCTTCTACGTAGCTTAGACTCATCCAAGAAAGGCTAAATAGGATAATTATCCTACGAAATGACATAATTAGCTTAGTTAGCTCCAAAATGACTTATTTAATAAAAAAATGACCTACAGTTAGCTAAGTTCTTTCCTAAATGACATAATAAGGCTTACGTAGCTGCAAGATGACCTATTCCCCCTAACTTAGGTATTAAATGGCCTATAATTAGCCTAGCTAGATCCAAAATGGCTTAATAAGCATAGTTTGCTCCGGAATGACCTATTTTACCCAAGTTATCTCCGAAACTACCTATAGTTAGCTAGGGTTCCACCTAAATGACATAATTAGCTTAGTTAGCTCCTAAATGGTCTATACTTAGCTAATTTCTCTCTGAAATAACCTATATATACACTTCTTCATCTAGTATTATTCTTCTAACTTTCTTATTTGTCATTTTGCAAATTACCTTCACTTAACGGGAAGCTTGGATTATATTGATGGAATGCTTGAAGATTATTTCTTGTACCATGGCTTGTATTGAAACTATTGTAGTATATGGATATATATGAAACTTTGTATGCATGTGGATGAAACTGGTGTAATATATGGTTTGGTACGGATGCAACTTGCATAATATGTATGCACTGTGGAAGAGAGTTATTTTAATATGGTTATGAGTACGGAAAGAAATTTATTTATGTCAAATATATATATATACATATATATATATATATATATATCCTGATTATTTTTAAAAATGCTGGATATAATAAAAAATAAATTAAAAAGGGGCTGGTTCCCCCCTTTGCCGTCTGCCCCCACATGGCAAAGGGGGGATGGCAGACGGCAAAGGGGGGAATCTGCCCCCTCTCTCTCCCCTCTTTGTCATCTGCCCCCACATGGAAAAGGGGGGTGGGCAGATGGCAAACGGGTGAATCAGCCCCCTCTCTCCCCCTCTTTGCCGTCTGCCCCCACATGGCAAAGGGGGGTGGGCAGACGGCAAAGGGGTGAATCAGCCCCCTCTCTCTCCCCTCTTTGCCGTCTGCCCCCACATGGAAAAGGGGGGATGGCAGACGGCAAAGAGAGGAGGCCTGCCGTTAGCACTTAACGGGGTCGTTGCAGTATATGTCGTCCCAGTTAATTTGCCGTCTGCCCCCTCATGGCAAAGATTCTTTGCCGTCCGCTTTACAAAAGCAGACGACAAATAACCTCTTCACCGGATTTTTTTTACCGTCTAGTTTGTCGTATGCTGACCGAAGGCAAAGCCTTTGCCGTCCGTGGTTCCCCCCTTTGCCGTCCGCCGTGGCAGACGGCAAATTTCTGAATTTCAGTAGTGAATCTAGGAGACACCACTCTCCAAAAGGTAATAGATGTGGTAAGTATGATGTACTCCTTGCTCTTGTGCTTCAAAAGATAGTCTCTTCAACACTCAATCAATATCTCACAGATTTTGCTTGGTAGAAGAGGTTGATTGGGTGGAAAGCAACTTGGAGAGGCTAGAAATCAAGATTCATAAGGTTGCAGTGGAATATCATGATCTCAACACATGAGTAGGTTGTTCTCTCTCAGGAAGTGGATGGGGACAGTGTTGGTTCATTTTGAGTGCTTCCTCTACGAATGAGAGATTGGTGAAGGGGTATATATAGGCATCTCCAAAAATCTAACTGTTACAAAATTGTTGCCCAACTTGGTGGAACCGAAGCAAAAAATTTGGTTGCACCGAATAGTGCGAAATGTGGTAACTTTAGGCGTTTCGATGGGACCGATATATAAATCTCGGTGCGTCCGATTTTGGCTGGCCTAGGCGGTTAAGCAAACTTGATGGCACTGATCTGCTAAAATTGGAAATTCCGATTTTAATCAAATCAACATTAGTAAGTTTTCCATTGTTTTTGGTTGAGTCAAAAATGGACTTGGTAGCACTGAGATGGTAGGGTTTGGCTTTGGATCTGTCTATGGTAAAACTCGGTAGGGCCGAATGAATAATGTTGGTGGCACCAAATTTGGACTTTAGGGTTTGGACATAATATTTGTGGGAGAATTTCATGAGTATTTTTGGTGGCTAATCTCTGAGCACTTGAGCAACCAGATCATCATATTCACCTCATCCCCTTTTAATATATTGGCTTTCCTATGGACTCAAGTGTGATTTCTCACAAAATGCAAAATGTAGAGTCTTCAAGATTGAAGCTTGGCCAATCCTATTTATTTCCATATTTATCCATAGTCCCTAGACAATCCTCTCTGTGGACTTTGTCTGTAATAAACTAGGTAAAATTATTAGTCCATGAGACAATGTATGTTGTCATGAATTATCAAAACCACCAAGGGAGCATATATGCTTTCACACTTGCTTGACTGATATTTTGAAAATGCCTTCTTATTCTAAGTATATGAAGTACATCATTACCAATAAGAGAAAAATACCTGAAACTAAAATTGCTAATATTATTTTGATGGTGGAGTGCCTAAGAAGTTGGGAGAACCGGGTATACCCACGATACATTGCTCCATTAAACTAGGTGATGTTAAAACTGCTTTATGTGATTTAGGGGCTGGTGTTAGTGTTATGCCTTTATCTCTATATGAAAGACTTGCTATGAATAAGCTTACACCTACTGATATATCTTTGAAAATGGCTCATAAATCTACTATTATACATATTGGAATTTGTGAGGATGTTTCTCTTGTAGTTGCAAATATTACTATCTTAACATACTTTGTTATTCTTGATATGCCCGAGGATGACTACATGTAGATTATCCCTGGTAAACCCTTTTTAAATACTGCAGGGGTTGTTATTGATTACAACAAGAGAAAGGTTACTTTTTTCATGTCAATGGCAAACAACCTACGGTGCCTTTTTCGAAGAAACAAGCTTTGGTTAATATTATTAATGTTCTTGATCCAAGTACCATAATCACTATTACAGGTTTTAAATTTCCTCTTCCTACCACCAAGAAGAAATATGATATTCTCATTGTTGGGGCATGCATAACCCCATTGAGGTAACTTAGTGGTATATATAACTTATTTGGTTTCATGTCAATCGGAAATGGTTATTAATAAGACTTGATCAACCTTATTAATGGATCCTTTTTGAAAGACATGCAATCAATGAATTGAGTAAGCACAACTTTCTGTACCATTAGTTTACCATGTGTTATTCTTAGTTAACTAAAATAAAATGCCATGATTTTCCTGTTTTCCGAGTTTCGTGTGCAATAAAAATGACCCAAAAATAGAAAGTATGAGAACGCCACCAAAGTTTTAACATGAACTTTTCGGGAATATTTAAAACAAATTGGTGATCAAAATAGATTAGTGAGGTGCAACTATGGGCCACATGCCAACAAGGCACGCCGTGATAGCTTGTGGGGCCCACATG
Source organism: Hordeum vulgare subsp. vulgare (assembly GCF_904849725.1). Classification (NCBI taxonomy): domain Eukaryota; kingdom Viridiplantae; phylum Streptophyta; class Magnoliopsida; order Poales; family Poaceae; genus Hordeum; species Hordeum vulgare. The sequence goes on along the minus strand of NC_058518.1, from coordinate 296,883,391 downwards.
CCCCCTGCCTTAACCATTCAACCCATGTCATCTCCCACCTCCACCAAAAATTCATAGTAACTCTCTAGCTCCCGTGTTCCTGCCACTCAACCTCAGATTTTCGATCTCTTTTCTTGGAACTCCCTTTTCGAAACTATTTTGAGGGATTGTTCCTTGAAATTTACATAGGGAAATGAATTTCCTTAGGAGGGCCTCTTCAAGCGAAATTTCCAAAGGAGTTTTTCAGAGGAATTAGGACCAATACATCAATATACTTTTCAACACGGAAGTTAGCCATATGAATGGCTACATGTACCTTTCATGAGTGAAGCGGGCTTCTACCAAGATTTTATGCAATTTATTGCAAATGCCGGGCTGTTCAACTTCCTCACAGATGAGTGTGGTCAATACTACCTCCTTACAAATTCCTTTGTGCGAAATTTCCATTTCATAAATAGGCATGGTTCTCTCATGGTGCTTTTCGATATATATACAACACATTATGAATTACCACTCCCTGAATTCTGAGAAATATGCTTGATTCATTCTAACAGGGGAACTCATGAGCCTAAATGGGGGGAGTTCGAGGACATCCTCCTTACTTTAACTGTGGGAGAAACTAGGGGTGTATCAAACACCAAGGTCACCAGTTTACATTTTCCTTCTCTACACTACTTTGCTTTATTCATAGGGAAATGATTAACTCCTATGGTTCAGGGTGGTGGTCTCAGTGCTCCCACCCTTGCTATTTTGCATCGCACACTATATTGTGATAATACTTATAGCTTAGGAGCTATTGTCGCATCACTTGCATGCTAACCGAACCAAGGGTAGGGCTCATGGTGGTATCTATGCTACTCGCTTAGCAAAGCGTTTGAATGTCGACATACACCACATTGATTACTTGTTGCCTAGGGTTTATCTTGATCATCAGTCTATATTAGATCACTAGTTCATTGGTGAATCTCAGCCTCCATAGCACATTCGTTATAACTGGGTAAATAGCAAGAATACTCGTCATGTTATAGTGCTACTTGTACCTTCTTTATTTAACTATCATGCCAGGAATGGATATATGATACGTCTCCAACGTATCTACAATTTTTTATGGTTCCATGATATTATCATGTCAAACATTGGATGTTTTTAGGCCTTTTTAATCTTTTTTGGGACTAACTTATTAACTCAGTGCCAAGTGCGAGTTCTTGTTTTTTCTGTGTTTTTGACCCTTTTCAGAGGAGGATTTTAAACGGTGTCCAAACGGAATAAAACTTCCGAAAAGATTTTTTTCGGAACAAGCCCCCTAGGCGCAGCCAGGGGGGCCCGCGCCTAGCAGGCTGGTGCGCCCCGTGTGGCTCGTCTGCCCTACCTCTTCCGCCTATAAATTCAGGAAAAATCCAAAACTGCGAGAGAGATCCACGAAAATACTTTTCCGCCGCCGCAAGCTTCTGTCTCCGCAAGATCCCATCTAGGGCACGTTCTGGTGCCCTGCCGGAGGGGGGATTCGGATACAAAGGGCTTCTTCATCAACACCATGACCTCTTCGATGATGCGTGAGTAGTTCACCATAGACCTTCGGGTCCATAGCTAGTAGCTAGATGGCTTCTTCTCTCTCCTGGATCTTCAATACAAAGTTCTCCATGATCTTCATGGAGATCAATCCGATGTAATCTTCTTTTGCGGTATTGTTTGTCGAGATCCGATGAATTGTGGATTTATGATCATATTATCTATGAATCTTATTTGAGTTTCTTCTGATCTCTTATATGCATGATTTCATATCCTTGTAATTCTCTTCGAATTGTGGGTTTTGTTTGCCCAACTTGATCTATGATTCTTGCAATGGGAGAAGTGCTTGGTTTTGGGTTCATAGATCTCACCCAGTGATAGAAGGGGTAGTGAGGCACGCATCATGTTGTTGCCATCAAGGGTAAAAAGATGGGGTTTACATCATTGCTTTGAGTTTATCCCTCTACATCATGTCATCTTGCTTAAGGCGTTACTCTGTTCGTCATGAACTCAATACACTAGATGCATGCTGGATAGTGGTCGATGTGTGGAGTAATAGTAGTAGATGCCGAAAGTATCCGTCTACTTGTCTCGGACGTGATGCCTATATGTATGATCATTGCCTTAGATATCGTCATGACTTTGCGCGATTCTATCAATTGCTCGACAGTAATTTGTTCACCCACCGTGATATTTGCTATTTTGAGAGAAGCCTCTAGTGAACACTATGGCCCCCGGGTTTACTTCCCTTCATATTTTCAGCCTTACACTTTTACATTGTTGCACTTAATATCATTGGGTGCAAGCTTGTTTGTGTTTGCGCAGGTACTCTGGACACTTGGCTTGGTTCTCCTACTGGATTGATACCTTGGTTCTCAAACTGAGGGAAATACTTACTGCTCCTGTCCTGCATCACCCTTTCCTCTTCAAGGGAAAAACCAACGCAAGCTCAAGAGGCCGCCAGGGATTTTTGGCGCCGTAGCAGAAGGATTTCTGGCGCCGTTGCCGGGGAGGATCAAGTCAAGAATAGTCTCCCGTCAACGTGCCAATTTCTGGCGCCGTTGCCGGGGAGGATCAAGTTCTAAGTGAATCTCATCCAAGTAAGTGTCGCAAACTCATCTCTTGCATTTACTTTTTTGCCTCTTCTTTTCCTCTCCCCCACTTCTGAAAAACAAAAATTTACAAAAATATTTGCCTTTTTCATTTGCCTTTTTCGTTCGCCCTTTTCTCTCGCTTGCTTTCTGTTCGCTAGACCCACCGCTTCGAACGATACTCCCGAGAACGAAGTTCTCAATTTCAAACAAAATGAGGAAGAAAACTTAAAGGATGCTTGGTATAGGATTTTCAATGCTCAGAGTAGATCTACTCGTAAGCAATCTACTACTGTCCTGCTTCGCAGCTTTTATGTGGGTATTTCCCCTTGGAATAGGTATGTTCTTGACACCATCGTAGGTGGAGACTTCTTGGGTAGCCATACCGTTGATTCTTACGGTGCTTTGATAAATTTGGTAGGCTCACCCCCACTCATGGTTAATGGAACCACCTTAACTTTGGAACATGTGATGCGTAGGCTGTATATCATTGAAAACAAAGTTGCTACGATTGAACTCATTGAGAATTTTGATAAAAAGATCCACAATCAAATCACTCAGTACGGATCCAAGGTGGGAATGAATTTAAAAAATCTAAAGGAGAGGGAACCCACAGTCAACAAAAAACTAGGTCATGATTCCGCTAGGATTGGCAAACTAGAGGATGTTATAACCAACTTGGGTTCCGCTTTTGCCGCTGTGCAGAACACTCCTAATTTTGCCCACAATAAGGCCACCAAGTCTGTTTTTGTTCCTAAAAATAGTGGTGAACCATCTAGTAAGAGAGATGAAGACCTTAAGATGATGAGTGATCACCCTACTTATGGTTTGAGTACCAAAGACGACGATATGTGATTCTATCACCTTATGCCTAGCTAAGGGCGTTAAACAATAGCGCTTGTTGGGAGGCAGCCCAATGAATTTATCTTTTTCTTTCTGTTTTGTTGCGTCCACACCATCATAATTCTGTTATGATTGTGTTTTTTGTGTTTCTTTTTGTGTTTGAGCCAAGCAAAACCTTTAGGACTAGTTTTGGTGATGGTGGTTTGATCCTCCTGGAAAAAGACACAAACTTTTCGCTCATGAAATTAATTTTAGTTTTTATTCAGAAATAGCTTTTGAGTTGATTCTTTTTGCTTCTGGTTGATATGACTTTTGCCTAGGCTGTCGTAATGTTTCAGAATTTTTTAGGTACCAGAAGTATACGAAGTATACAGATTGCTACAGACCGGTCTTATTTTGTTGTGTTGGTTGCTTGTTTTGATGAAACTATGGATAGTATCGGGGGTTACTAGCCATGGGAAAGTGAGAATACAGTAACCTAACACCAATATTAATAGAAATCAAGATTTCTATAGTACCTAAAGAGGTGGTAGTTTGTTTTCTTGTGCTAATGATATCACGAGTTTCTGTTTAAGTTTTGTGTTGTGAAGTTTTCAAGTTTTGGGTGATGTTCTCATGGACAAAGGGATAAAGAGTGGAAAGAGCTCAAGCTTGGGGATTCCCAAGGCAACCCAAGCCAAATTCAAGTACACCAAAGAGCCTAAGCTTGGGGATGCCCCGGGAAGGCATCCCCTCTTTCGTCTTCAATCCATCGGTAACATTACTTGGAGCTATATTTTTATTCACCACGTTATATGTGTTTTTCTTGGAGCATCTTGTATCATAGGAGTATTTTCTTTTTGTTGTGTCACAATAATCCTTGTTGCACACCTTTTGAGAGAGACACACACTCGTCGTGAATTTGCTAGAATACTCTTTGTGCTTCACTTATATCTTTTGAGCTAGGCAATGTTGCTCTATGTGCTTCACTTAGATCTTTTAGAGCACGACGGTGCATAACTTGGTAGTTGGCTTGTGCTATGAAAGTAATCCCAAAGGTGATAGGTACCCAAAGAGGATACTATAAAACTTCCATCTTCATGTGCATTGAGTAGAAAGAGAAGTTTGATTCCTCTCAATTAGTTTTGAGACGTGGATTTGGTAATATTAAGAGTTATGTTAGTAGGGTGTTGTGAATCTAGAAATACTTGTGTTGAAGTTAGTGATTCCCGTAACATGCACATATGGTGAACCGCTATGTTAGGAAGTCGGAGCATAATTGATTTATTGATTGTCATCCTATGTGTTGCGGTCGGGATCGCGCGATGGTTTACACCTACCAACCCTTCCCCTAGGAGTATGTGTTTAGCACTTTGATTCGATTACTAATAAAAACTTTCGCAATAAGTATGTGAGTTCTTCATGACTAATGTGAGTCCATGGTATAGATGCACTTTCACCTTCCACCATTGCTAGCCTCTCTAGTACCGCACAATTTTCGTCAGTGCACGAACACACCATATGCCTTCCTCAAAACAGCCACCATACCTACCCACTATGGCATTTTCATAGCCATTCCGAGATATATTTCCATGCACCTCCACCGTTCCGTCTCATGACTTGTGCCGTCACTCTCACATTGCCATTGCATGATCGTAAGATAGCTAGCGAGATGTTTCAATGTCATACGCCAAGCTAGATCGTTGCACATCCCGATACACTACCGGAGGAATTTCCTATAGAGTCATCATCGTTCTAAGCTTTGAGTTGTGCGTAAATAAAAGTGCGATGATCATCATTATTAGAGCATTGTCCCATGTGAGGAAATAAAAAAAATTCCAAAGTTGCCCACAAAAAAAAGAGGCCAAAGAGCCCAAACAAAAAAAGAGAGAGAAAAAGAGAGAAGGGGCAATGCTACTATCTTTCCACACTTGTGCTTCATAATAGCACCATGTTCTTCATGATTGAGAGTCTCTTGTTTAGTACCACCATATGCTAGTGGGAATTTTCATTATATAACTTGGCTTGTATATTCCAACGATGGTCTTCCTCAAAATTGCCCTAGGTCTTCATGAGCAAGCAAGTTGGATGCACACCCACTAGTTCTCCTTTTGAGCTTTCACATACTTATAGCTCTAGTGCATCCGTTGTATGGCAATCCCTACTCATTCACATTGATATCTATTAATGGGCATCTCCATAGCCCTTTGATACACCGAGTCAATGTGACCATCTCCTCCTTTTTTGTTTCACAACCTCCACCACACTCTATTCCACCATAGTGCAATATCCATGGCTCACGCTCATGTATTGCGTGAGAGTTGAAAAAGGTTTGAGAAAGTAAGAGTGCGAAAACAATTACTTGGCCAATATAGGGGTTGTGCATGATTTAAATTAGTTGTGTGGGCATGATGGAGCATAGCTAGACTATATGATTTTGTAGGGATAACTTTCTTTGGCCTTGCTATTTCGAAAGTTCATGATTGCCTTGCTAGTTTGCTTGAAGTATTATTGTTTACATGTCAATAGCAAACTATTGTTTTGAATCTTACGGATCTGAACATTCATGTCCCATGAAAGAAGTTACAACGGACAACTATGCTAGCTAGCATTCCACATCAAAAATTCAGTCTTTATCACTTCCCTACTCGAGGACGAGCAGGAGTTAAGCTTGGGAATGCTTGATACATCTCCAACGTATCTATAATTTCTGATGGTTCCATGCTATTATCTTGTCAAACTTTGGATGTTTTGTATGCCTTTTTATATCTTTTTTGGGACTAACTTATTAACTCAGTGCCAAGTGCCAGTTCCTGTTTTTTCCGTGTTTTTGACCCTTTTCAGGGGAGGATTTTAAACGGTGTCCAAATGGAATAAAACTCCCGAAAAGATTTTTTCCGGAACAGAAGATACCATGGGACATGAGAACCAAGGCACAAGCCACCAGGGGACGCCACAAGCCCCCTAGGCGCGGCCAGGGGCCCCGCACCTATCAGGCTTGTGGGCCCACTGTGGCTCATCTGCCCTACCTCTTTCGCCTATAAATTCAGGAAAAATCCAAAACTACGAGAGAGATCCACGAAAATACTTTTCCGCCGCCGCAAGCTTCTGTCTCCGCAAGATCCCATCTGGGGCACGTTCTGATGCCCTGCCGGAGGGGGGATTCGGATACAGAGGGCTTCTTCATCGACACCATGACCTCTCCGATGATGCGTGTGTAGTTCACCATAGACCTTCGGGTCCATAGCTAGTAGCTAGATGGCTTCTTCTCTCTCTTGGATCTTCAATACAAAGTTCTCCATGATCTTCATGGAGATCTATCCGATGTAATCTTCTGTTGCGTTGTGTTTGTCGAGATCCGATGAATTGTGGATTTATGATCAGATTATCTATGAACCTTATTTGAGTTTCTTCTGATCTCTTATATGCATGATTTCATATCCTTGTAATTCTCTTTGATTTGTGCGTTTTGTTTGCCCAACTTGATCTATGATTCTTGCAATGGGAGAAGTACTTGGTTTTGGGTTCATACCGTGCGGTGACCTCACCCAGTGACAGAAGGGGTAGCGAGGCACGCATCGTGTTGTTGCCATCAAGGGTAAAAAGATGGGGTTTACATCATTGGTTTGAGTTTATCCCTCTACATCATGTCATCTTGCTTAAGGCATTACTCTGTTCGTCATGAAATCAATACAGCGGCTCCTCGGCTCACTTCGGTGGCAATTTCTCCTTAGGCGCATGTCTCAGCAACACAAAACGAGGGTTTCGCTCGTTATAGGACTTGACCAAACATCTCACGACACGAGCTCATCATTTGCTTCTGTGCCTTCAAGGGATTTCATGGAATGAGCCTCAGGCTCGACCACGGGATCCTCGGGGCATGCCGGATAGCGGTCGATGTGTGGAGTAATAGTAGTAGATGCAGAAAGTATCGGTCTACTTGTCTCGGACGTGATGCCTATATGTATGATCATTGCCTTAGATATCGTCATGACTTTGCATGATTCCCTCAATTGGTCGACAGTAATTTGTTCACCCATCGTGATATTTTCTATTTTGAGAGAAGCCTCTTGTGAACTCTATGGCCCCCGGGTCTACTTCACATCATATTTTCAGCCTTACACTTTTACTTCGTTGCACTTTCCGCATTCAGATCTCACTTTGCAATCAATCTTGAAGGGATTGACAACCCCTTTATAGCGTTGGGTGCAAGCTCGTTTATGTTTGCGCAGGTACTCTGGATACTTGGCTTGGTTCTCCTACTGGATTGATACCTTGGTTCTCAAACTGAGGGAACTACTTACTGCTCCTGTGTTGCATCACCCTTTCCTCTTTAAGGGAAAAACCAACGCAATCTCAAGAGGCCGCCAGGGATTTCTGGCGCCGTAGCAATATACCATCATTCCATCGGATATAATTTCTTACCAGAAACGTTTTGGCTAGGGTGGAGGCTCTAGTGTGGGACGCTCAAGTACCTCAGCTCAACTACTTTCCTCCTGGACCAGTGGCTACTACGAATGCTGATCACCAAGCTAGGCAAAACCCTAAACTTGGGGAAGTACGTATTTTCACTGATACTGTATTCATGTTAACACACTTTATATCAATTGTCGATGTTCATCCTCTTTCATTGTATATCGATGTTAGTTTTTATTTTCCGTTTTCTTCTTGTGTGTCTGAAAAGCTGTGAAAATCCAAAAATATTTTTCATTTATTTTTAAGTTTTCTTTATAGCTTAATTATTTTCTAGTATTAAAAGAAAACCCAAAAAGATTCCCCTTGCATGTTGGGAGCTTTCCTGTGTAAATAATTTTTCTCGTTCTACTTTTTTATTTATTTATATGCTTTCTTCGTAAAAACCGAAAACTCCAAAAATGTTTTAGTGTGTTGCTCTGAATTTCTCTTCTTTTGTTGAGTCACTGAAAGGATAAGACCATGTTGAAAATGATGAGTGTCTCTCATATGCATTATTGTTGATCTAAGAGAAGGGCCAATATTACCTCGTCTTCTCATTTGCATAAACTGCCTTGTAGATTTCAGCTTAGTGCACAATACGCTTGCACTATTATTATTATCACATCGTTCGGTCGTGCAATTGAATGGAAAAATGATGATATTTAATGAAGTGATCGTGGTAAAGGAAGTTGGTATGAACTCTTCTTGTTTTTTGTTTTTGTAAATATATTTCGCTCATTCGTTCTTGATTCATCACATTATGAGTAAACATGTTTATGATGACAATTAGAGATTATAGTTGCCCATTCCATGCTTAAATAGCTAGGAGTGGATAATGATTTATCTTATCTGTCAACATGCATTAAAATGGTCATGATGTGGTATGGTAGTAAGGTATTTCCCTGTGAGTAATATGAGCGGCTTGACTTTGCCCATGTGCAAACATGTAGTTGATTCAAAACCAATGCATCCTTCATGATATTTAATTTCACAGTGTTCATATCCTACTCATGCTAATGTTCAATGTTAATTATTCGCAATGCATGATTATGACTGTTTTCGCTCTCTAGCTAGTCACTTCTCAATCTATCGGTAGCTTTCACATGTACTAAGCGGGAATACTACTTGTGCGTCCAAACTCCAAAACCCAAATTATGCCCAATGTGTCCACCATACCTACCTATATGTGGTATTACCCTACCGTTCCAAGTAAATTTGCACGTGCCACCTCCAAACATTCAAATAATCATCCATTTTGTGTGCTCGTACTACTCATGGAGCGATGGGCGGTCGGTATCTTCCATATTAAGTAGGTTATTCTCAAGATGGACATTTATTCGTTTGTCGTTGCATGAGAGAGGCTGGTAAAAAGGATGCCCAGTTCCGCATATTCAAAAATAAATTAAACAAAACTCTTGGGACAATTGATAGGTTGGAGGCACCCGTGGGTTTGATTAGCCATGGTTTGTGTATGGATGGTGGAAAAGAGTAAACTGTACATTTCCGTTTGGGAACCACCAATAATGTCTTTAGCATGGAAGATATCGAAAACTCTATCATGATGTTGACAAGAAAAGCACACCACCCAAAATTACAATTTCATCTTTGTGTAAACCTTGAGCCCTGATACATGTGCAAATCAATGCTTCCCTCCATGAAGGGCTTTTCTATTTATGTTCATGTTATTTTATTTTTATTCTTGAGTCATCATCTTCTTATTAAAAGCATTAGACCTGAGAGCACCATTCTCATTCTTATGCACTTAGTATAGTTAATGTTGGATGTGAGCATGACTAGATCTTTTCTACCCAAAATTACAATGTTTAGTCGTTGCTATTTGTAGGGCCCACATGGCTCCCTCAACCCTAATTCTAGTCCTATAAATTCACAATTACAGAGAAAAAGTCAGAGATATGTTTTCATTGTCTTTTACGAGACGGAGCCGCCGCCACCTCCTCTTCTTCCTCGGGATGGCTGGTCTGGAGTCCATTTGGGGCTCCGAAGAGGGGGATTCATCATTGCCTTCGTCACCAACCCTTCCTCATCAATAATTTCATGATGCTCATTGTCGGGAGTAAGTAATTCCTTTGTAGTATTGGTCGACGGTGATGGTATTGGATGAGATTGATCACGTAATCGAGTTATTTTGATAGGGAGTATTGATGACCCACAAGTATAGGGCATCAATCGTAGTCCTTTCGATAAGTAAGAGTGCCTAACCCAACGAGGAGCAGAAGGATCTGACAAGTGGTTTTCAGCAAGGAAAATCTGCAAGCACTGAAATTGTCGATAACAAGTGATTGTGTTGTGAGATGATTCGTAGCAAGCAACAAGTAACAAAAGTAGCAACGGTGCAGCAAAGTGTCCCATTCCCTTTTGTAGAAAGGGACAAGCCTAGACAAAGTCTTATAGGAGGAAAAACGCTCGCGAGGACACACGGGAATTTATGTCATGCTAGTTTCATCATGTTCATATGATTCGCGTTCGTTAATTTGATAGTTTGATATGTGGGTGGACCGGCGCTTGGGTACTGCCCTTACTTGGACAAGCATCCCACTTATGATTAACCCCTCTCGCAAGCATCCACAACAATGAAAAAAGAATTAAGACAAAGTCTAACCATAGCATTAAACTAGTGGACCCAATTCAGCCCCTTATGAAGCAACACATAAACTAGGGTTTAAGCTTCTGTCACTCTAGCAACCCATCATCTACTTACTACTTCCCAATGCCTTCCTCTAGGCCCAAATAATGGTGAAGTGTTATGTAGTCGACGTTCACATAACACCACTAGAGGAAAAACAACATACAACATATCAAAATACCGAACGAATACCAAATTCACATGACTATTATTAGCATGACTTATCCCATGTCCTCAGCAACAAAAGTAACTACTCACAAAGCATAATCATAATCATGATCAGAGAGGTAATGAGTAGGATCAAGGATCTGAACATAAACTCTTCCACCAAACAATCGAACTAGCATCAACTACAAAGAGTAATCAACACTACTAGCAACCTTACAAGTATCAATCGGAGTCGCGAGACGGAGATTGGTTACAAGTGATGAACTAGGGTTTGGAGATGAGATGGTGCTGATGAAGATGTTGATGGTGACGAGTCCCCTCCGATGATAGGAGTGTTGGTGATGACGATGGCGACGATTTCCCCCTTCAGGAGGGATGTTTCCCTGGCAGGATCGTCGTGTCGGAGCTCTAGATTGGTTCTGCTCAAGTTCCGCCTCGTGGTGGCAGCGAAACCACGAAAAGCTCCTGTGTGATTTTTTTCTGGACGAAACCCTCCATATAGCAAAAGAGGGGGGGGCAGTGGGCCAGTGGGCTGCCCACATGCCCCCATGGCGCAGCCTGGGGGGGTGGTCGCCCTGTGCAGGCTTGTGGGCACCCCCTGGTGCCCCTCTGGCACTTCTTCGGCCCAGTATTTTTGATAAATTGGGGGGGAAATCCCCATTGATTTTCACAGCGTTTGGAGTTGCGCAGAATAGGTATCTCAACTTTGCTCCACTTTCAGGCCAGAATTCCACTTGACAGTATTCTCCCTCTTCATGTAAACCTTGCAAAATAAGAGAGAAAAGACATAAGAATAGTACCGTGAAGTGAAATAACAGCCAAAGAAGCGATAAATATCAACATGAAAACATGATGCAAAATGGACGTATCAACTCCCCCAAGCTTAGACCTCGCTTGTCCTCAAGCAAAAGCCTAGCTCACTAAATATGTCCACATGTTTAGGGAGAGAGGTGTCAACAAAACAAGATACGCACATGCATGCATCATGATCATAATCAGAACAGTAATACCAACATATAATCTCTCATGCTAAAGTGATAATTCCTTCACAAAGTAAAGCATGGGTCAAGAACCTTATCGAGAAGTAACAACCGATAGCCTTTAGTCATTGAAGCAATTGGAATTTATCACAACATGAGAAAGAGTCAATAAGAGCTTGTAAAGCAAATCCACATACTCAATCATTCTTTCTTTCTCTACAATTGCTACAACTCACGTGGTACTCATGTGATCAAAATTTCAGCTGGACACAGAGAAAGATAGGGGCTTATAGTTTTGCCTCCCAACTTCTTACATCAAGGGTAATGTCAACAATAATAATTCATGAATGCCTACCTCCAAGTTGACATATGAATATAGATCTTTCCCAAGAATATGACGGTAGCCAAAACAAAGGCGAAATAAGGAATTGGTGAAGATCACCATGACTCTTTCAAGGGTAAAAAGTAAAGGTACAAGATAGGCCCTTCGCAGAGGGAAGCAGAGGTTGTCATGCGCTTTTGAGGTTTGGATGCGTGTCCTCTTAGTGTGGAGGAACGTCACTTTGTATTGCCCCCTGTGATAAAGAACTTTATTATGCAGTCTGTCGTTTTTGTGTATTCCTCATCACAGGTTTGTACAAAGCTTATTTTCCACGCACTAATAGATCATACATATTAGAGAGCAATTTTTATTGCTTGCACCGATGACAACTTACTTGAGGGATCTTATTCAATCCATAGCTAGCTATGGTGGACTCACATGGCAAAACTGGGTTGAAGGTTTATGGATGCACAAGTAGTATCTCTACTTAGTGCGGGAGTTTTGGCTAATATGAGGTGGAAGCAATCGTCACATGCTAAGTGATCTCTAATCATATAACATTGTTAAGAGCCAAGCAAACACAATTCATTATGTTGTCTTCCTTGTCCAACATCTACTTCTAGGCATGCAATAGTTTAGTGGGTGTTCACAATCATAGATGGTGTCAGATATGATATACTTATATGTGAACCTCTGCTTCCTTATCACTTCCTATTAATTGCAACAATGACCAAGGTCTATGTTTGCCTACCCTCAACAAGTTTCAATCATCATTCTTTTTATATGTGAAGCCATCACTTCTCATAAGATCATTACATGATCTTTCATGCTTTTGTTCAATTCTCACTCTTTTGATCATGGCAAGAGGCAAAGCCCTTCAACTAAGACACTCTTTATTATAAGGCTCACGAGCAAGAATACATCGGGGGTGACACAAAGAAAAACTCAAGACTAAAACACTAAGACTTTTAAACTACTAGAGAAAAAGAAAACTGAAAAGGAAAACTAAAACAAAGGTAAAGGCAAAAGATGTGATGGTGATACGATACCGGGGCAACTCCCCCAAGCTTGGCACAAGCCAAGAGGATTGCCCATACCAATGCTCAGTTGTCTTCCTTCGATGGTGATGGTGGAGTTGTTGCAACATGAGTTTGATCCTCCGTCTTCCAAGGCATAGGTGCTCCATCATGGAAAGACGAACGAGTCTCCGGAATCCTCAAATCTGCAGCCAACCTTATTGATTTAAATCTATACTCATACTCACAGTTTTGGTTCTGCAGGTCATAGATCTGGCCCTGGAGTTGATCAACCCTGTCATAGAGCCTGGAGAGATGCTTCCCAATGTCATTGGCACAATCCTGTGCCTGTTGGTGAACTCCGTGATCATCATGTGGTTGGCGTTGAGTCCATGCTCCACCATCCCTTGGCACTTGAAGACTTGTTGCTCCATTGCTTCGAGCCTCGTCTCCACGCTTCCGGTCTTCTTAGGCCCCTCAACATCACGGATGTGCAACATCCCCTCACACATCTCGATAGATTGAGGGTGTTGCAGCACTTCCGTGAGGTAGGGATTGATGACCTTCTCGAAGATCTTGTCCTTAGGAGCTTTTGGGGTAGTCATGGCGATCTAGATCTGCAACAGAAACAGGCTCGAAACAAAAAACGGAGGAAATCTACGTGATGCAGAGGTCAGACCAAACGGAAGTATATATAATGATTTTTTCCAGACCAGAAGGAGTCCCCTGCACGAAAACGGAGTCCGGGAGGCGCACGAGGTGGCCACAAGCCCTCACGGCGTGGCCGGGGGCGGGCCCGCGCCGTGTAGGCTTGTCGCCTCCTCGCGCACTTTCCGGGCTACTTCCAATTTTTGTATTTTTTCAAATATTCCAAAACGGAGAAAATTTCCTATTGGAAAAGTTTTGGACTCTGTTTTCTTACCGAATCGCATACCTCTCCGTTTTCGGAGTCTGAAACAGGCTGGTAAATATCCCTTAGGTATTCTTTCAGAGTTATGGTATTGATGATATTGCTTTCAACATTTATGGGAGTACCTGAGATATAATACTTGATTCTCTGCCCATTTACCACTCTCGGACAATTACCTTCCGTGTTGTTGATCTTGATAGCACCGGAACAATATACTTCCTCAACAACATAGGGACTTTCCCATTTAGAGAGAAGCTTTCCTGCAAAGAATCTCAAACGAGAGTTATATAGCAAGACATAATCACCTACATTGAACTCACGCTTTTGTATCCTCTTATCATGCCACCTCTTAACCTTCTCTTTGAAAATCTTGGCATTCTCATATGCCTGAGTTCTCCACTCATCAAGCGAGCTAATATCAAATAACCTCTTCTCACCGGCAAGTTTGAAATCAAAGTTGAGCTCTTTGATTTCCCAATAAGCTTTATGCTCTAGCTCAAGAGGTAAGTGACATGCTTTCCCATACACCATTTTGTACGGAGACATGCCCATGGGATTCTTATAGGCAGTTCTATAAGCCCACGGTGCATCATCGAGCTTCTTAGACCAATTCTTTCTAGACCTGTTGACAGTCTTTTGCAGAATTAGTTTAATCTCTCTGTTGCTCAGCTCTACTTGACCACTGGACTGAGTGTGGTAGGGAGATGCAATTCTATGGTTGACATCGTACTTAGTAAGCATTTTACGGAAAGCACCATGAATGAAGTGTGAACCACCGTCGGTCATTAGATATCTAGGGACTCCAAATCTTGGAAGATAACTTCTTTCAGCATCTTGATAGAGGTGTTGTGATCAGCACTACTAGTGGGGATAGCTTCTACCCAGTTAGTGGCGTGATCAACAGCAACTAAGATATGCGTATACCCATTGGATTTTGGAAAAGGTCCCATATAATCAAAGCCCCAAACATCAAATGGTTCAATGACAAGTGAATAGTTCATAGGAATTTCATGACATTTGCTAATATTACCTATTCCTTGACATTCATCACAAGACAAGACAAACTTATGGGCATCCTTGAAGAGAGTGGGCCAATAGAAACATGATTGCAATACCTTGTGTGCAGGTCTATCTCCCACATGGTGTCCTCCGTAGGCCTCGGAGTGACACTTCTGTAGGATCTGTCCATGTTCATGTTTAGGTACACAACGTCTAATAACACCATCTACTCCTTCCTTATAAAGGTGAGGATCATCCCAAAAGTAATGTCTCAAGTCAAAGAAGAACTTCTTCTTTTGCTGGTACGTGAAACTAGGTGGTATGTATTTGGCAACGATATAGTTCGCATAATCAGCATACCACGGTGCACTACATGAAGCATTGATGACATTCATTTGCTCATCGGGAAAGCTATCATCAATAGGTTGTGGGTCATCAAGAACGTTCTCCAACCTAGACAAGTTGTCTGCTACCGGGTTATCAGCACCCTTCCTGTCGACAACGTGCAAATCAAATTCTTGTTGCAAGAGAACCCATCTGATAAGTCTAGGTTTAGCGTCCTTCTTCTCCATGAGGTACTTAATAGTAGCGTGATTAGTGTGGATAGTGACTTTGGAATCAACTATGTAAGACCTGAACTTTTCACATGCAAACACGACTGCTAAAAATTCCTTCTCCGTAGTAGCGTAGTTTCTCTGGGCACTGTCTAGAGTTTTACTAGCGTAGTGAATAACATTCAACTTCTTATCAACTCTTTGCCCTAGAACAACACCAACAGCATAATCACTAGCAGCACACATGATTTCAAAAGGCAAGTTCCAATCAGGTGGTTGAACAATAGGTGCAGTTATCAAATCCCTCTTAAGTATTTCAAAGGCTTCCTCACAATCATCGTCAAAAACAAAAGGAATATCCTTTTGCAAGAGATTGGTAAGAGGCCTAGAAATCTTAGAGAAGTCTTTAATGAACCTTCTATAGAAACCAGCATGACCAAGGAAACTTCTTATACCTTTGATATCTGTGGGGTATGGCATTTTCTCGATTGCATCAACCTTAGCCTTATCGACTTCAATACCTCTTTCAGAAATTTTATGTCCTAAGATGATGCCTTCATTAACCATAAAGTGGCACTTCTCCCAATTCAAGACAAGATTGGTGTCTTTGCATCTCTGTAAGGCTCGATCAAGGTTGCTGAGGCAATCATCAAAGGAAGACCCGTAAACGGAGAAGTCATCCATCAAAACCTCGACAATCTTTTCACAAAAGTCAGAGAATATAGCCATCATACATCTTTCAAAGGTGGCAGGTGCATTACATAAGCCAAAAGGCATACGTCTATAGGCAAAGGTACCGAAGGGGCAGGTGAAAGTGGTTTTCTCCTGATCAGATTGTGCAACTGGTATTTCGGAGAAACCATAATAACCGTCTAGAAAGTAGAAGTGTGTGTGTTTGGACAGCCTTTCTAGCATTTGGTCGATAAAAGGCAAAGGGTAATGATCTTTCCTAGTGGCCTTATTCAACTTCCTAAAATCAATCACTATCCTATAGCCAGTAATAATCTTGTGTGGGATCAATTCATCCTTATCATTAGGGACAACGGTAATGCCTCCCTTCTTAGGAACGCAATGCACCGGACTCACCCAATCGCTATGAGCAACAAGATAGATAATACTCGCTTCTAGGAGCTTTCGTATTTCTTTTCTTACTACTTCTTTCATCTTAGGATTCAATCTCCTTTGATGATAAGCAACTAGTTTGAAATCAGAATCAGTTTTGATCTTGTGCTGGCATAGAGTGGGACTAATGCCCTTAAGATCATCAAGAGTATATCCAATAGCAGCACGGTACTTCCTCGGAGTTTTTAGCAACTTCTTTTCTTCATGCTCTGAGAGGCTAGCACTAATAATAATAGGATATATCTCTTTTTCATCAAGATAGGCATACTTAAGAGTATCATGCAACTGTTTAAGCTCGAACACAGGATCACCCTTTGGTGGGGGTGGATCCCGAAGCAGTTCAACAGGCAAGTTATTCTTAAGAATATGATATTGTTCTAAGACAACTCTATCTATCTCATCCCTTTCATCCATATGCATATCATTTTCATGCTCAAGCAGGTATTGCTCTATGGGATCAGTAGGAGGCACGGCAATAGAAGCTAAGGCAATAGTTTCATCCCTACTAGGAAACTCCTTTTCATGAGGTTGTCTACCAAACTTAGAGAAACTGAACTCATGTGACACACCTTCAAAGCCAACAATGACAGTTTGCTTCTCGCAATCAATATGAGCATTGACGGTATTGAGAAAAGGTCTACCAAATATGATGGGACAGAAGCTATCTTGTGCAGTAGCAAGAACGAGGAAATCAGCAGGATACTTCGTTTTACCACACAAGACTTCAACATCCCTAACAATTCCCATAGGGCAGATAGTATCTCTATTGGCAAGCTGAATAGTGACATATATAGGTTCTATCTCTACAGGTGCAATCTCATCTTTGGTTTCATCGTATAAGGATTGAGGTATTGCACTAACACTAGCACCCACGTCACATAAACCATGATAACAATGATCTCCTATCTTAACAGAAACCACAGGCATGCCAACAACAGGCCTATGTTTGTCTCTAGTGTGAGGTTTAGCAATTCTAGCAACATCTTCGCAGAAGTGAATATTATGTCCCTCAACTTCTTCAGGCAGAAGATCTTTGATATAGCAATGCTAGGTTCAACTCTAATTTGCTCAGGGGGTGTAGGTGTTCTAATATATCCTCTACGTATGACAGTTGAAGCTTTAGAATGGTCCTTTATCCTAACAGGGAAAGGTGGTTTCTCAATGTAAGCACTGGGAACCACAGGATCATTATAGGCAATGACTTTGTCTTCACCTGGAGTGGGTTTAACTACATTGACTTCTAACGGAGGATGAAATTTAAACCACTTCTCTTTGGGGAGATCAATATGAGCAGCAAAGGATTCACACAATGAAGCTACTATCTCAGAGTCAAGTCCATACTTAGTGCTAAAGTCACAAAAAGTATTTGTCTCAACAAAGGATTTAACGCAATCAAAAGTGAAATCCATACCTGACTCCTTACCTTCTTCAAGCTCCCAATCTTCAGAGTTGCGTTTGATTCTCTCCAATAAATTCCTTTTGAAGTGAATATCTCTCTTCATAAAAGAACCGGTACAAGAAGTGTCAAGCATGGTGTGATCATCATGAGAAAGCCGAGCATAGAAGTTCTGAATGATAATTTCTCTCGAGAGCTCATGATTCGGGCATCAATATAGCATTGATTTAAGCCTCCCCCAACCTTTAGCGATGATTTCTCTGTCATGAGGCCAAAAATTGTAAATATAGTTCCGATCACGATGTACTAAATGCATAGGATAAAACTTTTGATGAAATTCCAATTTCAACCGACGGTAGTCCCATGATCCAGTATCATCACATAGCTTATACCATGTCAACGCCTTATCCTTCAAAGATAAAGGAAAGACCTTCTTCTTGACCTCATCCTCGGGCACACCTGCAAGCTTAAATAAACCACAAACCTCATCTATATAGATTAGATGCAAGTCTGGATGTGATGTTCCATCTCGTGTAAAAGGATTAGCCAGTAGTTTCTCAAGCATACCCGAAGGAAATTCAAAGAAAATATTTTCAGTAGGTGCACAGGTTGAGGAGCAAGTGTTTGTACTTCCGTTCGAGGTGAAGATACCCCGAACAAGCCCCTCAAAGGATTAGTATCCATAGTGACAAGTGACAACAAATTTCAGCACACTATATGAATGTTTCCTTACCAACTTCCACTTACCAAAGGGCTTCAATCCCCGGCAACGACGCCAGAAAAGACTCTTGATGACCCACAAGTATAGGGGATCAATCGTAGTCCTTTCGATAAGTAAGAGTGTCGAACCCAACGAGGAGCAGAAGGATCTTACAAGTGGTTTTCAGCAAGGAAAAATCTGCAAGCACTGCAATTGTCGGTAACAAGTGATTGTGTGGTGAGATGATTCGTAGCAAGCAACAAGTAACAAAAGTAGCAACGGTGCAGCAAAGTGGCCCAATCCCTTTTGTAGAAAGGGACAAGCCTGGAAAAAGTGTTATAGGAGGAAAAACGCTCCCGAGGACACACGGGAATTTATGTCATGCTAGTTTCATCATGTTCATATGATTCGCGTTCGTTACTTTGATAGTTTGATATGTGGGTGGACCGGCGCTTGCGTACTGCCCTTACTTGGACAAGCATCCCACTTGTGATTAACCCCTCTCGCAAGCATCCGCAACTACGAAAGAAGAATTAAAACAAAGTCTAACCATAGCATTAAACTAGTGGATCCAAATCAGCCCCTTACGAAGTAACGCATAAACTAGCGTTTAAGCTTCTGTCACTCTAGCAACCCATCATCTACTTACTACTTCCCAATGCCTTCCTCTAGGCACAAATAATGGTGAAGTGTTATGTAGTCGACGTTCACATAACACCACTAGAGGAAAAACAACATACAACATATCAAAATACCGAACGAATACCAAATTCACATGACTATTATTAGCATGACTTATCCCATGTCCTCAGGAACAAAAGTAACTACTCACAAAGCATAATCATAATCATGACAAGAGAGGTAATAAGTAGCATCAAGGATCTGAACATAAACTCTTCCACCAAACAATCCAACTAGCATCAACTACAAAGAGTAATCAACACTACTAGTAACCTTACAAGTATCAATTGGAGTCGCGAGACGGAGATTGGTTACAAGTGATGAAATAGGGTTTGAAGATGAGATGGTGCTGATGAAGATGTTGATGGTGACGAGTCCCCTCCGGTGAGAGGAGTATTGGTGATGACGATGGCGACGATTTCCCCCTCCGGGAGCGAAGTTTCCCCGACAGGATCGTCCTGCCGGAGCTCTAGATTGGTTATGCTCAAGTTCCGCCTCGCGGCGGCAGCGAAACCACGAAAAAGCTCCTATGTGATTTTTCATCTGGACGAAACCCTCCATATAGCAAAAGAGGGGGGCCAGTGGGCCAGTGGTCTGCCCACAAGCCCCCATGGCGCGGCCTGCGGGGTGGTCGCGCCGTGCAGGCTTGTGGGCACCCCTTGGTGCCCCTCTGGCACTTCTTCGGCCCGGTATTTTTGATAAATTGGGGGGAAAATCCACGTTGATTTTCACGGTGTTTGGAGTTGCGCGGAATAGGTATCTCAACTTTGCTCCACTTTCAGGCCAGAATTCCAGTTGCCGGTATTCTCCCTCTTCATGTAAACCTTGCAAAATAAGAGAGAAAAGGCATAAGAATAGTACCGTGAAGTGAAATAACATCCAAAGAAGCGATAAATATCAACATGAAAACATGATGCAAAATGGACGTATCAAGTATCCACTATGTTCTGAGATTGATGTTGCTATGACTTTGCTATGCTTAATGCTTGTCACTAGGGCCTGACTCCGTGACAGCAGACCTTCCCCTGGAACGGCACCAGAAGAATGCTGCTAGCACTCTCCGGCAATCAAAACTAGAAGAATGTTGTCGACAGCCCACCAGCACGTGGGATCGTAGCAGTTTTCGAGGGTGGAGTATTCGACCCAAATTTGTTGATCGCCAACAGGAGGTGAGCGGATACTCTCGAGTATTAGCAGCTGAATTTATCAGATTCAGCCACACCTGAAAGATTAGTATCTGCAAGCAAAGTAGTAACAACAAAGTAGTATGATAACAACGGTGTCAGAAACAATCTGTTGACGACACACTATTCCTAACTGTCGTATCAATGGCGCCAAGTTGCCGCGTTGACGGAAATTGTCTGTTCCCGTCAACGACCAGCGAACAAAAATTGTAGCAGGTAACAGCAGTGTAACGAGTAATAGCAGCAGCAAGGAACAGAAGTAGTGACAGCAGTAGCAAGTAGCAACAGTAGCAAGTGACAGTAGTAACAGCAGTAGCAGTAGAGCAAGACAAGTAACAACAGCAGAGCAAGACATGTAACAGCAGCAGTAGGACAAACTCGTAGGCAATGGGTCGGTGATTTGTTTGGATGATATTCATCATGCAACAGTTATAACACGGAAAGATATGTGGCTAGCTCCCGTTCGTCAATGTGATGTAGGCATGCATTTCGTGTGTCGTCATACGTGCTTAGGGAAAAGAACTTGCATGACATCTATTGTCCATCCCTCCCGTGGCAGCAGGGTCCAAATGGAAACTACGGGATATTAAGGTTCTCCTTTTAATAAAGAACCGGACCAACGCATTAGCACTTGGTGAACACTTGAACTCCTCAAACTATGGTCATCACCGGGAGTGGTTCCGGTTATTGTCACTCCGGGGTTGCCGGATCATAACACATAGTAGGTAACTACAACTTGCAAGATCGGATCTAAAACACACATTTATTGGTGACAACATAATAATTTCATATCTGAAATCATGGCACTCGGGCCCTAGTGACAAGCATTAAGCATGGCAAAGTAGTAGCAACATGAATCTCAGAACATAGTGGATACTAGAGATCAATCCCCGTCAAAACTAACTCGATTACATGATAGATCTCATCCTACTCATCACCGCCCAGCGAGCCTACAAATAGATTACTCACGAACGACGAAGAGCTTCATGGAATTGGAGAGGGAAGAAGGTTGATGATGACGATGGCGACGATTTCCCCTCTCTGGAGCCCAAAACGGACCCCAGATCTGCCCTCCAGATGAAGAACAGGTTGTGGCGGCGCCTCCGTATCGCAAACGCGACGAAATCTTCTCTTTTCTATTTTTTCTGGGATGAAAGTGACCTTATAGAGCTGAGATTGGGGGCGGCAGAGCCACGTGGGCCCCACAAGCTTGCCATCCGCCACCAGGGGGTGGCGGTGGCAGGGCTTGTGGCCCACTGGCCCACTCCCTCAGGTGGATCTTTGCGTAGGTATTTTTCATATTTTCCAAAAATAATCTCCGTAAATTTTGAGGACGTTTGGAGAACTTTTATTTCTGCACAAAAATAACACCAAGGCAATTCTGCTGAAAACAGCGTCAGTCCAGGTTAGTTCCATTCAAATCATGCAAATTAGAGTCCAAAACAAGGGCAAAAGAGTTTGGAAAAGTAGATACGATGGAGACGTATCAACTCCCCCAATCTTAAAACCTTGCTTGTCCTCAAGCAACTCAGTTGACAAACTGAGAGAGAAAGAAAAACTTTGACAAACTCTTTTTGATCTTGTTGTTGCAACTATGTCTAACTCATAACCAGAATTTCAGCAAGATCACAAGTTAACCACATAAGCAAGTGAAACAAAGGTCTCACGGTAAACAAATATCAATGGCATAATCAGCTAACGAGCAAATAATAATGAGTTTCAAATACCAACACTTCAATCAAAACAAGCATGAAGCAATATGAATAGGTGGTATCTCGCTAGCTCTTTCTGATATCGCAAAACATAAATGAAGAGCACTTTCAAAGATCAAGGGCTGACTAAACATTGTAATTCATAGTAAAGAAGATCAAGTCATAGTCATACACAATATCAATCAAAAGCAAAGCATTAAAATGACAGAGGTGCTCTCTAATTGGTGCTTATATAAGAGGAGGATGACTCGACAGGAAAATAAATAGACAGGCCCTTCGCAGAGGGAAGCATTGATTTGCAGAGGTGCCAGAGCTCAAGCTTTCAAAACAGAGATAATAATTTTGGGTGGCATGCTTTCATTGTCAAAGCAATGACCAAGAGTTCTCAATATCTTCCATGCTACTCATGCTATAGGCGGTTCCCAAACAGAAAAGTAAAGTTTTAACTCCCCCACCACCAATCAATCACATTCCACGTCTAGCATAATCCTCGGGTACTGTCCATACTAACATCAATCCGGGGGGAGTCTTGTTTTATAGTTATGTTTTCGATTTAAGCATGGAACTGGGCATTCCAATTACCGGCCCTTTCTCGTGAATGACAGTGAATAAACACATGTCGAGGATAACACTCCTACCATGGAAGATACCAATAGCCCCCTGTCACCACATGAGCGGTTCGGGCATGCAAAACAGATTATTTCTTGAAGGTTTAGAGACTGGCACATGCAAATTTACTTGGAATGGCATGTAGATACCGCAAATAGGTAGGTATGGTGGACTCTCATGGAAAAACTTTTGGGTTTATGGAAGTGGATGCACAAGCAGTATTCCGCTTAGTACAAGTGAAGGCTAGCAAAAGACTGGGAAGCGACCAACTAGAGAGCGACAACAGTCATCAAGATGCAGTGAGTTTGACTAACATTAAATGCAAGCATGAACAGGATATAAATCACCATGAACACGAACATCATAGAGGCTATGTTGATTTTGTTTCAACTACATGCATGAACATGCCCCAAGTCAAGCCACTTGAATCATTCAAAGGAGAATACCATCCTATCATACTACATCATAGTCATCTCAAAATCTATGTTGGCATTCAAGACAAACCATTATAAACTCTCAGCTAAATAAGCATGGAATTAGAAACTATGATCTCTAAGTTGTCATTGCAAACATGGTTGTCTCACAACAAAGCTGAATCAGGCATGACAAGCTAGTCATATTTACAAAAACAAAATAGATAGAGTTCATACCAGCTTTTCCAGTCTCAGTCACTTCATCATATATCATCATTATTGCCTTTCATTTGCACGATCGAACGATGTGAACAATAATAAGCGTGCTAGTGCATTGGACTAAGCTGAATCTGCAGGCAAACACAAAGGAGAAGACAATGTAATATGGCTCTTTGAAAGCTAAACAGGTATGCATGCAAGAACCACTAAACATTGTAACCAATATCTTCTACCTTGACCCAAAGAAAAAGAAAACTATTTACATGGGAAAACTCCCAACAAGCAAAAGAAGAAAGAAAAAATATTTTTGGGTTTTTTCAAAAGGACACAAAACAAGAAAACAAGAAAACGAAAATAAACTAGCATGGATAATACAGTGGCAAAGTGTGAACACTGGCTAACAAAGTGAAAGCATAAGCATGAATGTAAAGTCAGTGAGAACACATACTCCCCCAAGCTTAGGCTTTTGGCCTAGCTTGGTCTACTCCGGAGTAGACTGTTGATGCCACTGCTGTGTGAGCTCCTCTGGCTCCCACTGATAAACTGGCAGCTGGTACTCAATTGTCGGCTCGGGCACGGGCGCCTGTGGTTGGGCAAAGCCCCAATATGCGTAGATGTTCGAGAGCATAATAGTGTACCTGCCTGCATGAAGATCGAACAAAGAAGGAGCAGGCAAAGTAATAGTCTCTCGAGTACCCTGCCTAAATACCAGGTTATAAATCATCCGTTTACTAGCATCTCTATCCAGAAAATCATGGCGAACCATGCTGTCATAATCCACATATTTTTCAGGGAGAAGCATCTCTCCTTCCTCTCCTAGTCTAATGGGTATCTCAAAATGTCTGGCAAGACGGGTAGCATAGATACCTCCATAGACGACACCCTTGGAACGGTTGGTGTTCAACCGCTGGGCCACTATAGCACCTAGGCTGTAAGTCTTATCGTTATAAAGGCCTTCGCACAAAGCCGCAAGGTCTGGAGAACTAAGTGATCCAGCCTCCCCACGACCAATCAAACATTTTCCCACAAATATTGAGATGTACCGAAGCACAGGAAAATGTATGCTAGCAATTCTAGCGCGAGACACTCCTGTCTCCTCTCCAACAGCAATAGAACCAATGAAATCCTCCAAGTCCCATGGACGAGGGTCACGGATATCCCCAACATAAGGTAATTTGCATACATTGCAAAAATCATGTAGTGTCATGCACTGGGAAACCTCGTATATCATGAACTCAACCATGGGAGGATTCTTCCTCGGATAAAAGTTGAAGCTTTGAACGAAAATATTGGTGAGGAGGAGGTATTGTGAACACTTATCTACAACGAACGCAATAAGACATGCGTTCTCCACCAAGTAATAAAAGTCTTCATAAAGCCCAGCGGCGCCTAAAAATTCATCACTTGGCCACTCGCACGCTCGAACTTCTGTGACTCGAGGGACTATGTACTTGGGGTGGTTCTTCCCATCCTCCTTGGGGTTACGGCTTGAAGAGCCTCTCAAGAACTTCCTCATCTTTTCCTTTTTCTAGCTCTGAAAAATTCTGAAATTTATAGAGACTTCGAAAGAAAAGTGAATAAAGATTAACCCAACTTGTAGCAACTACTCCTACTAGTGCCTAGAGACCGTATCACGCACTAAAACTACTTGGGACCAGCTAAAATCAACCTTTCTAGCTCAAGAACAGGGTCACCAAGGTGGCAAGAATACGCGAAGGATAAAGCACTAGAGCAAAAATTAATTGGACCAATGGAGGAGTCACTTACCAAGGAGTAATTTCCCCAAAACGGTTCGGAGAATGGTGCTTTGAGCAAGGAGATCGAAAATCACAGCCAAATGAGCAAGAACACGGGTTTGAGCTGCGAAACAAAAAAAATTCTAGAGGTGGAAGAAGAGGCTGGGAGCTGGAATGAGTGGAGGGGGTCCCCGTGGGACCCACAAGCTTGCTAGCCGCCACCAAGGGGTGGCCGTGGCAGGGCTTGTGGCCCACTGGTCTGGGCCCCAAGCCAGCTCTGAGGCCCAATATTTTTCAAATATTCCAGAAAAAATCATACTAAATTTTTAGGACCATCGGAGAACTTTTATTTTCCAGGTATTTTTCTCCGGGACGCTAAAACAGAAAATAGGAAAAGCTAAACTAAATCAAGGGAAATGATCGCTGTCAGCTCGCTGATCTTTTTCGTTCCTTCCGCCTCCTCCCACTGATGACACGTGTCTTAGTGGATTTGCCAACCGCTTTTACCTATTGCCTTATCTTCTCCTTCGACTACTCTCCTTCACATCTTTTTTACTCATGCCTTCTTCCTTTTATCCATCTAGCCTCATACATCACACACACATAAGCAACAGAATAGTTAGCTCCCATGAAGACACCCACAAACTGCTCCAGCTTGTGCCCATCGGCCATGGCCCCGATAGGCGACGGGATTGACGACGCTCAGGACGAGAGCTCAAAGGTGGAGGTAGGATACGAGCTGGCCTACCGACTCGGACGGACGGTATGTTGTAGAAAGACGAAGAAAAAAAACTGCAACAAAGCGGTTGTTTCAGAAACTCGAGCGTTGTCTCAGGAATTACTGGGTGCCTGGCCGAAGCGCGCGTGAAGAAAAAAAACTGCAACAAAATGATTGTTTCAGAAACTCGAGCGTTGTCTCAGCAATTACCGGGTGCCCCGTGCGCGAAGAAAAAAACCTACAACAAAGCGATTGTTTCAGAAACACAATCGTTGTCTCAGGAATTACCGGGTGTTCCCGCGCGCGAAGAAAAAAAACTGCAACAAAGTGATTGTTTCAGAAACTCAATCATTGTCTCAGGAATTACCGGATGTTCCCGCGCGCAAAGAAAAGAAACTGCAACAAAGCGATTGTTTCAAAAACTCAATCGTTGTCTCAGGAATTACCGGGTGCCTACTTGAAGCGCCGTGCGCGAATCGGACGGCTACGCATATAGATCAGACGGCTATCAAGGTGGATGATGTTTTCTAAACATCACCCGGCGGATGCGTAGCAGCCCCCCTAAATCAATCATTTTTCTTCTAAGCAACAGAAAATGAAAGCTCGAAACAGAGGTATGTGACTCTTTGATTCATCCATTTCATGCTCATCGAAAGAAATCTGGCAATGGGTTGATCAAGTCCTCATGACAAAACCTTCTTGAATCGTAAGAGAGAATGGAGAATTTTCGAATAGCCACTAAGTCACCTCAATGGGGATATGTATCTCCCCAACAAGCAAATCATACTTCATCTTGACACGAGGAATAGGGCATTCAAAGCTCCCAATAAGAATCGATGAAGTCTTTTCGATAGCATTGATGCAATGTACTTGATATCGTTTCTTCAGAAAGTGCATTGTGTGCTCATTACCGTTGACATGGAAAGTGACATTGCCTTTGTTGCAATCTATAACAGCCCCTGCAGTGTTTAAAAAGGGTCTTCCGAGGATGACAGCCATGGCATCGTCCTCGGGAATATCCAAGATAACAAAGTCTGTTAAGATAGTGGTGTTAGCAACCACAACAGGCACATCCTCGCAAATGCCGATAGGGAAAGCAGTTGACTTGTCGGCCATTTGTAGAGAAATTTTAGTGGGTGTCAACTTATCCAGTTCAAGTCTACGATAAAGAGAGAGCGGCATAACACTAACACCGGCTCCAATGTCACATAAGGCAGTTCTTACGTAGTTTCCTTTAATGGAGCAAGGTATAGTGGGCACTCCGGGATCACCAAGTTTCTTAGGAGTTCCACCTTTGAAAGTGTAATTGAAAAGCATGGTGGAGATCTCAAGATCTGGTATCTTCCGTTTATTAGTCATAGTATCTTTCATGTACTTGGCATACAGAGACATCTTGATCATATCAGTTAACCGCATCTGTAGAAAGATGGGTCTTATCATCTCAACGAAACGCTCAAAATCCTCATCATCTTTTTTCTTGGATGGCTTAGGAGGAAAGGGCATAGGTCTCCGAACCCATGGCTCCCTTTCTTTACCATGCTTCCTAGCAGTGAAGTCATTCTTATCGTATCTCTTAGGTTGTGGGTTATGAGGATTAACCATAGGTTCAATCTCCACATCCTCATCATTGCTAGGTTGATCATTATTATGAACATGAGTGTCCATATTGTCACGAGGTTCATGTTCATCACCAGATTGTTTTTCTGCATCTGACGCAGAAATATCATTAGGTTCTTCAGGTGTGATAGTATTTGGTGAACTGGCATGTAGGTTTCTATTATCCTTCTTCTTCTCCTTAGGATGACTGGGTGTATCAGCATTAATTCCTTGAGAATCTTGATCAATTCTCTTAGGATGATCTTTAGGATACAAAGGTTCCTGAGTCATTTTGCCTCCTCTAGTAATGACTCTCACAGAGTTGTCATTTAATTCATTGAGCAAGTCATTCTGAGCTTTAAGTACTTGTTCTACCTGAGTAGTAATCATAGAGACATGTTTACTCAGAAACTTCAGATCATTGACATTTATGTCTACACAAGCACTTAAATGGCTAAGCATACGAGTACTTTGTTCCAAATGTCTGCTAAGATAATCATTGAAACTCTGTTGTTTGGCAACAAAGTTGTCAAATTCATCAAAGCATAGGCTAGCAGGTTTGTCAAAAGGAATATCACTCTCATCAAACCTACGCAGAGAATTTACTTCCACTACCTGTATCGGGTTATCGAGACCATGGATCTCTTCGATAGGTGGTAGATTTTTTGACATCTTCAGATCTAATGCCTTTCTCTTGCATAGATTTCTTGGCTTCTTGCATATCTTTGGGACTAAGGAATAGAATACCTCTTTTCTTCGGAGTTGGCTTAGGAGGTGGTTCGGGAATAGTCCTAGCATTATCGTTGATCAAGATGTTATTCAGTAGGGTCTCAGCTTGTTCTACATTTCATTCCATAAAAACACAACTGGCACAAATATCTAGGTGGTCTCTAGAAGTATCGGTAAGTACGTTATAGAAGATATCAAGTATCTCGTTCTTCTTAAGAGGGTGATCAGGCAAAGCATTTCGTAGCTGGACGAGCCTCCCCCAAGCTTGTGGGACACTCTCTTCTTGGAGTTGAGCAAAGTTGTATATTTCCTGCAAGGCAGCTTGCTTCTTATGGGCAGGGAAATATTTCTCACAGAAGTAATAGACCATATCCTAGGGACTAGTCACACATCCAGGAGCAAGAGAGGTGAACCAGGCTTTAGCATCATCCTTTAGAGAGAAAGGAAACAGCTTAAGGATATAGTAGTGGCGGATCTTCTCCTCATTAGTGAAAAGGGTGGCTATATCGTGTAGTTATATCAAGTAGCAACAGTAGCAAGCGACAGTACTAACAGCAGTAGCAGCAGAGCAAGACAAGTAACAGTAGCAGAGCAAGACAAATAACAGCAGCAGTAGGACAAAATCGTAGGCAATGGGTTAGTGATTTGTTTGGATGATATTCATCATGCAACAGTTATAACACAGAGAGATATGTGGCTAGCTCCCATTCGTAAATGTGATGTAGGCATGCACTCCGTGTGTCGTCATACGTGCTTAGGGAAAAGAACTTGCATGACATCTATTGTCCTCCCGTGGCAGCGGGGTCCAAAAGGAAACTACGGGATATTAAGGTTCTCCTTTTAATAAAGAACTAGACCAACGCATTAGCACTTGGTGAACACATGAACTCCTCAAACTATGGTCATCGTCGGGAGTGGTTCCGGTTATTGTCAATCCGGGGTTGCCGGATCATAACACATAGTAGGTAACTCCAACTTGCAAGATCGGATCTAAAACACACATATATTGGTGACAACATAATAATTTCAGATCTGTAATCATGGCACTCGGGCCCTAGTGACAAGCATTAAGCATGGAAAAGTAGTAGCAACATCAATCTCAGAACATAGTGGATACTAGGGATCAATCCCCGTCAAAACTAACTCGATTACATGATAGATCTCATCCTACTCATCACCGTCCAGCGAGCCTACGAATAGATTACTCGTAACGACGAAGAGCTTCATGGAATTGGAGAGGGAATAAGGTTGATGATGACGATGGCGACGATTTCCCCCCTTCGGAGCCCAAAACGGACTCCAGATCTGTCCTCTAGATGAAGAACGGGTTGTGGTGGCGCCTCCGTATCACAAACGCGACGAAATCTTCTCTTTTTTTCTGGGACGAAAGTGAACTTATCGTGCTGAGATTGGGGGCGGCGGCGCCACGTGGGCCCCACAAGCTTGCCATCCGCCACCAGGGGGTGGCGGTGGCAGGGCTTGTGGCCCACTGGCCCACCCCGTCAGGTGGATCTTTGCGCAGGTATTTTTCATATTTTCCAAAAATAATCTCCATAAATTTTCAGGACGTTTGGAGAACTTTATTTCTGCCCAAAAATAACACCAAGGCAATTTTGCTGAAAACCGTGTCAGTCCAGGTTAGTTCCATTCAAATCATGCAAATTAGAGTCCAAAACAAGGGCAAAAGAGTTTGGAAAAGTAGATACGATAGAGACGTATTAGGGCCCGAGTGCCATGATTTCGTATTTGAATATATTATGTTTTGTCTGACTATGAAAGTGTTTAGATCCTATCTTGCAAGTTGTATGCATCTATTACGTGTTATGATCCGCATCCCCCAAGGTGAAAAAATGGGATTCTTTCCGGATTGCCATAGTTTGAGGAGTTCATGTGTTCACCATGTGTTAATGCTTTGTTCAGGTTCTCTTCTAAAAGGAGGCACTAATATCCCTTAGTTTCCTTATGGACCCCGCTTTCACGGGAGGGTAGGACAAAAGATGTCATGGAAGTTCTTATCGCAAGCATGTATGACTATATATGTAGTACATGCATATGTTATATTGATGAATTGGAGTTAGTTCTGTGTTGCTCTAGTGTGTAATTATTACATGATTGATGTCACCAAAATCATTATCCATCACTTGTCACATGCATATGATTTTCATTTACTAAATCTTGCTAAGTTACTATTTCTGCTCCTACTGTTACAATCACTACAAAACTGTTGTTGTTTTCGTTACTACTACTATTTTCCTGTCCTACTAAAATCTTTGTTGTAGAGAGATATCCCACGTGTGGTTAAATTGACAACTCAGCAGCTAAGGCCAATAAATATTCTTTGGGTGCCCTTGTGTTGAATCAATGAATCAGGGTGTAATTGCGAAAAATGTTTTGCTCCCCTATACTTGTGGGTTATCACCCGCCGGGGTCATCACCTACTCCACCACCATGACCTGAATGTGGGAGGCAGAGGTCGCCAAAGGCCCGCCGACGGGCTTCTATGTCGCAAACATTGCACGCTACATCTACTTCCTAGAGAAGGAGGTGGAGCGTCACGTCGAGCACGTGAAGAAGTGATACTTGTGATTTGTGTTTGGGTTTTCCACGAAGAGGAGGGGATGATGCAACACAGTATAGATAAGTATTTCCCTTAGTGAGAACCAAGGTTATCGAACCAATAGGAGGATCACACAACTTCTGTCTTCAGCGCCTACGCACAAAAGAGCAAACATTTGCACCCAACACGGGCAAGAGGGTCGTCAATCCTGTTGAACTCGTTAGTTGCAAGCAAATAAGTATTGTAGATGATTGTTGGATATATATAAAGTGGAAAATAAATAAAAAGTAAATAATGGCAGCAAGGAAATAGTAGCGTTTGTAAATATATAATTGAATAGACCCGGGGGCATATTGTTCTCTAGTGGTTCTTTCGAATAAGGCATACGGTGGGTAAACAAATTGCTATTGGGCAATTGGTAGAAAAGCACATAGTTATGCCATATTTATTCATGCCAATGATCATGTGTATATAGGCATCACGTCCATAAGCATGTAGACCAACTACTGCCTACATCTACAACTATTACTCCACCCATCAACCATTGTCCAACATGCATCTAGAGAATTAAGTAGAACAGATTAATGCTTGGAGAACAATGACATGATGTAGACAAAGTAAACTCAAATATGAATGAAATCCATCCTTTTATCCCTAGAGGCAGTATTACAAATATGTTTCTTGTACCCTACTTTGTCACTAGGATATAGAGCACCGCATGATTGAACCCACTGCAACGCATCCCTCTCATTGAAGATAAATCAATCTAGTTGGCCAAAATAAATGAATAGATCGGAGACATTTAAGAAGCTATAATAATCATACAAATAAGAATCAAATAGTAATTCACACAAAACTCAAATCTTTTACATGAATAATTTGAGCATAAACCCACAATTCATTGGATCCCAACAAATGAATCGCACAAAGTGATTACATCGAATAGATCATCACGAAGATGTGACGAACTTTGTATTGAATAACACACACACGCAGAGATCGAGAGAAATTTGTTTGCGCACTAGCCATGGACCTGTAGGTCTGTGGTGAACTACTCTCACATCACCATGGGGGGAGCAAGGATGATGTAGAGGCCCTCCATTATCGATCACCTCTCTGGCAGGGCACCGAAACAGGGCTCCGCAAGGGCACACATCATAACAGAAGCTTGCGGCGGCAAAAACATGTTTCATGATATCTCCTAGGTTTTTTTTGGAATATATGAGAATTTCTAAGCCACAGAACAAGGTCGGGAAATCTAAGAGGGTGACTGATACGAACATTTTGCATCATGCTTTTATGATGATATTTATCGCTTTATGGGCTGTTATTACACTTTACGGTACAATACTTATGCCTTTTATCTCTTATTTTACAAGGTTTACATGAAGAGGGAGAATGTCGGCAGCTGGAATTCTAGTCTGAAAAGGGAGAAAGTTTGAGATACCTATTCTGCGCAACTCCAAAAGCCATGAAAATCAACGAGGAATTATTTTGGAATTTATAAAAAATACTGGGCGGAAGAAGTACCAGAGGGGAGCCACCAGGAGGCCACAAGGCTGCTAAGCGCGACCTACCCCCTGGTCGCGCCTAGGGGGCTTGTGGGCTCCCTGTTGGCCCTCTTGCTCCCATCTTTTGCTATAAGGAGGGTTTTTTTCCAGAAAAAAACAAGAGGAGGCTTTCGGGAGGAATCGCCGCCGCCACGAGGCGGAACTTGAGCAAAACCAATCTAGAGCTCCGGTAGGGCCGTCCTGCCAGGGAAACTTCCCTCCCGGAGGGGGAAATCGTCGCCATCGTCATCACCAACACTCCTCTCATCGGAGGGGACTCATCACCATCAACATCTTCATCAGCACCATCTCATCTCCAAACCCTAGTTCATCTCTTGTAACCAATCTCCGTCTCGCGACTCCGATTGGTACTTGTAAGATTGCTAGTAGTGTTAATTACTCTTTGTAGTTGATGTTAGTTGGATTACTCGGTGGAAGATCATATGTTCAGATCCTTAATGCTATTCAATACCTCTCTGGTCATGAACATAATTATGCTTTGTGAGTAGTCACTTTGGTTCCTGACGACATGGGATAAGTCTTGCTATAAGTAGTCATGTGAATTTGGTATTCATTTCATATTTTGATGTGTTTTGTATGTTGTCTTTCCTCCAATGGTGTTATTTGAACGTCGACTACATGACAATTCACCATTATTTGGGCCTAGAGGAATGCATTGGGAAGTAATAAGTAGATGATGGGTTGCTAGAGTGACAGAAGCTTAAACCCTAGTTTATGTCTTGCTTCGTAAGGGGCTGATTTGGATCCACTAGTTTAATGTTATGGTTAGACTTAGTCTTAATTCTTCTTTCGTAGTTGCGGATGCTTGCAACAGGGGTTAATCACAAGTGGGATGTTTGTCCAAGTAAGGGCAGCACCCAAGCACCGGTCCACCCACATATCAAACTATCAAAGTAGCGAACGCGAATCGTATGAACATGATGAAAAGTAGCTTGACAGAAATTCCTATGTGTCCTCGGGAGCGCTTTACCTCATATAAGAGTTTGTCCAGGCTTGTCCCTTGCTACAAAAGGGATTGGGCCATCATGTTGCACCTTTGTAACTATTGTTACTTTCTACTCGCTACGAATTATCTTATCACACAACTATCTGTTACCGATAATTTCAGTGCGTGCAGAGAATACCTGCTGAAAACCACTTGTCAGTTCCTTCTACTCCTCGTTGGGTTCGACACTCTTACTTATCGAAAGGACTACTATAGATCCCCTACACTTGTGGGTCATCAATACTCTTTTCTGGCGCCGTTGTCGGGGAGTGAAGCGCCTTTGGTAAGTGGAATTTGGTAAGGAAACATTTATATAGTGTGCTGAAATTTATTGTCACTTGTCACTATAGAAACTAATCCTTTGAGGAGCTTGTTTAGGGTATCTTCACCTCGAACGGAAGCACAAGGAGTTTCTCGTCAACCTACTGCACCTACTGAAAATATCTATTATGAAATTCCTTCGGGTATGCTAGAGAAACTGTTGGCTAATCCTTTTACAGGAGATGGAACATCACATCCCGACTTGCATCTAATCTATGTAGATGAAGTTTCTGGTTTATTTAATCTTGCAGGTTTGCCCGAGGATGAGGTCAAGAAGAAGGTATTTCCCTTATCTTTGAGGGATAAAGCATTGACATGGTATAGGCTATGTGATGATACTGGATCATGGAACTACAACCGATTGAAATAGGAATTTCATCAAAAGTTTTATCCTATGCATTTGGTACATCGTGACCGGAATTATATCTATAATTTTTGGCCTCGTGATAGAAAAGTATCGCTCAAGCTTGGGGGAGGCTTAAATCAATGTTATATTCATGCCCCAACCATGAGCTCTTGAGAGGAATTATTATTCAGAACTTCTATGCTCGACTTTCTCATGATAATTGCACCATGCTTGACACTTCTTGTACCTGTTCTTTTATGAAGAGAGATATTTACTTCAAATGGAATTTATTGCAAATAATTAAACGCAACTCTGAAGATTGGGAGTTTGATGAAGGTAAGGAGTCAGGTACGAATCTCAAGTTCGATTGCGTTAAACCCTTTGTTGAAACAAATACTTTTTGTGATTTTAGCGCTAAACATGGACTTGACTCTGAGATAGTAGCTTCATTTTGTGAATCATTTGCTGCTCATATTAATCTCCCTAAAGAGAAGTGGTTTAAATATCATCCTCCCATAGAATTCAATGTAGTTAAACCCAATCCAGTTGAAGAGAAAGTCATTTCTTACAATTATCCTATTGTTCCTAGTGCTTACATTGAGAAACACCCTTCCCTATTAGAATAAGGGATCATGCTAAAGCTCCAACTGTGATACGTAAGGGCTACATTAGAACACCTACACCTCCTGAGCAAATTAGAGTTGAACCTAGCATTGCTATCATCAAAGATCTCCTGTCCGACAATGTTGATGGGCATGATATTCACTTATGTGAAGATGCTACTAGAATTGCTAAACCCCATGCTAGAGACAAACATAGGTCTGTTGTTGGCATGCCTGTTGTCTCTGTTAAGATAGGAGATCATTATTATTATGGTTTATGTGACGTGGGTGCTAGTGTTAGTGCAATACCTCGATCTTTAGATGATGAAATTAAAAACGAGATCGCACATGTCGAGATGGAACCTATTGATGGTACTATTCAGCTAGCCAATAGAGATACTATCTACCCTTTGGGAATTGTTAGAGATGTTGAAGTCTTGTGTGGTAAAACTAAGTATCCTCCTGATTTTCTCGTTCTTGCTACCACACAAGATAGCTTTTGTGCCATCATATTTGGCAGACCTTTCCTCAATACTGTCAATGCTCATATTAATTGTGAGAAGCAAACTGTCACTATTGGCTTTGAAGGTGTGGCACATGAATTCAATTTCTCCAAGTTTGGTAGACAACCTCATGAAAAATAATTGTCTAGTAAGGATGAAATTATTGCCCTAGCTTCTATTGTTGTGCCTCCTACTGATCCTTTAGAGCAATACTTGCTTGAGCATGAAAATGATATGCATATGGATGAAAGGAATGAGATAGATAGAGTTATCTTTGAACAACATCCTATACTTAAAAATAATTTGCCCGTTGAACTACTTGGAGATCCACCCCACCAAAGGGTGATCCTGTGTTTGAGCTTAAACAGTTACTTGATACTCTTAAGTATGCTTATCTTGATGAAAAATAGATATATCCTGTTATTATTAGTGCTAGCCTTTCAGAGCATGAAGAAAAGAAATTATTGAAAACTCTATGGAAGCACCGTGCTGCTATTGGATATACTCTTGATGATCTTAAGGGCATTAGTCCCACTCTATGCCAACATAAAATTAAAACCGATCCTGATTCCAAACCAGTTGTTGATCATCAACGGAGATTAAATCCTAAGATGAAAGAGGTAGTAAGAAAAGAAATATTAAAGCTCCTGGAAGCGGGTATTATCTATCCTGTTGCTCATAGTGATTGGGTAAGTCCGGTGCATTGCGTCCCTAAGAACGGAGGTATTATCGTTGTCCCTAATGATAAAGATGAATTGATCCCACAAAGAATTATTACTCGCTATAGGATGGCAATTGATTTTAGGAAATTGAATAAAGCCACCAGGAAAGATCATTACCCTTTGCCTTTTATTGACCAAATGCTAGAAAGATTGTCTAAACACACACACTTCTGCTTTCTAGATGGTTATTCTGGTTTCTCCCAAATACCTGTTGCGCAATCTGATCAGGAGAAAACCACTTTTACCTGCCCTTTCGGTACCTTTGCTTACATACGTATGCCTTTTGGCTTATGTAATGCACCTGCTACCTTTCAAAGATGTATGATGGCTATATTCTCTGACTTTTGTGAAAAGATTGTTGAGGTTTTCATGGATGACTTCTCCGTTTACGGGTCTTCTTTTGATGATTGCCTCAGCAACCTTGATCGAGTATTGCAGAGATGTAAAGATACCAACCTTGTCTTGAATTGGGAGAAGTGCCACTTTACGGTTAATGAAGGCATCGTCTTAGGACATAAAATTTCTGAAAGAGGTATTGAAGTCGATAAGGCTAAAGTTGATGCGATCGAGAAAATGTGATGCCCCACAGACATCAAAGGTATAAGAAGTTTCCTTGGTCATGATGGTTTCTATAGAAGGTTCATTAAAGACTTCTCTAAGATTTCTAGGCCTCTTACCAATCTCTTACAAAAGGATATTCCATTTGTTTTTTATGATGATTGTGAGGAAGCATTTGAAATACTTAAGAAGGCCTTGATAACTGCACCTATTGTTCAACCACCTGATTGGAACCTACCTTTTAAAATTATGCGTGATGCTAGTGATTATGTTGTTGGTGTTGTTCTAGGACAAAGAGTTGATAAGAAATTGAATGTTATTCTTTATGCTAGTAAAACTCTAGACAGTGCCCAAAGAAACTATGCTACTACTGAAAAGGAATTTTTAGCACTCGTGTTTGCATGTGAAAAGTTCAGATCTTACATAGTTGATTTTGCCACACTCCCACTACCTGATTTTGCCACAGTAAATAGTTGAAACCACTTAGCATGAGTAGCAACTTCTTGAGCCTCGTTGTGCTTACTCATCCATGCTTGCTTACTGTGCCTGCTATGCTTAGAGTCGTGTCGGGTCTGATCCATCTGGTCGATGAATCGGAATGGTTGTGTTCATGTCCTACAGTGTGAGAGTAAAGGAGTGAATCCGATTTGGTAAAGGTAGAGATGAGAGGCCATGTAGGAGTACATGGTGGGTTATCTCATTGGGACCGTCCTTAAGAACTGAGTTCTGTGTATGTTATCCAAGACAAGATACTACCACACATTGGGATACTTAATTGACCCTCTTGGCTTATGAATCGCCCAGATCTCTGTCCAGGAGTTGCAACTTGATTCTGGTGTTTGTAGGAAAAGTGTTTGCGGCAGTCTTTAGCTCTGCCCGACGGGGTAGGCTACTCTGCGGTAGATACACAGTGGCACGGTGTACCAAGTGGCACCCGAATGGTGGGCTTGGGAACCCTGCGCACATCCTTTGGGGCCGTTAAGGAAACTTCTGCCGTACTTCCTTGCGGGTTCAGTCTCAAATAGGCGATAAAACTAGACTAGGTCTTGTGTGGTTAACGGTCGTGGCCGACACCCACGCCAATGCTTCCGCTTGAAGGTTGTCGAGATGCATGACGTGCATATGGTGCTAAGTGGTGAGAGCATGTGCGAAGAAGTATAGCCCTGCAGGGTGATTTAATCTGTTCGAATAGCCGCGTCCTCAGATATGGACTACTTGGAAACATTACGTGGTACATAGACAATTTAAATGGATACTCTAAAACATGCAACATAAGTGTGAGTGTTATGGATGGCCTTCTCGTAGGGAGACGAGAGTGGATCCATAGTGGTGTATTGATTGGTGAATATGTGGAATCGTGTGTGCTATCCCACCCCAAAGAAAGAACTTGTAGTCGTAGTACAGGTTAGCCAAGAGTCAAAGTTAGCCAAGAGTCAAAGTCCCATTAAAGGTTTCAACGGAATGTGTTCGATGTTGACCGGAATAGCTTGGAAATCCCAGATAGAGGTCTGGTTCCTTTGGTAGGGTCGTTGTAGTTTTCAGGCTCTTCCAACCACTTTTAGTAGATGTCTGTACCCAGACATGTTATGCTTCCGCTTGATGTTTGTATGACTTGAGTGTCGGGTCACTAGACCCCTGTTTGTCATATCATAATATGTTGACTCTTATGTGTCTTTAATAAAATCTTGAGTCATAGAGTTATGTTGTGATGCCATGTTGTATCTACACATATTGTGCATACTGTATGTATGTTATGAAATGCATTATATGTGTGGGATTCGACACCTAGTTGTGTTCCTTTAGTACTACTCTTTAGGGGAAATGCCTCTTTGTGCTTGCACTGAGGTTTGGTAGCGTGCTACTGCTCCGGACACATTGATTGACCGACATGTATCCTTCTTTGCTGATGTGTTTGTCCCGTCGGGGAAATGTCACGCGGTGTAATGGAGTCCTTGTAGCTCGCTACGACTCGTCTACACACGCTGATGACCAACACCTGCTTTGCTGGGTTATGTATGCCTGTCCCTGTACGGATGTATCACTTGGGTATATAACTAGTCATGTCGACCCGGGTTCTTTGTCGTTTGAATGCTAGCGACACATTCATATACGTGAGCCAAAAGACGCAAATGGTCCCGGCCAAGGTAAGGTGGAAGACGTGGGGTTTACCGTGCTTGAGGCCGCAAAGTGATGTGATGTGTTACAGGCTGGGTTCCTATGACTTAGGATCGGGGTCCCGACAGCACAGGATAAATCTTCGGACGAAATTCC
Organism: Hordeum vulgare subsp. vulgare; assembly: GCF_904849725.1. Classification (NCBI taxonomy): domain Eukaryota; kingdom Viridiplantae; phylum Streptophyta; class Magnoliopsida; order Poales; family Poaceae; genus Hordeum; species Hordeum vulgare. Next base: position 296,844,691 of record NC_058518.1, on the reverse strand, counting down.
AGCTTCAAGCGATTCCAGTCCCGTGATCCAATATCATACAATAGCATGTACCACCTTAATGATTTTACCTCCAAAGATAAAGGGAAAACTTTCTTCTTAACTTTTTCTCCGGGTAGACCTGAAAGTTTAAACAATCCACAAATCTCATCAGCATATATCAAATGGTAATGAGGATGAGTTGAACCATCATAAGGATTAGCTAGCAGTTTCTCTTCCATACCCGAAGAAATCTCATAATAAATATTTTCAGTAGGCTCAGTAGGTTGAGAAACAACTTCTTCAACTTCCATTCAAGGCAAAGATGCCCCGAACAAGCCAGTCAAAGGGTGACCATTCATAGTGACAAGCTACAGTAAATTTCAGCACATGCAGAAAATGTTTCCTTACCAAAGGCGTTTCACTCCCCGACAACGGCGCTAGAAAATATTCATGATGAGCTACAAGTATAGGGGATCAATCGTAATCCTGTTGGTAAGTAAGAGTGTCGAACCCAACAAGGAGCAAAAGGAAATGACAAGCAGTTTTCAGCAAGGTATTCTCTGCAAGTGATGTGAGTAACAATACTAGATAGTTTTGTAGCAAGATAATTCATAACAAGTAACAAGTGAAAATAGTAACAAAGGTGAACCAAGGTAGCCAAATCCTTTTTATAGCAAAGTACATGCCTTAAAGTACTCTTATATTAAGCAAGCGCTCCCGAGGACACATGGGAATTTCTGTCTAGTCATGTTCATCATGTTGAGTTGATTCACGTTCGCTACTTTGATAATTTGATATGTGGGTGGACCGGTGCTAATGTGTTATTCTTACTTGAACTAACAACCTACTTATTATTACACTCTCCCGCAAGCATTTACAACTATGAAGAAGAATTGAGATAAATCTAACCATAGCATGAAACATGTGGATCCAAATCGGCCCCTTATGAAGCAACACATAAACTGGGGTTTAAGCTTATGTTACTCTAGGAACCCATCATCTACTTTTTTCTCCACAATGATTTACCTTAGGCCCATAACATGGTTAAGTGTCATGTAGTCTACGTCCACATGACACCACTAAGAGAAGTAACAACATACATATCATCAAAATATCGAGCGAAAACCAACTTCACAAGATTACTTATAACAAGGCTTCTCCCATGTCCTCATGAACAATAGTAACTACTCACACCTCATCAACATGTTACAGATTAGAGGTATAATCATAATTATTAGGGATATGAACATAATATCTTCCACCAAGTATTCCAACAAGCATCAACTACATAATCAACACAACTAGTAACCCACATGTACCAATCCGAGGTTTTGGGCCAAAGATTGAATACAAGAGATGAACTAGGATTGGAGCTGAGATGTTGCTAGTGAATATATTGATGAAGATTGGTCCTACCACGAAGGAGGAAGCGTTGGTGATCACGATGGCTTCGATCGCCCCCTCTCGGAGAAGAATTTCCTCGACAAAATCTGATTGTCGGAGTGCAAAAGGGCCTCTGCCCAGGTTTCCGCCTCGAGACGGAGGCGCTTCGTCCTGATAGACTTATTATGATTTTTTATAGGGTAAAACACACCATATAGGAGAAGAGGGGTTTGGGAGGCCTGTTGAACTGTGGGGAGTGGGCCCCTACACTTGTGGGTCATCAGTGACACAATAAATTAGGACGCGACCACCCCCCTAGGCGCCCCGGGGCTTCTCCCCAAGGTTACAGGTCTTTTTTTGGTCCAGGAAAAATCATCAGAAAGTTTCATGGTATTTGAACTCCGTTTGGTACTGTAAACCTAAAAAGCCAAAAACATGTAGGAAACAACAACTGGCAATGGGCACTGGGTTAATAGGTTAGTGCCCAAAAGTAATATGAATGAACAAATAAATGCCCCAAAAGTATCCTATGATGATAATATTATAGCATGGAATAAAAAAATATACGTTGGAAACGTATTAACATCCCCAAGCTTAATTCCTACTCGTCCTTGAGTAGGTAAATGATAAAAACGGAAATTTTGATGTCACATGCTACCCAACATATAATCTTGTGCATGTATGATCATTTAGAAATGATGAATTAACAAACATAAACATACTAATATCCGTTAACATAAGTAATATAATCATCCATGTTTAAAATATACGGTCCTTAAAGAATGTTTACCCCATTCATTTTCCCATATTAGCATGGCATGGCTTTGTCTTCTCCACATAAATACAAATGTTAAGCACGAGTGTGTTAAGCCAGGCAATTGGATCGTACTTTTTAACGCGCTTAAGTTTTTTACTACTCACTAAATATATGACTGTGGACCATGGATATAGCATATGGGTGGAATATAATATGGTGGTAGTTTCAAAATGGTAAAAGTGGAGAAGAAAGTCTCGCATTGACTAGGCGTATCAACGGGCTATGCACATGCACATCAATAGATACCAATTCGAGGAGTAGGGATTGTCATGCAACGGATGCACTAGAGATATAAGTGTATGAAAGCTCGACTGCAGCTAAGTGGGTGTGCATCCAACTTGCTTGCTCATGAAGACTTCTGGCATTTGAGAAAACTCATCATTGGAATATACAAGCCAAGTTCTATAATAAAAAATTCTCACTAGCATATGGAATTGACAAAACATGAGACTCTCTATATGAAAAACATGGTGCTTCTTTGAAGCACAAGTGTGAAAAAGAGGTAGTAACATTGTCCCTTCTCTCATTTATTTTCATTTTTTCATTTTTTTATTAATTATTTTCTCTCTTTATTTATTTATTTTTTGTCCATAGTCTCATCCCGACTTGTGGGGGAATCATGGTCTCTATCATCATGTCCTCACTGAGGCGGTGCCCTAATAATGAATAGCATCACACTTCTATTTGCTTACAACTCGATATGAAAAACTACTAAACAATATGACTCTATAGGAATGCCTCTGGCAGTGTACAAGGATGGGAAATGATCTATAGTAACATGTATGATAATGATGAGCGGTGACTTTGCCACAAATACCATGTGAGCTACATGATCATGCAAAGCAATATGACAGCGAGTGTAGTAGTCATATGATGTGACGGTGGAAGTTGCATGATAAGAAATGTTGGAATGGCTATGGAAATGGCATGATAGGTAGGTATGGTGGATGTTTTGAGGAATATATAAGGTGGCTTATGTGCTACAGAGCATATCATGTTGCGGGGGTTGGATGCACCAGCAAAGTTCCCACCAATCCCCGAGGTGGGAATGGGCAATGCACGACACCGAAGAGTCTAGAAAATATGAGGTGGTGAGATTGTGTACATCCATGGATTCACATTAGTCATAAAGAACTGACATACTTATGACAAGATTTTATTAGCTCTATCGAAGCAAAGTACTACTTGCATCCCCTAGGGAGGAGGTTGGTAGGAGTTAATCATCGCCCCCTGTAGTGCCCCAAGTGTAGAACTTTCCCTTCTTGTAACCTTCCATGTGGGGCCACCTTGTCAGATTTCTTGATGCTATCATTTTGTGCCATGAATTCATGTGTGTTCCCTAGTGCTTACTTCCCTTGCATGCATGAATTACATATCATTCCTTGCCATACTTATGATTGCATGCCATGATCATGTTGCATTTGAGTTTAATAGGAGTAGTGTTGTGGTGTTGTGAGTGCATGTGATCTTGCTAGGGTTAAGTGGTGGTATTGCACTATCTTGTGATGCATGTGATAATGGTGTGTGAGTGTAGGAGTGAGTGCTAGTCATTTTAAGCTCTTGCTATTTAAACTCTTTTACCCTCCTATTTTTTTTCCATGTAAAAATTCCTTCTTCCCAAAGATGATGCTAAAATGTCTAGTGGGTGGATAAAATGTGCTTATGAAGGGGTGCAATTTTACTGATTTGACTCTTTGATTTTAGTGGTGCAAATAAATTCAAAACAGTAGCTTAAATTACTGTTTTGCATTGATTTCAAACTTCTCCAAATATTGCATTCCTATTTTTCCCTATTGGGCAAAAATTCCTTAAGTCCAGCAGGATTTTCCTTTTGATTTTTGCCTCAGTAGATTATTTTGTGGGTTATTTTCTTGAGTGTGTTTAAATACTAAATAGGAATCCCCTCCCCAATTTTTTTTCCTTCCTCCTGGGCAGCTTGGGCCTCTTTCCTCCCTCCTGGCCCAGCGGCTCCCTCCAGAGAGAGCCCACGCGAGGCCTCTCCTCTCTTTTCCTTCTTCACGGCGTCCTCCTCCTCCCCTCGCTGCCTGCTTTCCGTCAGAACGTGTGAGAGAGAGAGAGCTGACGGCGCCGTGAGCAGCACGTCGAGGTCCCCCTATAAGACGCGTTGGCGTCCGTGCCCGAAGCCTAGGGTTCCTCTTCTCCCCTCAGCCGCCGCCGCCACCTCTCCCAAACCCATCTCGTTCCCATCTCTCTTCCTTCTTCTCTGTCAGGTAAGACAGCAGAGAGAAGCAGGACAGAGAGCAGAAGGCGTCGCCGGTGGCGTCGCGCCCCGCCTCCGTTCGCCGCCGTCGTCATGCCTGGGAGCACGGGGTGGATCCCCGCGATCCATTCCCGGCGCTAGGGGTCCCGGGGGCCGACCACATCGCCGGACCCGAGCTCGTCTAGGCCGTGCCCGCGGTGTCCCGCCATATCTCCTTCGGTTCTGCAGTCGGGTCTCCTCGTCGACGGCCTGCTTCCCTTCGGCGCTCCTCCTCCCCGTTCGGCGCCCCATCTTCCCCCAAGGTGAGGCCGCGTCCTCCTCCTTCCTTCCTCCTCCACGGTCCGGCTCGTTCCCGGCGTGGCGCGTGCTTCTCTGTTCCCTAGCAACGGTTTAGTAGGATGCAGTAGCGCGGCTTGTTCTGCAGTGCAGAGTGTGTGCGTGCCAGCGCTGCGCAGAGGGGCTTCCTCCCCCTCGTGGTAGCTGCCGTGGCCAGGCTGGATCCCTCGCCGTGTTGAGCCGTATTGAGTCCCCATGGCGTCTTCTCTGTTACCGGTGAGCAGCAGATTTCGCAGGGCATAGCAGTCAGTCGGGAGTGTTAGCTCACCCAGTTTCAGACTCTCTTCTCTGTCAGTAGACGAGTCATAGCCGAGTGGTAACTAGCATGGTGCGCCTGTAGGAGGGCGTGGGTTCGAGTCCCCCCCTCGGCGCCTTTTGTTCCTTGTTTTGATTTATTCCTGCAGGTAGATTACCTTGTCCTTTTTTCCTTCTCCTGTTAACATCAGTAACAGCAGCGCAGTGGTAGATGGTGTTTGTGTTATCGTCAGGTGCAGGGTTCGAATCCCATGCGTTGCACCCCCTTTTTATCTTGCTTGTTTTCCTTTCTGATTTGCAGTAGGGCAGCACAACAGAGTTTAACCTCTGTTTGGGTCCTTCTCTATCGAGCCCAGGGGCATAGCAGAGTGGATGGGTGCAGTAGAGAGCATCAGGAGGTTCAGGGTTCAAATCCTGACCCCTCTTGCTATTGTGTTCTGTCCTTGTTGTTTTTTTTTCTTCTGCTACATTTTTTTAAAACACCCTTCTTACTATTGCTGATCTTGTGCCTACCAAAGGTGGCCATGGAATTATGTATTTTTTTTTCTCGTTGCTGTTATAGTTGTGCTAGGTGATGTAGTGTGTGTGGTTGTGCTTGTGAAAGATGTGCATGTGAGTGTGTTTCCCTTGTGCTTGGAGTGGGCTCTTGCACCATGTGGGGCTAGTAGATTGTGATGTGTGTGCATTAGCTTGTGGTAGCTCTAGTATAGATATGTGTGTGAGAGCCTCACCCATGGCAAGGCATGAAGAGCATTGATGTGCTCATGAGTGGTAGTGTGTGGTGTTGTCGGATTCATTTAGGGAGTGTAGCTATTGTATGCTCTAACTAGTTCTAGTAGGACTAGATTTGTGTCATGCTAGATATGTGGGTGGTGTGGACCTCCCCACCTTTACAAGTGGTGCACCTCCTCATGTTTCATATGAGAGAGGGCATATTGTGTGTGTGGGGTTGGCTCATGTGTGTTGGAGTTGTTGGTGTGTATGACACAAACATGGGGTTCAAACCCCCATGTCACTTTGTCATTGTGCACATGAAACCCTCCTATGTATTGTCATCTTAGAAGAATACCTTATGGATTTGCATTTTTACTTTGTTGAAAGTTTGGGCCTTGTTCCCATGGTATAGAAGGAGCCCTAAGGCATGGGTCTTGGTGTGCTAGTTGTAGGGGTTTGTGCTCAATACCATAGTGGTGTCAAACACCTCTTGGGAACTTGTGTGTGCAAACTATGCCTAGACAAAGTGGGCATGTGGTTGGAAAATTCCAGATTTTTGAACCCTGAAAATTTCACTAAGTCTGGAATGCTGAAAACATTTTCTTCCCCTGTAGATAAGGTTGTTCTGGTCATTGTGGTGGAAACTGGACTTAGTTCACTGCTAGTGTTTTGAACCTGGTATGTTTGTGAAGCTTCCTATCAATTTTCAAGTCATTTGGTGTCCAGTAGCTTGTGTTTTGATTGCTGTCAAAAAGCTTCAGAACAGAAACAGAAACTCAGGTGCAGGAATTTTCACTAAGTCCCTGAGAACTGATGGTTTTGGGAAAGTTTGTGGCCTTGTATCTTCTAGAGTTTAATTCCTTTTGCTGTGATTCTTGCTGGAGTTGGTAGTATTCTTGGTTGGCAACATCCACATATATTATTTGTCATGTTTGAAGACCTGTAGCTATGTTGCATGTTGCTCTCAAACAGCTAAGATGCAGAAACTGGCAGATTGCGTAGTTTTGACATTTTGTTCAAAGTTTGCATTTAATTGTTGTTGGAGTGTTCTACCTTGCTCCATTTCATTCATGTTGGGTTCATATATGTCTTGGCAACCTGGGAACACCAGATTTGTGCCAATTGTGTGTGTGGTGATGAATCTTTCACGTAGGGCTTCATAACGGTTTCGTTGATTCCCGTTGATCCGTAGCTCCGTTTGCAAAGTTCTTTAAATGGTTTTGCACCGTTTTTACGAGATGCATCTGTTCATATCATTCCCATGCATGTCCAAATATTTTAGTGCAAATTTCTGTCCAGGAACTTGTTGTAGTTATTCGTGCTTGTGCTAGTGTTAGAAATAGTGGTGCATGCTCAACTTTCATCTCATGCATCATGTGAATGTTGCATTTCTTGGTGCTTCTGTTCATTGGCTGCCATTCTTGTGTTGGGTAGCACCGGGAGCGGAGACCGATTACGTGGAGTCAGGAGAGTACGTGCAGGACGATCCAGAACCATTCCAAGCTGAGGATATCACAGGCAAGATGACATGACCTTGATCCCATATCTAGACTTGTTATGTTAGTTTCGATTCCACGTCATATTGCTCGCTGCCTACCACTGAAGATATATAGCCTCTTCATATGCCATGAGCCCAAACACCTTACTCTTTCCTAGCAAATTTGCATGGCTAGGTAGGCTTGCTCAGCTACTAATGTTAGCATTGTTAGTTGCAGGTGTTTATAACTCATGAGTTGCCATGAGCTTGATATCATTATATTAATTTCTGTTATTTATTTAATGTACCTATATATTTGGTAAATGACGGGAGGCCTAGCCTTTTGCCGGGTGTCTTGTTCCGTTATTGCCTCCTTAGTTACCGGTTACCGGTGTTTGATTCCATATTGATCGCTCCTAACACGTTCGGGGTTGTTATGGGGACCCCCTTGATAAATCGCGTAGTGTTAAGGCTTGTCCGGCAGGACCCAACATTGGTACTATTTGCTAATCACTTAATAATAAACTGCATAGGGAATAGCTACCCCGAGGTTTCTTAATCAACAACCCGGGCCAGTGCTCCTCATGAGTGTTGGTCCAAACCAGAGCAGCTTATTACGCTCCCCGGGGCAACTCGGAGTTTTGGCGTGGTAACCATCGCTCATCCGGCGTGTCCTGAGACTGAGATACGCGGCTCTTATCAGGGTCGTCGACACGTCGGGAGGTCCTGCTAGTCTTGTCTTGACTTAGCGGTGTATCTTGCGCACGGAATCCCGGTGAAGCTTTGGTTTCCCCCAGAGTTGAGTTTTTCCTGTAAGGAATCCGACGAGATCACGAGATTCGTGATAGAGGATGCCTTTGCGGCCTGTGTTCGTTTGTGATGGACTAGTTGGAGCACCCCTGCAGGGTTTAATCTTTTCGGAAAGCCGTGCCCGCGGTTATGTGGCAACTTGGAATATTTGTTAACATCCGGTATTAGAGAACTTGAACATAAACTAATAAACATGCCAACTGAGTGCGTAACCGTGACTGTCCCTTCGAAGATCTCTCTTCGATCGGGAACACGGAGGGGTTATGTATGACGTAGGTAGGTGTTCAGGATCACTTTCTGATCAAGTGTTCTCGATCGTTAGCATATACCATTGTCATTTTTCCCTTTGCGTAGGCTAGCCACTTATTCAATCTTAGGATGCAGCAGCCGGAAACACTTCATCCCTTCCTTACCCAATAACATGACTAGGTCTGGCACCAAGGTCTTAGATTGCTGAGTCCCCGTGACTCACGGATTCCTCCGAAACTCCCAGCAGGTACAGGTACCCCAGAGGCAGATGATCCCGATGGCGCCCAGCTGGCGTGGCAGTACGACGAGGAGACAGATCGCCTTTACGTGAACTATCCAGAGGACTGAGCCGTGGTCGTGATCGTGGGCCTGCAGCGGGTAGCATAGCATTTTCCTTGTTTTGTAGTCCGTACCGGAACTACATTGATTGTATCTGCGTTGTACTCTGTATCATTAATAAGAAGACAGTTGAACCGAGATTGTCTACTTTATTTACTATTATGTGCTATGTTTACTTGCTTGCAAAACACTTAGATGCGCTTCTTTCCTATTCGGGGGCCTCGACCCCCAGATCGGAAAGGACCGCATCTTGGTCGTTTCAAGTTGGTATCAGAGCCTTACGACCATAGGAGCCTTTGTGTGATCGTATTTGGCCGAGTCGAGTCTAGTAGATGTTTTGAGTCTTAGTTATATCGGAGAGTAGGTTTCATTTTTCTCCTCTTCTTTGCTCTGGTGAGGCTTCCGTCTTAGGAAATCTTTAACTCTACTCCTTTTCCCGCTCAAATTTTTTTTAGGATCACGCGGGTGTTTGCGAAATCTATATGATTTCGATGTGACGGAATCGTGTCCTGGTACCTCCTATCTGCTCTAAGTATCAGGGGAGTTGAGCTCTAGGGATTATCGCGCACATCGCCATCATTCAGATTTCTGAGTACCTAAGAACGGAGGGTGTTCGTTATTGCTTCAATACGGGTAGTGGTGAGATAACCTCGACGTCCCCAGTACTGGTGTAGATTGTTCGGGGGTACTACCACACTTTGTACCGTTGTGATCACGAGGATCTGTTGTAGACGAAGGTCCGAGATGCTGGTTGTGTGTTGAAGGATGTGATACAGGTGATGGTTTAGATTAGGAGTTGTGTGAAATACTCCTTGTATCCGTGTGCCTGATTGCATGACCAGTTTTTCGGGAATTCATAGGTGGGATATCTGGTAGTATCTTATAGGGCTATCTTCCTACAGACGCTTGATTGAGGTTTGGGAAATCTCGATCATATGTTTGTTCCGAGCAGTTCTAGCTCACACTTGTTCGTTGTGGCCTTATCGGAATTTTGTCGTCTGTTACTTTGAGAATGCACTCTTGCTATGTTGTTCGAGTGCAATGCTAAGTTCTATTCAGATATTCTGTCTTTTGATTCAGCTTATCTTCAAATATTCTGTGGACTAATATGCTGTCCGTCTTCAGGATGGCTCCACCGACTCGTCAGACCCCAGCGCGTGAGGATATGCCTCCTCCACCTCCTCCTCCGCCACCGCCGCCGCCTCCTCCTGCAGAGGCCTGGCAGGCGATGATGGCAGCTACCAATGCAAATACTCAGATGCTGTTACAGTTGATCCAGGAGAGAGCCAATCATCAGCAAGGCAATTTCCAGCAAGGTGGCAATCACTTCGCTAGTCTGAGTCAGTTCCTGTCAAACCAGCCCAGGACGTTCACTTCTTGCGACCAGCCGTTTGATGCGGAAGATTGGATCCGTGATATGAACAAGCATTTTGAGTGTAGCAATGTTCGTCCAGAGGATTGTGTCAAGTTTGCAACATTCCAGTTGAAGGGGCAGGCTTCTATTTGGTGGCAGCAGCTTAAGGACTCCAGAGGTGGCAGGGTGATGTCTTGGGACGAGTTCTGTCGTGACTTCAGGTCCCACTACATTCCTTCCAGTTTTGTTGAGGAGATACGTGAGAAGTTCAGGCGCTTGAAGCAGGGCAGCAATTCTGTGTACAAGTACAATGTTGAGTTCCACGAGCTGGCCCGTTACGCATTGCAGGATGTTCCGGATCAGAAGAGCAAGATATACCAGTTCAGGGGTGGCTTGAAGGAGGATTTGCAGTTAGCACTCGCTTTGCACGATCCTGAGGAGTTTGACAAATTCTATAACTTAGCTCTCAGAGCAGAGGCAGCCTTGCTCAGGGTGGAGAACTCCAAGAAACGTTTCAGAGATTCCAGCTCTTCTTCGACTCAGGTGGTTCAGAAGCAACAGAGGTTTTGGGTTTCTCCTCCTCCTCCTCCTCGGCACTCTCAGCAGCCGAAGCACTCAGGTGGACGTGGTTCTTCCCGCCCACCCAACCCCGGATTCCAGCAGAGGTATCAGCAGCAGAAGCAAGGGCCTCCTCAGATTCAGTTCCGGCAGCCAGCAGAGGTCACTTGTCACAAATGTGGGCAGAAGGGTCACTATGCCAACAAATGCACATCTCAGCTCCGTCTACCGCCTCCTCCTCCAGGCAAACCTCCTAGCAACGCTCTTGTGAAGTTCAACCCCAGATCAGCTCGAGTCAACATGGTGAATGCAGCTGAGGCAGAGAATTCTTCGGATGTGATCATGGGTAATCTCCTAGTCAATGATTTTCCTGCTAAAGTCTTGTTTGATTCTGGTGCTTCGCATTGCTTCATCTCCAAGCCTTTCTTAGCTAAGCATGATATTCCTGCAATTCATTTGGATAGTCCCTTCCGTGTGGTTTCTCCGGGCATGCGCATGAGTTCGTTTATGAGGGTTCCGGATGTTTCTATCAAGATGGACAATTATGCTTTCCTGGCGTCTCCTATTGTCTTGGGCAAGTCCGACATTGATTTGATCCTTGGTATGGACTGGTTGGCCATGAATAAGGCATCAATTGATTGTGAAGCTAAAGAAGTGAAGCTGACCCACTCTTCGGAAGATGTGATTATATTCGCGGCGCACGATGACACAGTCCGCTTGTTCTCCTTGAATGAAAAGGGTGAGATCAATCCCATTGAGCAAGTTCCGGTAGTCTGCGAATATCAGGACGTGTTTCCTGAAGAGTTGCCAGGGATGCCTCCGCACCGTGAAGTGGAGTTCGTCATTGAGCTTGAGCCAGGCACAGAGCCAGTGTGCAAGCGGCCGTACAAGCTGGGTCCAGAAGAGTTGAAGGAACTCAAGAGACAACTCGATGAGCAGGAGCGTTTGGGTTTGATCAGACCAAGCTCGTCTCCGTGGGGATGTGGTGTTCTGTTTGTCAAGAAGAAAGATGGCACGGAACGACTGTGTGTCGATTACCGCCCATTGAACAAGAAGACAATCAAGAACAAATACCCACTTCCGAACATAAATGAGTTGTTCGAGCAGTTGAAAGGTGCTAAGGTATTCTCCGAGCTTGATCTCAGGATGGGCTATCATCAGATTCGCATTCGTGAGGAAGACATTCCGAAGACGGCATTCAGGACCAGTTTTGGCTCATATGAGTATACGGTCATGTCTTTTGGTCTGGCTAATGCTCCTCCGACTTTTTGCCGATTGATGAACTATATCTTCTCGCCATTCAAGAATGAGTTTGTCTTGCTTTATCTCGATGACATTCTGGTCTTTTCTGAGGATGAGGAAGAACATGAGAAACATCTCAGGTTGGTGCTTGATAAACTGAGAGAATACAAGCTTTATGCCAAGTTTTCCAAGTGTGAGTTCTGGCTGAAAGAAGTGGTGTATCTTGGGCATATTATCTCTGCCGAGGGCATTAAGGTTGATCCGTCCAAGGTTCAGGCCATTGTTGAATGGGAACCTCCGCAGAATGTGAAGCAGCTTCGAAGCTTTCTCGGTCTTGCCGGATATTGCAGAAGATTCGTTGAGAACTTCTCCAAAATCGCCAAGCCGCTCTCTAGTCTTCTTCAGAAGGGTGTCAAGTATGTGTGGTCTCCAGAGTGTCAACTGGCTTTTGATACACTCAAAGAGAAGCTTACCTCCACTCCGGTATTGGCTCCTCCGGATGATTCCAAGCCGTACCAGGTCTTTTGCGATGCTTCTCTTCAGGGTTTTGGTGCAGTCTTGATGCAAGATAGGAAGGTGGTTGCTTATACCTCCAGGCAGCTGAAGCCTGCGGAGAAGAACTATCCTGTGCACGATCTCGAGCTAGCAGCTGTGGTGCACGCCTTGATGACTTGGAGACATCTCTTGTTGGAACGTAAGGTTGAAGTGTTCACCGATCACAAGAGCCTCAAGTATATCTTCACTCAGCCTAACTTGAATCTTCGACAAACACGTTGGGTGGAAATGCTCCAGGATTTTAATCCGAGTGTTGAGTACACGCCAGGCAAGGCAAATGTTGTGGCAGATGCATTGAGCAGGAAAGCATATTGCAACAGTCTGATTCTGCAACCTCTCCAGCCGGGTCTTTCTGAGTCTTTCAGGAAGCTCAATGTTCAGCTGGTTCCTCAGGGTTTTCTGGCGAACCTTCAGATCTCTCCTACCTTGGAAGATCAGGTCAGAGCAGCTCAGCTACTTGATACTATGGTGAAGAAGGTCAAGATTGGTGTGGGAAAGAGCCTTCCCAAGTATAAGTGTTTCACTGTGGATGCCAGAGACACTTTGTTTTTCGAGGACCGCCTTGTCGTCCCGAAAGGTGATCTCAGGAAGGTGATCATGGAAGAAGCTCACAATTCTGTGCTTTCTATTCATCCGGGAAGTTCCAAGATGTACCATGACTTGAAGCAGTCGTTCTGGTGGACCCGTATGAAGCGTGAAATTGCTCAATTCGTCAATGAGTGTGATGTATGTCGAAGGGTGAAAGCAGAACATCAAAGACCAGCGGGCCTCTTGCAGCCGTTGCCGATTCCCGAGTGGAAGTTCGATCACATTGAGATGGACTTCGTCACAGGGTTTCCGAAGTCCAAGAAGGGCAATGACGCTATCTTCGTCGTCATCGACAAATTGAGTAAAGTGGCGCATTTCCTTCCAGTCAAGGAGTCCATTTCAGCAGCTCAGCAGGCAGAGTTGTACACCTCGAGGATTGTCTCGTTGCACGGTGTACCCATGATGATCTCATCAGATCGCGGGAGTATCTTCACTTCCAAGTTCTGGGACTCGTTTCAGTCTGCTATGGGCACGAAGATCCGCTTCAGCACAGCGTTCCATCCTCAGACTAGTGGTCAAGTTGAGAGGGTGAATCAAGTTCTTGAGGACATGCTGAGAGCCTGTGTTATCTCCTTTGGCATGAAGTGGGAGGATTGTCTGCCTTTCGCGGAGTTCTCATATAACAACAGTTATCAAGCTAGTTCTGGCAAGGCTCCGTTCGAGATCCTCTATGGAAGGAAGTGCCGTACTCCGCTCAACTGGTCCCAGACAGGCGAGCGTCAGATCCTTGGCAATGATATGATAGAAGAAGCTGAGGAGATGTGTCGGATCATTCGCGACAACCTCAGAGCAGCTCAGTCCCGTCAGAAGAGCTATTATGATAGCAAGCACCGTGACATGTCGTATGAGCTTGATGATTTTGTCTATCTCAAGGTTTCGCCTATGAAGGGTATGCAGCGTTTTGGCATCAAAGGCAAGCTTGCGCCTCGTTTCGTTGGTCCGTTCAGAGTGGTTGGCAAGAGGGGTGACCTCGCGTACCAGCTCGAGCTTCCGTCAACCTTTGCAAATGTCCATGACGTGTTCCATGTTTCTCAGCTTCGGAGGTGTTTCAAGAACCCCGAGCGCACCGTGCATCTTCAGGATATCGATCTCCAGCCTGACCTCTCTTATTGCGAGCATCCAGTTGCGGTTCTCGAGGCGACTGAGCGCAAGACCCGTAACAAGTCTGTCAAGTTTCTCAAAGTGCAGTGGTCGCACCATTCCGATAAAGAGGCTACGTGGGAACGCGAGGATCACCTCCGTTCCGAATTTCCCGATTTCTTTCAGTCTTAGATCTCGGGGTCGAGATCTTCTTTGTAGTGTGGGAGAGTTTGTAGTGCCCCAAGTGTAGAACTTTCCCTTCTTGTAACCTTCCATGTGGGGCCACCTTGTCAGATTTCTTGATGCTATCATTTTGTGCCATGAATTCATGTGTGTTCCCTAGTGCTTACTTCCCTTGCATGCATGAATTACATATCATTCCTTGCCATACTTATGATTGCATGCCATGATCATGTTGCATTTGAGTTTAATAGGAGTAGTGTTGTGGTGTTGTGAGTGCATGTGATCTTGCTAGGGTTAAGTGGTGGTATTGCACTATCTTGTGATGCATGTGATAATGGTGTGTGAGTGTAGGAGTGAGTGCTAGTCATTTTAAGCTCTTGCTATTTAAACTCTTTTCCCCTCCTATTTTTTTTTCCATGTAAAAATTCCTTCTTCCCAAAGATGATGCTAAAATGTCTAGTGGGTGGATAAAATGTGCTTATGAAGGGGTGCAATTTTACTGATTTGACTCTTTGATTTTAGTGGTGCAAATAAATTCAAAACAGTAGCTTAAATTACTGTTTTGCATTGATTTCAAACTTCTCCAAATATTGCATTCCTATTTTTCCCTATTGGGCAAAAATTCCTTAAGTCCAGCAGGATTTTCCTTTTGATTTTTGCCTCAGTAGATTATTTTGTGGGTTATTTTCTTGAGTGTGTTTAAATACTAAATAGGAATCCCCTCCCCAATTTTTTTCCTTCCTCCTGGGCAGCTTGGGCCTCTTTCCTCCCTCCTGGCCCAGCGGCTCCCTCCAGAGAGAGCCCACGCGAGGCCTCTCCTCTCTTTTCCTTCTTCACGGCGTCCTCCTCCTCCCCTCGCTGCCTGCTTTCCGTCAGAACGTGTGAGAGAGAGAGAGCTGACGGCGCCGTGAGCAGCACGTCGAGGTCCCCCTATAAGACGCGTTGGCGTCCATGCCCGAAGCCTAGGGTTCCTCTTCTCCCCTCAGCCGCCGCCGCCACCTCTCCCAAACCCATCTCGTTCCCATCTCTCTTCCTTCTTCTCTGTCAGGTAAGACAGCAGAGAGAAGCAGGACAGAGAGCAGAAGGCGTCGCCGGTGGCGTCGCGCCCCGCCTCCGTTCGCCGCCGTCGTCATGCCTGGGAGCACGGGGTGGATCCCCGCGATCCATTCCCGGCACTAGGGGTCCCGAGGGCCGACCACATCGCCGGACCCGAGCTCGTCTAGGCCGTGCCCGCGGTGTCCCGCCATATCTCCTTCGGTTCTGCAGTCGGGTCTCCTCGTCGACGGCCTGCTTCCCTTCGGCGCTCCTCCTCCCTGTTCGGCGCCCCATCTTCCCCCAAGGTGAGGCCGCGTCCTCCTCCTTCCTTCCTCCTCCGCGGTCCGGCTCGTTCCCGGCGTGGTGCGTGCTTCTCTGTTCCCTAGCAGCGGTTTAGTAGGATGCAGTAGCGCGGCTTGTTCTGCAGTGCAGAGTGTGTGCGTGCTAGCGCTGCGCAGAGGGGCTTCCTCCCCCTCGTGGTAGCTGCCGTGGCCAGGCTGGATCCCTCGCCGTGTTGAGCCGTATTGAGTCCCCATGGCGTCTTCTCTGTTACCGGTGAGCAGCAGATTTCGCAGGGCATAGCAGTCAGTCGGGAGTGTTAGCTCACCTAGTTTCAGACTCTCTTCTCTGTCAGTAGACGAGTCATAGCCGAGTGGTAACTAGCATGGTGCGCCTGTAGGAGGGCGTGGGTTCGAGTCCCCCCCTCGGCGCCTTTTGTTCCTTGTTTTGATTTATTCCTGCAGGTAGATTACCTTGTCCTTTTTTCCTTCTCCTGTTAACATCAGTAACAGCAGCGCAGTGGTAGATGGTGTTTGTGTTATCGTCAGGTGCAGGGTTCGAATCCCATGCGTTGCACCCCCTTTTTATCTTGCTTGTTTTCCTTTCTGATTTGCAGTAGGGCAGCACAACAGAGTTTAACCTCTGTTTGGGTCCTTCTCTATCGAGCCCAGGGGCATAGCAGAGTGGATGGGTGCAGTAGAGAGCATCAGGAGGTTCAGGGTTCAAATCCTGACCCCTCTTGCTATTGTGTTCTGTCCTTGTTGTTTTTTTTTCTTCTGCTACATTTTTTTAAAACACCCTTCTTACTATTGCTGATCTTGTGCCTACCAAAGGTGGCCATGGAATTATGTATTTTTTTTTCTCGTTGCTGTTATAGTTGTGCTAGGTGATGTAGTGTGTGTGGTTGTGCTTGTGAAAGATGTGCATGTGAGTGTGTTTCCCTTGTGCTTGGAGTGGGCTCTTGCACCATGTGGGGCTAGTAGATTGTGATGTGTGTGCATTAGCTTGTGGTAGCTCTAGTATAGATATGTGTGTGAGAGCCTCACCCATGGCAAGGCATGAAGAGCATTGATGTGCTCATGAGTGGTAGTGTGTGGTGTTGTCGGATTCATTTAGGGAGTGTAGCTATTGTATGCTCTAACTAGTTCTAGTAGGACTAGATTTGTGTCATGCTAGATATGTGGGTGGTGTGGACCTCCCCACCTTTACAAGTGGTGCACCTCCTCATGTTTCATATGAGAGAGGGCATATTGTGTGTGTGGGGTTGGCTCATGTGTGTTGGAGTTGTTGGTGTGTATGACACAAACATGGGGTTCAAACCCCCATGTCACTTTGTCATTGTGCACATGAAACCCTCCTATGTATTGTCATCTTAGAAGAATACCTTATGGATTTGCATTTTTACTTTGTTGAAAGTTTGGGCCTTGTTCCCATGGTATAGAAGGAGCCCTAAGGCATGGGTCTTGGTGTGCTAGTTGTAGGGGTTTGTGCTCAATACCATAGTGGTGTCAAACACCTCTTGGGAACTTGTGTGTGCAAACTATGCCTAGACAAAGTGGGCATGTGGTTGGAAAATTCCAGATTTTTGAACCCTGAAAATTTCACTAAGTCTGGAATGCTGAAAACATTTTCTTCCCCTGTAGATAAGGTTGTTCTGGTCATTGTGGTGGAAACTGGACTTAGTTCACTGCTAGTGTTTTGAACCTGGTATGTTTGTGAAGCTTCCTATCAATTTTCAAGTCATTTGGTGTCCAGTAGCTTGTGTTTTGATTGCAGTCAAAAAGCTTCAGAACAGAAACAGAAACTCAGGTGCAGGAATTTTCACTAAGTCCCTGAGAACTGATGGTTTTGGGAAAGTTTGTGGCCTTGTATCTTCTAGAGTTTAATTCCTTTTGCTGTGATTCTTGCTGGAGTTGGTAGTATTCTTGGTTGGCAACATCCACATATATTATTTGTCATGTTTGAAGACCTGTAGCTATGTTGCATGTTGCTCTCAAACAGCTAAGATGCAGAAACTGGCAGATTGCGTAGTTTTGACATTTTGTTCAAAGTTTGCGTTTAATTGTTGTTGGAGTGTTCTACCTTGCTCCATTTCATTCATGTTGGGTTCATATATGTCTTGGCAACCTGGGAACACCAGATTTGTGCCAATTGTGTGTGTGGTGATGAATCTTTCACGTAGGGCTTCATAACGGTTTCGTTGATTCCCGTTGATCCGTAGCTCCGTTTGCAAAGTTCTTTAAATGGTTTTGCACCGTTTTTACGAGATGCATCTGTTCATATCATTCCCATTCATGTCCAAATATTTTAGTGCAAAGTTCTGTCCCGGAACTTGTTGTAGTTATTCGTGCTTGTGCTAGTGTTAGAAATAGTGGTGCATGCTCAACTTTCATCTCATGCATCATGTGAATGGTGCATTTCTTGGTGCTGCTGTTCATTGGCTGCCATTCTTGTGTTGGGTAGCACCGGGAGCGGAGACCGATTACGTGGAGTCAGGAGAGTACGTGCAGGACGATCCAGAACCATTCCAAGCTGAGGATATCACAGGCAAGATGACATGACCTTGATCCCATATCTAGACTTGTTATGTTAGTTTCGATTCCACGTCATATTGCTCGCTGCCTACCACTGAAGATATATAGCCTCTTCATATGCCATGAGCCCAAACACCTTACTCTTTCCTAGCAAATTTGCATGGCTAGGTAGGCTTGCTCAGCTACTAATGTTAGCATTGTTAGTTGCAGGTGTTTATAACTCATGAGTTGCCATGAGCTTGATATCATTATATTAATTTCTGTTATTTATTTAATGTACCTATATATTTGGTAAATGACGGGAGGCCTAGCCTTTTGCCGGGTGTCTTGTTCCGTTATTGCCGCCTTAGTTACCGGTTACCGGTGTTTGATTCCATATTGATCGCTCCTAACACGTTCGGGGTTGTTATGGGGACCCCCTTGATAAATCGCGTAGTGTTAAGGCTTGTCCGGCAGGACCCAACATTGGTACTATTTGCTAATCACTTAATAATAAACTGCATAGGGAATAGCTACCCCGAGGTTTCTTAATCAACAACCCGGGCCAGTGCTCCTCATGAGTGTTGGTCCAAACCAGAGCAGCTTATTACGCTCCCCGGGGCAACTCGGAGTTTTGGCGTGGTAACCATCGCTCATCCGGCGTGTCCTGAGACTGAGATACGCGGCTCTTATCAGGGTCGTCGACACGTCGGGAGGTCCTGCTAGTCTTGTCTTGCCTTAGCGGTGTATCTTGCGCACGGAATCCCGGTGAAGCTTTGGTTTCCCCCAGAGTTGAGGTTTTCCTCTAAGGAATCCGACGAGATCACGAGATTCGTGATAGAGGATGCCTTTGCAGCCTGTGTTCGTTTGTGATGGACTAGTTGGAGCACCCCTGCAGGGTTTAATCTTTTCGGAAAGCCGTGCCCGCGGTTATGTGGCAACTTGGAATATTTGTTAACATCCGGTATTAGAGAACTTGAACATAAACTAATAAACATGCCAACTGAGTGCGTAACCGTGACTGTCCCTTCGAAGATCTCTCTTCGATCGGGAACACGGAGGGGTTATGTATGACGTAGGTAGGTGTTCAGGATCACTTTCTGATCAAGTGTTCTCGATCGTTAGCATATACCATTGTCATTTTTCCCTTTGCGTAGGCTAGCCACTTATTCAATCTTAGGATGCAGCAGCCGGAAACACTTCATCCCTTCCTTACCCATTAACATGACTAGGTCTGGCACCAAGGTCTTAGATTGCTGAGTCCCCGTGACTCACGGATTCCTCCGAAACTCCCAGCAGGTACAGGTACCCCAAAGGCAGATGATCCCGATGGCGCCCAGCTGGCGTGGCAGTACGACGAGGAGACAGATCGCCTTTACGTGAACTATCTAGAGGACTGAGCCGTGGTCGTGATCGTGGGCCTGCAGCGGGTAGCATAGCATTTTCCTTGTTTTGTAGTCCGTACCGGAACTACATTGATTGTATCTGCGTTGTACTCTGTATCATTAATAAGAAGACAGTTGAACCCAGATTGTCTACTTTATTTACTATTATGTGCTATGTTTACTTGCTTGCAAAACACTTAGATGCGCTTCTTTCCTATTCGGGGGCCTCGACCCCCAGATCGGAAAGGACCGCATCTTGGTCGTTTCACCCCCCCCCCCCCGACCTAATCAGCACAGGATTTCAATGAGGAATAAGAATGCTCACACATCAACACCATGCCATAACCAATGTTTAGATGACCAAAGAATTAACATCCTTTAACTATTGATATTTTTACTAACCAACAACCATGCACTCACACCCTTTGATATTACCACAGCAATACCATTAACCCACAATTTCTCCTTTATGTGCTACATGTGGTTTTTATTATGGACTCTTTGAATACCCATTATTTTCGGACTAGTCTTATAACCCATGCAAATTACCATCGCTATATTATCTCTCAAACAAATTTGAGTGAAGAACGATAGTGCGATTATTTCTATAAAATCTATATGTCACCATGCTCTAAAAGATATAAGTGAAGCACTAGAGCAACTGCTTAGCTCAAAAGATATAAGTGAAGCAGAAAGAGTATTCTAATAAATCATGGTGAACATGTGTATCTCTCAAGTGGGTGTGTCGAGCTAACAATGATTGTGGAAAACTAAGAAAAAATAAAACTATAATACACAACTCTCTAAGTAAAACTCATATCATGTTATGAATAAAAATATAGCTCAAAGTGACATACTGATGGATTGATACGAAAGAGGGGATAATTTTTGGGCCATACCCAAGCTTAGGCGCTTGAGTATCACCTAGAATTTGACTTGGGGTGCCTTGGGCATCCCCAAGCTTAGGCTCCTGTCGCTCTTTATTCCCTCATCCATCTTTATAACACCCAAATCTTGAAAACTTTAGCACACAATACTCAAGAGAAAACTCGTCGCATTAGTTAGTAGGATAGGCAAACCGTGAACATTATGTACTGTTATAAATTGATTCATATTTTATTATTGCATAATTTCCTGTACTCTAACTTCTCCATGACTTATACACCCCGATATAATTCATAGCATCATCAAAACAAGCAAACTATGCACGTGAAAAAACAAAATTTGCCTAAAACAGAACAGTTTGTAGTGCTCAACACACACACCGTACTTATGTAATTCCAAAAATTCTGAAATATTAGGAAGAACTAAGGAATTTGTATGAAAATACTTTGTAAATAATTTAAATCAAAAATATGTCCTAGTAAAATCAGAGAAATTGTGCACCAAACGCAAATTTGTTTGTCTTTGCACCATATCAATTCTACTTATCATTCAAATCATTCTGAAGGCTTTACTTGGCACAAATACTAATGTAAGCATCAAAACACAATCATTAAAATAGAAATAATCCTGTTATATCACATAAATAGAAAGTAGAACAATAAAAGTAAGGTAACTATTAGGTTGCCAGCCAACTAGCGCTATTGTTTTACGACCCTAGCTAGACATAATGCATATGATCAACTGTTGGAATAATCACGAGAAAATTCATATAGATATAATCATATTTCCTTATCTAAGAAGCAAGTTTTCTAACCTGTAAGCAAAATTAATTGAAAGTACTAAACTTCACAACACAAGGTTTCGTAAGATCTATCTCGAAAGGAAGAGGAGGCTCTTCCTTACGCTTTTCATAAGTAATAGTCAACTCTTCATTGTATAGGTTTCGATGAAGGTACTTCCTTAATTCTTTCTCAAGAACATGACCAAACCCAAGATTTGGTATAAAAATTCATCATTATGTTTAGAAATTTTATCAACTAAGACATTAGGTGGGACCCTTTTTCTAAGGTTCTCATCATAAGCAACATAATCCGTTGATCTCAACTTCCTTATTTCTTCCAAATCATAAAGTATTCCTTCTATAGGTGGTCACTCACCATTGACCCTATAATGAGAAAATATTTCTCTAGCTTGATGCACGATGTGATTGAACTCATGAACCGTAAATATTTTTACTAAGCATTTACTAGGAGCATCATGGATATTAGAGAATTCTAGAAACAACCATTGTATGAAGGGATGCATATGAACAAATTGT
Organism: Hordeum vulgare subsp. vulgare; assembly: GCF_904849725.1. Taxonomy (NCBI): domain Eukaryota; kingdom Viridiplantae; phylum Streptophyta; class Magnoliopsida; order Poales; family Poaceae; genus Hordeum; species Hordeum vulgare. Next base: position 296,823,136 of record NC_058518.1, on the reverse strand, counting down.
CTTTACAATTCAGCTATAAGAAAAGTTATAGCATCTGCATAACTAGTAGTTCTAGCAATAATAGATCCTCCTATCAAGGGTAATGAGCCAGCACAAGTGAAAAAGTCTGGAATTACACTTTTCCCAATAATATTACCACTACCTATGCGGAATTTCTTTTTGCGTAATAGGTTGTCCTTTAGAAGGACCGTCATCCGCAAGGTTACTAAGTTTTTCTTTGGAAACTTCATCAAAATTTCTAATAACATTCTCATTGTATGGTGAAGTTGGAGGATCTAGGGCATGTGCACTAGTGGCAGGAGTACCTTTAATTTTAGACTCAGACATGATAGCAACTTCAAGCAGGCCGAACAATCAAACTAGCAACGGTAAATATTTTTGCATTTTTGATTTTATAGCAAGCAAAATATAACAACAAATAAAAATTAGAACAAGTTAATGATAATTTGTGAGAAGGTACTTGAATAGACCCGAGGGCCATAGTGATCTGTAGTGGCTTCTCTCTCGAAGAAGGCATGTGGTGGGTAAACAAATTGTTGTTGGGAAATTGATAGAAAAGCGCATAGTTATGCAATATTTATTCATGGTAATGATCATGTGTATATATGCATGACATCCATAAGCAAGTAGACCGACTCTTGCCTGCATCTACTACTATTACTCCACCCATCAACAACTATCCAGCATGCATATAGAGTATTAAGTAAAACATAGTAATACTTGGACAACAATGACTATATGTAGAAATAGTAAACTCAATTAATATGAATGAACCCCATCGTTTTGTCCTTAGTGGAAGCAATACAAATACGTGCCCTGTCCCCTACTTTGTCACTGGGTTATATAGCACCGCAAGATCAAACCGACTACAACGCACCCCTCTCACTCAAGATAGATCAATCTAGTTGGTCAAACCAAATCAATAGATTGGAGAGATTTGCGAAAATATAATAATCATGCAAATATGAATCAAATAGTAATTCATAGAAGACTCGAATATTTTTCATGAATAATCTAAACATAAACCCCCAATTCACTGGATCCCAACAAATGGAGTGCATAAAGTTATTACATCGAATAGATCACCATGGAGATGTGATTATATTTGTATTGAAGAACATAGAGATAGAGAAAGCCATCTAGGTACTAGCTATAGACCCGTAGGTCTGTGGTGAACTAATCACACATCACCATGGGACCAACAAGGATTATGTAGAGGCTCTCCGTGTTTGATCCCCTCTTCGGCAGGGCACAAAACAGGGCTTCAGATGGGCACATGGTAGAATGGAAGCTTGCGGCGGCGGGGAAAGTGTTTCGAGAGTTCCCTCAGGGTTTTTGGAATATATGAGAATTTATAAGCTAGCGGACGAGGTCAGGACAGCCTAGAGGGGCCGACGGGCTCACAAGCTAACAGGGTGTGACCACCCCCATGGGTGCGCCCTGTTGGCTTGTGGGGCCCTCGTGCGGCCCCCAATCTTCTCTCGAAGCTTTCACATCTTCTTTTGGTGTAGAAAAAATCATGAAAATATTTCATGTTATTTGGACTCTGTTTTGTACTGTAAACTTGAAAAGCTAAAAACATATAGAAAACAACAACTCGCACTTGCCACTGGGTAAATAGGTTAGTGCTCAAAAATAATATGAACCGACAAATAAATGCCCAAAAAGTATCCTATAATGGTAATATTATAGCATGAAACATTTAAAAATTATAGATACGTTGGAGACGTATAAAAAATCTCACCAACTCCATGGCTGCAAGAGAAGCCACAATGGTGGCACGGAATGCATAGATCTACATCAGATTATGCCGCTTTGAGGAGGCGCATCTGGAGTGGTGGAGGGCAGCATTTATAGGCAATGGACTCGACTCCACCAACTCTTCAGCAGGCTCCTCCTACTGTGGCTCTTACTGAACGCTCAATTTTGCTGGAAGTAGTACAAAGCCCTTCCGTGGTAGCATTTAGGGGCTATTTTGTTCAGTTCATCTAGCAATAGATATGGTTGAACTGTAGTGTGTACTTTAAATTAGCTAGTATATATAGTTGAACTAGCTATTTCAGTACGTGGTTGGGAACAATTGGGCAAAAGTTTGTTTGGTTCAGCTGTCGAGATGAACTGTTTTGTACAAATACGAGTGCTCAAACTATGAATGAAATGTTTGTTTTGTGAATTTGAGTTGCAAATTGCACCGTAATAGTGATTTTCTTCCTACAAAACTTGACATATGTCAGTGCTGCAATGTTAGCAAACGCCAATGTTACTAGATCGACAAATGCCAATATTTCCAATGTTACAGATACAAATCTTCCCGGATTGTCTCTACTAATCACAAGGGTCATCGTAGAGAAATGTTTGTGATAATGCGATGCACTAATCCTTTGCGTCAATCTATCACTTGGCTTACTCGCAAAGGAAACATAATTGTTGATCTGCAAACGAGTATTCAATCTGAACCGTTTGTGATGAGTGTTTATTCAGAGAAAAACATTGATGTTTTTTATTTACTTTGATTACTATGTGAATTGAGAGATAAATACTTAATTGATACAACCATAGATTTCATTCAGTCAAACTTTGACTTTACATTCATACGATCGAGACACAATATAAAGAAAACTAGTTGCGTGAGGGGCGGCGACATCCTGCGCCGATGTTGTCGTGCTCCGGGGTGTCATACGTCTCCAATGTATCTATAATTTTTTATTGTTCCATGCAATTATATTATCATTCTAGGATAGTTTTTGAGTAATAATTTACCAATTTATATTATTTTTTAGCACTGACCTATTGACCCAGTGCCCAGTGCGAGTTGTTGTTTTCTGCGTTTTTTTACTTTTTAGGTTTATAGTACCAAATGTAGTCTAATTGTCGTGAAGCTTTTTTATGATTTTTTCTCAACCAAAATAAGACCTAGAAGTGTCCGCAGAAGACCGGAGGACCCACGAGGGAGGCACAAGCCAACAGGGCACGACCAAGTGTGTCGACGCGCCCTGATGTCTAGTCCCTTCCTGGTGGCCCTCCTACCCTAGTTCTTCGGTCTATAAATTCACATATATTCCAAAAACCCTAGGGGGGCATTCCAAAACACTTTTTCCACCATCGCAAGTCTTTGTTCCGCCGTGATCCCATCTGGAGCTCCATTTTGGCACCATGTCGGAGGGGGGTCGATCATGGAGGGCCTCTTCATCAACCTTGATGTCCTCATGATGATGTGTGAGTAGTTTACCATAGACCTACGATACCTTAGTTAGTACCTAGATTTCTATCTCTCTCTCTCTCTCTTTATCTTCAATACAATGATCATTGCATCTTCACTTTGACCTATCCGATGTAATTCTTTTGTGTGGTGCCTTTGTTGGGATCCGATGAATTCTGAGTTTACGTTCAGATTATTCATGATAAAATTTGAGTCTTCTCTTAAATCTTTGTGATTCTTATGTGCACAATCATTATAGCTTTGTAAATCTCTCTGATCTATTGATGTGCTTTGGCCAAGTAGATTAATCTTTCTTCCGTGAGAGTGGTGCTTTGTAGTGCGTTCAATCGGACGGGTTTCTACATCCCAGTGAGAAAAGGGAACAATATACATCTTTGTATTGATTCTACTAAGGATAAAACGATGGATTTAGTTCATATTGATTGAATTTTATTTGTCTACATCATGTCATCATTCTCCAAGCATTACTCTATTTTTCATGAACCTAATACATAGAGACGCAAGCATAGAAGCGCTTTTGAAGTGGAGTGATAGTAAAAGATGCAGGGAAGAGTTGGCCTATTTGCTGATGTGCGTGATGCCTATATACACATGATCATTGCAGTGGATAAAGATTGCATAACTATCCGCTTTTATGCCAATTCCCAACAGTAATTTATTTACCCATCGTATGATTACTTTCATAAGAGATGCCACTAGGGAAAACTATGACATCGGGGTCTATTTACTTATATATTTACAAACGCTACAATACCTTTCTGTTCTCATTTACTTTTCATTTTATTTTGCAATTTATTATTATCTACGAGCAACCACACTACTTATAAGCTTGCGAATACCGAGTCCAAGGGGATTGACAAACCTCTTGCCTGTTGATACGTCCATTTTGCATCATGGTTTGTTATTGATATTTATTTTATTATTGTCCATTATTTCCTATTATCATAAAATTCTTATACCCTTTTCCTCTGAATATGCAAGGTACATCACAAAGAGGGAAATATCTCGAAACGGGAATTCTAGACCGGGAACCCAAGAAAAAAGGCAGAAAAATCGCTAGACTCCAAATGACTTCAAACTTCATGGAGATTTTTCATAGAATATTTGAGAATTATTAGGACAAAAATATACCAGAGGGGGGCCACCTACTGGGCACAAGCGAACAGGGCGCGTCTACTACCCTCGGTGCGCCGTGATGGCTTGTGCGCCCACTCCCCACAGTTCAACAGGCCTCCCAACCCCCTCTTCTCCTATATGGTGTGTTTTACCCTATAAAAAATCATAATAAGTCTATCAGGACGAAGCGCCTCCGTCTCGAGGCAGAAATCTGGGCAGAGGCCCTTTTGCACTCCGACAATCAGATTTTGTCGGGGAAATTCTTCTCCGAGAGGGGGCGATCAAAGACATCGTCATCACCAACGCTTCCTCCTTCGTGGTAGGACCAATCTTCATCAATATATTCACTAGTAGCATCTCATCTCCAATCCTAGTTCATCTCTTGTATTCAATCTTTGGCCCAAAACCTCGGATTGGTACATGTGGGTTACTAGTTGTGTTGATTATGTAGTTGATGCTTGTTGGAATACTTGGTGGAAGATATTATGTTCATATCCCTAATAATTATGATTATACCTCTAATCTGTAACATGTTGATGAGGTGTGAGTAGTTACTATTGTTCATGAGGACATGGGAGAAGCCTTGTTATAAGTAATCTTGTGAAGTTGGTTTTCGCTCGATATTTTGATGATATGTATGTTGTTACTTCTCTTAGTGGTGTCATGTGGACGTAGACTACATGACACTTAACCATGTTATGGGCCTAAGGTAAATCATTGTGGAGAAAAAAGTAGATGATGGGTTCCTAGAGTAACATAAGCTTAAACCCCAGTTTATGTGTTGCTTCATAAGGGGCCGATTTGGATCCACATGTTTCATGCTATGGTTAGATTTATCTCAATTCTTCTTCATAGTTGTAAATGCTTGCGAGAGAGTGTAATAATAAGTAGGTTGTTAGTTCAAGTAAGAATAACACATTAGCACCGGTCCACCCACATATCAAATTATCAAAGTAGCGAACGTGAATCAACTCAACATGATGAACATGACTAGACAGAAATTCCCATGTGTCCTCGGGAGCGCTTGCTTAATATAAGAGTACTTTAAGGCATGTACTTTGCTATAAAAAGGATTTGGCTACCTTGGTTCACCTTTGTTACTATTTTCACTTGTTACTTGTTATGAATTATCTTGCTACAAAACTATCTAGTATTGTTACTCACAGCACTTGCAGAGAATACCTTGCTGAAAACTGCTTGTCATTTCCTTTTGCTCCTTGTTGGGTTCGACACTCTTACTTACCAACAGGATTACGATTGATCCCCTATACTTGTATCTCATCATGAATATTTTCTAGCGCCGTTGTCGGGGAGTGAAACGCCTTTGGTAAGGAAACATTTTCTGCATGTGCTGAAATTTACTGTAGCTTGTCACTATGAATGGTCACCCTTTGACTCGCTTGTTCAGGCCATCTTTGCCTTGAATGGAAGTTGAAGAAGTTGTTTCTCAACCTACTGAGCCTACTGAAAATATTTATTATGAGATTTCTTCGGGTATGGAAGAGAAACTGCTAGCTAATCCTTATGATGGTTCAACTCATCCTCATTACCATTTGATATATGCTGATGAGATTTGTGGATTGTTTAAACTTTCAGGTCTACCCAGAGAAAAAGTTAAGAAGAAAGTTTTCCCTTTATCTTTGGAGGTAAAATCATTAAGGTGGTACATGCTATTGTATGGTATTGGATCATGGGACTGGAATCGCTTGAAGCTGGAATTTCGTCCGAAGATTTATCCTGTGCTGTCGGGACCCCGATCCTAAGTCATAGGAACCCGGCCTGTAACACATCACATCACTTTGCAGCCTCACGCACGGTAAACCCCACGTCTTCCACCTTACCTTGGTCGGGACCATTTGCGTCTTTTGGCTCACGTATATGAATGTGTCGCTAGCATTCAAACGACATAGAACCCGGGTCGACATGACTAGTTATATACCCAAGTGATACATCCGTACAGGGACAGGCATACATAACCCAGCAAAGCAGGTGTCAGTCATCAGCGTGTGTAGACGAGTCGTAGCAAGATACAAGGACTCCATTACACCGCGTGACATTTCCCCGACGGGACAAACACATCAGCAAAGAAGGATACATGTCGGTCAATCAATGTGTCCGGAGCAGTAGCACGCTACCAAACCTCAGTGCAAGCACAAAGAGGCATTTCCCCTAAAGAGTAGTACTAAAGGAACACAACTAGGTGTCGAATCCCACACATATAATGCATTTCATAACATACATACAGTATGCACAATATGTGTAGATACAACATGGCATCACAACATAACTCTATGACTCAAGATTTTATTAAAGACACATAAGAGTCAACATATTATGATATGACAAACAGGGGTCTAGTGACCCGACACTCAAGTCATACAAACATCAAGCGGAAGCATAACATGTCTGGGTACACACATCTACTAAAAGTGGTTGGAAGAGCCTGAAAACTACAACGACCCTACCAAAGGAACCAGACCTCTGTCTGGGATTTCCAAGCTATTCCGGTCAACATCGAACACATACCGTAGAAACCTTTAATGGGACTAAATCTTCTCTGCAAAAACATAAATAAAGCAACCGTGAGTACAAAGGTACTCAGCAAGACTTACATCAGAACTATCTACATATGCATCATGTAACAATGAAAGGATTGTGGGGTTTGATTGCAGCAGGCCAACTTTGACTCTTGGCTAACCTGTACTACGACTACAAGTTCTTTCTTTGGGGTGGGATAGCACACACGATTCCACATATTCACCAATCAATACACCACTATGGATCCACTCTCGTCTCCCTACGAGAAGGCCATCCATAACACTCACACTTATGTTGCATGTTTTAGAGTATCCATTTAAATTGTCTATGTACCACGTAATGTTTCCAAGTAGTCCATATCCGAGGACGCGGCTATTCGAACAGATTAAATCACCCTGCAGGGGTATACTTCTTCACACATGCTCTCACCACTTAGCACCATATGCACGTCATGCATCTCGACAACCTTCAAGCGGAAGCATTGGCGTGGGTGTCGGCCACGACCGTTAACCACACAAGACCCTAGTCTAGTTTTATTGCCTATTTGAGACTGAACCCGCAAGGAAGTCCGGCAGAAGTTTCCTTAACGGCCCCAAAGGATGTGCGCAGGGTTCCCAAGCCCACCATTCGGGTGCCACTTGGTACACCGTGCCACTGTGTATCTACCGCAGAGTAGCCTACCCCGTCGGGCAGAGCTAAACACGGCCGCAAACACTTTTCCTACAAACACCAGAATCAAGTTGCAACTCCTGGACAGAGATCTGGGCGATTAATAAGCCAAGAGGGTCAATTAAGTATCCCAATGTGTGGTAGTATCTTGTCTTGGATAACATACACACAACTCAGTTCTTAAGGACGGTCCCAATGAGACAACCCACCATGTACTCCTACATGGCCTCTCATCTCTACCTTTACCAAATCGGATTCACACCTTTACTCTCACAGTGTAGGACATGAACACAACCATTCCGGTTCATCGACCAGATGGATCAGAACCGACACGACTCTAAGCATAGCAGCCACAGTAAGCAAGCATGGATGAGTAAGCACAACAAGGCTCAAGAAGTTGCTACTCATGCTAAGTGGTTTCAACTATTTACTATGGCAAAATCAAGTCATGCACAGGAATGGGTTCAACTACCGAGAACATGTAACAGTTGAATCGTGTTTGCCCTAATGCAATAAAAGAGATCAGGAGAGAGAGAGTGGGTTCATATCAGTATGCTCAAGGGGGTTTGCTTGCCTGACACGTCTGAAGATAGCAATGAGTCTTCATCAATGTCAACGATCAAATCGTCGGAACCATCGTCTACCGAGAGGGAACGGCACCGGCAAACAAGAAAGAACAATAATTACTTCACGAAAATGCAACACTATGATGCATGATCATGATATGAAAATGAGAAGTGGCAGGGCTAATATAGCTACCATTTCTTAAGTTGAATCTGGTTTGAATTAGAATTCAAATACATTTTAAGCAAGGTATTTTCCAAATACCCTTTTAATTGATTCGATCTAATGCTTAGGCATAACTTGTTTTATCATGCATGAAGATGGCATATTGAGGTAGTGAGTTTTCCTAGCTTAATGTTTGGTCTTATTGATTGAAGTGGAATTCAAATATATATCAAATTCCAACTCCAAACTATTTATTAAATTTACCCTAATCACCATTTTGCCTACTTGGTAATGTTAACTTTCTCAAACATGCATGAAAATCCATAATCAGATTCCTTGAATTTTTCTGATCATTTTTCATATATAAATTATTTTCATCTGATTTATATTTTATTTTCTAGGAATTTTTGAAGTCTTACTATTATTGTGGAATTATTTTATAACAGAAAATTACTTATTGCGTCACCTCTACATGAGCTAGTCAACTGGCTTGGGTCAGGTCAAACCTGACACCCACGGCCCACCGATCAGTGACACAGGGCTAATCTCCGGTCAAACCAATGGCTAACCTGGCTTTGAGCCCATGTGGGGCCCTCTGTCAGTGACTAGGGGGGCTATTAGGGGTTAATGACTAGCCACGTCGGCCCCCACCGGAGGGTGGTCGCCGTCGACCATAGCCGCGGCGGAGGGCTCGCCGGAGTTGGCCTATCCGAGGCTACAAGGCAACAAATCAAGCGTGGTTTGCGGCTACGCAAAGCTGGCGAAGCGGCCGTTCTTCCAACGGTAAGCAAGGAAGCTAGGGTGGCCAGAGGAGGTGCCAGCGGCGAGCTTGCGCGGCGGTGGGATTCGGCCGATGCAGGGAGTGGGGCTACGGGGCAAGGGAGAGCCTGGGAGGAGAGGGGAAGGGGTAGGGGCTCACTGCAGCTCCATATTTAGCATCGGGGAGGACAAGGTCGGCCTGTAGCCGACGAATCGATGGCGGCATCTGACGGACGGAGATGGGGAAGACGGCGGTGAAGGCGGCGCTCCGAGGCCTTCGGGCTCGATTACTTTTGCAGGGAGGAACAAGGCGACGAGGCCATCCTTCTGAGCTTCTCGGAGAGGCGAGGGGAGGTCGGAGTCTACGGCTGCGACGGACGGCGACGACGGCCTCGCTGGGATCCGGGGAAGAGAGAAGAAGAGATATGGGGGGAGAGACCAGAGAGGGGGATGAGCTTGAGGGGGTCTAGGGGTGCCTCCAGGCGCGGAGATAAGCATGGGGAGGCGAGCAGGAGGTGGCCAAGACTTACGCATGTTCGACAGCGAGCTGCGTGCCTGCTGTGGCGAGAGGAGGAAGACGGCTCTACCCCTGGTGGGCTCGGCCAGGCGACACATAAGCCACGTAAGGTTTTTTTCTTCTTTTTTTCCTATTTTATAATTTTCTGACATTTGTTTTTTATTTGTTTTGGCTCCAACCCTAGGCCAAAAATATTGAAATCATTTGTGGGGTTTTCTTTGTACTATTTCCAAGTTCCACAAAAAGATTGAGTATTTTTGAAATAACTAAATATTTATAGTTATTTGTTTTGGCAATTTCCAGTGCCTTTTGTGGATTACTTTAAATGTCAAAAGTGATTGAAAATAAAAGTCATCACTGAAATGTTGTTTCCAACATTTATCTGAAAAGATGAACATTTTTAAAAACCATTTTGGGTTCATTAAAAATCACACTTAATAGAATTTCCTTTAGTGACGTGAGGTGCCAGGGTTTTATTAGTCCAAATATCAGAAACATTTGGGTTTAACATGATGCAAGATGGTGATGCAACTAATTGCAAGTAATTAATCTAGGGCTATGACAACTCACCCCCACTAAACAAGAATCTCGTCCCGAGATTCAAGCGTAGTCGGGAAGAGGAAGAGGGGACACTAATCTATCGAAATCTTCACGATCCAATTGCCCTTCTCGAAGATGTTGATTCGTTGCATCAGGTTGATCTTGACATCTTTGTCTTTGAGGTCTTCATCTAACACGACGACAAGAACAGAAAGGCTCTACAAGATTCGATCTCCTCAAAGATCGAGCAACTCAAGATCAACTCATAGAATAAGACGTAGGAATGTCCCTTGAGCTGAGACACCAAACACACATGACGAAAACGAGGAAATGAGGCATACGGCAGAGGTTCAATTGGTAGGCAACAATTGCATGCTTAAAATATATGGAGACGAGGTTTCAAAGTAGCGAGGAGTTAAGTTGCCCTACATACCACAACGGGGCACCTTAGGAAGGTGACTCGTAGAGTTATTCCCTTAAGTGGCAAAAAGAATTACTTTTGATACAAAGATCATTAAAACTCTTCATACAAGGGTAAGGCAATTCAAATTGATCATTTGAAGGAATTTGAAAGAATGGCATAATCAGTTTGTTAAGAAACTAGAGTTATAGAATAACTTGGCAAACGGAAGGCACATTCCAATTGATACCGAGGTATAACCTAGTGTCTGGGCATGCTCTCAAGAACTTGAGAATTTCCATATTCATCAAGGTTTACCAACATCCGTGCCAAGGATCCTGGTGACACAACATACTACCATAATGAATAATAATGGAGAATGCAGATGCAAGGAAGACAACACTTTCTCAGATTTCACCTTAGATATGCCAAGGGAATGAAATCTGGTTAATCGACCGAGAGACATTTAGCACTCTGCTTTTAATGTTCTCCTTGATGTACTAGCACAACCGAATTTTAGGTAATGCTTGATATCTAGCACATCAAGTATAGGTCAGACTTCGGGCTAAAAAAGGGTCCATGATGAACAACTCCCAAAATAAGTCATACAAAAACCTCACCAGGAGATGGCTAAGGTTGCTGATGCAAGATATTATAATATCAAGTCTTCCGGCTAGGTGTGTAAGCCACGACATCACTTCACCGGTTACAGAGAGACCAATATTATAATTATTGGGAAAAGTTCCAACCATTATAACTGCCTGAGATTCAGCTCCGGTTGGTGACATGATATTTCAGACTCAGCATGTCTGAAAGGAAAGTTTGCAACACAAATCGACGAGATAACGGTGCGAGATTCTTGGGAAATGAACTACGAAAGACAACTCCAAAACATGAGCTGGATTGCAAGACCCACGTGAACACACTGTCCAAGAAAAGGATGAGCACATGAAAAATCTTACAACGAAACACTACCGAGTTCTGGTTTGGGAACCATCATTGCGGATAACGAAGCCAGGTGCAAGTCCGTCTGGGCCCTTTGGGAATAACACTTAACTTCTTTTCCTTGAACAAATCAATCAGTGGCTTGGGGTGCTTGGAATTACATATGGAGTGGATATGATCAGTCTATCAAACCATAGACTACCTCGCACGTGCGTGACTGACTTGGGATGATTCCGAAGAAAACAAATTAACTTTCCTCGAATTCACGGCAGCAACTTGCATCGAATACACGTGAATTAGAGGAAGTCACTTCTTACACCTGACATATACCTCGTGCTCGAGACACGAAGACAATGTCTACAAGTTTCCAGCACTAGCGTAATGTCCAACATAAATCATGGAACAAATGAAAATGTTGCTGATGGGCTCAACAACAATTCATCGAGATACCCATATAAATGGATTTCCACAACTATGTGAGCAAGATAATAGCATTGGTCAGATCAAAGAATATAATGGTGTATACTCAAGGAAATCCACAAGTAAGACACCGTTACGAAAATCTTTGGTTCTGAGTTTGATTTGACAATAGCCCATACTCAAATCAAAATTGGGCAAGATAATATATGCAACAATTGATCACACGAATCAACCGATGATAATGTCATCTTTCTTCAAGAATCATACAATAGGAAAAATATCCCTTTAAAATGAACTAAGTTTAGGCGAAGCTTTTATCTTCCAACTCTCCAAGTTGTTGCTTAGCTTAACCAACTAGCTCGGGGGTATCCAACACGGATTCTTGGAGAAGGGTGGCTTATAAAGAAACCAACTTGATCATGAGCTCTATCATAACAGTCAGGAAACAACCTGGTAATACTTCTGAGAAGATATTCGGAGAATCACGAACCACCGACATGTTATTAAGCTCGGGAACAATCTCGCTTTTCACGGCAAGATGATGTGATCAATAGAGCGAGGTATTGACACAATCCTAACCCATCGATCGAAAAGTGCACCATGAAACATGGACTAGGTAGCACGGTAAATCTTAGGATGACGATTCAATCACCATCACCATAAGAGTGAATTTATTGCCCATTAGCTTCCAAGCAATAACATTGCTAGGAGTATTGATTTCTCACATCATGGTTCACTTGTCAATATTCCTGTTACAACCAACACGGAAACCAAGGGATGAACAATGATAGAGAGGAGTACCACTGTATCAAGAGTTCATAAGAGATGGTGCAATTCTCATGACATTCTTGACAAAAGAAGATAATACTCCAAGATAGAACAGAACAAAAGCTAGATTGGCATTTTGATCTGCAAAATACAACTACTTTGACCCAATCCAAGAAATGGATGAGGTACTAGAGTTTGCTTCTTCCAGTCATTCGGAAATAGAACAACTTGACACACCACAGGAATAAAATACATCGATGACACTAATGCTCAACTACTCTTAACTATCCTGTCATAAATGGAAGTCATAATACAACTAGTTAGGACCAACTCAAGAGCACATAATTTTTCCTGAGTTGTGGATGCATAGATTAGCATGTCAACGAGTTCAACATAATTCTTCCACATAACCCATGCAGAAAGGCGGAGTTGGCAGGATCACAATATGGAGTAGAGAACTCATCATGAGCACTCTTGTTATGATCTTTAGTTCACGAAGAACTTCTGTCAGAGATGGTCCATGGTGTTGGAAGAATGAGATACCATGAACATTGGGAACTACAACAAGGTTACTAATCATTCTAAAGGAACTAGCAACACTATCAAGAGAGGTGAGCAGAATGACCCTTGTATTCAAGAATCCAGAAATAGGATACCTACAAACTAAATAACATCACGAGATGTTTTCGAAAATGATGGCCAGAATTATCACACTGGGAACCAAAACACATCTAGACTATTGGGTGGTTTTCGGATGTGATATGGTTTCCTAATACCTCAACAATAGGTCGAGGTAATAAAGTACCTCATCACAATGATTAGTGTGCTTCGTGTGGCCAAAAAGACATCAGAAATAAGGAAGGAATTTGCAATTGCATCACATTGTTTAGAAACCTTGGAAAACTTGGACAGCATAACGGTTGTACACGCATGAAATATGAGGCAACCTGCAAGAAAACTAACAACATAACAATTGAATTCTTATGGACACACTGATCCTTGAAGACAACAACTTTCCTATAGGTCTCCAGCATAGTAACTCGTCATCCTAATGAATAGATGAGAAATCCTAATTCTTAAACCCCGTAGAATAAGGAAGAGGATGACTCAGAATAAGAATGACACAAGGGGAGGAGTAAAAAGAGCCTTACGTTCCCTTCCACAAACAATTCCCTTATATAAATAAAGAGTTGTTAGACTCAACATCGACCAGTTTGGCTTGGTTATCCTACAGGCAGTCAGCTCTGATACCAAAGTTGTCGGGACCCTGATCCTAAGTCATACGAACCAAGCATGTAACACATCACATCACTTTGCGGCCTCACGCACGGTAAACCCCAAGGCTGCCACCTTACCTTGGTCGGGACCGTTTACGTCTTTTGGCTCACGTATATGAATGTGTCACTACCGTTCAAACGACAAAGAACCCGAGTCGACATGACTAGTTATATACCCAGGTGATACATCCGTACGGGGACAGGCATACATAACCCAGCAAAGGAGGTGTCGGTCATCAGCATGTGTAGACGAGTCGTAGCAAGCTACAAGGACTCCATTACACCGCGTGACATTTCCCCGAAGGGATAGACACAGCAGGAAAGAAGGATACATGTCGGTCAATCAATGTGTCCGGAGCAGTAGCAAGTTACCAAAGCTCGGTGGAAGCACAAAGAGGCATTTCCCCATAAAGAGTAGTACTAAAGGCACACAACTAGGTGTCGAATCCCACACATATAATGCATTTCATAACATACACACAATATGCATGATATGTGTAGATACAACATGGCATCACAACATAACTCTATGACTCAAGCTTTTATTAAAGACTCATAAGAGTCAACATAGTATGATATTACAAACAGGGATCTAGTGACCCGACACTTAAGTCATACAAACATCAAGCGGAGGCATAACATGTCTGGGTATAGACATCTACTGAAAGTGGCTGGAAGAGCCTGAAAAGCTACAACGACCCTACCAAATGAACCACACCTTTGTCTGGCATTTCCAAGCTATTCCGGTCAACATCAAACACATTGCTAGAAACCTTTGATGATACTAAATCTTCTCTACAAAAACATAAATAAAGCAACCGTGAGTACAAAGGTACTCAGCAAGACTTACATCAGAACTATCTAGATATGCATCATGTATCAATGAAAGGGTTGTGGGGTTTGATTGCAGCAAGATAGCTTTGTCCCTTGGCTAACCTGTACTACGACTACAAGTTCTTTCTTTGGGGTGGGATAGCGCACACGAGTCCACATATTCGCCAATCAATACACCACTATGGATCCACTCTCGTCTCCGTACGAGAATGCCATCCATAACACTCACACTTATCTTGCATGTTTTAGAGTATCCATTTAAATTGTATATGTACAACCTAATGATTCCAAGTAGTCCATATCCGAGGACGCGGCTATTTGAACAGATTAAATCACCCTGCAGGGGTATACTTCTTCACACATGCTCTCACCACTTAGCACCATATGCACGTCATGCATCTCGACAACCTTCAAGCGGAAGCACTGACGTGGGTGTCGGCCACGACCGTTAACCACACAAGACCCTAGTCCAGGTTTATCTCCTATTTGAGACTGAACCCGCAAGAAAGTCCGGCCGAAGTTTCCTTCACGGCCCCAAACGATGTGCGCAGGGTTCCCAAGCCCACCATTCGGGTGCCACTTGGTACACCGTGCCACTATTTATCTACTATAGAGTAGCCTACCCCGTCGGGCAGAGCTAAACACGGTCGCCAACACTTTTCCTACATACACCAGAAACTAGTTGCAACTCGTGGATAGAGATCTGGGCGATTAATAAGCCAAGAGGGTCAATTAATTATCCCAATGTGTGGTAGTATCTTGTCTTGGATAACATACACAGAACTCAGTTCTTAAGGACGGTCCCAATGAGACAACCCACCATGTACTCCTACATGGCCTCTCATCTCTACCTTTACCAAATCGGATTCACACCTTTACTCTCACACTTTAGGACATGAAGACAACCATTCCAATTCATCGACCAGATGGATCAGACCCGACACGACTCTAAGCATAGCAGGCACAGTAAGCAAGCATGGATGAGTAAGAACAACAAGGCTCAAGAAGTTGCTACTCATGCTAAGTGGTTTCAACTATTTACTGTGGCAAAATCAGGTCATACAGAGGAATGGGTTCAACTACCGAGAACATGTAATAGTTGAATCGTGTTTGCCCTAATGCAATAAAAGATATCAGGAGCGAGAGACTGGGTTTATATCAGTATGCTCAAGGGGTTTTACTTGCCTGACACGTCTGAAGATAGCAATGAGTCTTCATCAATGTCAACGATCACATCGTCGGAACCATAGTCTACCGAGAGGGAAGAGCACCGGCAAATAAGAAAGAACAATAATTACTTCACGGAAATGCAACACTATGATGCATGATCATGATATGAAAATGAGAAGTGGCAGGGCCAATACAGCTACCATTTCTTAAGTTGAATCTGGTTTGAATTAGAATTCAAATATCATTTTAAGCAAGGTATTTTCCAGATACCCTTTTTAATTGATTCGATGTGATGCTCAGACATAACTTGTTTTTGTAGGGGAACATCGCATGGGAAACAAAAAATTTCCTACGCGCACGAAGACCTATCATGGTGATGTCCATCTACGAGAGGGGATGAGTGATCTACGTACCCTTGTAGATCGTACAGCAGAAGCGTTAGAGAACGCGGTTGATGTAGTGGAACGTCCTCATGTCCCTCGATCCGCCCCGCGAACAATCCCGCGATCAGTCCCACGATCTAGTACCGAACGGACGGCACCTCCGCGTTCAGCACACATATAGCTCGATGATGATCTCGGCCTTCTTGATCCAGCAAGAGAGACGGAGAGGTAGGAGAGTTCTCCGGCAGCGTGACGGCGCTCCGGAGGTTGGTGATGATCTTGTCTCAGCAGGGCTCTGCCCGAGCTCCGCAGAAACACGATCTAGAGGAAAAACTATGGAGGTATGTGGTCGGGCAGCCGTGAGAAAGTCGTCTCAAATCAGCCCTAATTGCTCCATATATATAGGAGGAGGGAGGGGGACCTTGCCTTGGGGTCCAAGGGACCCTCAAGGGGTCGGCCGAGCCAAGGGGGGGAGGACTCCCCCCCCAAACCGAGTTGGACTTGGTTTGGTGGGAGGAGTCCCCCTCCCTTCCCACTTCCTCCCTTTTTTTTTCTTCTTTTCCTTTGATTTCCTTTTCTTGGCGCATAGGCCCACTTGGGGCTGTCCCACCAGCCCACTAAGGGCTGGTGTGTCTCCCCAAAGCCTAT
Organism: Hordeum vulgare subsp. vulgare; assembly: GCF_904849725.1. Classification (NCBI taxonomy): domain Eukaryota; kingdom Viridiplantae; phylum Streptophyta; class Magnoliopsida; order Poales; family Poaceae; genus Hordeum; species Hordeum vulgare. Next base: position 296,806,203 of record NC_058518.1, on the reverse strand, counting down.
GGGCTTCCCCGGGGTGGGTTGCCCCCCCCCCCCCCGGTGAACTCCCGGTAACTCCGAAAACCTTCCGGTAATCAAATGAGGTTATCCTATATATCAATCTTCGTTTCCGGACCATTCCGAAAACCCTCGTGACTTCCGTGATCTCATCCGGGACTCCGAACAACATTCGGTAACCAACCATATAACTCAAATACACATAAAACAACGTCGAACCTTAAGTGTGCAGACCCTGCGGGTTCGAGAACTATGTAGACATGACCCGAGAGACTCCTCGGTCAATATCCAATAGCGGGACCTGGATGCCCATATTTGATCCTACATATTCTACGAAGATCTTATCGTTTGAACCTCAGTGCCAAGGATTCATATAATCCCGTATGTCATTCCCTTTGTCCTTCGGTATGTTACTTGCCCGAGATTCGATCGTTAGTATCCGCATACCTATTTCAATCTCGTTTACCGGCAAGTCTCTTTACTCGTTCCGTAATACAAGATCTCGCAACTTACACTAAGTTACATTGCTTGCAAGGCTTGTGTGTGATGTTGTATTACCGAGTGGGCCCCGAGATACCTCTCCGTCACACGGAGTGACAAATCCCAGTCTTGATCCATACTAACTCAACTAACACCTTCGGAGATACCTGTAGAGCATCTTTATAGTCACCCAGTTACGTTGCGACGTTTGATACACACAAAGCATTCCTCCGGTGTCAGTGAGTTATATGATCTCATGGTCATAGGAATAAATACTTGACACGCAGAAAACAGTAGCAACAAAATGACACGATCAACATGCTACGTCTATTAGTTTGGGTCAAGTCCATCACGTGATTCTCCCAATGACGTGATCCAGTTATCAAGCAACAACACCTTGTTCATAATCAGAAGACACTGACTATCATCGATCAACTGGCTAGCCAACTAGAGGCATGCTAGGGACGGTGTTTTGTCTATGTATCCACACATGTAAATGAGTCTTCATTCAATACAATTATAGCATGGATAATAAACTATTATCTTGATACAGGAATTATAATAATAACTATACATTTATTATTGCCTCTAGGGCATAATTCCAACAGTCTCCCACTTGCACTAGAGTCAATAATCTAGCCTTCACATCACCATGTGAATTTACATTGTAATAAATCTAACACCCATACAGTTCTGGTGTCGATCATTTTTTGGCCGTGGAAGAGGTTTAGTCAGCGGGTCTGCTACATTCAGATCCGTGTGCACCTTGCATATATTTACGTCCTCCTCCTCGACGTAGTCGCGGATGAGGTTGAAGCGTCGTTTGATGTGTCTGGTCTTCTTGTGAAACCTTGGTTCCTTTGCCAGGGCAATGGCACCAGTGTTGTCACAGAACAAGGTTATTGGATCCAGTGCACTTGGCACCACTCCAAGATCCGTCATGAACTGCTTCATCCAGACACCCTCCTTAGCCGCCTCCGAGGCAGCCATGTACTCTGCTTCACATGTAGAATCTGCTACGACGCTTTGCTTGGAACTGCACCAGCTTACTGCACCCCCATTAAGAATAAATACGTATCCGGTTTGCGACTTAGAGTCGTCCAGATCTGTGTCAAAGCTTGCATCGACGTAACCTTTTACGGCGAGCTCTTCGTCACCTCCATACACGAGAAACATCTCCTTAGTCCTTTTCAGGTACTTCAGGATATTCTTGACCGTTGTCAAGTGATTCACTCCTGGATTACTCTGGAACCTACCTGCCATACTTATGGCCAGGCTAACATCCGGTCTAGTGCACAGCATCGCATACATGATAGAACCTATGGCTGAAGCATAGGGGACGGAGCGCATATGCTCTCTATCTTCATCAGTTGCTGGGCACTGAGTCTTACTCAATCTCGTACCTTGTAAAACTGGCAAGAACCCTTTCTTGGACTGTTCCATTTTGAACCTCTTCAAAACTTTATCAAGGTATGTGCTTTGTGAAAGTCCTATCAGGCGTTTTGATCTATCCCTATAGATCTTAATGCCTAGAATGTAAGCAGCTTCTCCTAGGTCCTTCATAGAGAAACTTTTATTCAAGTAACCTTTTATGCTCTCCGAAAGCTCTACGTTGTTTCCAATCAGTAATATGTCATCCACATATAATATTAGAAACGCCACAGAGCTCCCACTCACTTTCTTGTAAATACAAGATTCTCCAACCACTTGTATAAACCCAAATGCTTTAATCACCTCATCAAAGCGTTTGTTCCAACTCCGAGATGCTTGCACCAGTCCATAAATGGATCGCTGGAGCTTGCACACCTTGTCAGCATTTCTAGGATCGACAAAACCTTCGAGTTGCATCATATACAACTCTTCCTTAAGAAAACCGTTAAGGAACGCCGTTTTGACATCCATCTGCCAGATTTCATAATCGAAAAATGCAGCTATTGCTAACATGATTCTGACAGACTTAAGCATTGCCACGGGAGAGAAAGTCTCATCGTAGTCAATTCCTGGAACTTGTGAAAAACCCTTTGCCACAAGTCGAGCTTTATAAACGATCACATTACCGTCAGCGTCCGTCTTCTTCTTAAAGATCAATTTGTTCTGAATAGCCTTGCGGCCCTCAGGTAGTATCTCCAAAGTCCACACTTTGTTCTCATACATGGATCCTATCTCGGATTTCATGGCTTCTAGCCATTTGTTGGAATCTGGGCCCACCATTGCTTCTTCATAATTTGCAGGTTCATTGTTGTCTAACAACATGATTGATAAGACGGGATTACCGTACCACTCTGGAGCAGTGCGTGATCTCGTCGACCTGCGTGGTTCAACAGAAACTTGAACTGGAGTTTCATGATCATCATCATTAACTTCCTCCTCAACCGGCATCGCAATGACAGAGGTTTCCCCTTGCCCTGCGCCACCATCCAGAGGGATGAGAGGTTCGACAACCTCGTCAAGTTCTATCTTCCTCCCACTCAATTCTCTCGAGAGAAACTCCTTCTCGAGAAAAGCTCCGTTTTTAGCAACAAACACTTTGCCCTCGGATTTGAGATAGAAGGTGTACCCAACTGTCTCTTTTGGGTAACCTATGAAGACGCACTTTTCCGCTTTGGGTTCCAGCTTTTCAGGCTGAAGCTTTTTGACATAAGCATCACATCCCCAAACTTTAAGAAATGACAATTTTGGCCTCTTGCCATACCACAGTTCGTATGGTGTTGTCTCAACGGATTTTGATGGTGCCCTATTTAAAGTGAATGCAGCTGTTTCTAATGCATAACCCCAAAATGATAACGGCAAATCAGTAAGAGACATCATAGATCGCACCATCTCTAACAAAGTACGATTACGACGTTCGGACACACCATTACGCTGTGGTGTTCCAGGCGGTGTTAACTGCGAAACAATTCCACATTGTCTTAAGTGAGCACCAAACTCGAAACTCAGATATTCACCCCCACGATCAGACCGTAGGAACTTGATCTTCTTGTTACGATGATTTTCCACTTCACTCTGAAATTGCTTGAACTTTTCAAATGTTTCAGACTTGTGCTTCATCAAGTAGACATAACCATATCTACTTAAATCGTCAGTGAAGGTGAGAAAATAACGATATCCGCCACGTGCCTCCACGCTCATTGGACCACACACATCGGTATGTATGATTTCCAACAAGTCACTTGCACGCTCCATTGTTCCGGAGAACGGAGTCTTAGTCATCTTGCCCATGAGGCATGGTTCGCACATGTCAAGTGAACCAAAGTCAAGTGACTCCAAAAGTCCATCAGCATGGAGTTTCTTCATGCGCTTTACACCAATATGACCCAAGCGGCAGTGCCACAAAAATATGGCGCTATCATTGTTTACTCTAACTCTTTTGGTCTCAATGTTATGTATATGCGTATCGCTATCAAGATTCAATATGAACAATCCTCTCACATTCGGTGCATGACCATAAAAGATGTTACTCATAGAAATAGAACAACCATTATTCTCAGACTTAAAAGAGTAACCGTCTCGCAATAAACAAGATCCAGATATAATGTTCATGCTCAACGCAGGCAGTAAATAACAATGATTTAAGTTCATCACTAATCCCGATGGTAGCTGAAGTGACACTGTGCCGACGGCGATTGCATCAACCTTGGAACCATTTCCTACGCGCATCGTCACTTCGTCTTTCGCCAGCCTTCGTCTATTCTGCAGTTCCTGTTTCGAGTTGCAAATGTGAGCAACAGAACTGGTATCGAATACCCAGGCACTACTACGAGAGCCAGTTAAGTACACATCAATAACATGTATATAAAATATACCTGATTTTTCTTTGCCCGCCTTCTTATCTGCCAGATACTTGGGGCAATTGCGCTTCCAGTGACCCATACCCTTGCAATAGAAGCACTCTGTTTCAGGCTTAGGTCCAGCCTTGGGTTTCTTCGGCGGATTGGCAACAGGCTTGCCGCTCTTCTTCGAATTGCCCTTCTTGCCTTTGCCGTTTCTCTTGAAACTAGTGGTCTTGCTCACCATCAACACTTGATGCTCTTTACGGAGTTCAGACTCTGCGACTTTCAGCATCGCAAACAACTCGCCGGGAGACTTGTTCATCCCTTGCATGTTGTAGTTCAACACAAAGCCTTTATAGCTTGGCAGCAGTGATTGAAGGATTCTGTCAGTGATAGCCTCTTGAGGGAGTTCAATCCCCAGCTCAGCTAGACGGTTTGAGTACCCAGACATTTTGAGCACATGTTCACTGACAGACGAGTTTTCCTCCATCTTGCAAGCATAGAATTTATCGGAGGTCTCATACCTCTCGATCCGGGCGTTCTTCTGAAAGATAAACTTCAACTCCTAGAACATCTCAAATGCTCCATGATGCTCAAAGCGACGTTGAAGTCCCGGTTCTAAGCCATACAAGACTGCACATTGAACTATTGAGTAGTCCTCCTTACGCGCTAACCAAGCGTTCTTAACATCCTGATTAGCCGTAGCGGGTGGTTCATCTCCTAGCGCAGCATTAAGGACATAATCCTTCTTCCCAGCTTGTAAGATTAGCTTAAGATTACGAGCCCAGTCTACAAAGTTGCTTCCATCATCTTTCAACTTATCTTTCTCTAGGAACGTATTAAAATTCAGGATGACACTCGCGTGAGCCATGATCTACAACACAAATATATTCAAAGTGGACTTTAGACTATGTTCAAGATAATTAGAGTTTAACTTAATCAAATTATATGCTAAACTCCCACTCAAAAAGTACATCTCTCTAGTCATTTGAGTGGTTCATGATCCACTTACACTATCCCAAGTCCGATCATCACGTGAGTTGAGTATAGTTTCAGTGGTAAGCATCCCTATGCTAATCATATCAACTATATGATTCATGATCGACCTTTCGGTCTCACGTGTTCCGAGGCCATGTCTGCACATGCTAGGCTCGTCAAGCTTAACCCGAGTGTTCCGCGTGCGCAACTGTTTTGCACCCGTTGTATGTGAACGTTGAGTCTATCACACCCGATCATCACGTGGTGTCTCGAAACGACGAACTGTAGCAACGGTGCACAGTCGGGGAGAACACAATTTCGTATTGAAATTTTAGTGAGAGATCACCTCATAATGCTACCGTCGTTCTAAGCAAAATAAGGTGCATAAAAGGATTAACATCACATGCAATTCATAAGTGACATGATATGGCCATCATCACGTGCTTCTTGATCTCCATCACCAAAGCACCGGCACGATCTTCTTGTCACCGGCGCCACACCATGATCATCCATCAATGTGTTGCCATCGGGGTTGTCGTGCTACTTATGCTATTACTACTAAAGCTACATCCTAGCAAAATAGTAAACGCATCTGCAAGCACATATGTTAGTATAAAGACAACCCTATGGCTCCTGCCGGTTGCCGTACCATCGACGTGCAAGTCGATATTTCTATTACAACATGATCATCTCATACATCCAATATATCACATCACATCGTTGGCCATATCACATCACAATCATACCCTGCAAAAACAAGTTAGACATCCTCTAATTTTGTTGTTGCATGTTTTACGTGGTGACCAAGGGTATCTAGTAGGATCGCATCTTACTTACGCAAACACCACAACGGAGATATATGAGTTGCTATTTAACCTCATACAAGGACCTCCTCGGTCAAATGCGATTCAACTAAAGTTGGAGAAACCGTCACTTGCCAGTCATCTTTGAGCAAAGGGGGTTACTCGTAACGATGAAACCAGTCTCTCGTAAGCGTACGAGTAATGTCGGTCCAAGCCGCTTCAATCCAACAATACCGCGGAATCAAGAAAAGACTAAGGAGGGCAGCAAAACGCACATCACGGCCCACAAAAACTTTTGTGTTCTACTCGAGAAGACATCTACGCATGAACCTAGCTCTGATACCACTGTAGGGGAACGTCGCATGGGAAACAAAAATGTTCCTACGCGCACGAAGACCTATCATGGTGATGTCCATCTACGAGAGGGGATGAGTGATCTACGTACCCTTGTAGATCATACAGCAGAAGCGTTAGAGAACGCGGTTGATTTAGTGGAACGTCCTCACGTCCCTCGATCCGCCCCGCGAACAATCCCGCGATCAGTCCCACGATCTAGTACCGAACGGACGGCACCTCCGCGTTCAGCACACGTACAGCTCGACGATGATCTCGGCCTTCTTGATCCAGCAAGAGAGACGGAGAGGTAGAAGAGTCCTCCGGCAGCGTGACGGCGCTCTGGAGGTTGGTGATGATCTTGTCTCAGCAGGGCTCCGCCCGAGCTCCGCAGAAACGCGGTCTAGAGGAAAAACTATGGAGGTATGTGGTCGGGCAGCCGTGAGAAAGTCGTCTCAAATCAGCCCTAATTGCTCCATATATATATAGGAGGAGGGAGGGGGACCTTGCCTTGGGGTCCAAGGGACCCTCAAGGGGTCGGCCGAGCCAAGGGGGGGAGGACTCCCCCCCCCCAAACCGAGTTGGACTTGGTTTGGTGGGAGGAGTCCCCCTCCCTTCCCACTTCCTCCCTTTTTTTTCTTCTTTTCCTTTGATTTCCTTTTCTTGGCGCATAGGCCCCCTTGGGGCTGTCCCACCAGCCCACTAAGGGCTGGTGTGTCTCCCGAAAGCCTATGGGCTTCCCCGGGGTGGGTTGCCCCCCCCCCCCCCCCGGTGAACTCCCGGAACCCATTCGTCATTCCCGGTACATTCCCGGTAACTCCGAAAACCTTCCGGTAATCAAATGAGGTCATCCTATATATCAATCTTCGTTTCCGGACCATTCCGGAAACCCTCGTGACGTCCGTGATCTCATCCGGGACTCCGAACAACATTCGGTAACCAACCATATAACTCAAATACACATAAAACAACGTCGAACCTTAAGTGTGCAGACCCTGCGGGTTCGAGAACTATGTAGACATGACCCGAGAGAATCCTCGGTCAATATCCAATAGCGGGACCTGGATGCCCATATTGGATCCTACATATTCTACGAAGATCTTATCGTTTGAACCTCAGTGCCAAGGATTCATATAATCCCGTATGTCATTCCCTTTGTCCTTCGGTATGTTACTTGCCCGAGATTCGATCGTTAGTATCCGCATACCTATTTCAATCTCGTTTACCGGCAAGTCTCTTTACTCGTTCCGTAATACAAGATCCCGCAACTTACACTAAGTTACATTGCTTGCAAGGCTTGTGTGTGATGTTGTATTACCGAGTGGGCCCCGAGATACCTCTCCGTCACACGGAGTGACAAATCCCAGTCTTGATCCATACTAACTCAACTAACACCTTCGGAGATACCTGTAGAGCATCTTTATAGTCACCCAGTTACGTTGCGACGTTTGATACACACAAAGCATTCCTCCGGTGTCAGTGAGTTATATGATCTCATGGTCATAGGAATAAATACTTGACACGCAAAAAACAGTAGCAACAAAATGACACGATCAACATGCTACGTCTATTAGTTTGGGTCAAGTCCATCACGTGATTCTCCCAATGACGTGATCCAGTTATCAAGCAACAACACCTTGTTCATAATCAGAAGACACTGACTATCATCGATCAACTGGCTAGCCAACTAGAGGCATGCTAGGGACGGTGTTTTGTCTATGTATCCACACATGTAAATGAGTCTTCATTCAATACAATTATAGCATGGATAATAAACTATTATCTTGATACAGGAATTATAATAATAACTATACATTTATTATTGCCTCTAGAGCATAATTCCAACAGTTTTATCACGCATGAAGATGGCATATTAAGGTATTGAGTTTTCCTAGCTCAATGTTTGGTCGTATTGATTGAAGTGGAATTCAAATATATATCAAATTCCAACTCCAAAGTATTTATTAAATTTACCCTAATAATCATTTTGCCTACTTGGTGATGTTAACTTTCTAAAACATACATGAAAATGCCATAATCAGATTCCTTGAATTTTTCTGATCATTTTCCATATATAAATTATTTTCATCTGATTTATATTTTATTTTCTATGAATTTTTGAAGTCTTGCTATTATTCTGGAATTATTTTATAACAGAAAATTACTTATTGCGTCAACTCTGCGTCAGCAACTCAACTGGCATGGTTTAGCTCAAACCTGATAGCCAGGGCCCATCGATCAGTGACACATGGCTAATCCCCGATCAAACTAGAGGCTAACCAGGCTTTGACCCCATGTGGGGCCCTCTGTCAGTGACTAGGAGGGGCTATTAGTGGTTAATGACTCGCCACGTCAGCCCCCACCAGAGGGTGGTCGCCGGCGACCATAGCCGCGGCGGAGGGCTCACCGGAGTTGGCCTATCCGAGGCTACAGGGTCCCAAATCGAGTGTGGTTCGCGGCTACGTGAAGCTGGCGAAGCGGCCGTTCTTCCAGGGGTAAGCAAGGAAGCTAGGGTGGCCGGAGGTGGTGCCGGCGACGAGCTCGCGTGGCGGTGGGATTCGGCCGATGCGGGGAGTGGAGCTATGGGGTACGAGAGAGCGTGGGAGGAGAGGGGATAGGGGCAGGGGCTCACTGCAGCTCCATTTTTAGCATCGGGGAGGACGGGGTCGTCCTGTAGCTGACGAATCAAGAGCGGCATCCGACGGTCGGAGTTGGGCAAGACGGCGGCGATGGTGGCGCTCCGAGGCCTTCGGGCTCGATTCCTTTTGCAGGGAGGAACAGGGCAACGAGGCCATCCTTCTGGGCTTCTCGAAGAGGTTAGGGGAGGCCGGAGGCTATGGCTGCGACGGACGGCGACGACGGCCTCGCTGGGATCTGGGGAAGAGAGAAGCAGAGAGATGGGGGAAGAGACCAGAGAGGGGGATGAGCTCGAGGGGTCTAGGGGCGCCTCCAGGCGAGGAGATAAGCACGGGGAGGCGAGCAGGAGGTGGCCAAGGCGCACGCATGCTCGACAGCGAGCTGCCTGCCTGCTGTGGCGAGAGGAGGAAGACGGCTCTCCCCTGGTGGGCTGGGCCAGGCGACAGATAAGCTAGGTAAGGTTTTTTCTTCTTTTATTATTTTTTTATTTCCTGTTTTATAATTTCCGACATTTGTTTTGATTTGTTTTGGCTCCAATCCTAGGCCAAAAATATTGAAATCATTTGTGGGGTTTTGTTTGGACTTTTTCCAAGTTCCACAAAAAGATTCAGCATTTTTGAAATAACTAAGTATTTATAGTTATTTGTTTTGGCAATTTCCAGTGCCTTTTGTGCATTAGTTTAAATGTAAAAAGTGATTGAAAATAAAAGTCATCACTCAAATGTTGTTTCCAACATTTATCACAAAAGATGAACATTTTTAAAAACCATTTTGGGTTCATTAAAAATCACACTTAGTAGAATTTCCTTTAGTGAGGTGAGGTGCTAGGGTTTTGTTAGTCCAAATTTCAGAAACATTTGGATTTAACATGATGGAAGATGATGACGCAACTAATTGCAAGTAATTAATCTAGGGTTGTGACATATGCATCTATTCCATCGTGATCGAAACTTTATTTATAATTCTTGGCCTCATGAAGGAGAAATTATCGATCAAGATTGGCGGAGGCTTTAATCCATGATGCCCACTTGCCCCAACCATGAGCTCTCAAGATAAATGATTATACAAAAAATTATGCTCGGCTTTCTCCTGATGATCAAGTATTACTCGACTCTTGTGCTAGTGGTTCCTATATGAAGAGGACTATTGAATTCAAATGGGGTCTTATGGAAATAATTAAATGCAATTCTAAAGATTGAGAACTCGAAGAAGGTAAAGAGCCAGGTATAAAGCTAAATTTTGATTGCATTAAATCTTTTATGGAAACTAAAGCATTCCATGAGTTTGGCAATAAATGTGGTCATGATTGTGAGATAGTAGCTAATTTATGTGAATCATTTGCTACTCATGTTGATCTTCCCAAGGATACGTGGCTTAAATTTCATCCTCCCATTGCAAAATCATTTGACGAACATGAAAAATTAAGAAGGAAGAAGTAATTGTTAACCATGTTGAACCAATTGTTCCTACTGCTTACATTGAGAAACCTCCTTTTCCTGTGAGAATTCAGGAACATGATAAGGCTACAACTATGGTTAATAAAAATCATGTTAGGACACCTAAACCCTCTGAACAAATAAATGTTGATCCTAAAGTTGCTATGGTTAAAGATCTCCTAGTTGATAATGTTGAGCCTAAAGTTTCTACGGTTAAAAATCAAGCTGCTAGAATTGCAAAACCTTTTAGAAACTAGTGGCATGAGCTCGATAAAAACAAACCAGTTGTAGGCATGCGTGTTATCTCAGTTAAATTGGAGATTATTGTTCCCACGGCTTCTGTGACATTGGTGCTAGTGTTAGTTCTATACCTTTTACATGATATCAATAAATTATGCATGACATGCCTCTCATATTGAAGATATTGATGTCGCCATTAAACTTGCAAACCATGATACTATTTCACCACTTGGGGTTGTTAGAGATGTTGAAGTCTTGTGTGGAAAATTCAAGTACCCCACTTATTTCCTAGTACTTGGTTCCGAACAAGATAATTTTTGTCCCATTATATTTGATAGACCTTTCTTGAATACTCTTAATGCTGAAATTAATTGCCCTAGTGAGAAGGGCAAGGTAAGCTATGGTGAGATGTCTCATGAATTTAATTTCTCTAAGTTTAGTAGACAACAACATGAAAAGGAACTGCCTAAGAAGGATGAAATAATTGGTCTTGATTCTATTTCCATACCTCCTACTAATCCATTAGAACAATATTTGCTAGACCATGAAAATGATATGCATATGAGTGAAAGAAATGAAATAGATGATATATTTCTTAGACAAACACCTATTCTTAAACACAACTTACCAGTTGATATTTTAGGGGATCCTCCTCCACCCAAGGGAGATACCGTGTTTGAGCTAAAGACATTGCCTGATACTTTGAAATATGCTTATCTCGGTGGAAAGAAGATATATCCTGTTATTATTAGTGCTAACCTTTCAAAGCATGAAGAAAGAAGATTACTTAAAACTCTAAAGAAGCACAAGGATGCTATTGGATATACTCTTGATGATCTTAAGGGCATAACCCCACTCTATGTCAGCACAAGACTAATATGGAACCGGATACTAAACTTGCCATTGATCATCAACGACGTCTTAATCCCAAGATGAAAGATGTGGTAAGAACTGAGATATTAAAACTTCTGTAAGCAAGTATAATTTATCCTATTGCTCATAGTAGATGGGTAAGTCCTATTCATTGTGTTCCCAGGAAAGGAGGTATAACGGTTGTTCCTAATGATAAAAATGATCTTATTCCACAAAGAATTGTAACTGGTTGTAGGTTGGTGATTGATTTCGGGAAATTTAATAAATATACTAGGAAAGTTCATTACCCCTTGCCTTTTATTTATCAAATTTTAGAGAGATTATCTAAGCGCACACACTTTTGTTTTCTTCATGGATACTCAAGGTTTTCTCAACTACATGTCTCAAAAGAGGACCAAGATGAAACTACCTTTACTTGTCCTTTTGGAACTTATGCTTATAGGTGTATTCCTTTTGGTTTATGAAATGCACCTGTTACCTTTCAAAGATGTATGAATGCTATATTCTGTGACTTTTGTGAATAGAATATTGAGTTTTTCATAGACGATTTTTTCCGTTTATGGGACTTCTTTTGATGATTGCTTGAGCAACCTTGATCGAGTTTTGCAGAGATGTGAAGAAACTAATCTTGTCTTGAATTGCGAGAAGCATCGCTTTATGGTGAATGAAGGTATAATACTTGGGAATAAAAAATTTGAACGAGGCATTGAGGTAGACAAAGCCAAAGTTGATGCAATAGAGAAAATGCCATGCCCAAAAGATATCAAAGTTATAAGAAGTTTCCTTGGTCATGTTGGTTTCTATAGGCGTTTCATTAAAGATTTCTCAAACATTTCCTGGGCACTAACTAATCTTCTTCAAATATATTCTTTTTTTATGATTATTGTGTAGAAGCCTTTGATATATTTAAGAAAGTCTTAATCTCTGCACCTATTGTCCAACCACCTCACTGGAACCTACCATTTGAAATTATGTGTGATGCTAGTGATTAAGTTATTATTGTTGTTCTAGGGCAAAGAGTAGACAAGAAATTGAATGTTATTCATTATGCTCGTAAGACCCTAGACACTGCTCAAAAAAATTATGTTAGTACTGAGAAGGAATTTTTAGAGTTGTTTTTGCATGTGATAAGTTTAGACCTTACATTGTTGATTACAAAGTAACTATTTACACTAATCATGCTGCTATTAAATACCTTATGGAAAAGAAAGACGCTAAACCTAGACTTATTAGGTGGGTGCTTTTACTTCAAGAGTTTTATTTGCATATCATTGATAGAAAAGGAGCTGAAAACCCCATAGCATATATCTTGTCTAGGATGGAAAATGTTCTTGATGATCCACTGCCTATTGATGATAATTTTCCTAATGAGCAACTTGTTGTTATAAATACTTCACGTAGTACTCCTTGGTATGTTGATTATGCTAATTACATTGTTGCTAAATACATTCCACCTAGCTTCACCTATCCACAAAAGAAAAAATTCTTCTATGATTTATGACATTACTTCGACATCTTTATAAAGAATGAGTAGATGGTGTTATTAGATGTTTTATACCTGAACATGAACATGGACAGATTCTAAGCAAGTGTCACTCCGAGGCCTAAGTAGGACACCATGCTCGTGACATCAATGCACACAAGGTATTACAATCCGGTTTCTATTCGCCTACTCTTTTTAAAGATGCTCGTAAGTATGCCCTTTCATGTGATGACTGTCAAAGAGTTTGTAACATTGGTAGACGTCGGGAAATGCCTATGAATTATTCAATTGCTATTGAACCATTTGATGTTTGGGGCATTGATTTTATTGGACCTTTTCCTTCCTCTAATGGGTATACTCCTATTTTAGTTGTTGTTGATTACGTTACTAAGTGGGTAGAAGCTATTCCAACTAGTATCCCTAATTATAACACCTCTATGAAAATGCTTAAAGACATCATTTTCCCGAGGTTTAGAGTCCCTAGATAGTTAATGGCTAATGGTTGTTCACATTTTATTCATGGTGCTTTCCGTAAAATTCTAGCTAAATATGATGTTAGCATAGAATTGCATCACATTATCATCCCGAGTCTAGTGGCCAAGTTGAATTGAGCAAAAATTAATTATTCATAAGACCGTCAATAGATCTAGAAAGAATTGGTCTAAGAAACTAGATGATGCCTTATGGTCTTATATGACTGCTTATAAAAATACCATGGGGATGTCCCCATATAAAATGGTCTATGGAAAAGCTTGTCATTTACCTCATGAAACTAATATTATTCAAGTGATAACACCAGAAAAGCACATAAGGGAGACCTTCCGGAACACTTGAGAAACCTGAAAAAGGAGTAGGTACATGATACAGTAAGTAAACCGAGTCCAAAAATTGAAAAAAAATATGTTCTGTTGGTTTTGGTATTTTAGAAAAAATACAAAAATAGAAAGGAGTCATGGGGGCCCACGAGGGAGGCACAAACCAACACGGCAGGGCCACCCCCACTAGGAGAAAAGAGGGCTTTGGTCCACTTGATGAAATCCCATTAGTCCCGGTTCACATACGAAACGGGACCTATGATGACATTGCTCCCTGTTTGTGAGGCCAGGGCGTCGGCCGAGCATCGTGGGCCATTGGTCCCTGTTCGTCTCACCCCTTTTGTCTCGGTTCCAGTCAAGAACCTGGACTAATAGGCCGGCAACCGTTCATATCCCCTTTAGTCCCGGTTGGTGGATCAAACCGGGACAAGGTGTGGTGGTGGGCGTTCGTACAACCGTTCGTATCCTCCTTTAGTCCCGGTTGGTGGATCAAACCGGGGTGGCGGCACTTCGAGTCACCCCTTTAGTGCCGGTTTTTCGTCCAACCCGGGACTAAATGTCCAAACGGTTCGCCCTCCCGCGTCATTTCTAGTGATGAAAACTGCAACTGAAGCAGACTCTATCTCTATTCTGTGTTCTTCTCCTCTCCTCTCTTCTTCTTCTTCCTCTCTTCTTCCCCTCTCTTCTTCCATTCTTCTTCCACCATGACATATGATACCGGAGAGGTGCGCGCACATGGCACGACCTGGCTTAGGGTCGGGTACACGAACGAGAGTAGGGTGGTGCTAAATTTTTTGTCACGGTTCCGGGAGTGGGTTGACGCTGCGCCGGAGCATGAGGCGTTCTTGGGGCTTGATCTCGAGTTCACGCCCAACCATCAAGGTGTTGTCGTCATCCAGCTGTGTTTCAAACAACATGTCTTTGTCTTCCAATGGGCGAGGTAAGTTTTGTGTCTTTCTTTGTTCCAAGGTTATGAAAATTGCATGTATTGATCTTCTCTAGGTTCAATTTGATAGCAATATGGAGTTTCTATATACGTTCCACTGGATAGTTAATTGAGGGTTTCTTAATCAATTCATAGGATATGAAAATTGCATAGGATAGTATGTGTTACAACATTGGATATATTGATCTCCCTAGGTTCCATTGGATATCATATATTGATCTCCCTAGGTTCCATTGGATATATTACAACATAGGCTTTCTTTGATCCAAGGTTATGAAAATTGCATATATTGATCTCCCTAGGTTCCATTGGATAGCAATATGCAGTTTCTATATATGTTCCATTGGATATATAGTTAATTGAGGGTTTCTTGATCAATTCATAGGATATGGAAATTGCATAGGATAGCAATATGTTACAATATTGGAATCCTATAAAAATTAATTTCTCTTTAGTTGTAGTGAAACAATTTTTCATTGGTAAGTTTTGAGGCTTTCTTTGATCCAAAGGTTATGAAAATTGCATATACTGATCTCTCTAGGTTCCATTGGATAGCAATATGCTGTTTCTTTATATGTTCCATTGCATAGTTAATTGAGGCTTTCTTGATCAATTCATAGGATATGAAAATTGCATCGGATAGCAATACGTTATAATATTGGAATCTTATAGAGATCAATTCATAGGATATGAAAATTGTATAGAATAGAAATATATTCCATTTGAATCGTTATGTTAAATTTCTCTTTAGTTGTATTGAAACATTTTTCCTTGTTGCGACAATATGTAACATTTATTTCATTTTAATTTGTTGATGTTGCAGTAGTGACAAGCATTGTCCAGAACTCATGGACTTCCTTCGCAGCGGCACACGTTTCACTAGCGTTGACATAAAGAACGACGGGACAAATATGAGGCGCAACTTTGGTATTGAGATACCAGCTGAGTGACACATTGATCTCCAAGGCCTATTCTGGCTTGATTATCCGAGGACTTCGATGGCTGATATGGCAGCCGCCTTGATCGACGAGGAGTACCATGATATGAAGAAGGCTTTCCCGAAGTCTCAGCACAAGAAGTGGGGAAAGACCCCACTTGACCCTATCAACCTTGAGTATGCAGCAAAAGATGCATACGTTGCATACGAGTTGTACCGCAAGATTAGTATCGTGAGATATGGCCAGCGTCACCTTGTAGAACCAGCTTTGGGACATTCAGATTCAGATTCCGATTCAGATTCAGACGAGTAGTGTTCAGAACGGCGAACACTTGTATATATATGTATGCTAGCTATTATTATGTACTGCTTGCATGTATTATTATATACTCCTTGGACCAATTTATATATATCTAGCTTTTATTTGTGCCATTATATAGAGTTTCCAAATTTGAATGGTTATTTAGCCCTTTCTTTATTCATCACCACTTTAGGTATTGTTGTGAACTAATTCTTTATTCATATTGGTGTAATATTTACTGTATTCAAACTTCTCCATGGTTCATACCCCCCGATACAACCCATAGATACATCGATATAACCAAACAACACAAAGAAAATAGAATCCGTCAAAAACAGAATAGTCGGAAGTAATCTGTATAATTCGAATACTTATGTAACACCAAACATTATGAAAAATTAAGACAATCTGGGTAAATTGTATATGAATCTTGTGTAAAAAATTGAGATCAAAAGCACATTCCAGTGAATTTAAAAAATTCCTGGACTGAGGTCGGAAGTTTCTGTTTTTCAGCAAAATTAAATTTCAAACACCGTAGACCATCCCAAAGGTCTTACTTGGTGCAAACACAAAATGCTATGTGGGTGAAATGATGATACCATGCCAACTTTCAACCTATTCATAGTTCATTTGTAGTGCTTTTCAATTTTTGGGTCATTTAGCTTAAAATAAATTAGTAAATGCATGAAAAATACCAAATGAAGTCAGAAATAGTTGAAAATTGATGATGTGGCCTTGAATGGTGCATTTTGAACACAAAAGGTCTGGAGTTCAAATAATTCAAAAAAATGAAGTCCTTTTGTAATAGGTGAGTTTTCGTATGAAACCCTGATGCTTCGAAAGAGATTGTTCGATTTGTACACAAAGTGCGTCCAGTTTTTGCCGCAACACTCTCAACTTTTTAGCACATGTTATGTGGGTGAAATGATGATACCATGCCAACTTTCAACCTATTCAGAGTTCATTTGTAGTGCTTTTCAATTTCTGGTCATTTAGCTCAAAAAAATCAATAAATGCATGAAAAATACCAAATGAAATCACAAATAGTTGAAAATTGATGATGTGGCTTTGAATGGTGCATTTTGAACACACAAAAGATCTGGAGTTCAAATAATTCCAAAAAATCAAATCCCTTTTGTAACCGATGAGTTTTTGTATGAAACCCTCATACTTCGAAAGAGATTGTCCGATTTGTACATGAAGTGCGTCCAGTTTTTGCCGCAACCCTCTCAACTATTTAGCACATGCTATGTGGGTGAAATGATGATACCATGCCAACTTTCAACCTATTCAGAGTTCATTTGTAGTGCTTTTCAATTTCTGGGTCATTTAGCTCAAAAAATCAGTAAATGCATGAAAATACCAAATGAAGTCAGAAATAGTTAAAAATTGATGTTGTGGCCTTGAATGGTGCATTTTGAACACACAAAAGGGCTGGAGTTCAAATAATTCCAAAAAATGAAATCCCTTTTGTAACAGATGACTTTTCGTATGAAACCCTGATACTTCGAAAGAGATTGTCCGATTTGTACACAAAGTGCGTCTAGTTTTTGCCGCAACCCTCTCAACTTTTTAGCACATGCTACGTGGGTGAAATGATGATACCATGCCAACTTTCAAATTTTCAGTGTTCATTTGTAGTGCTTTATAATTTCTTGGTCATTTAGCTCAAAAAATCAATAAATGCATGAAAAATACCAAATGAAGTCACAAATAGTTGAAAATTGATGATGTGACTTTGAATGGTGCATTTTGAACACACAAAAGGTCTCGAGTTCAAATAATTCCAAAAAATGAAAGAATCACTGAAAACAGTAAGTAGGAACAAAAAACTATATTCTTTAAAAAAATGTCAACTAATGGGCCACCACGGCCTGAATACGACTAGAAACCCAACTAGATAGTTGGGCCCTGATTCAGGCCCACAGAAAGCCCAACAGCTAGTGATAGTTTAGGCCCAGAAGCCTGCATATGAGAGGATCTCGAGACAGTGTGCGCACAAGCACTTATAAAGCACCAAACTTCTCGCTCGGCTAGTGAGGTGGGACTAAACATCTAACTGCATCGCGGCTATCCCAGGCACATGCCTTTCGTGTCAGTTTCTGGCACAAACCGGGACCAGAGACAGACTTTAGTGTCGGTTGTTGGCACAAACCGGGACAAATGGCACCCTTTCGTCCCGGTTGGTTCCGCAAACCGGGAGTAAAGGTATCTTCTTCCCCGCCATTTGGAAACTGAAAAATGACCTTTAGTCCCGGTTTGCTGAGTCAACCGGGATGAAAGGGTGGTATTGGTGCCGGTTCGGGCCACCAACCGGGACAGAAGTTTTTCGCATATAGGCCGGAGTTGTCGAAATTTCCTCGAAAACTCTCCCATTGCTCGCCGTCGCCCCCCAAGCCAGTCCTCGTCATCGCCGCCCCCGATCTAGTCCTCCTCATAGTCGCCGCTATCCCGAGCCCGTCGTCGTCGCCCCGAGCACGTCACCGTCGCCGCCGCCCCCGATCCAGTCCTCCTTGCCGTCGTCGACGCCCTCAGCACGTCGCTGTCACTTCCCCCGAGCCCGTCGTCGTCGCCTCGAGCCCGTCGTCGTCGTCGCCCCGAGCCCGTCGGCCCCGGTGAGCTCCTCCTGTGCGCGTGCTCTGCTTGTCGCCGCCGCCGCCCGTGCATATTGTTGTTCATACAAATTTTGTTCATATATAGATTATACTAGAGATGTATTCGAGATTAAATTCGAGATGTATTAAGTTGATTATTGGTTCTAACTAAAAGATAACCTTTTTGCCTCTGGAGATCTATTGCATTATACATCACTAGTAAGCATGCATGTGCGTTGCAACGGGAGACGAGAACAATAATAATATCTTGTAACGTGTAACTGTAGCAAAGTATAAAGCATGATTCGTCGGTTCGACAAAAGTTCCCAATGGTGCAGCATCGAGACAGTGTCATCTGGCGCCAGGGAGGCACATGCCAAAGTCTAGAAAAAAATACATATCAAATGGCATTTTTAAACAACATTTTTGTAGGTGAAAGAGAAAAGGTTATATATTCTAGTCATGTAGCACTAAACAGATAATATAAGATACAAATTATCTATTTTAATGTAGCACGCCAGATCGACCGGTGTTGTTTTATATATGTATGTTGCTAGCTTTGAAATATTTGAGGTACCTGATATTTAA
This sequence comes from Hordeum vulgare subsp. vulgare, assembly GCF_904849725.1. Lineage (NCBI taxonomy): Eukaryota > Viridiplantae > Streptophyta > Magnoliopsida > Poales > Poaceae > Hordeum > Hordeum vulgare. The sequence continues at coordinate 296,786,995 of NC_058518.1, read as the reverse complement.
CAAAATCTTAATATATAAAATTTCATTATACTACTAAAAAGTTGTTGGGGGAGATAATGCTCGGTGATTATTTGGAGAAACTATATGGATCAAAGAGAACAGTTGTCGGGGGAGATAATGGTCGGTTATTATTTGTCGTATCTCAACGACACCGATGGTCTGGAAGGAGAGGATGACGGCTCGGATGATCGAACAATGGAGGAGGAAGGACATGATCATGATGGCTCCGGTGACCGAAGGTCGGAGGAAGAAGGAGACCATGATGACGGCTCCGGTGACCAAACGGAGGAGGGAGATGTTGCAAAGTTCGGCGAGGTATATATATTAATTAAGCCCGAAGGAATGTACATATATTAAAACTTCATGCTTTTTTCTTTTATATCCCTTCGGATCGAGCCAAACTTCAGTAAAGAGACGAGGTCCGAAGAGAAGGTTGCGCATGGATGAGGAGTTCACAATCACAGCAATCGCGGCCGATGGCCTACCGATTGAACCCAAGCTTACCAAGGACGCATTTTCTGCTCAGTGCAGAGCTATTGTTAGGGAAAACATCTCGATCAGCATCAAGCAATGGAAAAATCCTAAGGGAGACGACGTCCCTGAAGGTGATTATGTCACCGATAGGCAGAAAGATGATCTTTGGACCGTGCTGAAGGAAAATTTCACCCTACCGCCAGAGGAAGATCCGAATAAGCCAGTTATAGAGCCACTTTTCAAGAGGTGTGCTCTTAAGAAGATGGCACATCTATTCGGGAAGTGCAAGAATGATTTGAAATCAATGTTTGTCGATAAAGGGAAGACTCCAGAATTCGTCGGCCGATTTGAGAAGATAAGAGATCATTGGCCCGCATTTGTTGCCTACAAGTCATCGGAGAAGAGTAAGAAAATGTCAGAGACAAACAAGAACAATGCCGCAAAGAAGCAGTATCACCATCACACGGGGTCAGGTTGCTACCTCAAAGCCCGGCCGTTCTGGGACAAAGCTGAGAATGACCTAATTGCTAAAGGGGTCCAACCACAGACATTGAACTAGCCAGAGCGTTCAAGGACTTGGTTCTTCGGGATTGGCGGAAATTTGGACCCTGAAACAGGGAAGTGTCGTTGGACGGACGAACAACTTGCAATACCCATGATCAAGCTTCAGAAGTGTATCACCGCAGCGCAAGAAGGGACATTCATTCCAGACAGAGAGAATGACGAGCTGACTAAGGCCCTAAGGAATGTTGAGCACCCTGGACGAACACGAGGCACACCAGGCTCCGTTCAGTGGAAGTTTGGGTTTCCTAAGCGGTTACAGAAGCCGGGAGAGAAAGAGGAAAGCGGATCTGAGCGACATGCAGCATATCAAGGCAATACTGCAAAAGCTAGAGTAACTTGAGAGCCAACGACCTGCCGGCCAACCATCTCAACGGCATGAAGCTACCCTAGAAGGTACCCCACCATCTGAGCGAAGAAGCAGCGTGGCTTCCACAGAGCCCATTCAGCATGACTTCACGGCTCATAGCTACCCTGTGGATACTATCACGGAGGCTCAACGTTGCGAGCTTATGATGAAATGTCGGAACCTCACTTTCATGACGGCTGTCAGCTCTGCTGAACCTCCTCAACCCAACGGAACTTTTCACTGCCTTCCGATTCCACATGGCTATGTTGTTGTGATGGTGGCTCAAGTAATGGAGAATTTTGAGCAGCTCGAGCTTGACCACCCTACAGGTGAAGGGGAGATTCAGCTGGTTCGTGTTGTGGGGAGTACATGTCTATGGCAGAAGGAGTTCATCAAGCTTCCAAATTGGACGCCTCCGCCTCCTCCTCCTCCGACGATGACGAGTTAGGGCACTCCACCTCCTCCTCCTCCGGCGAGTGATCAGGGCACTCCGCCTCCTTCTCCAGCTCCTCCGACGCGTGAGGGCACTTCGCATCCTCCTTCGCCTACTTCGGCGTGTTAGAGCAGTCTGCCTCCTCCTTCGCCTCATCGGCAACGTCGGAAGACAAACGTTGTCGCTCTGGATTGTACGGCGCATCAGAGCAGTCCGCCTCCTTCTCTCAAGCGGAAGAGATACGACTCCTTCTCTCCAGCGGCTAGCAGTACAAGCAGAGGCGGGAAATTCGGTCCATCTCTCAAACCTCTGGAAAAGTTACCATATGAGAGGACCAAGGAGGAAAACGAGGATATATGTCGTGCCGAATTGAGGGCCCATTTTGCAAAGAAAACTCCACCTCCGAAGGAGAAGCTAGATCCGGTGATAGTGGAGCGCACTATCAATCAACTGCAGCGTCCACCATCGCCTCCGCTAGATTCCAACTATGACCGCATTCTTAAAAAGACATATGCACAAGCGGTGCGGTCGGGAACTACTTCTAGTGATGCAAGATTAGCAGAGCGAAGAAGTGGGAAAACAATTCCCGAGCTCGATATCGTTGTCGCTAATCATCCGGAGATGGTGCCCGGTACCAATCCTGATGATTACTTCGGGGATGATGTAACAAAAGAACAATATAAATACGTGCACGGGAAGCCTATCGTCAAACCTGGTCATCCTGCTCTAACAACGATGACGCACATATTGCATGAGTGGTACATGAAAACATGCAGGGAGTCTAGGAAAAAAGCTATGTATGTGGCAGTGAAACCAGAGCACGAATTCATTGGACTTCCATTGATTACTATTCAATTTGAGGAGTTATTTTAGTTATACAATCAACTGGCCCTCGACAAACAACTCATAGCTTCCTACTGTTTGTAAGTATTACTTCTATAGTTAAGTCTCTAGCTCACCTCGTTCATTGCATGTATATATAATTATCCTCACTATATATATTGTGCAGATTGAAGATCATCGAATTAAAAAAAGCGGGAATCGTCGACGTTGGGTTCATTAGCCCAGATGGCGTAAATGAATTGAGGGTAGGAAACTCAATCAAAGAGACCGAGGAGAACTTGCTAAACTCAGTCCTTATACATAAAAAAAGTGGAAATAATCTTTCCTTACAACTTCAAGTGAGTGTTGTTGTCTTCTGTATAAACTCGGTTTCGCTTACTTTAGGTTAATTAAGTAATGTAATTGATGAGTTATATATGCGTGCGCAGAGACCACTTTATTCTGATATCCATTAACGTAGGAAGGGCAGTAGTAAATGTCTTAGACTCGAGACATAAAGCCGAAGAGGATTATGAGGACATTACTGCAATGCTCAAGAAGTAAGTTCAGTCAATATACCGAGACCATATCGGCATGCAACTTTCGTTAATTTCCTGATATCAAGTAATCATTTTCTTTGCCTAGCAGGGTTTGGACGAATTTCGCCAATATGGTTCCCGGTCTAAACAAAGAGTTGTGATTTACACACCCCAAAGTAAGTAGTACTAGCTAGTTCCGCGCATCTCTAGTTGATTCAAATTTTCATCAATATATCATTACCATGCATGCTTATCAGTTTGATTGAACTCTATTCTCGTAAAGTGTATGTACCAGAAAGAAGGCACTGTTTTATGTGCATACTACGTATGCGAGTTCATTCACCACTCAGCCTCTGAGCGGGTCTTCTGTGAGAAACAATTTCAAGTACGTAAATAATATTCACAATTGTGTTGAGTTTTATTCATATATATGCATGTATTGACCCCCTTATTTAAATTAGATCTGCGAGATGCGGGATCAACTCCTACCATATGATCGCATACGAGCAATTCAAGAGGAATTGGCGGGATTCTTTGTTAACCACGTCATACCTAAAGACGGAGAATCCCATCTGGATTTTTCATTGGATCTTAATTAGATGATGTTTTGGATTAATTGTAAAAGATGTTATATTGTATATATGAAATAGCGTCGGATAGATATAAGAAAACTTGTTGTTCGACCAAACATGAAGAAACAGAGGACACTTCTCTCTATTAGCTAGCTAACACAATATGAAACCACTAAATTAACGCTCCAAACCCACCCCCTCCCCCCATTAAAAAAAACCCAGCTCCGGCCAGATGCTAACACGTGATGCCATGTTGTCCCGGTTGGTGTGACCAACCGAGACTAAAGAACCTCCTGTCCGAGCTACCCACAGAGGCCACGTGGAAACCCTTTGATCCCGGTTAGTAAGGGAACCGGGACTAAAGGTTATGGGATTTAGTCTTGGTTCCAGAACCGGGGCTAATGGGCCTTTGGAACCGGGACAAATGGGCCATTTTGTACTAGTGCCCCTGGGCACGCCCTGATGGCTTGTGGGCCCTCGTGTGTCTCCTGGACTCTGTTTTGTTCCTGGGCACATATTCTTACCTAGAATAAATCATTATATATACTCCAGTATGTTTTGACTACCGCATCCCAAGTTTCTCCTATGTTTTTGTTTCGGGCTGTTTTTCTGACAACTCTAGATTGCCATGACATGTTTAAGCCACTCCAAGGACAAGTTCTTTGAGAAGGTCATCAACCCCTACCTACCGGAGGTGATGAAGCACCCTCAAGCCATTGAGATGCGTGAGGGAGTGCTTCACATTCGGGATGTTCAAAGTCCCAAGAAGGAGAGAAGCGAGAAGGCTAGGCTTCGTGCAGTGGAGCAGGAGATCTGTAAGTCCCAGGAGATGGTTGAGCGTGGTCTGAGTGCTAATCAATCTATGATCACAGACTTCATCCGGAAAAACAAGATGGATACACGGAATGTGGAAGAGGTTCTCTTAAACCTTCAAGAGCGGATCGAGCATCTCCAAGCTCAAATCTATGACCAGTAAAGCCAAAACTATAAGTATGAATCTAGGTTTAAAAGGATGAGCCTCGATGCCTATTTGAGGATTCCGAAGACAAGATCTTCTTTCTATGATGGAAAGCCTATGTCGTGGAAGATGGAAGACATGCCTACTACATCATCACCACCATCACCCAAGAAGGACACTTGAGTACATGGGTATGGGCACCACCCTTAGCTTGTTCCAAGCTTGGGGGAGGTGCCCCGATATCGTATCACCATCACTTTCACCACCACTATCTATCTTAGTTCGATCCCTAGTATTTGTGATTTAGAGAAATAAAATTTCAGATTTGCTTTGCTTCGAATTTTTGCTTTGAGATCTATCTATCCTTGTAATTGGGTGTGAGAGCTATATAATAAAGATTAGTTTAGTTTGTGTGATTTACCTTTATGCACCCATCATCATAGCATGGCAAAAAAAGAAATAGAAAAGATCATATGCTTATCCCATGTGGAGTAATGACTTCACATAGAAAAAGGTATAAGTGATAAAAGATGTTGACAACTAACAATCATAATATTAGTAATTGATATAATCTATGCAAGATTATGATATATAAGAGGAGTTTCACATATAAATACACTATCTTGGACACCTTTTATGATTGTGAGCCCCCATCAAATATTATATAATGATCAAGTGTTGATGTTGGACATGGAAGACAACACAATGATCATGGTTGTTTACATTTGCGTAGAAGTTATATTGTCATGGATCCCTTGACATGTGATACTTGCTTTAGATATTTTTCTATCCAAAAATTTCCGCACTAAGTAGAGATACTACTTATGCATCCATAACCGTTTAAGCCCTATTTATTTCCACGAGAGTCCACCATACCTACCTATGGATTGAATAAGATCCTTCAAGGAAGTTGTCATCGATGCACAAAGCAATAAAAATTGCCTCTAAATATGTATGATCTTTTATTGTAAAGGAAAATAAACTTTGTACGATCTTGTGATAGAGAAGAAATAAAGTTCACTATCACAAGGGGCAATACAAAGTGATGTTCCTTTGAATTAATAGTTTGCACATTCAAAACAAATAAAAGTGCACGACAAAGTTTTCTTCCCTCTGCGATGGGCCTATCTTTTATCTTCTTACAAGAATTTATTTTCGTGCAAAAGTGAATAATATTTACCCTTGTTCCTACCTATTAACACTTTAGTTGGCAAGCATTATGTGTTGAGGAAAGATCCACACATATATATCTAGTTAAATGAGGGTGATCATGATTCATTATTGTTGACATTATCCTTGATATAAATAAGTTGGGTGGCAAAGATAATAAGCCCACATCTTCCTATGTGTCCGGTGGAAACATTAGCTCCAAAAATATGCAATGTGTGTCAACAATCATGGAAGGCTACACGATAGTTGAGTATGTGAACTTGCTAGAAATAAAAGCTCTTACATAGACTCTTCTCTTGAATATGACGGAATATGATTATCTCAATTACTAATGGCACTGTTTGTCGGTTTCCAATAAATTTTATGCTTCATACTACCTCATTTGTAAATAGATTGTTACTTGTTTATGAGAAGCTATATGATGGAAAACTTGCTACTATGTAAATATTCATGATGCTCTCATGTCTGTATTCTGTTTTTATCGTCTTCTCTCTCAAATCATGTGGTCATTATTCTTGTGCTTAGGTTTTGCTTGAGGACAAGCGAAGTCTAAGCTTGGTGGAGTTGATACGTGCATTTTGCATGATAGTTGTGTTATTCTTGTCCATTATTACCTATTATTAGACGATTCATATGCCCCTTCTCTCTGAATATGCAAGGTACATCACAAATAGGGAAATGTCTTGAAACTAGAATTCTGCACATAGAAACCAAGGAAAAGGCAGAAAAGTCACCAGAGCCCAAATGACCTGAAACTTCACGGAGATTTTTTATGGGATATTTGAGAATTATTGGACCAAAAATATACCAGAGGGGGGCACCTGCTAGGCACAAGGTAAAAGGGCGTGCCCATTCCCCCTCGGGACGCCCTCATGGCTTGTGGGGGCCCTGCAAGCTTCCCGACCCCCCCCCCTATTGTCCTATATGGTGTGTTTTACCCTAAAAGAAATCATAAGCAATATCTCGGGACGAAGCGCCACCATCTCGAGGCGGAAACCTGTGCAGAGGCTCTTTTGCACTCTGGCGGTCTAATTCTGCTCGGAAATTCCTCTCCGGGAGGGGGATATGAAAGCCATCGTCATCACCAACGCTTCCTCCTTCGTGGCAGGACCCATCTTCATCAACATCTTCACCAGCATCATATCATCTCCAACTCTAGTTCATCTCTTGTATTCAATCTTTGTCCCAAAACCTCGGATTGGTACATGTGGGTTACTAGTTGTGTTGATTACATCTTGTAGTTGATGCTTGTTGGATTACTCGGTAGAAGATATTGTGTTCATATCATCATTCATTATTATTATACCTCTGATCTAGAACATGTTTACGAGGTGTGATTAGTTACTATTGTTCCTGAGAACATGGGAGAAGCCTTGTTATAAGTAATCTTGTGAAGTTGGTATTTGTTCAACATTTTGATGATATGTATGTTGTTACTTCTCTTAGTGGTGTCATGTGAATGTCGACTACATGACACTTCACCATATTATGGTCCTAAGGGAAGTCATTGTGGAGTAAAAAGTAGATTATGGGTTGCTAGAGTGATAGAAGCTTAAACCCCAGTTTATGTGTTGCTTCATAAGGGGCTGATTTGGATCCACATGTTTCATGCTATGGATAGATTTATCTCAATTCTTCTTTCGTAGTTGCGGATACTTGCGAGAGGGGGTAATCATAAGTAGGTTGTTAGTTCAAGTAAGAACAAAACCTTAGCACCGGTCCACCCACATATCAAATTATCAAAGTAGCGAACACGAATCAACTCAACGTGATGAACATGACTAGATAGAAATTCCCACGTGTCCTCGGGAGCGCTTGCTTAATATAAGAGTACTTTCGGGTCCGTCCTTTGATATAAAAAGGATTGGTTTATCTTGATGCACCTTTCTTACTATTATCACTTGTTACTTGTTACGAATTATCTTGCTACAAAACTATCTACTATTGTTACTCACAGCACTTGCAAAGAATACCTTGCTGAAAACCGCTTGTCATTTCCTTCTCCTCCATGTTGGGTTCGACAATCTTTCTTATTGAAAGGATTATGATTGATCCCCTATACTTGTGAGTCATCACATGCATTGTGTGCATGTGTTTGTTTCTTTTCTTGCAGCCGCCGAAGATTGGGGTTGGTTGTTACTTCTATTGGCTCGATAAACCTTGGTTCTCTCCTGGGGGAATACTTGCCTATATTGTGCTACATCACCCGTTCCTCTTTGGAAAACCCAACGCAGATCACATGTATCAGGAAGGATTTCTAGCGTCGTTGTCAGGGAGTATCATCAATCTAATATAAAGTAAATTCACACAAATTATCATTCACTTGTTCTTCTTTTCATTTGATGTTGTATTTTGCTTGCTTCATACAAATAAAATATACAAAAAATTGTTTGCATGTTACTAGTTTACTTCTTTCCTTGCTTTACTTGCTAGTTTACTTGTTTGCTCGCTGCTATGGTAGTTCCTCTCCAGACATGTATTCCCATGCTTACCTTGGAGAGGGCTCTCCAACCTTGGACTTTAAACAATTGAGCAATGAGTCTCTAAAAGAGGCTGAGGACACGTTGTTGGTAATAAAAATGAGAGCTAAACCCAAAATTCATATTAAATTACTCCCCTGGAGTTTTTATGTTGGCTTATCTCTATTGCATAGGCAAGTCCTTTGTTCTATGTTTAAGAAAGATTTTCTTGGGAATAATGCTTTTTATTCTTATGAAATGATGAGAAACATATTTGGACAACCCAAAATAGAAACCATTGAACCTGCTATACTAGTGTGTCACTGCCAAAGTGAGTTAATCACACATGCTAGAACTAGTATGGAGTCTAACTTTAGGGGGTGTTCAACTCTATTCATAAAATACATGGAAACGTCATGCTACAAAATAGGAGACTTGATACCATAGAACAAAAGCTTGATTTCCTTTGCGTAAGGGATAACAAGACTGTGAATGATATTGGATACCTTATTAACAAGGATGACAACACTAGATCATACCCGTTATGCCTAGCTAGGGGCATAAAACAATAACGCTAGTTGGGAGGCAACCCAATAGTTATCTTTAAGATTGCTTTTTTCTATTTATGTGTCATAACATGGTTATTACTACTGTAATGATTGTGTTTATGTGTTTAAATTAGTTTTGTGCGGGACCATTCGGGAGTTCCTCGTCACGTCCGGGATCTCATCCGGAGCTCCGAACAACCTTCGGTCACCAATACAATGACTCGATTATGCTTATATTGTCACCAAACGTTAAATGTGTAGATCTTGTGGGTTTGAGAACTATGTAGACATGACCAAGACACTCCCCGGTCAATAACCAATAGCGGGACCTAGATGCCCATATAGGTTCCTACATATTCGACGAGGATCTATATCGGTCGAACCTCGATTTCAAGGATCCAATCAATCCCGTTTACAATTCCCTTTGTCCATCGATATGTTACTTGCCCGAGATTCAATCGTTTGTATCTCCGTACCTAGTTCAATCTTGTTATCGAAAAGTCTCTTTACTCATTCCATAATACAAGATCCCATGGCTAACTCCTTAGTCACATTGCTTGCAAGCTCATTGTGATGTTGTATTACTGAGTGGGCCCTGAGATACATCTTTGTCACATGGAGTAAGAAATCCCACTCTTGATCCATGTCAACTCAACAAACACCCTCGGAGATACTTGTAGAGCACCTTTATAGTCACCCAGTTATGTTGCGACGTTTGATACACACAAGGTACTCCTCCGGTGTCAGTGAATTGCATGATCTCATGGTCATAGGAACAGATACTTGACATGTAGAAAACAATAGCAATAAACTGACGTGATCATATGCTACGTTCATAGTTTGGGTCTTGTCCATCACATCATTCTCCTAATGATGTGATCCCATTATGAAATGACAACTCATGTCTATGGACAGGAAACCTTGACCATCTTTTATTAACGAGCTAGTCCATTAGAGGCTCACTAGGGATAGTGTGTTTTCTATGTATCCACGCATATACTTGAGTTTCCAATCAATACAATTCTAGCATGAATAATAAACGATTATCATGAACAAGGAAATATAATAATAACCACTTTATTATTGTCTCTAGGGCATATTTCCAATAGTCTCCCACTTGAACTATAGTCAATAATCTAGCTGACATCACTATGTGATTTACATTGTAATGAATCTAGCACCCATACAGTTCTAGTGTTGATCATGTTTCGCTCATGGAAGAGGCTTAGTCAATAGGTCTGCAACATTCAGATCCGTGTGCACTTTGCAAATATTTAGTACCTCCTCCTTGATGTAATCGCGGATGAAATTGAAGTGTTGCTTTGTGTGTCTGGTCCTCTTGTGAAACCTTGGTTCCATGGCCACACCAATGGCACCAGCGTTGTCACAGAACAGAGTCATTGGATCTAGTGCACTAGGCACAACTCCAAGATCTGTCCTGAACTCCTTCATCCAGACACCTTATTTAGCTTCCTATGAGGCGGCTATGTACTCTGCTTCGCATGTAGAATCAGCCACCACGCTTTGCTTGGAACTGCACGAGCTTACCGGTTTGAGACTTGGAGTCATTCGGATCAGTGTCAAAGCTTGCATCGACGTAACCCTTTACGATGAGCTCTTGATCACCTCCATAAATCAGAAACATTTCCTTAGTCCTTTTCAGGTACCTCAGGTTATTCTCGACCGCTTTCCAGTGTTCCATTCCTGGTTCACTTTGAAACTTTCATGCCATACTTATGGCAAGGATGACATCGGTTCTTGTGCATAGCGTTGCATACATGATAAAGCCTATGGCTGGAGCATTGGGGACGACACTCATCTTTTCTCTCTTGTATGTAGTCACTAGGCATTGAGTCTTACTCATCTTCACACCTTGCAATACAGGCAAGAACCCTTTCTTGTATTGATCCATTTTGAACTTCTTCAAAACTTTGTCAAGGTATGTGCTCTGTGAAAGTCCTATCAAGCATCTCGATCTATCTCTATAGATCTTGATGCCTAATATGAAATAAGCTTCTCCTAGGTCCTGTATTGAAAAACTCTTATTCAAATATTCTTTTATGCTTCCCAAAAAAAATCTATATTGTTTCCAATCAGCAATATGTCATCCACATATAATATTAGAAATGTTATAGAGCTCCCCCTCACTTTCTTGTAAATACAACCTTCTCCATAAACTTGTATCAACTCAAACGCTTTGATCACCTCATCAAAGCACTGTTTCCAACTCTGAGATGCTTGCACCAGTCCATAAATGGATCGCTAGAGCTTGCATACTTTGTCAGCTTTCCCTGGATCGAAAAACCCTTCCGGTTGCATCATATACAACTCTTCCTGAAGAAAGTCGTTAAGGAACGTTGTTTTGACATCCATCAGCCAAATTTCCTAATCGAAAAATGTAGCTATTGGCAACATGATTCTTACGGACTTAAGCATCGCTACGGGTGAGAAAGTCTCATCGTAGTCAACTCCTTGAACTTGTGAAAGACTTTTTGCCACAAGTCAAGCTTTATAGATGGTGACATTACCGTACGCATCTGTCTTCTTCTTAAAGATCCATTTATTCTAAATCGACTTTCGCCCTTCAGGTAATACTTCCAGTGTCCATACTTTGTTTTCATACATGGATACTATCTCGGATTTCATGGCCTCTAACCATTTGTTGGAATTCGGGCCCACCATCGCTTCTCCATAGCTCATAGGTTCATTGTTGTCCAACAAAATGACTGTTAAGACAGGGTTACCGTACCAGTCGGGAGCAGTGTGTGCCCTTGTCGACCTACGACGTTCGGTAACAACTTGATTTGAAGCTCCATGATCATCATCATTAGCTTCCTCTTCAATTGATGTAGGCTCCACACAAACATCTTTATCTGTTGTGCTACTCTATGGTTGAAGTAAAGGTTCAACAACCTCATCAAGTTCTATCTTCCTCCCACTCAATTCTTTCGAGAGAAACTCTTTCTCAAAAAATGTATCATTCTTAGCGACAAACACTTTGCCTTAGGATCTGACATAGAAGGTATACCCAATTGTCTCATTTGGGTACCCTATGAAGACACATTGGTCCGCTTTGGGTTCGAGCTTGTCTGGTTGAAGCTTTTTGACATAAGCATCACAACCCCAAACTTTAAGAAATGACAACTTTGGTTTCTTGCCAAACCATAGTTCATACAACGTCGTCTCAACGGATTTTGATCGTGCCCTATTTAAAGTGAATGCAGTTGTCTCTAACGCATAACCCCAAAACGATAATGGCAAATCGGCAAGAGACATCATAGAACGTACCATATCCAGTAAGGTACGATTACGACGTTCGGACACACCATTACGATGTGGTGTTCCAGGTGACGTCGAGTGTGAAACAATTCCACATTGTTTTAGGTGAGTGCCAAACTCATAACTCAGATATTCTCCTCCTCAATCAGATCGTAGGAATTTAATCTTCTTGTTACGATGGTTCTCAACTTCACTCTGAAATTGCTTGAACTTTTCAAACATTTCAGGCTTGTGTTTCATTAAGTAAGTATACCCATATCTACTTAAATCATCAGTGAAGGTGAGAAAATAAAGATATCCACCGCGTGCCTCAATGCTCATCGGACCGCACACATCAGTATGTATGATTTCCAAAAAGTCACTTGCCCGCTCCATTATTTTGGAGAACGGGGTCTTAGTCATCTTGCCCATGAGGCATTGTTCACATGTGTCAAGTGATTCAAAATCAAGTGACTCCAAAAGTCCATCACCATGAAGCTTCTTCCTGCGTTTTACACCAATATGACCTAAGCGGCAGTGCCACAAGAAAGTGGTACTACCATTATTAAGTTTACATATTTTGGCATAAATGTTATGAACATGTGTGTTATCACTATCGAGATTAAATAAGAATAAACCCATCACATTCGGTGCATGACCATAGAGGATATTACTCATATAAATAGAACAACCATTATTCTCTAATTTAAATGAGTAATCATCTCGCATCAAACAAGATCCAGATATAATGTTCATGCTCAATGCAGGCACTAAATAACAATTATTCAGGCTCATCACTAATATCGATGGTAATCCAAGAGCGAGCGCACCGATGGAGATCACATCAACCTTGGAACCATTTCCCACGCGCATCGTCACTTCATCCTTTGCCAACCTCCATCTATTTTGTAGTTCTTGCTTTGAGTTGCAAATGTGAGCAACTGAACCGTATCAAATACTCATGCACTACAATGAGATTTGGTAAGGTACACATCAATAACATATATATTATATATACCTTGTTTGGTGTTGGCCGCCTTCTTGATTGCCACATACTTGGGGTGGTTCTGTTTCCAATGGCCAATCCCCTTGCAATGAAAGCACTCAGTTTCTAGCTTGGGTCCAGCCTTGGGTTTCTTCACGAGAGAGGCAACTGCTTTGCCACTCTTCTTGGAGTTACCCTTCTTGCCCTTGCCATTATTTTTGAAACTAGTGGTTTTATTGATCATCAACTGTGACATCCTCGACTTTTGCTATAGTAAAGATTGTAATTAAGCGACAGTGATCTCGCACTAATGATGCCACATCATCATTAATTATATCAATGATCTCGTGTTGGTTGAAACCGAATCAAAATTCGAAGCTTTAAAGTAAAGTCAGACGAGAAAAGATTTTATGTTGTTGAAATAAAAACGTCGGAGAGTTATAAAAATTCCCTAGCGGATTATAATTTCAAAACGGGCACTTTAGGAATTATGGGTAACCCCCTATATATTTAAAAGTGGAGTTTGAAATCAAATAAAGAAAAGAAATATAGTAAATGTAAAAGAAATAAATAAAATAAAGAAGTAAAAGTATATATAATAAATTATAAAAGATAGTAAATAATATTAGGTACTAAAAAGAATTAAAAATAATAGAAAAAGAAAAAACAAAACAAAAAGAAAAGGAAAAAGAACCCCCACCCCTGGCCCGACTAGGCCTAGTGGCCCAGCCGGCCAGGCCACAACCACCCGCGGGGGAAACCCTAGCGAGACCCCCGCTTCCCTGCTGCCGCAGCGAGCCCCCACGACCGAGAGGATCCCATCCCCCTCGGTCCTCCTCCCATCTCACCAACCCTTCATGCCCCCCCCCACCGACGAGCCCCCCCACCTCTCGTTGCCCCCCCATCGTCCCTCTCCCTCTCCTGCTAACTCCCAAACCGAGCCACCTCATCCGCTCGTTCCCTCTCCTCCCCGCGAGGACCCCTCCTCCCCTCGGTTACTCTCCCTTCTCTCCCCCACGACCGAGACAGCCCCCAGATTCCTCCCCACCTCGCATCCTCTAAGGGACCGAGCCCCTTCCCTCGGTACCTCTCCCCTGCACCCGTCGATCTCCCTCCCAGATCCCCACCGAGCTCAGCCCCTCCCGTGCGCTCCTCCCACCGGCGGCCCCCCTCCGGCTCCCTCCCGAGCCCCAGTCCCTGGAGCCCCGTCGACCGGCCCTCCCGGTTCCCCCGTCGGCCGAGGCACCCCTTGGTCACCCCTTCGGCCGAGCTCCTCCTCGCCATCCGGCCGGCCCCGACCTCCTGGAAGTTTTCTCCGGCGACCCACCTCACCGGATCCGTCATCACCGCCTCCGGGAACGCCTCCACGTCGTCTCCTCCGCCCCTTCCCGCGAACTCCGGCTTCACCGGGCCCTCCCGTCAACGTCGGTGAGCCCCTCCTCGGGCTCCTCCCACCATCTTGTTCTCCTCGCCGTCCCGATTCCGTTCCGGAAAACGGGGCTTCGATCCGTCGACGGTAGAGACCGGTAGGGAGGATTGAAGATTTTGTTCTTCTATGTTGAGTTAGCAAAGAGAACTATGTGTTGTCTCTTCTGTTAACACAGAGAGTTGTGAGAGAGATGAGAGTTAGAAAGAAATAAAAACAAATGATGTATTCAGTATGTATGTATGTATGTATTTGATGCCCGTATTTATGTATGTATTTGCGTATATAGGTATGTGGAGGAATACGATAATTGTATGGTTATGTATCTGTGAATAAAAATATATTTTTGGCCTAAAGCCACTTACCGGTGGGGCCAACGCACCCCGCTGTCTATGACAGGGAGGCCCCACACCCCCTTTTAAAAAAAAAGTGAAAATTAAAATATAAAAATAAAAATAATGTTTTTATTAAATAAATAAATAGATATATTAGTTAATTAATTAATTAGAATAATTAGAATATGACACGTGGGTCCCCCACTAAATTAATCTGATTAATTAAATATTTAATCTTAATTAAAACTTGTGCCTATGACGTTTGGGACCCGCTGGTCAGTTGACCAGTCAACTGTTGATGTCAGCTTGACATCATGCTGATGTCATAATAACATTTTATTAAATTATTTAAATCTGTTTTTAATTCTAAATTATTGAATAAAACTTTAAAAATTAATATTAAATAATCCGTAAGTCAGATCAAAATATTTTCAACATGAAAGTTGATCAGTAGAACGAGACGAACCCGGATACACGGTCCATTCGTCTGTCACGCGTCCCTAGCATAGCAAACATGAAACATTTCCATCGTTTCCAGTATGACCGGTAGTAGCCCGAGACCCGGAAAATATCGTCAGATATTCTTCCGACCCGTCTCTGACGGATGTTGCTGCGTTAGCTCATGTCTAGCATGCATCTTGCCATGTCATGCTTTGTGTTGCACCGTTGCTATTATTTATTGTTTCTTCCCCCTCTTCTTACCGGTAGACCCCGAGACTGACGCTGCTGCCGGGTACATCTACGACCCTGCCGATCAGTCCTTTGCCACATAGCAGCAAGTCAAGCAAACCCCCCTTGATCATTCCTATATCGCCTATGTCTTTCTTCCTACTGCTTGCATTAGTATTTTGCTACTGTTGTAGTTAGCTCCTATATCTGATGCATAGCCTATTTTTGATGAACTGCTACTTTCAGTCATGTACTTTAAATCTGCTTAGTATAGGTGGAGCAGTCATCCCCTCTAACCCCGTAGTTCAGTTGCCCCGCTTGTTTTCAAATCTCGATCTCTGATCGACGAGCCAGACCCGACACAGCACATACACCCCCTTCGTTGTACGAGCTACGGAGATACTATCGGTATCGAGGGTGACACCTCGCTAAGTACTCCTGATGATATCTCTGTAGTATAGCTAGTCGGTCGTGGTTATCGAGGGTGATTCCTCTTTCACCATTCCCGATGACGCCTCTGTCGTGCAACCCCTCAAGTGTGGGACCCTCGAGGGTGATTCCTCTAAGCCCACCTTGACGGGTACATCGTTCGGAATCCAACGAGGGTGATACCTCGGATTCCCCCCGATGTTACAACCACACAGTTACTCGACCTTGTTACTGGGATCTTTGGTGATTAGTTGTAAGACGGGTGGATTCCCGTGAGACTGTGTTGTTGGCCTAATTAAAATGTTAATGGATTTGGGTATTTGATCTGGGTTGGTCGGAGACCTTTTTGCACTAACCGGCTACGCGGTACTCGGCGTCACGGTATCAGCCGAAGCTTTTCAGATGCCAGCAATGTAGCGGCGCGCGCCCGAGTGGTCCCGAGATGCATCGCTCTTGTGATTATGGGATGCTAGGACTGACGTCGGCCGCCCACGCCACGTGCAAGAGCGCGAAGGGGAACTGGGCCCATGAACCCTTTGTGCTTAGGAGTTAGACCGGCGGGCTGGCCTCTCTGATTAGACTTAGGTGGGGCTGCGACGTGTCGATATTCCGAGGCCGGGCAGGACCCAGAAAAGTATGTCCGGCCAGAGTGTTATCGAGCGTGACGGGACATGTGGTGCACCCCTGCAGGGATGAAAATTTAACTATTCGGATAGCAGTGTCCACGGTTACACGACGACTTGGAGTTGTGCCCCGATCTTATACAACTACAATGGTTACTTAACTGGAATTAGTTTGCCTCGGGATTGCTTCCTCGCAGGGAGTCGAGGGAGGATCTTTAGGCGCGACCTCACTTTAATATTGCTGCAACAATATGACTATTAATGTTTTACCCCTGTTCTACTCTCGTCTATTGCTGCAAGACCCTGAAGATGCTAGACTTCGATAGGACTAGGCCTTCTCTCTCTATTCTCGCATTGCTGCAGTCAGTCCACATATAACCCCCCCCCCTTCTTTGATAATGATGCATAATTAGAATAGTTCTGATGTAAGACTTGCGAGTACTTTGGATGAGTACTCACCGCTGCTTTGCTCCCCCCTTGTCCCCTTGATCCGTTTGCTGCGACCAGATGATGGAGCCCAGGAGATGGAGGTCCCCGCCGACGACGACTGCTACCCCGACGGTGCCTACTACTACGTGGAGGCCGCTGATGATCAGGAGTAGTTAGGAGGTTCCCAGGCAGGAGGCCTCGCCTCGTTCGATCGTTGTATCTTTTGTGCTAGCCTTCTCTAAGGCACCCCATGTTTTATGTATGTACTCAGATATTGTTGCTTCCGCTGACTCGTGTGTTTATCGAGCTTTCGTATTCTAGCCCTCGAGGCCCCTGGCTTGTAATATGAAGCTGATGTTATTTTATTTGTGTCTAGAGTTGTGTTGTGATATCTTCCCGTGAGTCCTTGGGTTTGATCGTACGCATTTGCGTGTATGATTAGCGTACGATTAAACCGAGGACGTCACATCAACACTTGATGCTCCTTCTGAATTTCTGACTCAACGACTTTGAGCATCGCAAATAGCTCGGCGACCGATTTATCCATCCCTTGCATGTTATAGTTCATCACAAAGCTTTTGTAGCTAGGTGGCAGTGTTTGAAGAACTCTATCAGTGATCGCCTCTGGCGGGAGAACCATTCCCAACTTAGCAAGACGGTTGGAATACCCAAACATTTTGAGTATGTGCTCACTGACAGACCCATTCTCCTCCTTCTTGCAATCATAGAACTTATCGGAGGTTTCATACCTCTCGATCCGGGCATTTTTTCAAAACGAAACTTCAACTCCTGGAACATATCACATGCTCCATGACGTTCAAGACGTCTATGAAGTCCCGATTCTAAGCCATACAAGATTGCACACCGAACTATAGAGTAGTCATCAGAACGCGCCTGCTAGACGTTCACAACGTCTTCACACGACACTAGAGGGGATGCCTCACCAAGCGATGCATCAAGGACATAAGCCTTTTGGGAAACCGCGAGGACAATCCTCAGATTACGGGCCTAGTCTACAAAGTTACTTCCACCATCTTTCAGCTTGGCTTTCTCTAGGAACGCATTGAAATTCAGGGGTGCTACTGCGCGAGCCATTGATCTACAACATAATTTTGCAAAGATTACTTAGACTATTGTTCAAGATAATGAGTTTAATTAATCATATCACTAAATATTCCCACTCAAATTGACATCCCTCTAGTCATTCGAGTGTTACATGATCCAAATTCACCAACCCAAGTCCGATCATCACGTGAGATGAGGTGGTTTCAATGGTGAACATCTTCATGTTGATCATATCTACTATGCGACTCGTGATCGACCTTTCGATCTCTTGTGTTCCGAGGCCATGTATGTATATGCTAGACTTGTCAAGCTTAACCCAGGTGGTTCGCATGTGCAAAACTGGCTTGCACCCGTTGTATGCGGACGTATAGTCTATCACACCCGATCATCATGTGGTGCTTCGAAACGACAAACTTTCGCAACAGTGCACACTCGGGGAGAACACAATTTTATCTTGAAATTTTAGTGAGGGATCAACTTATAATGCTACCATCGTCCCAAGCAAAACAAGGTGCATAAAAGGATTAACATCACATGCAAATCATAAGTGACATGATATGGCCATGAACTTGTGCTTTTGATCTCCATCTCCAAAGCACTGGCATGATCTCCATCGTCACTCGCATGACACCATGATCTCCATCATCATGTTTTCGTCAGGGTTGTCGCACCAACCATGCTTCTACTACTATTGCTATCGTTTAGCGATAAAGTAATGTGTTACATAACGCTTAATGATTGACACGCGGGTCATACAATAATTAAAGACAACCCTATGGCTCCTGCCAGTAGCCGTATGCATCGACATGCAAGTCGATAATAACAATTACAACATGTTCATCTCATACATCAAATATATAACATCATGTCTTTGGTCATATCATATCACATCATACCCTGCAAAAACAAGTTAGACGTCCTCTAATTTGTTGTTGCATTTTTTACATGGCTGCTATGGGTATCTAGCAAGAACGCTTCTTACCTACGCAAAACCACAACAGTGATATGCAAGTTGCTATTTAACCTTCTACAAGGACCGGCTTCGCCGAATCCGATTCAACTAAGGTGGGAGAGACAGACACCCGCCAGCCATCTTATGCAACAAAGTTACATGTCAGTCGATGGAACCGGTCTCTCGTACGTGGACGAGTAAAGTTGGTCCGGGCCGCTTCATCTCACAATACCGCTTGAATCAAGAAAAGACTAAGGAAGGAAGCAATATGAATATCAACGCCCACAAACTCCTTTGTGTTCTACTCGTGATGTCATCTACACATAGACCTAGCTCTAATACCACTATTGGGGAACGTTGCATCGGAAACAAAAAAAAATTCTACGCTCACCAAGATCAATCTAGTAGATGCACATATACGAAGAAACAACCCATCGGAAAGATATGAAGCTGCCCAAAGTCTCCTCTTCCTATACATCCCGCTAAGCCAGTCTTCAGTTTTATCCATCTTCCATTTATACATCTCTGGTCAAAGTTGGCTTGAGAGGTGGCATAATACAAGAGGAATCTGAACTCATCCAGTGACTTGTAATGTAGGTGCTTCTACATATGTTTCTCAATATGCCAGGAACAAAGACGATGGAACACATCCAAAAAGACAGCCTGAATCGCTCGGATCATTGCAGCGTCACTGTCTGTGATTATTGACTTTTGCTTCACCTGCCAGTTTTGTCACGCCCAAGATATGACCCTATCCTCAATTTGGCACGAAGGCCTCGTCAGGGATAGAAGCGCATCTCGTCGTGTCGCAAGAATGGATATCGTTACAAGTACATGTACTGAAAAGAAGAGATATATATAGAATTGGCTTACACTCGCCACAAGCTACATCAGAGTCACATCAGTACATTACATAATCATCAAGAGTAAGAGCAGGGTCCGACTACGGACGAAAACAAACGGAAAAAGAAGAACGACGTCCATCCTTGCTATCCCAGGCTGCCAGCCTGGAACCCATCCTAGATCGATGAAGAAGAAGAAGAAGCAACTCCAAATGAACAATCAACGCGCTCGCGTCAAGTAACCTTTACCTGTACCTTCAACTGGTGTTGTAGTAATCTGTGAGCCATAGGGGACTCAGCAATCTCATTTCCAAAGGTATCAAGACTAGCAAAGCTTAATGGGTGATGTATGGTTAAGTGGTGAGGTTGCAGCAGCGACTAAGCATATATTTGGTGGCTAAACTTGCGAGTACGAGAATAAGAGGGGGAAGGTCTACGCATAACGGACGTGAACTACTGATGATCAGATGAATGATCCTGAACACCTACCTACGTCAGACATAACCCCACCGTGTCCTCGGTCGGAGAAGGAACTCACGAAAGAGACAGTCGCGGTTACGCACACAGTTGGCAAGTTTTAATTAAGTTAACTTCAAGTTATCTAGAACCAGTGTTAAACAAAGCTTCCACGTTGCCACATAACCGCGGGCACGGCTTTCCGAAAAGATTTAACCCTGCAGGGGTGCTCCAACTAGTCCATCACAAATTACCACAAGCCGCATAGAGATCCTCAATCACGAAGCTCGCGATCTCGTCGGATTCCCTAGTGGAAAACCTCAACTCTGAGATTACCCAAAGCATCACCGGAATCCCAATGCACAAGATATCTCGTCAAAGGTAAAACTAATCCAGCAAGGCCGCCCGGCGTGTCGACGATCCCGATAGGAGCCGCGTATCTCGTTCTCAGGACACGACGGATGAGCGACGGTTACCACGCCAGACGCCGAGTTGCCCCGGGTAGCGTTAGTAAGCTGCTCTGTTTTGGACCAGCACCATCAGCACTGGCCCTCCCTGTATTATGTAGAATTACTCCTCGGGTAGCGCTAACTCCCTATGCATTTCAATTTAACAGAATTATTATGTTGGGCAAATAGTACCAATGTTGGGCCTTGCCAGACCAGCTTTAATCTAAAACGAATTATCAAGGGGGTCACCATAACAACCCCGATCGTGTTAGGAGCGCTCGTTTATGGAACATAACACCGGTAGCCGAAACTAAGGGGGCAAAGGTGGAACAAAACGCCAGGCTAGAAAGGCCGAGCCTTCCACCTTTTACCAAGTATATAGGTGCATTAAATTAAATAGCATTAATATGGTGATATGACAAGGAACCCATGTTATCACATGAAAGCAACTACACCTGCAACTAGCAACGCTACAACAGGGTTAAGCAAGCAGTAACATAGCCAATCAGTGGTTTGCTAGGTTGAACAGGTTGAAGGTTTTCATGGCATTGTTGAGAGGCTGATATTTAATATGTGGTAGGCAACGAGACATAATCGGTAGAAGCGGTAAAACTAGCATGGCAATGATAGTAATGGTATCTGGGGAAATGGTCATCTTGCCTGAGATCCTGCTTGGAAGAAGAATGCCTTCGTGAAGCAGACGAACCGACGTAGTCGAACGGGTCCTCACATCCGACACGCTTGGGGAACTCTATCGAGACGAAGCAAACCGAAAACACAAATCAACACACGGAATTCACCACACGATGCACAACACAAATGATGCATGAGCAGCTAAACGCATGCAAGATACGGCATCACAATTCACACAAACACACACTACACATTAAGTGAAGTTCAATATGCAATGAGTTGCATATTGAGAAACTCCACGTTTATTTATTTAGTTCTATCCCGATTAGGTACACGACAATATTAAATGTTATTAAACATGGCTCGAGGGTGAAGCACAATTAATCTACCTAGCTAGGCATTTTAAATGAGACCGGAAACGACATATAGCATCTCCGAAATGACCCCACGTGTTAAATCTTAATTCTGTCCAGATTTGTCCTAATCCATTTTAGGTTTGTTAAACGGCAAAAAAAAGTCGTTCACGTGATTCTACTCGTCGTTCTGGTCCATTTACATACATGGCACATCTCCAACGAAGCTACAGACAAATAGTTACGACCTAAACCGTTTCCAACACGTCGACACACAAACCGATGCAAACAGCACAGTAAACATTTCTAGTTATGCATGAGAGTTGGAAAATATTAACCTACGTGAAATTCTAGACAAGCTACAAATTTGAATCACTTCGATCCGATGCACGGTTTAGAAACTACGCTCGTTTGAAAAACAAAGCTTTTACTGAAATTAGCAAAAGCCATGTAAATTGGAAAAAAAATCACACGACGTTAAAAAAAAGAACAATGGACCGAATTGCACTATTGTGCAGTGGTCCAGGGCTGAAATCGGCCCAAGTGGTGCTAAGGTGAAGAGAAAAAAATAAACTCAGCAGCAAAAATATTGAGGCCTTCATTGGATTCGATCCCGGGGCCTCTATGGTGGAGACAAAGGCACCAACCAGTCCAGCTAAGTAGCAGCTCTGATAAGATAAGGGTTTAGCAAGTGTAAGGGCGCATAAGGTACCAACTTGAAGCAAACCAAAACAACACAGAAAAATAGGGGTGAGTGGGATTCGATCCTCACACCCCATGGTTGCTAACGAGAGACGCTAGCCACCTCGGCCACTAGAGTTGCTTGTCTAGAAATGTCGTGGCAACCTAATAAACCTAACAGTCTAGAACGGATCTAGGGAAAGAAACGAAGTACGCATACGATTCTTACAGTGGGGAAAACAGAGACAACAGCCATGGCGTGGAGATGCAGACGACCGAGGGCTACCGGAGGCGAGCTGCAGGCGAGGGGCGCGAGGCCGTGTCCGGGCGTGGCGTGGCCTGGGAGTTTCATTCCATCCAGAACGGGGGGTGGATGCGACCAGCAACATCAATGGAGCTGGTTGAGGTTGGCCATGTCGTTGTGTTCCTGATACAGAGAGATTCAGAGAAGATGGTCAGAGAGAGCAGGGGAGGGAAACGGGAGGCGGAAGACAGATGGAGAGGCGGAGGAAGGGGCGGCCTGGGTCCCGTTCCGGCGAGCTCGTCGGCACGGACCGGAGCAAGGCCTACAGCAGCGGCAGTTGCATCCATGGCCATGACGGCTCCCTGTTGCTGCAACTCCGGTGCCCTAGAGGCAAGGCGAGCAAGGGACGACGATGACGGCTTCGGGAGAAGGCGGCGGCCATGGCATCACGGGGCTGCAGGAAATCACAGACTAGCCGGCACTACGGGCATGCGGAGCTGCAGCACTGGCGGGCTCCGCGTTGACCAAGGGGAGGCAGAAGGCTGGTTGCGCGTTGGGTTGGTTTGGGCACAAGGGAGCTCGCTGGTTGGCTGGATCTGGAAACCGAGGAGGAGGAGACCAGCTGGTGTGCGGCGGCGGTAGATGGGACTGATTGGACTAGGGTTTGCCCGCTTAAATAATTAGGTGGGTTTGGATAGGGCTGATCTGGACCCTCCGATTCGAACGGACGGTTGAGAAAAATAGGTTCGGAAGTGCAATGGACAAACCGATGACTGTTTGCGGTAAAACTGGGTTGATCCGGATCCAATGGTCACGACCGCCGGGTTCGGGTTTCGGGAGGTTTTCGGACTGGGTTGCGCGTAGGGTCGGTGCACTGTGCAGAGGGGCTAGGCGGAGATGAGAGGGAAAACGGGCAGCACGACAACCCGATTTAAAACATCGGGACACGTCCGACGATAGACCGAATACGGTGCCGCTACGGTCGACCGTTCGGGCACCAGACGGACTCCGATTGCGACGAAACTTGACAGGCGGCCTACCTATATTAAAATAACACCGCACGTTAAATCTCAACCCAAACAGAAAAAGTTTTCAACACACTTTTAAAACAGGGTTTCGACGATGCCGCGGGCACGTGCGAGTGCGGTCGGGCTCCGAACGGGCAACGACGTGAACCGGCAACTAACAACGGATGCAAGTTTTGAAAACTGGCGGCAACGGAGATGCCGATGCAATGCAGATGATGCGAATGATGCGATGATGATGCGACAAAATAAAATAGACACACGACGAAAACGGAAAGAAAAGGAGAATCTTCTGGAACGTCGGCATCGGGCTGTCACAACTTTACCCTTATAAATGTCTGTGGTAGCCACACGTATGTTCCTTGTCATCTTCCTGCAAACTAATAAACATAGACAAATAGTTAGCCTTGCCATACTTTGCAAACTCAAAAATGAAATCAAAATATACGCCACTTATGTTTTTACTATTCACGCCATGTTCATTATTATCAAAATCCATCGTATGACGAGCACGAAACGTCTTAGTCATCGTCTTCGTTAATACTATCATTTTTAGTGTGAATCACCTTATCAATATCATTCTCATCCCACGTGAACGTGGTTTTTCGTCCATGTCAAGACACCTAGCTCCCAGAGCGTTGGTAATTTATCTTGTGTTAAAATTCATACAGTGGATCATACCCAAGAATAAATTGCAACACTAATATGATTTCAAATATTTTCTTACAATAACTACATGAACTAAGTCACTTCCATCCATCATGCTACATTCAGATGCCAGACCTTGGTGACGTCGCCGATCTAGGATGACGGGGCCTTTGGGCAAGGGGCTTCCGACTTGATTCTAGCCGGCGGTGACGTCCAAAACGAGGTAGACACAGGATTTTTGCCCGGATCCGCTGCAGAGGACGACAACGATGGGTCGCGGCGGAGGCGGCGGTGGACGTAGGGCCATTCACGTCCGTGGCGTCGGATGAGGACGGTGAGATGCGACGACGGACGGTGTTGGAACGACGTTTGAACGAGGCGACGATGTTCTTTCACACCTTCGGCAACCGGCGGCGATCGGCTAGTTGGAAAAAATGGACCGGGAGGAGCGTGATCGCCGGACGGGCGCGAAGATCGTGCAACTTCTTATTTTTTTCCCGTACGCAGGCGGATGCGAAGATCGTGCAACTTTCTATTTTTCGCCGTACGCAGGTGGCAGGCGACACATTGTTGTTGTTGTTTTTTTTTTTTTGCATGAACGCGGATATACATACGACGGCCTATCTTTACCTAATAATAAAGCGGCTATCGCTTATGTGAAAAAACCCGCCGCGTACATTTTGCAAAAAAGCCCCTGTCATTTATGGAAACCAACCCGTAGTTCATATGAATTAAAAAATGATTCCAAAGGCATGCAGATCGAGCGGCCGTGCAACAGGACAACGGTGGCGGCGGCGAGCACATGAAGGGTGGGGCACGCTGCCCGGGCGCGAGGAGGAGCAGGAGGGGAGGTGTGGAGGCAGGGCCGTATGCGCATGCCCGTCCGCCGTTGACGCGGACGCAGTGGCTGCCCATGGCGGATCAGGTCGATGCAAGAGGACGAGGGGAGGGCTCGCAAGGGCCGGCACCGGGAATGGAGTGGGGCAAAGATTGGATGCTTGAGGAAGGAGGGTCGACCTTGCCTTGCTGCAGCTCGGGACGCACTACCCATGGACCTTCCTCCTTTCTATCTTCAGGTGAGTTGACCCCATCCTCTTTCTGCTCTTGTTCGTGGCCATTAAGGCATTGCTCTGGGTTAGGATTTATAACTGTTTGGGCTCAATTGAATATTGTTTGAGGTTAAAAAAAATTATATACTATTAAGTGTTGATTGTTCCTTGAATTTAACAGAAAGGTTAATCCTGAATTTTTTAGTTAAATTGATGCCTGACTGAACTGTTGTTTTTAGTTCAATTGTTCAATCTTGAATTTAAGGAGCTGCTACTGAAAGATGAAAACGATGTTGGTACCGTTTGAGGTCCATGTACCTCCAGTGCTCATCAACTTGCTACTGTTTATGCTTAATTTTTGGTACGATCTATGTGATAATTGATATGTGCTTTGTTGCATCTCACCCTCCTTACACTGACGCAGCCAACGCTTGCATCGGAGCAGCTGCTGTTGTGCTTCCTTCTCTGCTTTTTCTGCTACATGTTGCAGGTGTTTGAGGCATCGACAAGCAATGACAGGGTTCGATGTTGGTTGAGCTAGCTGCTGGGACGCCTCGCTCTCAATCCACCACCCCTCTCTAGAGTCACGAGATGCGCCGCAGCCACCGCCAGAACGGTCCCAATGGCCGAGTCTCCCCGGTTGACGTCACCGTCCGTCTGTGCTCCGAGCTCAACGGTTCTCCGGCCGACAAGTGTTCATTCGTGTCGCCGCCAGCATTGGGTGTTGCTCGCCACTGCCCCAGACTGTCGCCGTACACAGCGCCCCAGCGTGCCCCCCACCGGATCCCCTTCCTCCTGGTCATGCCATATTGTTGTGCATCATCGCCGCCCCAAGCTCCATGAGCTACATGATGATGAAGAGGGAGTGCTTGGCCTATTTCATTTATTGTCTGAAAACAACTTGTCGTGCCATAGTGTCGTGCTTCAGGTATTGTCTGAAAACTTCAGTGTTTCAAGGATCCCAAATATTCCAAAGGATGAGCAAAGTCATGAAACACTTCCAGTTGATGATTTCCTGGCAGTTTGGAGTATTCCAGTAGCACACCAAACAACTTTTGCTGCAGGACACTAAATGAATAGATGAGAGCAAGTTACCGTGGCTTGGAGACACATGGGGCAGCTGTCTAAATCAGGTATGGTCTTCTTGTGTAAATTTTGACATGTGTTTAGTCTTCGGGTATGCAGTAGCCATAAAAAACATTGTTGGGCACCCTTGAGGACCAAACCAGAGAGGGAGTGGGATCGTCAATTCCTTGCTATATGGTTGCATATGCAGCTTTTGTGGAGAAGTGTTCACCGTATAGAAGTTTTAGTTCATCCAACAGTCCACAGAGGAGGACGCCCTGCAGTAAGCCATGAAGCAAGGCAGTCTACTACGAAGGGCAGAACCAATTTCTTCATGCAAAATTGTATGAGCTAGAGAAAAAAAAACAAGAGGATTGACCTGTAAGAGAAAAAAAACAAGGAGATGGGACATCTAGCAATCAGCAATGTGGGGAAGAGGACGGCGGTGTCACCTGACGTGAACAGTGGTAAACAAGTCCATGTACTCAGTCGCATATTCCTTAATATTTAGGCTTGAGAAATGGACTTGCTAAGAACTCTTTGAGTCTATGTTTGCTACTATTTTTAGTACATTGGTGTTAACCTTATTATCATCTTGTAGACTTTGAATCTCTGTCAGTACATGAACTCGGTTTTTACAATTTTTTATTACTATAGTTCTATGTAGGGGATTTTTGTTCATGCATGACTCACGTACAATAAGAATTATTGATAATTCATGGACGGTATGAGTTTTCTGTCTAGTAGTAATTACTCAAATACCACCTTTTTCAATGCTTTCTCTTCTTATTTTTTATGTTTAATTATTTATTTGAACAACATCCTACATGAGGTACTTTCTAGATAGACACGTTGAGTCTCTTATACCAATAATGAACTTCTATTCATAGATGATAAACTTCTCTTCTTATTCCGGAGCAGCCGCTGCGAGCATCATGTATGTTATTGTTTCATAAGGGATTCACTTGGGTGCAGGTGATGTGGTTCTTGGTATGCTTCCTTTCGCACGGAAATTTATATGTCATGGAGTTAATATATGAATTGAAATATAAAAATAAGAAGAAAACAATAAATTTTGATAGGTTTGTTGAACATTATAGCACCAAACCTTTTACAGCTACAAGTAAATATTTTCTTAACACATACACTAATGCTTAATTTTTACAAGAGAAATAGCAAAACATTTATCATAATGATGTATGCCTTAATTTTACACACGCAATACTGTTTGGCTGACTTCATTGAGACTGAGTGAACTTTAACCGTAGTAACCCAGTTTAAAAAATTAAGTTACAACTACTTGTTGTTGAATCCATAAACAAGATCAACTGGTTATATTTGGGTGGCTAGATTTCAGAGATTGAAAATTGTCTATTTCTCCAACTATGTTATGCTATGTTATCATAAAAAAATTCACTAGCTGATGCAGCCTATAATTAGCTTTTCCAGATGTGTTGGTGATTTAAGTCAAGACGAGAAACGAAAACTTAATTGTTAAGAATATTACATCGTTTACTATTTGATTGATTTTTGAGTGCTAAACTCTATGTTGATTGCCCCTTTGCGCAATCGGAATATGAGAGCGTCATTTATTTTTTGTTTCATTACAGAAAATGGATCACGGCTTTGAATCAAGCATTGTTGCCTACAGTATTAGCTGGAAACTAGATATATGGATTAGAGAAATTCATGCTAAGCATTAATCTAGAGATTGGATGTGTGAGTCACTAACTTGACTGTAAAATTGTGATATTTTTGTTCCGTTGCAACGCACGGTCACAATTTACTAGGTATACGTTTTGTCCATTCTGACTTTTACGTTTTCTTGGGGTTCTACGGAAGCACATGGCGAATAAACTTCTTTAAAAAAGGAAAGAACGAATGCGTGGGAGTTGTTCACGCAAGAGAGAAAAGGGGGAGGAGGCGAGAGAAAAGCTGAGAGAGGACGAAGAAATGACATGCGCGCGTGGGCGCTACCACCGTGGCGAAAGCAGCCTGTATCAGAGGCCCCAAGGATCAAATTCGCACTGGCCACACTGATCATCATCACAGTGCAAATTTCTCTCTCTATCCGCCGACAGGATTTACCGCATCTGGTGCCTCGGCCACCTTGGTCCTTGGACTGTTGAGGCAGCAAGCGCAACCAGCCAATGTAAAGGACAGTGCACAGCCGGGCACCTGGGCGGCGGCGGAAGGAGAGGGAGCCATGTCAGAGCTTGCGGCGGGCGCCGTGAGCTCACTGCTGTCCGTCATCCGCAGCGAGGCGCTGCTGCTGGGTGGCGTCCGAGACGACGTGCAGTTTATCAAGGAGGAGATGGAGAGCATGAAGAGCTTCCTGGCGCACCTGGCCAGGTGGGCGCCCCCCGGCGGCGAGCACGACGAGCAGGTGCGCACCTGGATGAACCAGGTGCGGCTGCTCGCCCAAGACTGCAACAACTGCATCGACCTCTACCTGTACCGGGGGAACCCCGACGTCCACCGCGCCAGAGGCGGGCTCCGACGCTACCTCTGGTGGGCCACCTGGTTCCTGCACAAGCTGGTCGCGCAGCACCGCGCCGCGGAGCAGCTGCGCCGGCTCAAGGAGAGGGCACGCGACGTCGGGGAGCGGCGGTTGAGGTATGGCGTGGAGGTCCCGGCCAAGTCAGGGGAGGAGAAATCGACTCCGACGGCTGGGCTAGCAGTCACGGCGGCATCTTCGTCAAGGCGGACTGCTGCGCCGGGCGGCTATGCTGCTGGGGACGGCGACGAGGACGAAGACGGTGACTATCAACCCGTGGGGGCAA
Source organism: Hordeum vulgare subsp. vulgare (assembly GCF_904849725.1). Lineage (NCBI taxonomy): Eukaryota > Viridiplantae > Streptophyta > Magnoliopsida > Poales > Poaceae > Hordeum > Hordeum vulgare. Next base: position 296,757,711 of record NC_058518.1, on the reverse strand, counting down.
TGGCGACCACCGGCCAGTCTGGTCGAAGAGCCTTCATTGAGCCACGCACTCTGGACGACTACGCCAAGGCGAAGCTATGGGAGTGGATACATGGAGTTCCTCCCGGCGCCGGCATAACTCTGTCCATAGTGGTTGTGGCACCGTACACACATCAGGACCTCCTCGCTCTTCTACAAGAAATGTGGGTTTTGCCGCCGCCGGCCCTCGTCTACCACCGCATCGTCTTGGTTGACATCCCGGCCGTGCACCCGGACTTTGCGCGGCTACGGCCCAAGGAAGTTCTCTTCTACATTCTGCGCGAGCTCAAGCTTGCCAAATCCCAACCCCAGGAGCAAGAGCAACGCACAGAAGGCCAAGTGGAGGAGAAGGATCTTGACCCCTGGGAAGTCTACATAAGAAGATTGCAAATTTACAGTGAAAAGAAGAAGGCTCTTGCACTTCTTAAAATCAAGGAGAACATCAAAGAGATGAAGGTTTATGAGAAGCTTGACAAGATCAAAAGAGATATTCAAGGTCGAGTGTTGAGGGGCGATAGGCTATCCAAGGGCGACAAGCTGCAGGGGGAGTTTGACCAGCTGGACCTAGACGTGCTCCTTGAGCTGATGCTCCACGCGGCTGTTGATGCGTCTCACTCTCAACAAGGCCAAGGGAAGAAAAAAGACATGCATAGATTACCACCGTGGGACAACAACAACATCATCGTCAAGAAGCTTAAGGAGCATATGGAAGCAGAGGAAAAGGACAAGAAGCTTGAAGAGGAAGACGCAGCAGCCAAGCATATGGGGGTGGAACAAGGAGAAGAAGCCGCAGCCAAGCTTATGGAAGAGGTAGGAGGAGAAGCAACATGCAAGTATATGGAAGAGGGGGGAGGAGAAGTAACCATACTTACGGAGGACGGCAAAGAAGAAGTAACCATACATAGGGAGAAGGGGGAGGAAGAAGGCGGTGGAGGAGAAACAACAAAGCATCGGGAGGAGGGAGGAGGAGAAATAACCATACATGGGGAGGAGGAAGAAGGAGGACAAACATCCAAGCATATGGAGGGGGAAGGAGGAGGAGGAATCAAAAGTGAGCAGGCGTCATGGATTCACCTCGATGAGGCACAATATGCACAGATCTTGCGGAAGCTGTTCCCCAAGAGCAGCAGCGGCAGCAGCAGCAAGCCCCTGCAGGCTCAAGACGGCTCGTTGGGCAAACAAGCTACAAAGACCACAACAAATATATTGGGTGAGGATCAAATCAAACAAATGATCCATGATGCAAAGGAAGACATCTTACGGGAGCTGCATCAAGGCAAAAATGACAATAGTGAAAGGACAGGTGAACCTGGCGTTCCGGATCAAAGCCCGGAAACTATTTCTGAAAAATTCGGCCAGATGATTGACAAAATAAAAGAGGAGTTCAAAGAGCAGCTCAAGATCAAAGGACTCGTGGATGAGATTAAACATAACTTGAATTATGTTCCCAAGTTGAACAATTATGAAGGTCCCTTGTTTATCATCAAAGTTGATGAGCTGATTGATGTTTCCACATGGGAGGATACCAGAAAGGCTATGAGCCTACTAAACTGCAGCACCGACTTAATGATCGTCACCCCCACAAAGGATATCGAGCTGGCTAAAGAGTATTGCTATCCACCGCGGGAACCTATAGACTATTCTCTTGAAGGCCTCTACCATGATACAGTGCTCGAGCTTACTAGCCAGCAGAAGAATGAAGACAACCTCAACCCCCAAATTTTCCGTGATATCTTGTACGAGTGTGAGCCACATGAATTCTGCATGAAGATCTTCACTCATGCTTTGTATGCTAACCCCAAGAGGAGCAATGAGGAGTTACTCAAGCTGCACAGCACCTTGCGGGCTTTGCCAACATCATTCCACAGCATCGCTAAGGTGATGTTCAAGTTCTCTTACAATGATCTGCCGAAAGAATACAAGTCATGCTTGTTGTACCTAGCAATCTTCGCTACGGGGTACAAGATTAGACGGTCAACCTTGATCACGCGGTGGGTTGCCGAAGGGCTGACATCCAAGGAAGATTGGCCCAGTTCTGTGCGTCAGGCCAACCGATGTTTTGACGCACTTGTTGACCGGTGCCTTGTTTATCCCGCTGATATTGGTGCCACGGGAAACGTAAAGAGCTGCGTCATAGGTGATCCAGTTCATGGATTCATTACTGCCATTGCCAGGAAACAACACATGGTGGAGACACGCCTGTCACATCACTTGGCTCGCCACTTCTCCATTTTCAATGAAATCCAACTCCGCAGCTCCGACAAAATTGATAAATTCTTCCAGGGGATCTCTAAATCACCTCGAGTATCCCTGCTCAAGGTGCTAGATCTAGAAGGTTGTCCTTACCTTGTCGGGAAGAACCAGCGGTACCTCAAGGACATCTGCAGCAAGATGTTACTGCTCAAGTATCTGAGCCTAAGGAAAACATGTATTACCCAGCTACCTCGTGAAATCAACAACCTCCGTGAGCTAGAGGTATTGGATATCCGAGAAACTAAGGTGCCTCCACATGCAACAGCAAATATCCTGTTGTTGAAGCTGAAGCGTCTGCTCGCTGGTCACGTTGACCAGAATACAAGCAATTTCGGCTCTAGTGGTCAGATTCCTCGTAGGATCGACAAAATGGTTAACATGGAGGAAAGCAACGCCGGGTGGGTGGGAGATTCTGGGCACTGGCAGAGGACGAAGACCCTGACGACGATCCTGGTCTGCAGCTACCGGAGGTGTCATCGCCATCTCCATCAGACCTCGTATGTGAATCGTTGCAGCTTGGTTATACAGAGGAAGAAGTGGCACAGACTATCGACGTCGTGGTGCCTCCTTCCGATCGCGCATGGTCTGGGCTTGGAGAACTCGCCGAGGACAGGGTCGAAGTACTACGACGGATTGTTCACCGGAGAACATCGGCTTCTGCGATAAGACCGTGGAAAGGACCAATCCCGAAGGTACGATTACCAGCTCTAACTCTTGCGGACTTCATCGATTCATGGAAGGAAGTTCCAGCCAGAAAGAAGAAACATTCAGTGTCCACGGTGCGGCCGCCGGCGACGTCGCCGGTTGGACTGGATCTCGGGATCCGCGAAAGACGGCAATCACGTTTGAAAAAACTGGTTGGTCAAGATGGGCCATCAGGATTCATGAACGGGCCAGTGTCACCTGGGTATTCGGCCCAGCTTGACACGGAGGTTAGCCCTGATAACAAGTTGGATTCCCGATCGGACTCGTTGGTTTCCTATCGCGGTTCACCTCTTCCTGACGAACCGAGAGCTAGGGTTCTTGCCGTATCGGATCGTAAGACACAGCTCCGTCCTGCCTCGCCAGGTTTTCCGTCGATATTGGGGCGAGCACGTCGTGTGCCGGCACTTCGTCCGGCTGCGGCGAACATGGCGGCGCAAGGCTCTGGCCAGCCGCCGGATTCATACGCTAATGCAAAGCAGGCTACTGCAGCGCCACCAGTTTCAACGGAGACGAAGTACCCAGCTTTACAGCCAGATAAGCAGGGTGCTGTTCACATGGACCGTCATGTGCATGCTGGAACACGGGACAACCAGGGGCCTGCTGTAGGGGCTGCTAAGACTGGACAAGGTTCAGGTCCGCATCGAGGAGGAGGCGGGTACCAGGGTCACAAGAGCTTCGGACAGCACTGGAACGATAACTACACCGGTAAAGGAGGTGGTCGCGGGCTGTGGAACACCGGAGGAGGTCCAGGGGGAGGTAATCAGTGGCACCGACCCTTTCAACCTCCGGATGGTAACTTTGTTGAAGGTGCTAGGGGATCAAACTATAGGCAGCGTGGGGGTGGCGGAGTGCGCACCTTTGGGCGGAATAACTTGGTGCCTAAGTGGAAGGAAGTTCCACAAACGACAAATGAGGTGGCTCTAGGTAACACCTCCAGTTCTGCTGCTGCTGAGGACGTTCCACCTAAGACGGCTGAGAACACAGACACAACGCGACCCAATAAGGCAGCTCGCAAGAAGGAAAAATTGACGTGTTACAGATGTGGGGTGCCTGGTCATTTTGTAGTCGACTGCACCACTGCTATTTGCGATATTTGTCAGAAACCTGGGCATGATGCAGCTGCATGTCCACTTCTTTTAGCTCCCAAGCCGGTGATCAATATTTATGGTGTCTGTCAGAGCAGACTTATGTTTTTTGAGACACCAACATCTTCATCTGTTCTCGCTCCGCCTCGCCTTGAGAGTTCAAGAACGGGACTGGTAAAGGTAACAAATGGGACGCTAACAGCAGAACAAGTTTCTCAACAGATGAGAAGACTTGTGTCCGAGACATACCAGTGGGCACCAGATAAGATAGATGAGCAATGCTTTCAAGTTGAGTTTCCAAGAAGAGAGGATCTTCAACGGTTGCTCGCATTCGGGGTCAGCAAGGTTAGTGGAAGCAAATGCTTACTTGAGTTTGAGGAATGTAAAAAACCGGAACCACAGGGTACACGGTTACAGAAGGTCTGGATCAGATTTTCAGGCATTCCTGAGATCCTACTTAATGACTTCCTCATCGTATGGAGTCTTGGATCCTTGATTGGTAAAACGGAGATAGTAGATATGCCATTTACTCGCAAAAGGGGGATAGCCAGAGTGCGTGTGATGGTCCTAGATGTTGAGTGCATTCCAGACTATGCTCCGTGGTCTTATGATGGAGTGCACTATGATCTAGAACTAGAGGTGGAGAAGGAGACCCAACAACAATCACAAGATGGTGATGTTCACATGGCGGATGGTGAGGATCGGGATAGGGATCACGGACAAGCGAAGCAGGATGAGCAATTCGATGGACCCAACGCAAAAACGAATCCTCCATCTTCTTCCACTAATGATAAGCCGATAAATAGCGGTGCACCTTCTTCCTTTACTTCACACATGGCTACAATACGGTTTGGATCATTTGATGTGATGCCTATACCGGCTAGCCTTTGCGCAGCAGCATGCGTCGACGAGGGTAAAAACCAAGCAGCTGAGGAGGATATGATTCAGGAACAATACGGCACTACAACGCCAACGCTGGGGGTACAACAAGAGGTGTTGAACACAGCAGATATGACATACATGCAGGGCACGGGGGATATACAACCGATTGGCATGCATGGGCATGCAGACTCGGTTGCATGTGAGGATACGTCCACAGTACAGGATGACATGCATGATCTTGATTCAGGAAGAAAGTGCATTACCGTCTCTACTGCACAAATGGATGATTCTGCAAATAAATATGGCATGCAGGGTATGAAGGGATACCAACCAACGGGCATGCATGGCCGCGCAGCATCAGCTGCAGGGGACACTTCGTCCACGGCACAGGAAGTAAGACTGGACTATGGCTCGGGCAGCAACTATAGTAACAGCATAGACAGAGGTCGATCTCCTAATATACACCCGAATGCACAAAATGATGATCAACAAGGTACTAAATCTGTAACGACTAGCCAGGTTCAGTATACTTCCGAGATTGAGGCGACAGGCCACAGAAACACAGGAGTATCTGCAGATGATGTGATCGCATTTGGCGGAATTTCAGATCCTTCTACCGGAAATCAACGTCTCAGTCAACGTATCCAGGAGCAGCCGGATGCGGATGATATGTCGCTAGGGCGTGCCATGAGGGAAGCGAAGCTTAGAGACATTGAGACATCTACAGGTATGCATATTGATCACTCTGCTTCAATACTTCACTTTACTGATTCAGAGATTTTGCATAATGCTAGCGACATAGGAATTTCCTTGGGTACTTCTAGCAAACAATTAGCTAAATCCATTAATGATATTCTTGACTTAGAAGCAGATAGAACCATAGAGTTTATTCAAAATCTAGCAGCGGTGAAACCAATGAATGAAACATATTTTAACGACTTAGGTGGTGCAGAATTACAAAATCCATGTCATAACTTAGTACACTTAGAGGGAGAGGAAGAGGAGGTGGAGAATACGGAATTAGAGGGGTATACGGCCTCTTTGATTGATGGTTCTCTTCCACCAATAATTAACCAAGATTGTAACACGCAAATGATTCAGGAAAAACCAAAGAGACCTTGGAAAAGGAAGGTTTTTCCCGAATCAGCGGTAAGAAGAAGTGCTAGAGTGAAGCAAAAGAAAAAATTTCATGATGAAATATGAAAGGACTTTTCTGGAATAGCAGAGGTCTAGCGGACTTGGCTAAAAGGAGGTTCCTTAGAGATACATCGATAGAAAATAAGCTTGATTTTATGGCTCTGCAAGAAACTGGCAGGGATAATTTCACACCTCAATTTTTAAATACCTTATCGGGAGGGGTTGATTTTGATTGGCACTGTTTGCCACCAAGGGGTAGATCCGGTGGTATCTTACTTGGTGTCAAATGTGAGACTTTAGAGGTGATGAGTGTGGTTTACGGCGAGTTTACCGTCAAGTTTCGTGTGAGGTCGAAGCTCGATGGCTTCAAGTGGGCTTTGGTAGCTGTATATGGAGCGGCGCAACCAGAACTAAAACCTGACTTTCTTGCTGATCTAGTAAGAATTTGTGGAGAAGAAAGACTTCCAATTATGGTGGGGGGAGACTTTAATATCATTAGAAGACAGGAGGAAAAGAATAATGATAACTTTGACGAACGATGGTCACTTATGTTTAATATGGTTATTGAAAGTCTTGATCTACGGGAGATCGAGCTCACTGGTAGACAATTCACATGGGCGAACTCACTACCGGTCCCAACATATGAGAAGTTGGATCGTGTACTCACGAGTGTCCAGTGGGAGCAAAAATATCCCTTGGTCACAGTACGGGCTCTACAGAGAGCCATCTCCGATCACACACCTCTCATGGTCGACTCAGGGGCGGCCAACCATGTGGGGAATAAAAATGTCTTCTCATTTGACCTAAGTTGGTTTGAACAAGAAGGTTTCATAGATCTCATAGCTACAGAGTGGGCTAGGGACTTAGGTGGATATACGAACATAGAAAGATGGCAAAATAAAATAAGACATTTGCGCCAATTTCTGAGAGGATGGGCGAAAAATCAGAGGGGTATATATAAAATAGAAAAAGAAAGACTGACTCGTCTGATTGAAGAATTAGACGTGAAAGCCGAGTCAACGCAGCTGAATTTATCAGATAGAATTAATAAAATTAATGCTGAAAAGGATTTGCAAAAATTGTTGAGAGAAGAGGAAATTAAATGGGCACAAAGAGCTAAGGTTACAAAGGTGGTTCATGGGGATGATAATACTAAATTCTTTCATATGATTGCAAATGGCAAACATCGAAAGAAATTAATTACACAACTTGAGCAAGATGAGGGAACAATAGTAGGTCATGAGAACTTAAAAATATACATATCTGAATATTACAAGAAATTATTTGGTCCGACAAAAGAGACGATGGTCTCTTTGGATGAAGCCTTAACTCAAGATATACCTCAACTCAAAGCAGAGGAGAATGAGGTGTTATCAGCTCCATTTACAGAGAGAGAGGTTCTTGATTCAATCACACAAATGAAACAGAATAAGGCACCGGGGCCAGATGGGTTTCCGGCAGAATTCTATAAAAAGTGTTGGCATATCATCAAAAGAGACCTCATGCCTATGTTCCAGGATTTATTTGATGGCCAGCTGCACCTATTCCACCTAAACTTTGGAACAATTACATTATTGCCAAAAAAGGTGGAAGCTATACGCATTGAGCAGTTCAGACCGATTTGTCTGCTTAATGTGAGTTTCAAAATATTTACAAAGGTTGGTACAAATAGATTAACGAAGATAGCTCACTCAGTTGTCCAACCGACGCAGACTGCGTTTATGCCAGGGAGACATATCTTGGAGGGTGTTGTGGTCCTTCATGAAACGGTACACGAAATCCATACAAAGAAATTGGATGGGATTATTTTCAAGGTAGATTTCGAGAAAGCCTACGATAAAGTAAAATGGCCATTTCTTCAACAGGCTTTACGTATGAAAGGATTTAACCAAAGATGGAGAGATCAGGTTGATACTTTCATTCAGAAAGGAAGTGTAGGAATTAGAGTTAACGATGACATAGGTCATTATTTTCAAACACATAAAGGATTAAGGCAGGGTGACTCAATGTCTCGAGTGTTGTTCAACATAGTTGCAGACATGTTGACAATACTCATTAATCGAGCCAAAGATAAGGGCCAAGTTGGAGGACTAGTTCCGCATCTCGTAGATGGGGGTGTATCTATTTTACAATATGCGGATGATACAATTCTTTTTATGGAACATGATATGGCTAAAGCAAGGAATATGAAATTATTATTGTGCTTATTTGAACAACTATCGGGACTGAAAATTAATTTCCATAAAAGCGAACTCTTATGTTTTGGGAAGGCAAAAGAGGAGCAACACGCTTATAGGCAGTTATTTGGATGTGAACTAGGTTCACTACCATTTAATTACCTCGGGATCCCTGTCCATCATAGAAGACTGACAAATAAAGAATGGAAATGTATTGAAGATAGATTTGAAAAAAAATTAAGTTGCTGGAAGAGCAAACTTATGTCATATGGAGGGAGGCTAATATTAATCAACTCAGTATTAACAAGCCTACCCATGTTTTTATTGTCTTTTTTTGAAATACCAGTAGGGGTGCGAAAAAGACTAGATTTCTATCGATCTCGTTTCTTCTGGCAAAGTGATGAAACTAAGAAGAAATATAGATTGGCACGTTGGGATATGTTATGTCGGCCCAAAGACCAGGGGGGTTTGGGCATTGAAAATTTGGAAGTGAAAAACATATGTTTGCTTAGCAAATGGCTATATAGGCTATCCACAGAATCTGAAGGAATGTGGATTCAAATATTGAAGAATAAATACCTTCATTCTAAAACTTTAGCTCAGGTTACATCTAGACCTAATGACTCACCTTTTTGGAAAGGGTTAATGAAGATAAAGATGACCTTTTTCCAGAAAGTGAAATTTATAGTTGGTAATGGTACCTCAACAAGGTTTTGGGAAGATACTTGGCTTGGGGATACACCTCTTGCACTTCAATACCCCCTGTTATATAATATTGCACAACGTAAAGAGGACTATATATCTATGGTATTACAATCGGTCCCTCTTAATATGCAGTTCAGGCGTGCTTTAGTGGGAGCACGCTGGGATGCATGGTTGCATCTGGTTAGGAGACTGATGCAGGTGCAATTATCAAACCGCACGGATAATGTTCGGTGGATTTTAGCTGCGAATGGGGTATTCTCAGTAAAGTCCATGTACTTGGATCTGATTAATACAGGAACATTATCCAGATCATTAAAAATTTGGAACATCAAAGTGCCGCTCAAGATTAAAGTTTTCATGTGGTTTATACACAAAGGTGTGATATTAACCAAAGATAACTTAATTAAACGTCGATGGAGAGGTAGATCCAATTGTTGCTATTGTGAGCAAAATGAAACAATAAGACACCTTTTCTTACAATGCCCGCTTGCAAAACTATTATGGAGAACTATTCAAATAGCTTTCAATATCGTCCCACCTACATGTATTAGCTCAATATTTACAACGTGGCTCAACGGAGTTGACGTTAAAATATCTAAACTTATTGGGATTGGGATATGTGCTTTGTTTTGGGCTATATGGAATACCAGAAATGATATAACTTTTAATGGCAAGAACTTCAATAATTTTTTGCAGGTTATCTTCAGAGCAACATCTTGGATCCGTACGTGGTCGTTACTCAGTCATGTGGACTCCAGGGGACGTATGGATATTGGGTGCAACCGATGGGAGATGGTCGCACGGGTTATCTTCAACCGATTTGGATGGCGTGCTAATAATAGGCTAGGTGTATAGGCATCGTAGTCTACTTTTACGCACGCCGGATGTGGCAGTTTTTTTTTCTCAATTTCATTTTCGTTTTATTTCATACCTCGAGTTATCGAGCGTGGAGCTACGTGGACATCACATGTTGTTTATTTTATCTTTAATAAGATGGCTGCATGCATCGATTGATGCAGAGGCCGGGGGCTCGTTTCCTCCTTATCAAAAAAAAAAATCCAATGTCAAGGCCCAGCAGAGTCATGATTTAAAAGATGTTGGAAAGCTATGGCAACTGAGGAAGCTTGGTGTGGTTATCGATGATAAGGATAGTCACCTCAGAAACTTGCTTCAGACAATCAGTGACCTACATGAGTGCCTCTGCTCTCTGTCAATCACTGCTATTCCCGCAGACACACCACACGATGGTACTCCTTCCATAGCAGAGTTACCAGACGGCATTGCCTCCCTCTTAGAAAACCATCCCAAGATTCTTGGGAGTCTAAGCATCAGGGGAGCCACACAGAAGGGGCGTCTTCTTCCATTATTCATAAAAGGTGATAAGAACAAACTTGCCAAGGTAACTCTGAGTAGCACCCAGCTGAGCCAAGATGACCTGGAAGACCTTGCCAAGCTGCCCAAGTTACAGTGTATCAGGCTCCAACACATTGCATGCAACGAGCCCATGCTCAACTTCAAGGAGGGTGAATTCAGTTGCCTCAAGTGCCTTGTTGTTGAGGGCTCAGCCTTGACTAATATCACTTTTGAGGATGAAGCAGCCCCTGAGATCGAGAAGATGGTTTTGTCTTTCACCACCCCAGGTTCTATTTCTGGAGTTGACCGGCTTCCAAAACTGAAACAGCTTGAGTTGAACGACAGCTTCTGCGGCAGTTTGCTATCATCATTTGAGAAGGCCGCACAAATAGCCAAGCTGACTCTCCGTGGTACATTGCTAGAGCAAGATGCTCTACAAATACTCGCCAAGAAACCAAGTATACGCTCTCTGGTGCTCTTGGATAAGTCTTTTGGCGGAAGACAGAGTAAGATCACATTAAACAAAGATGAGTTCTTATGGCTCAACCTTCTTGTTGTTCACTGCTCGGGGATCACCAAGATCGTCTTCATCTGTGGGTCTGCTCCTAGGCTCGAGAAGATTGTCTGGTCATCTTTCACATCTCTCTCTGGCATCGACAAACTTCCCAGATTGAAGGAGCTCGAGTTCAACGGTGGCCAAATCCCCGATGAGGTGAGAGAGGCCATTGAAAAACACAAAAACAAGCCTAGTCTTAAACTTAATGCACCAGAAACCCAAGACTAAGCAAAAGGAGATGAACAAGAGGATGACGACGATGCTGCAACATTCTCTTTCTACTGGAAGAAACAGGTTTGAAGCCGGAAGGGCCTCTCTTTTGGTCCCATGTGTGGTTTGTGTGTGCTAGTGTGGATTGCTGTTGTTCTTGTCAGTTAATTTTTCTTTGCGCTGGACATGAACTTAAAACTGAGTATGTCCGGTCTGTATGGTTGTATTTATGCTTGGATTTGAATCTGTGTGGCTTTCCTCTGTAGTATCAAACATGATACACATTTGTGTTCGGTTTCATGTAATAAGTGTGATGTTTGTGCACACGTATGACTTGTAATTAATGTAGACTGTGATATCAATATGCTTTGATTTGGTCTGTGCAACTCAAAGATGAACTGGTGTGTGTCATGGTACAGTTACCTGTAATGCAGGCATGGGTTGCTTCAAACCAGCCTAGGTACTCGAAGCAGAGCTTTATGCAGATTAAGCATGTGCGCTCCACAATCTGTCTGCGGGCCACCCCATGAAGAATAGGAATTGTTTTCAGCTTGTAATCAGCCATCTACTAGCACCTGGCAATCCATTTGAAATGTGCAAACAAGTGCAGCAATCACGGGTTGTCATTCACTTGCTGGTGTAAGAAACCAAATCGAAGCATGACGCGTGCAGGAAGCACGCACGCACGCGCATTGGGCATGGGCGGGAAATTTTAGCAAGAAAATGTGATCCCTGCTGCCCTTGAGATCAGCATATCGGAAGGAGTTGGCGGTGTGCCCCATCTTACCTCAAATCGAAACCACGAATGACGGCGAGCAGAAAAACACGACGCCGCCGACGGCTTGCCCATCCCCCTTGGTTGGTACTGGGCGCTCTTATTGATTTAGACCGAGGCCGCGACGAAGGAGGAAGGGCATGACCAGCAATGGAATGGCAAAGATGATGATGTATGTACCTTTGCTGCCTGAATCTCTGTTTCGTCGATCTTGATCGCGCCCGACAAAGGTCTCAGCATGCAGATGAAGAACGGGTCAGAATTCTGAAACGCCACCTTGTGCGAGGAGTGCCTGTCATTGTACACCGGCAAGAGTGGTGAGACAGCATTCAGAGCAAGATACGACAGTTTCAGAGGTCCCGCGCTCAGGTGGATGGTTGTTCAGCAACCACATCCACGAATTCAGTGTCAACCTGCACACGCAGAGCACCACAAGAACAGCATAATCTTCAGTGCCTTCTTACCTCCTGAATGAACCCGTGGGGAGTTTCCAGACACCATCCAACGCCCAGCCGCGACCACTAGGACCTGTCCGAATGTTCAGGGAATGGCATTAGACACACCAACTTCTTCTTCAGTTACTATCCCCTCCTACCGATCGTTCATTATGAAGCCTCTGACGCCAACCTGATGAGAAGCGTTCGCTGGAAATAGTGATCTAAGACGTCTTATATTTGTTTACGAAGGGAGTACATACTATGGTACGTGCTCCCGAGTGGGAACGCGTTTTGTGCACAATGCGCTGCCCCGGAAACCTACAGCTACAGGTACGCCGGATAGCACGTTTGGAACAGCGACATTGCATAACAAACAGGGAAGCGAACAGGGAGGGGACACTCTACAGACGTCGGAAATGCTCCAATTCTGGACGAGTATGCGATGATACAAACGTCTTCCCCAAATCTGAGCATGGTAGGAGTAATTCACAACCCATATCCCACACACACCCCTCCTACGTAGTACTATAGTACTTGCCATCACACTCTCGTCGCGCCGAGGAAACCATGGGTACAACTCGGGAAACAAAGAGAGCCGCCATCAGGTTCCTGCTTTTGACGAAGAGCCGTTTTCATCCTGGACTTCATCGGCAACCAGTGAGCAGGGTCTGGATCAAACTGCCCGCGACCGCCTTCTTCTTCTGCGGCTGAAAACCCACCATCTCAGGGTTAAAAGTTAAAACACATAGCACACAGGACAGGTTATGGGAGCGGCAGTGCTGGGCAAGCCCACAGGTACCTTCTGGTTGTTGAAGAGGTCCTCCGCGATGGATTCCATTTGCTTTCGCCGCTTCTCCTCTCTCATGAAATCGTTCAAGGTGCCCTTCTCGTAATCAGATTCTCTGCGGAAAGGAAACAGAATACGACAAGCCTTTCAGCGCCAAACCTACCGATGAACGTCAAATTCCATCAGAAGTCATCGTGATCTCACCTGTATGGTTCTCGTGCACATGGAATAAGGGCCTTGAAGCTGTTTCCAGACACGGTTTGCCTCTGAAAAGTTGAAGGTCAACGATTCCGCTGTGTTAGCATTCAACTCTTTGTGCCAAAAAGGACTACATGAGCATATAGATTATAGAATATACCTTTTTGAATCGTTTGAAGTTAACGCCTCCAGTTTCTGATGACGCGGCAGGAGCTGGCCGAAGGACCCTTTTCACAATCAGATCTCGACTGAAAATAACATGACAAGTCTCTTCCCTGCTACTGTCCAAGTTCTCATCCTTTGGCGCCTTGTTCACAAAAACAGCATCACAAGTCTCATCCTGCGCCACCTTGTTTATAACCTGAACATTCTCACCTCCAGCTTTGAACCCAGAAATTGCTGTTTTCTCTATAAACTGAACATCCTCACCTCCAGCTTTGAATCCAGAAATTGCTGTTTTCTCTATGACCTGAACATCCTCCTCCATGGGTTCCGAAATTTCTTCTTTCTCTAGGTTGTTCTGAACATTGATGCTGACCTTTGTTTCTCCTAAATTTACAGCACTCACACTGCTTGTAACTTTACTTTCTCCTTTATCATCAGACATATGCTGAATATGGTGCTGAGACTTGCTAGCAGCAACAGTACGATCAGACATTGCAGTATCAGTTTCGACATCAGAATCCGCCACAATAGTTTCATCCGTTGTATTGGAGGATGTAATCATGTCTGGCAAAAAAAAAACATTTGTAGGTTCAATAAGGCTGGTGGTATATATATGCGACTGCTTAATGTTAAGATGTCCAAAAAAATTGCACGTTCTCCGAAAATGCATATGCATGGAACTTTTAATGCTTACAAGCAGGTGGTTCAATAGCAGCTGCTTCCAAGCGACCAGACAATATAGCAGCAAATAGCTTCACGTCAGTGATCTTGGACAAAGGAAATAGAGGACGCATCTTACTGAACTCCAAAGGAGATTTTGCAGGAACAAGAAGAATTTGTTGGTCATTGTCTCCAGCTCCAGAGTCCTGTTAATTTCATGCTTAAGTCATTCATCTGTTTGCACCTCCCATAAACAAAGAGTACACACCCAGCAATAACAAGATAAATCGTCATGCAAGTAGAGGCAATGAAGCAATCACATAAGGTAGCAACGGAATAAGTAACCGACATTATTATTAACTCAAGCCCTCTTCATCTAGAATTTTGGTGTCTTACTTTTCTAGAGAGAAAATGCATTATTCCTCAAAGGTATCCTCAAGAGAAAAGGAAAAACATTATATAACATAGTATTAGAACACTTACCTGGCTGTTAGCACAAAACTCCTCGATGCTGAGATATTTTGCTCCAGTTGATTCCAGTAACTCTTGTATTTTCTCTCCAAATTTATACTGCAATTGAATAATGTTAGTCAACAGCAAAATGCCTGATGATATGCTTTCAACTTTAACATACACCACCTTTTCTGATGATCCCAGGATAAAAGTATGGCCTGCTAGGCAATTCTCCATGAGCTTGTTCTCAACCATCTTTATATCCATCCCATCAAGAGTCAAGTTTGGAATATATCTGGATCAAGTACCATGAATATATCACCATCTGCTGTTATGGGAGAACCACAAGTTGATGCAAGAATCTACAGAAACTACAACTCAGGTGCTGAAGGTTGCCCATAGCTTACTGTGTACAAGAAGGGATCTCTGTGTGTATGTTCTTTTCAGCCATCGCCTGAAACAGATCAAAACAAGAACTCAAACCTGAAATATACATATGGATGAGAAAGTGTAAATGACACAAGTGAAATAGTTGTTCATTGCTATATAATTTACAGAATCACACCGGAGGACCTCCTCATGTCCATCTATATGTATTAACTTAATTCGTATAATTCAGGTTCTCTGGCTAGAAAAGACCATTCGAGCATCCAAGCAATGCTGCAGGACGGAAAAGGAAAGTACCTTGAACCAGTTTCCCAAGATGATTGGTTTTTTTGTGATGATTGCATCGAGGAGCTCAAGTGTCAATGAAGATGATTCATCCACAAGAACATGTGTACATGTATCAATCCACTTACGAGTAACATATGCACCTTAGAAGGATAATACCAACTTATCAAAATTAAGTAGCAACAAGCATGCCAAAACCTATGCTTACTAATGAACCGACAGCAAGTACATCATACAAGTATAGTTACCACTAACCAATAGATGTCATGACTGCCTGCAATGATCGATCAATTCGTGCTGACTTTTTGCCATGAAAAAAGACCACTATGGGGACAAACGAGAACCTGTCAGGAATATCAGAAGAACCAAGTGTAACTTATACATCCATCTTTTCAACCAAAGCACCAGTACATGTATGAAATAAGCAATAAAAAAATACATAAAAAATGATTGCATGCATTGACAATCTGATAGGAGCTAGCCTCCTACCAGGGTGTATGCATAGGTTATATGGGTAGCTAGCGGGTTGGCAAGGCTGAGGGCGCGAGCGACGGTGCTGCGGCGCCGTGATCGTGAGATGGAGAAGGCCGCCGGTCGGCGGCTAGGGTTTAGGGTTTTCCAGCAGAAGCCGAGCAAATAAGTTTGCTTCTTCTGAATCTCAGAATAGGTCATTACATGAGTATATATATAATCTCAAATATGATAACTGGGCTAAGCCTCTAACTACGATAACTGGGCTAAGCCCGGCTATAAGTAGCCCCGGTCATAACACAATCATTTCGTACAGATAGTTGCACGTGCTAATTAGAAAAAAGATGTGTAAGCAGGGAAGAAGGCACAAGCATGCCGTTGCCCCATTTTTCTTTTATACTAACCTGAAGGTCATGTTGCCATTTCCGAAAGTCACAGTATCGCCATCAGAAAGCACCACAACTTCATCTTTACGTAGCCGACTGCCCTGAGTTCCCTGTACCTTGTTGACAAATGTGCCGTATTTCGAGCGATCAACTACACTAACACATGAAGGGCTTGCTGGAGCACCAGAACGTGGCTCCCAGGCAACCATCTTTTCAACTGCTATCTCCGCATGCACTCGGGATATTGATGTTTCTGTTTGAACGATGTCGCAATCTGTAGCAGAAATGCCGGCGTTAATCTACAATCTCATACATGATATTCATTGTATATTGATAGCCTACGAAATCATGCAATTATATTCACAATCTATCAGTTCTACGGGCTTGCACAAATGGAAACGATATCGACTTTACTGAAAAGAAGAGTGTGGCTCTTGTCCATGGTCTAGTAAATACAGTAGCAAAGTTAAAATCCTTGACTAGACTGCATTTTAGACAAACGAAGAGACGGGACACAAATTAAAACCGTATGAATCAATCAGCGTATCTGAATCCCAAAACATCATTCTCCTCTTTTCCAACCTGCCAAGAGGTTGTGTACAGGAAACTCAACAACTGACCCGCTAACACAACTATCTTATCACCACATATGTACTGATCGGTAATCGCACGGAGAAACAAAACCTGAATGAACCAACAAGCCTTAAACAACAGACCTTTGCGGCCGACCGTGTACGTCCCGGCGGCGGAGATGTAGTACTGCTGCGCCCCTGCAACCCCATGGAAACCATTCGTCACCAAACTGAAAGGAAAAAACTTGTGCACTGCGAGGTCTGCGGAATCGGACGAGGGGGAGGGGGATGACACACCGCGCACTGTGCCGAAGGGGGTCAGCGCCCAGACCATCTCCCTCTCTCTCTCTCAAGGCCTCCTCGCTCTCGTGTCGCGGGTAGAGCTCCGGTGGTCTTTACACCCGCGCTGGGTGGTGTCGGCGGGGGTTTGGTCCAGATGTTCCGTGGCGGCTGCCGGAGGAGCGCGATGGCCGCCTGACACGGCACGCGCGGTGGTGGGAGCGAGTCGTGCTGTTGCCAGTACGTCTCCGCTGAGAGAATACGTAACAGCAAGCTTCTGTTTGTGTTGGATCTGGGCCGATAGCCTAGCTAAGCAACTGGGCTTGGCTGATTATGACGGTGGAAATTCTAGTGCAGCACGTCGTCGGGAAAAAAGAACCTCTGATTCTGTGTATTTCTGTTTCCATTTTCCAAGAATAGCCAATAGGAATCGCTGCATTCTTTTTTTCCAAATTCATGGGCACTGAGTATGCACGGACATAGTTCTTGTAGTCTAGCACAAAGGAAATTTCCTTTATAGCCCGTCCAATGTTGCATTGATTCAGTTGTTGACAAGATTTTAACAGAACCTTTTTTTCTGACATCAAAAATTTCATATTCAGATGAAAGCCGGTTGTGTTTCTTGATGTCCTATCTATCAATAAATATCCTATCAATAAATGTGTGGAGAGTTGTTCGGACATCTTTTGCCTTTCATAAGGCGACAATTGCAAAGCCTTCCTTCCCTCGCTCTCTCCTGGCGAGCCTGTGAATTTTGTCTTCTACATGGTGGCCCTAGTAGATAAGTTAGGATTGTAATTCTTATAAGGAAGGCGTTTTGGTGGATACTGACATTTTTTATTGGAGTCGATTTTTCGGGCTCCTGTCCTTTTCAGATTCGTCCTCGGGGTTGATTAGACGGAGCTCTGTTATAGATTCCTTCTAACTCCTTGGGTGGCAGGTTAAGATTTCCCATCGTGCATATGCAATGGCCAGATTTGGTGTTAGGTTCTTCAAGTTAATTCAAGGGTTTAACGATTTGTGGCTTTAGGGCACTAGCCATTAGGGAGTAGGGACACATGCACAAAGACTTCTTGGTTGCCATCGATAAGGTTAGACCGGTGCAGTATGGGAGCGGCGATAGCGACGCGTCACCGACTTGTTCTCACAACAGTAGTGGTCGTTAGATGGTCCAGAAACCTTGATGTATTTTTATTATAAGGTGATTTGTACTTTTGTTGAACCTTTATAATGGATCTTTATAATAGATATGAGTCATTTCAAAAAATGTATGAGAATTGCATGTATCCCAAGAACCTTTATATAGGATATGGAAAAGATTCTAAAGGTATTCCTATAACTTTAGCTAGCTCATTGAACGACTGATGAAAAAGAACTCAAAACCACTTTAAAATTGGTTAATATAACTTTTTAAAATGGTGGTTACAAAAAACTTGTGTGGTGTCATTGCATGCAACCGAAAGTTCACACATTAAGCTGATTTTAGTCCATTCATGCCAAAACAAGAGTCGAATCCAGTCCTACCCGATAATTTACCTCACACAAGCTATGTCACGAATTGAGGCATAAACAAATGAATGGTAATGAAATAGTAATTCTCAAGAAAATAAGGTATGGTCCACCGAATGGAACGGGGGAAGACTATAGCATGTAGCTAAATAAACCATGTCATGGAGCTCGGTGCCTCTCCACCTTGTCAACTACTCCTTGAAATCAGCACTAGGTTTATATTGTGCGGCATCGGGACAATTGGTAAGTGTTGAAAAATCCAGCATCTTCTTTAGCCCAAATAAGTGTTGGAAATATGCCCTAGAGGCAATAATAAAATGGTTATTATTATATTTCCTTGTTCATGATAATTGTCTATTGTTCACGTTATAATTGTATTAACCGGAAACCGTAATACATGTGTGAATAAATCGAGCACACCATGTCCCTAGTGAGCCTCTAGTTGACTAGCTCGTTGATCAATAGATGGTCATGGTTTCCTGACCATGGACATCGGATGTCGTTGATAACAGGATCACATCATTAGAAGAATGATGTGATGGACAAGACCCAATCCTAAGCATCGCACAAGATCATGTAGTTCGTCTCCTAGAGCTTTTCTAATGTTAAGTATCATTTCCTTAGACCATGAGATTGTGCAACTCCCGGATACGGTAGGAATTCTTTGGGTGTATCAAACGTCACAACGTAACTTGGTGACTATAAAGGTGCACTACAGGTATCTCCGAAAGTGTTTGTTAGGTTGGTACGAATCGAGATTGGGATTTGTCACTCCGTGTGACGGAGAGGTATCTCTAGGCCCACTCGATAATACATCATCATAATGAGTTCAATATGACTAAGGAGTTAGCCACGTGATCATGTGTTACGGAACGAGTAAAGAGACTTGCCGGTAACGAGATTGAACAAGGTATAGGGATACCGATGATTGAATCTCGGGCAAATATCATATCGATAGACAAAGGGAATTGTATACGAGATTAAGTGAATCCCCGACATCGTGGTTCATCCGATGAGATCATCGTGGAACATGTGGGAGCCAATATGGGTATCAAGATCCCGCTATTGGTTATTGGCCGAAGAGGCGGCTCGGTCATGTTTGCATGGTTCCCGAACCCGTAGGGTCTACACACTTAAGGTTCAGTGACGCTAGAGTTGTAATGGGAATTGTATACGTGGTTACCAAAAGTTGTTCGGAGCCCCGTATGAGATCCCGGACGTCACGAGCAGTTCCGGAATAGTTCGGAGGTGAAGATTTATATATGGGAAGTCCAGTTTCGGTCAATGGAAAGGTTCCGGATTTATCGGTATTGTACGGGGACCACCGAAATGGTTTTGTGTTGCATCTATCTATTTATGGTATTGTACCGGGATCGTAGTAATTTCAAAAAAAATCCTACGCCATGCAAGGATCTATCTATGGAGAAACCAGCAACGAGCAAAGGGGTGGAGCATCTTCATACATTTGAAGATCGCTAAGCGGAAGCGTTGCTAGAACGTGGTTGATGGAGTCGTACTCGCAGCGATTCAGATCGCGGTGGATTCCGATCTATGCACCAAACGACGGTGCCTCCGCGTTCAACACACGTGCAACCCGGTGATGTCTCTCACTCCTTGATCCAGCAAGGAGGAGGGAGAGGTTGAGGCAGAGCTCCGGCAGCACGACAGTGTGGTGACAGTGGAGCTACGTGGTACTCCGGCAAGGCTTCGCTAAGCACTACGGAGGATGAGTAGGGCTGCGTCGTGGAGAGATGAATTGTGTGTCTCCAAAAGGCCAAAACCCTCCACTATATATAGGAGGAGAGGGAGGAGGGTGCCCACCCTTAGGGTTTCCCACCCTAAGGGGTGCGGCAGCCCCATCTAGGGCAAGGGGGCGGCAGCCAAGGGGTGGAGGTGCCCTAGGGTGGGCCTTTGGGCCCAAGGGTGCCCTCCCACGCCTAGGGTTTGCCCTTCTCCACCCTTGTGTGCCTTGGGATGAGAGAGGGAGGCGCACCAGCCCACTTTGGGATGGTTCCCTTCCACCTTTCGGCCCATGTACCCTTTTGGGGCTGGTGGCCCTTGCCGGTGGACCCGCGGAACCCTTTCTGTGGTCCCGGTACATTACAGGTGTCGCCCGAAACAATTCTGGCATTCAAATCCTCACTTCCTATATATAAATATTTACCTCCGGACCATTCTGGAACTCCTCGTGACGTCCAGGATCTCATCTGGGACTCCGAACAACCTTCGGTAACCACGTACACTATTTCCCTATAACCCTAGCGTCATGGAACCTTAAGTGTGTAGACCCTACGGGTTCGAGAGACATGTAGACATGACCAAGACACCTCTCCGGTCAGTAACCAACAGCGGGGTCTGGATATCCATGTTGGTTCCCAAATGTTCCACGATGATCTCATCGGATGAACCACGATGTCAAGGATTCAATCAATCATGTATGCAATTCCCTTTTGTCTACCGGTATGATACTTTCCCGAGATTCGATCGTCCGTATCCCCATACCTTGTTCAATATCGTTACCGGCAAGTCACTTTACTCGTTCTGTAACACATCATCCCGTGGCTAACTCATTAGTCACACTGAGCTCAATATGATGACGAATTACCGAGTGGGCCTCGAGATACCTCTCCGTCACACGGAGTGACAAATCTCAGTCTCGATTCGTACAACCCAACACACACTTTCGGAGATACCTATAGTGCACCTTTATAATCAGCCAGTTACGTTGTGATGTTTGGTACACCCAAAGCACGCCTACGATATCCGGGAGTTGCACAATCTCATGGTCTAAGGAAATGATACTTGACATTAGAAAAGCTTTAGCACACGAACAACACGATCTAGTGTTATGCTTAGGATTGGGTCTTGTCCATCACATCATTCCCCAATGATGTGATCCCATTACCAATGACATCCAATGTCCATGACCAGGAAACCATGATCATCTATTGATCAACGAGCTAGCCAACTAGAGGCTCACTAGGGACACATTGTGATCTATATATTCACACATGTATTACGGTTTCCGGTTAATACAATTATAGCATGAATAATAGACAATAATCATGAGCTGGAAATATAATAATAACAACTTTATTATTGCCTCTAGGGCATATTTCCAACAGTCTCCCACTTGCACTAGAGTCAATAATCTAGTTACATTGTGATGAATCAAACACCCATAGAGTTCTCGTGTTGATCATGTTTTGCCCGTGGAATAGGTTTAGTCAACGGGTTTGTGACATTCAGATCCGTATGTACTTTACAAATATCTCTATCTCCATCTTGGATGTATCCACGAATGGAGTTGAAGCGGCGCTTGATGTGCTTGGTCTTCTTGTGAAACCTGGGCTCCTTTGCAATGGAATAGCTCCAGTGTTGTCACAAAACAGAGTCACCAGGCCCGACGCACTTGGAATCACTCCTAGGTCGGTGATGAACTCCTTCATCCAGACTCCTTCCTGTGCCACTTCCGAAGCAGCGATGTACTCCGCTTCACATGTAGATGTTGCCACGACGCTTTGCTTGCAACTGCACCTGCTAACTGCCCCATTATTCAAAATATACACGTATCCGGTTTGTAACTTGGAGTCATCCGGATCTGTGTCGAAGCTAGCATCGACATAACCCTTTACGACGAGCTTTTCGGCACCTGCATAAACGAGAAACATATCTTTAGTCCTTTTCAGGTACTTAAGGATGTTCTTGACCGCTGTCCAGTGATCCACTCCTGGATCACTCTGGTACCTCCCTACCAAACTTACGGCAAGGTTCACATCAGTTCTAGTACA
Source organism: Hordeum vulgare subsp. vulgare (assembly GCF_904849725.1). Taxonomy (NCBI): domain Eukaryota; kingdom Viridiplantae; phylum Streptophyta; class Magnoliopsida; order Poales; family Poaceae; genus Hordeum; species Hordeum vulgare. The sequence continues at coordinate 296,735,476 of NC_058518.1, read as the reverse complement.
CAGCATGGCATACATAATAGAGCCTATGGCTGAAGCATAGGAGATGGTACTCATCTTCTCTATTTCTTCTGTCGTGGTCGGTCGTTGAGTCGCACCCAACCTCAAACCTCGTAATACAGGCAATAACCCATTCTTAGCCTTATCCATATTGAACTTCTCCAATATCTTGTAAAGGTATGTGATTTGTGAAAGACCAATGAGGCGTCTCGATCTATCTCTATAGATCTTGATGCCTAATATGTAAGCAGTCTCTCCAAGGTCCTTCATTGAAAAACTCTTATTCAAATAGGCCTTGATGCTTTCCAATAGTTCTATATCATTTCCCATCAACAATATGTCATCCACATATAATATGAGAAATGCTACAGAGCTCCCACTCACTTTCTTGTAGATACAGGCTTCTCCATAGGTCTGTATAAACCCAGACGCTTTGATCACCTCATCGAAGCGAATGTTCCAACTCCGAGATGCTTGCACCAGCCCATAGATGGAGCGCTGGAGCTTGCATACCTTGTTAGCATTGCTAGGATCGACAAAACCTTCCGACTGTATCATATACAATTCTTCTTTAAGAAAGTCGTTCAGGAATGTTGCTTCGACGTCCATTTGCCAGATTTCATAATCATAGAATGCAACAATTGCTAACATGATTTGGACCGACTTCAGCATCGCTACGGGTGAGAAGGTCTCATCGTAGTCACCCCTTAAACTTGTCGATAACCCTTAGCAACAAGTCGAGCCTTATAGATGGTCACATTACCATCCGCATCAGTCTTCTTCTTGAAGATCCATTTATTTTCTATGGCTCGCCGATCATCGGGCAAGTCCACCAAAATCCATACTTTGTTCTCATACATGGATTCTATCTCGGATTTCATGGCCTCAAGCCATTTGTTGGAATCTGGGTCCGCCATCGCTTCTTCATAGTTCGAAAGTTCACTATTGTCCAACAACATGATTTCCATGACACGGTTGTCGTACCACTCTGGTGCGGAACGTACCTCAAAAGGATGTGGATGTCGCCTAGAGGGGGAGAATAGGCGCTTTAAAATAATTATGGTTTAGGCTTGAACAAATGCGGAATAAAACTAACATTTAATTTGTCAAGCACTAAACCTAAAACAACTAGGCTCACCTATGTGCACCAACAACTTATGCTAACCAAGATAAACAACTTAGTGATAGCAATATATATGACAAGAAACAATATGGCTATCACAAAGTAAAGTGCATAAGTAAAGGGTTTGGGTAAGAGATAACCGAGACACTTGGAGTCGACGATGTATCCTGAAGTTCACACCCTTGCGGATGCTAATCTCCGTTTGGAGCGGTGTGGAGGCACAATGCTCCCCAAGATGCCACTAGGGCCACCGTAATCTCCTCACGCCCTCGCATAATGCAAGATGTCGTGATTCCACTAAGGGACCTTTGAGGGGGGTCACCGAACCCGTACAAACAAGGTTGGGGCAATCTCCACAACTTAATTGGAGGCTCCCAACAACACCACGAAGCTTCACCACAATGGCATATATGGCTTCGAGGTGACCACAAATGCTCGGGGGAATCTCCACAACTTAATTGGAGACCCCGACGCTTGCCCGGAGCTTTACACCACAATGATTGAGCTCTGAGGCACCACCAAGCTTCTAGGGGTACCAAGTACCCAAGGGTAATAAGCTTCTCAACTTCTCACTTCCACATATCACCGTGGAGAACTCAAATCGATGCAACTAATGTAATGGCAAGAACACACGAAGTGGTCAAGTCCCTCACACTCAAATCCCTCCACAACAACAAAAGGTATTAAGAAATATGAGAGGAAGCACAAGGATCTCACAAAGAACTCCAAGATCAAGATCCAAGGGGTTCCCCTCACATAGAGGAGAAAGTGATTCATGGAGATGTAGATCTAGATCTCCTCTTTCTTTTTCCCTCAAGAACAAGCAAGAATCACTGGAGGGATTGAGAGTTAGCAAGCTCTAAGAAGGTCAACAATGGGGGGCAAACTCGAGCTTAATGGATATGGTTCAATGGGGAAGAAGGCCCCCTTTTATAGGTGGAGAAAAATCCAACCGTTATGCTTCACAGCCCGCACAGAGCGGTATTACCGCTCATGGGAGCGGTACTACCGCTCGGTAGGTTCACCAACCATGCTGAGGCAAAAAGGATGCTCAAATAAAGTCCGACGGAGTGGTACTACCGCTCAGTAGGTTCACCAACCATGATGAGGCAAAAATGATGCACAAATAAAGTTCGACGGAGCAGTACTACCGCTCGGCACAAGTGATACTACCGCTCGCCACAGAAACTGCCTTAACTTTCGCATACGGACTCCAAATTCAACGAAACCAAGTTTGTTAGAAATATAAAGACATGAGATAACACAATCTTGATAAAAATATCAATAAGAAGTAAGTTAGAAAAGGACCATAAGAAAATGGTGAGAACCCTTCCTCGAATAAGACCGGTAATAACTCCCAACATCGAAAACATCATAGAAGGTGCATATGAACTCCGTTTTTGATGAACTCGAGCTTGTCATGAAGATGACCATAAGATCTAAAACTAACAAAGAGAAACACCAAACAAGAACCAAGAAGTATGATGCAAGGATGCAAATGGTTTGAGCTCTCAACGAACGATACAATCAAACTACTCACTTGAGAGCCCCCCTTAACAGTATGACAATCTATCCTAAAATAGAAAATCTATCAAGGGCAAACCTATACCTTGAACCTCGTCCTCTTGAGCTATATGACAATGATCTTGTCTTCCTCAAGATGGAACACCTTTCTTGATTGTGTTGGCTTTATGAAGGCTAGTTGATTGCTCCCCCATACACACTATGGGTGAGCCGCTCTTCAGCATATCTTCACAAGTCCATTGCCACCACAATGGACGGCAAGCTTCAAGCATGATATCTTCGTGATGCTCCACTTGAACTTGCACACCGCAATCTTGATGACGGTCATCACTTGATGTCATCCTTCATAGTTTGAATGAGATCTTCCTCTTGACGCAAACCCATGGAGACACACCTAACCCCACATAGAACTCTCACAAGGACCATGGGTTAGTACGCAAAAGCGTTATGGACAATACTTGCCATACCATGAGATCACTTGATCCCTCTCGATACATCTTGTACACTTTGTGTGTTGGTCATCTTGATTTACTCTTTTCTTAGTCTTGATCAACCTTGTGTCTTTATGACCAATCTTTGGATAATACCTTGAATACCACCTTGGTCATTATATAAACTCCTTGACACCAACAGATGGACTTCAAGAAGTGCCTATGGACAAATCCTTTGAATATAACTTAAGGCAACCATTGGTCCAGAGGGATCGTCATCAATTACCAAAACCACATATGGAGAAATATGCTCTGACAGTACCCTTGTCGACCTTCGAGGTTCAAAAGCAACTTGATCCGAAGTTTCATAATCATCATCATTAACTTCATCTCTAGCCGGTGCAGGCGCCTCAGAAACATTTTCTTGCGCTGCGCTACTCTCCGGTTCGAGAGGAGGTACAATTACCCCATCAAGTTCTATTTTCTTCCCACTTACTTCTTTCGAGAGAAACTCTTTCTCTAGAAAGGATCCGCTCCTAGCAACAAAGATCTTGCCCTCAGATCTAAGATAGAAAGTGTACCCAATAGTTTCCTTAGGGTATCCTATGAAGACGCATTTTTCCGCTTTGGGTTCGAGCTTCTCTGGTTGAAGTTTCTTCACATAAGCATCGCATCCCCAAACTTTCAGAAACGACAACTTAGGTTTCTTGCCAAACCATAATTCATACGATGTCATCTCAACGTATTTAAACGGTGCCCTATTTAAAGTGAATGCGGCAGTTTCCAATGCATATCCCCAAAATGATAGCGATAAATCGGTAAGCGACATCATAGATCGTACCATATCCAATAGAGTGCGATTATGGCGTTCAGACACACCCTTACGCTGCGGTGTGCCAGGCGGCGTGAGTTGTGAAACAATTCCACATTTCCTTAGGTGTGTGCCAAACTCGCGACTCAAATATTCTCCTCCACGATCAGATCATAGAAACTTTATTTTCTTGTCACGTTTATTCTCCACCTCACTTTGAAATTCCTTGAACTTTTCAAATGTTTCAGACTTGTGCTTCATTAAGTAGACATGCCCATATCTACTCAAATCATAAGTGAGAGTGAGAACAGAATGATAGCCTCCGCGAGCTTCAACACTCATTGGACCGCATACATCAGTATGTATTATTTCCAACAAGTTGGGCGCTCGCTCCATTGTTCCGGAGAACGTTGTCTTGGTCATCTTGCCCATGAGGCACGACTCACATGTGTCAAATGATTCAAAATCAAGATACTCCAAAGGTCCATCAATATGGAGTTTCTTCTTGCGCTTTACGCCGATATGACCAAGGCGGCAGTGCCACAAGTATGTGGGACTATCATTATCAACCTTACATCTTTTAGCACTCACACTCTGAATATGTGTATCATCACGATCGATATTCATCAGGAATAAACCATTTACTAGTGGGGCATGACCATAAAATATACCACTCATATAAATAGAACAACCATTATTCTCAGATTTAAACGAGTATCCATCTTGCATCAAGCGAGATCCTGATACAATGTTCATGCTTAAATCTGGTAGTAAATAACAATCATTAAGGTTTATAACTAATCTCGAAGGTTGATGTAGAGGTAGCGTGCCGACGGCGATCACAACGACCTTGGAACCATTCTCGACACGCATCGTCACCTCACCCTTAGCCAGCCTACGTTTGTTCTGTAGTTTCTGCTTAGAGTTGCAAATGTGAGCAACAACACCGGTATCAAATACCCAGGAGCTAGTACGAGCGTTGGTAAGGTACACATCAATAACAACTATATCACATATACATTTGACGTTGTCGGCCTTCTTGTCCGCTAAGTACTTTGGGCAATTCCACTTCGAGTGACCGGTTCCCTTGCATTAATAGCACTCAGTCTCATGCTTGGGTCCTTTCTTTGACTTCTTTTCGGGAACTGGCTTACCGGGCGCGGCAGCTGCTTTGCCTTCTTTCATGAAGCTTTTATTACCCTTGCCCTTCTTGAAACTGGTTGTCTTATTAACCATCAACACTTGATGTTCTTTCTTGATTTCTACCTCCGCAGATTTCAGCGTTGAATACAACTCGGGAATAGTCTTTTCCAACCATTGCATGTTGTAGTTCATCACAAAGCCTTTATAGCTAGGTGGAAGCGACTAGAGGATTCTGTCAATGACCGCATCATCCGGAAGTTCAACTCCTAGCTGAGTCGAGCGATTGTGCAACCCAAACATTCTGAGTATGTGCTCACTGACAGAACTATTTTCCTCCATCTTACAGCTAAAGAACTTGTCAGGGACTTCATATCTCTAGACCCGAGCATGATCTTGAAAAACAAGTTTCAGCTCCTCGAACATCTCATATGCTCCGTGTTGCTCAAAACGCCTTTGGAGCCCCGGTTCTAAACTGTAAAGCATGCTGCACTGAACGAGAGAGTAGTCATCACTCTGTGACTGCCATGCATTCCAAATGTCCTGGTCTGCCGCGGGAACGGGAGGATCACCTAGCGGGGCAGTAAGGACATATGCCTTCTTGGCAACATTGAGGATGATCTTTAAGTTACGAGCCCCATCCGCATAGTTGCTCCCATCATCTTCCAGCTTGGTTTTCTCTAGGAATGCGTTGAAGTTGAATGAGACATTTGCATTGGACATTGGATCTACAATATTTGTAAAGACAATTTTAGACTAAGTTCATGATAATTAAGTTCATCTAATCAAATTACTAATGAACTCCCACTTAGATTGACATCTCTCTAGTCATCCAAGTGTCACATGATCCACGTCGACTAGCCCGTGTCCGGTCATCACATGAGACGGACTAGTCATCAATGGTGAGCATCTCTATGCTGATCGTATCAACCATACGACTCATGTTTGACCTTTTGGTCTCCCATATTCCAGGCCATGTCTGTACATGCTAGGCTTGTCGAGTAACCTAAGTGTTCTGCGTGTGTAAACTGGCTTACACACGTTGTATGCGAACGTTAGAATCTATCACACCAGATCAACATGTGGTGCTTCGAAACAACGGACCTTCGCAACGGTGCACACTTAGGAGAATGCATATCTCGAAATTTTAATGAGGGATCATCTTATCTTTGCTACCGTCATTCTAAGCAATAAGATGTAAAACATGATAAACATCACATGCAATCATATAATGACATGATATGGCCAATATCATCTTGCTCCTTTGATCACCATCTTCGGGGCACCATGATCATCATCGTCACCGGCATGACACCATGATGTCCATCATTGTGTCTCCGTGGAGTTGTCACACCAACTATTACTTCTACTACTATAGCTAACCGTTAGCGATAAAGTAAAGTAATCAACATGACGTTGCATCTCATACAATAAATTAAGACAACTCCTATGGCTCTTGTCGGTTGCCATACTCATCGACATGCAATTCGTGAATCCTATTACAAGAACATGATCAATCTCATACATCACATATGTAACATCACATCCTTTTGGCCATATCACATCACATAGCATACCCTGCAAAAACAAGTTAGACGTCCTCTAATTGTTGTTGCAAGTTTTACGTGGATGGTTAGGTTTTCTAGCAAGAATGTTTCTTACCTAAGTGATAGCCACAACATTGATATGCCAATGTTATTTACCCTTCATAAGGACCCTCTTCATCGAACCCGATCCGACTAAAGTGGGTGAGACAAACACCCACTAGCCACCTTATGCAACAAGTGCATGTTCGTCGGTGGAACCGGTCTCACGTAAGAGTACGTGTAAAGTTGGTCCGGGCCGCTTCATCCCACGATGCCGCCGAATCAAGATAAGACTAGTAACGGCAAGCAAATTTACAAATCAGTGCCCATAAATTTACAAATCCCCGGAATCTTTCGACGTGACCGGTCATACTGACAGCGCCCGATTTTCCGGGATTCTCAAATTTCGGTTCCCGCGCGCTTAGTGGGGATGACGCCATCACCATCGAGTAGATTTCGCCTCCTCGATTACCGCGCCGCGATCTTCTCCACTAATCTTGCAGCGGCCGGTTGGGAGGATAAGATCTTGGGCCCACCTGTAGGTGACTCAGTCGGAGGCCTATTAAAGCCTTCCCGGTGGACCTTCCTGTTGCGCTGCTCGTATTCCTCCCATTGATCTCGCCCCCCTGCAACTCCCTGCACACCTCTAGCCACCTCCTTCCCCTCCTCCTCTGCGGGTCTGTCGCCCTCGCCATGACGAAGGGGCAGACCAACAAGCTTGAGGCGAAGAAGAAGAAGAAGGGGGCGGCCTCCACTCAGCGGCAGCAGCGAGCGTTGCCGGCGGGCTGGATCCAAGGTGACTTCCTCCCCCCCACGGTGATGGAGACCGACGTGCTGGAGGAGAGCTCGGGATGCCCAGGGAGCTCGGGATACCTAGGGCGCCTTCTGCCACGTCGGGTCTGTCGACTGTTCACTATGCTGCCCGACGCATCCTGGAAGATCAAGTAGGAGCCGCCAAGGACGCCATGGTACAAGTGGAGCTGATGGTGGGCGAAGCCAAGGGAGCATATGACTCCGTTGCATCCCTGTACAAGAAGAGGTTGGAGCTTCGGGATGATATCCGAGTAAGTGCGCTAGTAAGTGTTTACATTCCTCTTGGTGCCCACTGGGGGTTTTGGCTGCATACTCGGATACAGTAGGTTAATTTTCCAGTGGGTTCACTCCGAGTGAACCCAGTGGGTGTAGTCCCCGAGACTTCTGCCGAGTGTTTGCACCGACAGTTGTCTTTATATGTATTTTCCATAATCTCTACAGGTGAGAGCTGATCTGCCCGAATGGTACCAGTGGGGGCACGCCGAGTGCACCCACTGGGTGTAGTCCCCGAGAGTAGTGTTACTCGGGTCGAGTAATAGTAGTCTCATAGTGTTGTTGGTTTACTATGGAGCTCAATGGGACCGACCTGTTCGAGCTTCATACCAGTGGGGTCACTCTTAGTGAACCCACTGGGTGTAGTCCTCGAGACCGCTATCGATTGCTTGCATCGGCAGGGGTCTGAAGAATCTTGAGTTTTGATTGTTTTGTCATATCAGTCGATACTTTTTTCCTTGATGAATTTGGCTGATCCTCCCTTTGTGTCTCTTTGACAGAAGACTTGTGAAGTGGGATCGGCCTATAATGCTCTGATGGCTGAGAAGACTCAACTTGCTGCCGACTTGGAGGTAGCTGCGAATGATATGGCTGGCATGAAGAAGGCTCTCGCTGAACGAGAAAAATCTTTGGAGGAATCTCGGGAGACTAACAAGGCACTGTTAGCCGAGTTAGAAAATATGAAGAAGGAGAGATCCGAATGGGTGAGCCAACTGAAGTCAATGAACGCTCGGTGCAAAGCACAGGAGAAATACGTCGGCGACTGGGCGAAGAAGATGGTCGCACTGCTTGGTGGTAAGTTGCTTGCCGAGTGCTTTTTGACATTGGAGTTCACTCTGTGTTTATTTTCTCCCTGTCTTTTCTTTGCAGATTTCTGTCGGGACGTTGAAGCCGAGACGGCCGAAATTGAATCGGCGCTTGGGCAACCGAATGTTCCACTCGGTGATGAAGCTAACCGGGACATGTTCCGACTGAATACCCGCCTTAACAAGGTGGGTCCTTTTGTTGGTCGCCTGAGAGAAGTTGTCGGCCGAATTGACAAAGAGTTGTGGCCTGAAGATGACTCCCGGAATGAGATAGAGGGGTTGATGACTCGACTTGAGGATGTTCCAAGCAGAGTGCATGCATGGAAGAAGTCTGCCGCTCGGTGTGGCACGGACGTGGCGCTGTCTCTGGTCCGAGTGCATTGTAAGGAAGCCCGTGAAGACAAGCTGAAGACGTTGCAGGTCGCCAACACCAAGAAGCTTCGATTTGAAGATTTCATGGAGACCTTCCTCGACACGGCCACTCAGATTGCAGATGGAATCGACCTCGACACCTTCGTGGAGCCTGCCAGCCCCGGCGATGCTTGATTGACTTTATGCTAAACACGTATTTACCTCAGTATGCCGAGTGGAGTTTGTATTAAACTTTGGCCACTGCTGTTGGCTGGTACATTCGTGGCCCAGTGTGGATAAACTTGATTCACACCGAGCCGACTGATCGTTGAACTCAATTTGAATTCGAACCGGATCTTTTGCTCTTCTTTCGCTGAGTTTTTTTTGACACGATTTTGGCTCGTGGTTTTTGTTTAGGCGACGCAGCTAAGCCTCCGGGTCTAACTTGTGTGCCCACTCGGAGGAAGCTCTTTACTTAGGCAACTCTGGGTCGCAGCTAAGTCCCCTAGTGTGACTTTTGGTGCACACTCGGTGCAAGTTGTTTACTTAGGCGACTCTGGGTCGCAGCTAAGTCTCCGAGTGTGACTTTTGGTGCACATTCAAAGTTAGTTGTTTACTTAGGCGACTCTGGGTCGCAGCTAAGTCCCCGAGTGTGACTTTTGGTGCACACTCGGAGGGAGTTGTTTACTTAGGCGACTCTGGGTCGCAGCTAAGTCCCCGAGTGTGACTTTTGGTGCACACTTGGAGTTAGTTTTTTAGACGGGAGTCTGCAAACACGGAAGAATTTTGAATCGGCAAGAAATTAATCTTTGTATTACTTCGATGACATTTGTTCTTTACATTGTCTCTGTCGGCGGTTATGTGTAGAAGCGCTTCAGTAGATCTCCATTCCATGCTCGTGGCTCGTCCGTCTCCTTGTCGAGGTTGTAGAGTCGATACGCTCCGTTGTTCAACACCTTAGAAATGATGAACGGTCCTTCCCAGGCGGGAGCCAACTTGTGTGGTCTCTGTTGATCCACTCGGAGCACCAGGTCGCCTGCTTGGAACGTGCGGCTCCTGACGTGTCGCGCATGAAATCGCCGCAGATCTTGCTGATAAATTATTGAACGGATCAATGCCATCTCGCGCTCCTCTTCTAAAAGGTCTACTCCAGCTTGCCTGGCTTGCTCTGCTTCGGCTTCTGAGAAGAGTTCGACTCGTGGAGAGTTGTGAAGCAAGTCACTCGGAAGGACTGCCTCTGCTCCATAAACGAGGAAAAACAGGGATCGTCCTGTCAATCTATTCGGAGTTGTTCGGAGGCCCCACAACACCGAAGGCAGCTCGGTGACCCATGCGCCGGCGGCATGTCCAACTTCCCGCAGGAGTAGAGGCTTCAACCCTTGAAGAATGAGTCCATTTGCCCGCTCCGCTTGTCCGTTTGTTTGGGGGTGCGCAACGGATGCAAAATCCACTCGGATACCTTGGCCTACGCAAAAACCTTTGAACCCGTCCGAGTTAAAGTTTGTGCCATTGTCGGTGATTATGCTGTGTGGAACCCCGTATCTGGCGATGATGTCTCTGATAAATTTGATGGCCGTAAGGGCGTCAAGCTTCTTGATTGGCTTGGCTTCAACCCACTTGGTAAACTTGTCGACTGCTACTAGCAGATGGGTGAATCCTCCTTGGCCTGTTCTGAATGGTTCGACTGTATCTAATCCCCACATGGCGAATGGCCAAGAAAGGGGAATTGTCTTCAGCACGGACGTTGGCTTGTGGGACTTGTTTGAATAGAACTGACAACCTTCGCAATGGTCGACTATATATTTTTCCATTTCATTCGCATGCAACCAGAAGAAACCAGCTCTAAATGCTTTGGCGATGATTGCCCTTGAGAAGGCATGATAGCCGCAGGTTCCCAAGTGAATTTCTTCCAAAATTAACCGACCCTCCTCAGGAGAGATACACCGCTGAAGGATGCGTGAAACACTTTCTTTGTATAACTGGTCATCAACGACGGTGAAGGACTTCGACCTGTGAACGATCTTCCTAGCTTGGACCTCGTCTTCCGGTAACTCTTGCCTCAGGATGTACGCAATGAATGGCACAGTCCATTCGGGAATGACAGCTAGAATCTCCATGACCAGGTCAACCACAGCGGGAACCTCGACTTCAGTCTGATCTATTGAGCTCTTCGGTTGCATAGTTTCCTCTGTAAAAGGATCTTCTTTTACCGAGGGGAGGTGTAGGTGCTCGAGGCAGACATCACTCGGGACAGGTCTTCGTGTGGATCCAAGTTTTGCCAATTCATCTGCTGCTTGGTTTTTCAGTCGGGGGACATGGTGAAGTTCCAGACCTTCGAACTTCTTTTCGAGCTTTCTTATTGCGTTGCAGTATGCAGTCATGACGGGGTTCCTTACATCCCACTCCTTCATTACTTGATTAACCACTAGATCTGAGTCGCCATAGACCATCAGACGGCGGACGCCGAGTGTGATGGCCATGCGCAACCCATAAAGGAGAGCTTCGACTCTGCTTCGTTGTTGGAAGAATCAAAATGGATCTGCAACACATACTTGAGTTTATCACCTTTCGGGGATATGAGCACTACGCCGGCGCCGGAGCCATTCAACATCTTGGACCCATCGAAGAACATGGTCCAATGGGCCGAGTAGATGTGAGTCGGTTGCTGTTGTTCTACCCATTCTGCTATGAAGTCAGCAAGAGCTTGAGACTTTATAGCTTTCTTAGCTTCGAACTTGATGTCGCAGTATAGCATCTCCATTGCCCACTTTGCCACTCGGCGTGATGCATCCCGGTTGTGGAGAATTTCCGACAACGGAGCATCAGATATGACAGATACCGAGTGGTCTTGGAAATAATGAGCCACCTTCTTTGCAGTCATGTAGATCCCATAAATAAGCTTCTGATAATGGGGATACCTCTGCTTGGAAGGAGTCAGGACTTCGGAAACATAATATACTGGCCGTTGAACCTTGTACGCTTTGCCTTCTTCTTTGCGTTCGACTGTCAGAACGGTGCTGACGACTTGATTTGTAGCTGCGATGTACAGAAGAAGGGGTTCTTTACTGAGCGGGGCAGTAAGAACCGGCTGGGTGGAAAGCAGGGCTTTGAGGTCGTCGAATGCGGGTTGGGCTTCGTCTGTCCACTCGAAGGTATCCGACTTCTTCATGTGTCAATAAATGCATCATGATCATCACTATCATCAATAAATGCATCATCATCATCACTATCACGAAGAACATGTGGAAGGCCACCATTATGTAATCGGTCAAGAAGTGATAGGTCATCCGCAGCAGTAACCTCTTCTTCTTCCAGGTCTTCCTGTTCGGGCTCAGGGGTTAAGACGGATTCACTGTCGCTGTCTACTTCGATGTTCTGGGGTGAAGTAGAGTGGTTCTTGAAACGTTTCTTGGACATACGTGTTTCTTGGAAGAAATCTCCTTCATATGTGTCTGGGTTAATGTGAGGTTCGTAATCCTCTTCATTGAGGGTAGGTGGTCTAAAATGTGGTGGCACTTCATAAACGACATCCCAACCTTTGAGATTTGGATCACTTTGGCAGGCCCACGGTAGATACAAAACTTGTGTCGCCTGTTGAGCCGTAATATAGACATCGGGAACATCTAAGTGGGTGTTTTGGTTGATTTCGACTAGTCCTATATGTTCATGAGTCCTTCTAGTCTCCCTCGGCTCAAACCAATAACATCTGAAGACTATGACGGTCGGTGGGTTTTCACCATAGAATAGAGGTTCATAAATTGCTTCAACTCTTCCATAATACTCGGTGCCTCCTTCGTCGATACAGAGGCAGAACAATTTGTAGTCTTTAGGTCGGGCATAGATAGCTCTTTGCCAAAGGTACGAAAGTGATACCCATTGATGTTGTATTTGTCAAATGAACGGACCTTATAGTCAAAACCATTAGCGACTTGTCTCAACTCGGCGTCCATAGACTCTGCATCAGCCTACAAGTTTAATACGAAAGAATGGATGCATTAGCCGCAAATTGGACCAAGAAATCAAATGGGCCCTTAATGGTAATTAATTACCCTTTGTTCGAACCAAGAGATGAAACCGGGATAGTCGCCTCCATGCTTTGCGAGAAGCTCATACTCTTCAACGAAATCCTTTGCGATGACCGCTCCATCCGAGAATTCGGCGACGTATCGACTATATCAAATATCCAAGAATAAGAGTAGTTCAAAGAAATTAGAAGTTGCGGAACAACAATTTACGGAGAACTTACTCGATGTACGGCCGCACTTCTGTTAGGTTGGTGAAGATATACAATGAAATGGTCCGCCATTCTTCGACATCCAACGATTTCCCTTTCGAAGCACCGGATGGTGCGAGCTTACCTTTGAATAAGCTGAGGTTGGATCGAACTTTTTTTGGATCGCCATCATTGTACCGAGGCTTCGGGTTATGCAAATGATGCTTTTGGCTTCATAGTGTGCTGTCATGAAGTTTGCCGCCTCCTCAGTAATGAATGCCTCGGCCATCGATGCTTCAATTATACGTTTATTTTTACGCTTAGCTCGAAGCGTCTTCTGCATCCTCTCAGTTGAGTAGCACCATCGATTTTGAATGGGCCCACCCCATTCTTGCCTCGGTCGGGAGATGCAAAATCAAATGTTGCATTGGATTAAAGAAGCCCGGTGGAAAGATCTTTTCTAATTTGCAGATCAACTCCGGCGCCAACTCTTCCATTTCATCTAGCACGCCAGGCGATAGTTCTTTCGCACAAAGAGAACAGAAGAAATAGCTCAGCTCTGCCAGTACTAGCCATTCATCCTCAGGGATAAAGCGACGCAACATCACCGGCATTACCCGCTCAATCCATATGTGCCAATCATGACTCTTGAGACCAAATATTTTCAATTTCTCAAGACTCACTCCCCTCTTTAGATTCGCAGCATACCCATCGGGGAACATCAACCGCATTTTCACCCATAATAGCATTTCCCTCATAGATGGCCTTTCAAGATTGAACCATGCCTTTGGCTTCGCTATGCTTTGCTTTCCTTTCCGTTGTCACAAGTTTTGCAACGGTCTATCACATAGAGCCTCCAAGTCAATTCTAGCCTTAGGATTATCTTTTGACGTCCCCTCTATGCCGAACAATGTACCAAAAATGTCCTCCGCAATATTCTTTTCAGTGTGCATCATGTCGATGTTGTGTGGGCAAAGGAGGTCTTTGAAGTAAGGCAGATCCCATAAGCATGACTTGTGAGTCCAGGCGTGTTTCGTATTATACCCTTTGAAGTATCCTGGACGCAAAGGATCAGGCTCGAGAGCGTTTAACTGATCAAGGGTCTGTTGGCCTGTCAACGCAGCCGGTGCAGTGTTTTTGACAACTCTACCTTTGATGAAATTCTTCTTGTCTTTTCTGAACTTATGGTCAGGATCCAGGAATTGTCTATGCATGTCGAAGCAAGAATACTTGCGACCAGCCTGTGGCCAACGAAACTGAAGAGCTGCCTTGCATGTGGTGCACGGGAACCTTCCATGCACACACCAGCCAACGAATAGCGCAAACGCCGGATAATCATGCGTCGAGTACATGTACCACACATGCATTTTGAAATTTGTTTTGGTAGCTGCGTCGTAGGTCTTGATCCCATTATCCCAGGCTTCTTGCAACTCATCCTTAAGCGGCTACATGTACACATTCATATTCTTCCCCAGATAGTTGGGCCCTGGAATTATCAATGTCAGGAAAATGTTCTTTCTTTTCATAATCTCTCCGAGTGGCAAATTTAGTGGAATGACAAATACAGGCCAACAACTGTATTGTGTTGCCGTCATACCATACACATTGAACCCATCCGTGCTGATGGCAACTCTAGGTTGCCTTGGATCTTCCGATTTATCCTTATGTAATGCATCGAAGTGCCTCCATGCAAAACCATCTAAAGTGTGTACCAGCATCTTGTTCCCATCCGCATCTAGTTCGGTTCTTTTGCCCAATTTGTGCCATGTCATTTGTCTGGCCGTCGCTTCGACCATGAAAAGGCGTTGAAGTCTTAGTACGATTGGCAGATACCGAAGAACACTAATGGGGATTTTAGTCTGATTCTTCTCACCCGTACCGTTGTCTACCACAATATACCTGGAAGAATTGGAAATGGGACAATAGTTCAAGGTCGCATACTCAAGCCTAAATAAGAAACATCCATTCTCACAGGCATGTATCTTCTCATAGGGCATCTTAAGTACACGGAGGATTTTCTCTGACTGGTACAGGTTTGCACGCAGTGCATGGCCTTTGGGTAGAAAGCGTCCAAATATCGTCATCATCACGTCGTAGCATTCTCTGCCTAGGTTGAATTGAGCCTTCAGAGCCATTACTTGTGCGATGGCATCCAGCTGACAAAGCTCAGTCTGCTCGTGGAGAGGACGTTTTGAAGACTCCAACATTTCATAGAAGGCCTTTACAGATTCCTCCATGTCATCGTCCGAATCCCGAGCATCATCAAAGTCTTGCACCATGTCTTCAATCCCGGTACCATGCTCGTCGGTGCAACGAAGAATCACCTCAGCTCTGGCACGCTGGTCAGACTCACCATGAAAAGTCCACACTGTATAATTAGACGTAAAACCCCACTTCTGCAGGTTTTTACCCATTTCAAACTCTGTTTGCTTTTTCCAGTTGTCGCAGTTAGGACAGGGGCACCATGTTTTTTGCTGGCCATTTGCAAATGCGGCTCTCACAAACCCCCTGGTTTTTGTTAACCATTCATGGGTCATGTCTTTCTGACTAGGGTGACCAGTGTACATCCAAGCACGATCACTCATGTTGCCTAGCTACCTATGGGGGCACAAGAAATAAATATATAATTCATCATCTATATTCATACGCTAATCAAGTTTGTCAGTTTTATTACGTCCATGCAACCTACACGCTAATAGGTAAAGATAGGTCCTAATCCCACCCGAGTATGTGTAGATTGGGTTCGTTTTCCCATGCTCTGCTCCAGATGCGACGCAGAATTTCGGCAGCACCTCCCCGCTGTTCTCCTGGTACACGTCTCGGCAATAAGCAGAGAGGATGTGTATCCGGAGAACAATAGGGAGGCACTGACGAAATTCTGCATCGGATCCAGAGCACAACATACAGGAAAACGAACCCAATCTACACATACTCGGGCTGTCCATGGATAATGTTGGACAATTCGAAAGGATGGCAGTTATAAATATGCAAAGAAATTCATATTTATAGATGTCGCCATTTCGAACGGGAGATGCATACTGGTCACGCATACTCATGATTGAAGAAACCTATAGCTAGCAAGTTTCATCGGCACGAAGACCGGGACAGAGCAAATTAAGGGGGTAGGAGGAGAAGTCATTTGTGCTCACCAACAAATGCAAGGGCGGAGCTCGTCCAACGCACGTGGAGGTCGTCGAACAACTGCACATTGAAATTCACACGATCAACACAAATACGATGTTTTTATAATTAACATAACTATGTGACCTAACTCATAACTATGTGGGTCAGTGTCGTCGGGGGTCAAGGGTCACTGGCGTCGGGGGTTGGGGTCTTTTCGGTCAACAAGAGGCCAAAGAGGTGTCGGGGCTCAGGAGTTGGGGGTCAGTGGAGTCGGGGGTCGGGGTAGGGGGTCGGGGGTCGAGGGTGAGTGGCGTCGGGGGTTGTTGAGATTATTATGGTTGACAGGGATGTTTCAAAATTTCATTGTTTTGTCCGGTGGAAGCACACACACCACAACATAGTGCACCGGTTAATTTGACCTCCCACTAATTAACTAACCTATAGAATCTACTACTAAGTAACTAAAAAAGAATCTAGCTACCACTAAATAACAAAACATAATCTACCACTAAACTACCTACTAAATCTACTATTTAACAGAATCTACAACTAGTCAACACTCGGTCACATTCTGGCAACTGATGAAAGAGGAGCTGGGCGCGATGGTGGCTAGTCCACCGGTTAATTTGACCTCCCATAAGGCTCTCTCATCTTGGTTGCTTGAATGGTCGCTGCCGCTGCTGACCATGAGAAGGAGCTCATGCTACAGGCTACTTACGGGCTATGGCTCGCCAGAAACAACACAAGGGAGGGGCGGAAGCTGCAGCAGCCACATGAAATAATAGATTCTCTGAAGGTGCAACTGTCAGATTGGAAAGCCGCGAACGAGACAAGGGTGTCACATCCGGAGCTAAAAACCATCCAAAAATAAACTCCGATGGCGCGATCTCGAAGCAAGGAACAAAAGGTGGTGGTGGGGTTGTATTCCGGGATCATAATGCGATGTTCTTGTCCGTAGTTAAACTACCTACAAATTCTACTAATTAACTAACTAAATATAACAACTAACTAAACTACCAACTAACTGAACAGAATGTACCAACTAACTAAACTACGACTAAATCTACTAATTAACTAACCTACAAACTAACAACTAACACGAACAAGATCCAAAATTTGAATGGGCATTACCACTAACAACTAACCTAACTAACCTAATTAACAGTAGGTAATTAACAACTAACCTAACTAACCTAATTAACAAATTATACGAAAAAGGAAAAAAATAGGGACTCATGGGAGGGGGCCGGTCGGGCGATGAGGATGGCGCAGGGAGGACAACCGTAGAGGAGGAGGGGGCGCGGGGAGGAGGCGGTGTGGGGTAGCGGCGCGGGGCAGCCTGGACGACGGCAGGCGGCGCGGGGCAGCGGTGTGGGGCAGCGGGACGTCGGCAGGCGGCGGCGCGGTGGGGGATTCGAGCACTGGGGTGGGCTACGTGGGAAGCGTCGGTTGGAGGGGGCGGGCGTGAGTGTGTTTGGTGGGCCGCACCTTTGCCGTCCGCCGCGCTCCTAGGCAGACGACAAAGGCCCCCCAGGCAGACGACAAAGGTCCGGGGGGGAGGCATCGGGTGGGGGTTGGGTTGGTGTGCCGCCGTCCCCTTTGCCGTCCGCCGTGCTCCCAGGCGGACGACAAAGGCCCCCCAGGCAGACGGCAAAGGGGAGGGGGGGGGGGGCTTTGAGGTCCGCCCACCCTTTGCCGTCCGCGAGCGGACGACAAAGAGGTGGCCGACGGCAAAATAAACTTTTGCCATCAGCCACCTCTTTGCCATCAGCACTGTGACAGCTGACGGCAAAGAGTACCTTTGCCATGTGTCAGCAGACGACAAAGGCCAGGCAGACGACAAAATTCTGAATTCCAGTAGTGAGGGTTTCCCACCCTAAGGGGTGCGACATCCCCATCTAGGGCAAGGGGCAGTGGCCAAGGGGTGGAGGCACCCTAGGGTGGACCTTTGGGCCCAAGGGTGCCCTCCCACGCCTAGGGTTTGCCCTTCCCCACCCTTGTTCGCCTTGGGCTGAGAGAGGGAGGCGCACCAACCCACTTTGGGCTGGTTCCCTTCCACCTTTTGGCCCATGTACCCTTTTGGGGCTGGTGGCCCTTCTCAGTGGACCCCCGAAACCCTTCTGGTGGTCCCGGTACATTATCGATGTCGCCCGAAACAATTCTGGCATCCAAATCCTTACTTCCTATATATAAATATTTACCTCCGGACCATTCCAGAACTGCTCATGACGTCCGGGATCTCATCCGGGACTCCGAACAACCTTCGGTAACCACGTAAACTATTTGCCTATAACCCTAGCGTCATCGAACCTTAAGTGTGTAGACCCTACCGGTTCGGGAGACATGTAGACATGACCGAGACACCTGTCCGGTTAATAACCAATAGCGGGGTATGGGTATCCATGTTCGTTCCCACATGTTCCACGATGATCTCATCGGATGAACCACGATGTCAAGGATTCAATCAATCCCGTATGCAATTCCCTTTGTCTACCGGTATGATACTTGCCCGAGATTCGATCGTCGGTATCCCCATACCATGTTCAATCTCATTACCGGCAAGTCTCTTTACTCGTTTCGTAACACATCATCCCGTGGCTAACTCCTTAGTCACACTGAGCTCAATATGATGATGAATAACCAAGTGGTCCCAGAGATACCTATTCGTCGCACGGAGTTACAAATCTTAGTCTCGATTCGTACAACCCAACAGACACTTTCGAAAATAGCAGTAGTGCACCTTTAAATCACCCAGTTACGTTGTGACTTTTGGTACACCCAAAGCACCCCTACGGTATCTAGGAGTTGCACAATCTCATGGTCTAAGGAAATGATACTTGACATTAGAAAAGCTTTAGCAGACGAACAACACAATCTAGTGCTATGCTTAGGATTGGGTCTTGTCCATCACATCATTCCCCAATGATGTGATCCCGTTACCAATGACTTCCAATGTCCATGACCGGGAAACCATGATCATCTATTGATCAACGAGCTAGCCAACTAGAGGCTCACTAGGGACACATTGTGATCTATATATTCACACATGTATTACGATTTCCGATTAATACAATTATAGCATGAATAATAGACAATTATCATGAACTGGAAATATAATAATAACAACTTTATTATTGCCTCTAGGGCATATTTCCAACATTTTGGGGGTCCACCGGGAGGGTCCACCTATCCCGGAGGGCCACATGGACTGAAACTCGGAGGGGAACCAACTCCTTGGTGGACTGGTGCGCACCACCAAAGGGGCCCAAGGTGCCTAGGGCCATAACCCTAGGGCGTGGGGCTGCCTCCCATTAACTTGGGAGGCAAGCCACCCCCTTGACCACCGCTGCCCCATCCTACGGTTTTGTAGGGTGGCCGGCCCCCTCTCCCCTTCCTCCTATAAACTAAGGGTTGGGAGGGCTGCACACACACCTAAACCCTTCCCCTTGGCGCTGCCCTATCTCTCCACTCCTCCTCCTGTGTGGCGCTTGGCGAAGCCCTACCGGAGAACCACAAGCTCAACCTCCACCATGCCTTCGTGATGCCGGAGTTCTACCTCAACTTCTCCTTCCCCCTTGCTGGATCAAGAAGGAGGAGACGTCCTCGGGCTGTACGTGTGTTGAGCACGGAGGCACCGTTCGTTCGGTGCTTGGATCGGATCTTCCGCGATTTGAATCGCCATGAGTACGACTCCATCAACCGCGTTCATTGCGACGCTTGTGCTTAGCGATCTTCAACGGTATGAAGATGCTCCCCTCTCTCTAGTTTCTAGCATCTCCTTGATTGATCTTGGTGACGCGTAGGATTTTTTTTGAATTATCACTATGTTCCCAGCAGTGATATCAGATCTAGGTTTATGTGTAGATTCTATGCACGAGTATAACACAAGTAGTTGTGGGCGATGATTTTGTCAATTTGCTTATCATTACTGGTCTTATCTTGATTCAACGACATTGTGGGATGAAGCGGCCGAACCGACTTTACATGTACTCTTACGTGAGACAGGTTCCACCGCCTGACATGCAGTTGTTGCATAAGGTGGCTAGCGGGTGTCTGTCTCTCCCACTTTAGTCGGATCGGATTCGATGAAGAGGGTCCTTATGAAGGGTAAATAGCAATTGGTAAATCACCGTTGTGGCTGTGACGTAGGTAAGAAACATTCTTGCTAGAATCCATAGCAGCCACGTAAAAACTTGCAACAACAATTAAAGGGCATCTAACTTGTTTTTGCACGGTATGCTATGTGATGTGATATGGCCAAAAGGATGTGATGTTACATATGTGATGTATGAGATTGATCATGTTCTTGTAATAGGATTCACGAATTGCATGTCGATGAGTATGGCAACCGACAGGAGCCATAGGAGTTGTCTTAATTTATTGTATGAGACGCAACGTCATGTTGATTACTTTACTTTATCGCTAATGGTTAGCCACAATAGTAGAAGTAATAGTTGGCGAGACAACTTCATGAAGACACGATGATGGAGATCATGTCGCGCCCCGAAGATGGAGATCAAAGGCGCAAGATGATATTGGCCATATCATGTCACTTTATGATTTGCATGTGATGTTTATCATGTTTTTACATCTTATTTGCTTAGAACGACGACAGTAAATAAGATAATCCCTCACTAAAATTTCAAGAAATGTGTTCCCCCTAAGTGTGCACCGTTGCGGAGGATCATTGTTTCGAAGCACCACGTGATGATCGGGTGTGATAGATCCTTGATGCACCGCTAGGTGACGCACTTGAATTCCCACTGGCTCAAGACATTATGAATGCCTGACAGTCGCGTAGTGATGATTACTCCATGGTTCAGTGCGGCATGCTTTACAGTTTAGAACCAGGGCTCCAAAAGCATTTTGAGCAACATGGAGCATATGAGATGTTCCAAGAGGTGAAACTGGTTTTCCAAGCTCATGCCCGAGTCGAGAGATATGAAGTCTCCGACAAGTTCTTCAGTTGTAAGATGGGGGAAAATGGTTTTGTCAGCGAGCACATGCTCAAAATGTCTGGGTTGCACAACCGCTTGTCTCAGCTGGGAGTTAATCTTCCGGATGACTCGGTTATTGACAGAATCCTCCAGTCGCTTCCACCTAGCTACAAGACCTTTGTGATGAACTACAACAAGCAAGAGATGGATAAGTCCATTCCTGAGTTGTATTCGACGTTGAAATCAGTGGAGGTGGAAATCAAAAAGTAACATCAAGTGTTGATGGTGAATAAGACAACTGGTTTCAAGAAAAGCAAGGGTAAGAAGAACTTCACGAAGGACGGCAAAGCGGTTGCCGTGCCCGGTAAATTAGTTGCCGGGAAGAAGCCCAAAAATGGACCCAAGCCTGAGACTGAGTGCTATTATTGCAAGGGAACCGGTCACTGGAAGAGGAACTGCCCCAAGTACTTAGCGGATAAGAAGGTCGACAACGTGAAAGGTATATATGATATACGTGTTATTGATGTGTACCTTACTAGCCTCGTTGTAGCACCTGGGTATTTGATGTTGGAAATTGCCCTAGAGGCAATGATAAATAGTTATTATTATATTTCTTGTTACAAAGATAATCGTTTATTATCCATGCTATAATTGTATTGAACGAAAACATAGATACATGTGTGGATACATAGACAAAACAATGTCCCTAGCAAGCCTCTAGTTGGCTAGCCAGTTGATCAAGGATAGTCAAGGTTTTCTGACTATGTGCAAGTGTTGTCGCTTGATAACTGGATCACATCATTAGGAGAATCATGTGCTGGACTAGACCCAAACTATGAACGTAGCATATTGGTCGTGTCGTTTTATTGCTATTGTTTTCTGCGTGTCAAGTATTTATTCCTATGACCATGAGATCATATAACTCACTAGCACCGGAGGAATACCTTGTGTGCATCAAACGTCGCAATGTAACTGGATGACTATAAAGGTGCTCTACAGGTATCTCCGAAAGTGTCCGTTGAGTTAGTATGGATCAAGACTGGGATTTATCACTCCGTGTAACGAGAGGTATCTCGGGGCCCACTCGGTAATACAACATCACACGCAAGCCTTGCAAGAAATGTGACTGAGTGTAAGTCACGGGATCTTGTATTACGGAACGAGTAAAGAGACTTGTCGGTAACGATATTGAAATAGGTATGCGGATACCCACGATCGAATTTCGGGCAAGTAACATACCGAAGGACAAAGGGAATGACATACGGGATTGTATGAATCCTTGACACTGAGGTTCAACCGATAGGATCTTCGCAGAATATGTAGGATCGAATATGGGCATCCAGGCCCCGCTATTGGATATTGACCGAGGAGTGCCTCGGGTCATGTCTACATAGTTCTCGAACCCGTAGGGTCTGCACACTTAAGGTTCGGTAATGTTTTAGTATAGTTGAGTTATATGTGTGGTTACCGAATGTTGTTCTAAGTCCCATATGAGATCACATATATCACGAGGGTTTCCGGAATGGTCCGGAAACGAAGATTGATATACAGGATGGTTTCATTTGGTCACCAGAAAGTTTCGGGCAATTCCGGTAGTGTACCGGGAGGGACCCACCCACCCGGGAGTGAGCCCAAGGCCCTAGGGTGGTGCCACAATTTC
Source organism: Hordeum vulgare subsp. vulgare (assembly GCF_904849725.1). Lineage (NCBI taxonomy): Eukaryota > Viridiplantae > Streptophyta > Magnoliopsida > Poales > Poaceae > Hordeum > Hordeum vulgare. The sequence goes on along the minus strand of NC_058518.1, from coordinate 296,712,688 downwards.
TTATTGGGATGTTGGAGTCAGCCCAAGAGGGCTATGGCGCCACATAAGAAAATACCAAAAGAAAAGAAAAAGAAAAAGGAAAGAGGGAGGTGGGAAGGAAGAGGAGGATTCCTCCTTCCCAAACCGAATTGGAGGAGTCCTCCTCCTCCTGGAGGCCGGCACACCTTGAGGCCTTGTGCATCAAGGCTAGACCCTCCCACTTCTTCCTATATATATAGTGGTGGTTTAGGGCTTTTTGAGACACAACTTTGCCATGTGCAACTCTGGCCTATTCCACATAGTTTTACCTCTAGATCGGATTTCTGTGGAGCTCGAGCGGAGCCCTGCAGGAGTAGATCATCACCACCACCGGAGCACTGTCACGCTGCCGGAGAAATCATCTAGTTCTCCGTCTTGCTTGTTGGATCAAGAAGGCCGAGATCATCGTCGAGCTGTACGTGTGCTGAACGTGGAGGTGTCGTCCGTTCGGTGCTAGATCGAAACAGATCGTGGGACGGTTCATGGGACGGTTCGAGGGACGTGAAGACATTCCACTACATCAACCGCGTTTCTTAACGCTTCCCGCTCTGCGATCTACAAGGGTATGTAGATCTAATCTCCACTCGTAGATGGACATCACCATGATAGGTCTTCGTGTGCGTAGGAAATTTTTTGTTTCCCATGCAATGTTCCCCAACAATGGCATCATGAGCTAGGTTCATGCGTAGATGTTATCTCGAGTAGAACACAAAAGGATTTGTGGATGGTGATGTTCGATTTGCTGCCCTCCTTAGTCTTTTCTCGATTCGGCGGTATTGTTGGATTGAAGCGGCCCGGACCGACATAACTCGTACGCTTACGAGAGTCTGGTTTCATCGATTGACATGCAACCTCGTTGCATAAAGATGACTGGCGGGTGCCTGTTTCTTCAACTTTAGTTGAATTGGTTTTGACCGAGGCGGTCCTTGGAGAGGTTAAATAGCAATTTGCTCATCCCCGTTGTGGTTTTTGCGTAAGTAATATGCGATCATACTAGCTACCCATAACAGCCACGTAAAACATGCAACAACAAATTAGAGGACGTCTAACTTGTTTTTGCAGGGTATGCTTGTGATATGATATGGCCAATGACGTGATGTGATTTTTTGGATGTTTGAGATGATCATGTTGTAATAGTTAATATTGACTTGCACGTCGATGCTACGACAACCGGCAGGAGCCATAGGGTTGTCTTTAAACTAACGTTTGTGTTTGTAGATGCGTTTACTATATTGCTAGGTCGTAGCTTTACTTGTAATAGCATAGATAGCACGACAACCTCGATGGCGACACGTTGATGGAGATCATGGTGTGGCGCCGGTGACAAGAAGATCATGTCAGTGCTTAAGTGATGGAGATCAAGAAGCACAAGATGATGGCCATATCATGTCACTTATGAATTGCATGTGATGTTAATCCTTTTATGCACCTTATTTTGCTTAGAACGACGGTAGCATTATAAGGTGATCTCTCACTAAAATTTCAATACGAAATTGTGTTCTCCCCGACTATGAACCGTTGCGATAGTTCATCGTTTCGAGACACCACGTGATGATTGGGTGTGATAGACTCAACATTCACATACAACGGGTGCAAAACAGTTGCACGCGCGGACCACTCGGGTTAAACTTGACGAGCCTAGCATGTGTAGACATGGCCTTGGAGCACATGAGACCGAAAGGTCGAGCATGAATCGTATAGATGATATGATTAGCATAGAGATGCTTACCACTGAAACCATTCTCAACTCACGTGATGATCGGACTTGAGTTAGTGAATTTGGATCATGTACCACTCAAATGACTAAAGAGATGTACTTTTTGAGTGGGAGTTTATTAGTAATTTGATTAATTAAACTCTAATTATATTAAACATAGTCTAAGTCCACTTTTCAATATTTGTGTTGTAGATCAATGGCTCACGCAATAGTCACACTGAATTTTAATATGTTCCTAGAGAAAGCTAAGTTGAAAGATGATGTAAGCAACTTTGTAGACTAGGCTCGTAATCTTAAGTTGCTCCTGCAAGCTGGGTAGAAGGATTATGTCCTTAATGCTACGCTAGGAGATGAACCACCCACTACGACTGACCAAGATGTTAAGAACGCTTGGTTAAGATATAAGGAGGACTACTCAGTAGTTCAATGCGCAGTCTTGTATGGCTTAGAGCCGGGACTTCAACGTCGCTTTGAGCATCATGGAGCATATGAGATGTTCCAGGAGTTGAAGTTCATCTTTCAGAAGAACGCCCGGATCGAGAGGTATGAGACCTGTAATAAATTCTATGCTTGCAAGATGGAGGAGAATTCGTTTGTTAGTGAACATGTGCTCAAAATGTGTGGGTACTCAAATCGTCTAGCTGAGCTCGGGATTGAACTCCCGCAAGAGGCTATCACTGACAGAATTCTTCAATGACTGCCACCAAGCTACAAGAGGTTTGTGTTGAACTATAACATGCAAGGGATGAACAAGCCACCCGACGAGTTATTCGCGATGCTGAAAGTCGCAGAGTCAGAACTCCGGAAAGAGCATCAAGTGTTGATGGTCAATAAGACCACTAGTTTCAAGAGAAACAACAAAGGAAAGAAGGGTAACTCCAAGAAGAGCGGCAAGACTGTTGCCAATCCAACGAAGAAACCCAAGGCCGGGCCTAAGCCTGAAACAGAGTGCTATTATTGCAAGGGACTGGGTCACTGGAAGCGCAACTGCCCCAAGTATTTGGCTGATAAGAAGGCGGCCAAGGAAAAATCAGGTATATTTGATATACATGTTATTGATGTGTACTTAACCAACTCTCGTAGTAGTGCCTAAGTATTTGATACCGGTTTTTGCTCATATTTGCAACTCGAAACAGGAACTGCGGAATAAACGAAGCCTGGCGAAGGATGAAGTGACGATGCGCGTGGGAAATGGTTCCAAGGTTGATGCAATCGCCGTCGGCACAGTTTCACTTCAGTTACCATCAAGATTAGTTATGAACTTAAATAATTGTTATTTAGTGCGTGCGTTAAGCATCAACATTATATCTGGATCTTATTTATTGCGAGGCGGTTACTCGTTTAAGTCAGAGAATAATGGTTGTTCTATTTCTATGAGTAATATCTTTTATGGTCATGCACCCAATGTGAGAGGATTGTTCATATTGAATCTTGATAGCGATGATACACATATACATAACATTGAGACCAAAAGAGTTAGAGTTAACAATGATAGCGCCATGTTTTTGTGTCACTGCCGCTTAGGTCATATTGGTGTAAAGCGCATGAAGAAACTCCATTCCGATGGACTTTTGGAGTCACTTGACTTTGAATCACTTGACACGTGTGAACCATGCCTCATGGGCAAGATGACTAAGACTCAATTCTCCAGAACAATGGAGCGTGCAAGTGACTTGTTGGAAATCATACATACCGATGTGTGCGGTCCGATGAGTGTGGAGGCACGCGACGGATATCGTCATTTCCTCACCTTCACTAATGCTTTGAGTAGGTATGGATATATCTACTTGATGAAGCACAAGTCTGAAACGTTTGAGAAGTTCAAGCAATTTCAAAGTGAAGTTGAAAATCATCGTTACAAGAAGATCAAGTTCCTACAGTCTGATCGTGGGGGTGAATATCTGAGTTTCGAGTTTGGTGCTCACTTAAGACAATGTGGAATTATTTCATAGTTAACACCGCCTGGAACACCACAACGTAATGGTGTGTCCAAACGTCGTAATCGTACTTTGTTAGAAATGGTGCGATCTATGATGTATCTTACTGATTTGCCGTTATCGTTTTGGGGTTATGCATTAGAGACAACTGCATTCACTTTAAATAGGGCACCATCAAAATCTGTTGAGACGACACCATACGAATTGTGGTATAGCAAAAGACCGAAGTTGTCGTTTCTTAAAGTTTGGGGATGTGATGCTTATGTCAAAAAGCTTCAGCTTGAAAAGCTGGAACCCAAAGCGGAAAAGTGCGTCTTCATAGGTTACCCAAAGGAGACAGTTGGGTACACCTTCTATCTCAAATCCGAGCGCAAAGTGTTTGTTGCTAAAAATGGAGCTTTTCTTGAGAAGGAGTGTCTCTCGAAAGAATTGAGTGGGAGGAAGATAGAACTTGATGAGGTTGTCGAACCTCTAGTCCCTCTAGATGGTGGCGCATGGGAAGGGGAAACCCCTGTCGTTGCGATGCCGGTTGAGGAGGAAGTTGATGATGATGATCATGAAACTTAGGATCAAGTTCCTATCGGACCTTGCAGGTCGACAAGATCACGTACTACTCCTGAGTGGTACGGTAATCTTGTCTTATCAATCATGTTGTTAGACAACAATGAACCTGCGAATTATGAAGAAGCAATGGTGGACCCAAATTCCAACAAATGGCTCGAGGCCATGAAGTCCGAGATAGGATCTATGTACGAAAACAAAGTGTGGACTTTGGAAGTACTACCTGAAGGCCGCAAGGCTATTTAGAACAAATGTATCTTTAAGAAGAAGACGGACACATATGGTAATGTGACCGTTTATAAAGCTCGACTTGTGGCAAAGGGTTTTTCCCAAGTTCAAGGAATTGACTACGATGAGACGTTCTCACCGGTAGCGATGCTTAAGTCCGTCCGAATCATGTTAGCAATAGCTGCATTTTTCGATTATGAAATCTGGCAGATGGATGTCAAAACGGCGTTCCTTAACGGTTTTCTTAAGGAAGAATTGTATATGATGCAACCCGAGGGTTTTGTCGATCCAAAGAATGCTAACAAAGTGTGCAAGCTCCAACGATCCATTTATGGACTGGTGCAAGCATCTCGGAGTTGGAATAAGCGCTTTGATGGGGAGATCAAAGCATTTGGGTTTATACAAGTGGTTGGAGAATCTTGTATTTACAAGAAAGTGAGTAGGAGCTCTCTGGCGTTTCTAATATTATATGTGGATGACATATTGCTGATTGGAAACAACGTGGAGTTTTTGGAGAGCGTAAATGATTACTTCAATAAAAGTTTCTCTATGAAGGATCTAGGAGAAGCTTCTTACATTCTAGGCATTTAGGTCTATAGGGATAGACCGAGACGCCTGATAGGACTTTCACAAAGCACATACCTTGATAAAGTTTTGAAGAAGTTCAAAATGGAACAGTCCAAGAAAGGGTTCTTGCTAGTGTTACGAGGTATAAAATTGAGTAAGACTCAGTGCCTAGCAGCTACGGAAGATAAAGAACAAATGAGTTTCGTCCCCTATGCTTCAACCATAGGTTCTATCATGTATGCAATGTTGTGCACTAGACCAGACGTCAGCTTGGCCATAAGTATGGCAGGAAGGTTTCAGAGTAATCGAGGAGTGGATCACTAGACGGCGGTCAAGAATATTCTGAAGTACCTAAAAAGGACTAAGGAAATGTTTCTCGTTTATGGAGGTGACGAAGAGCTTGTCGTAAAGGGTTACGTCGACGCAAGCTTTGACACCAATCCGGATGACTCCAAGTCACAAACCAGATATGTATTTATTCTTAATGGGGGTGTGGTAAGCTAGTGGAGTTCCAAGGAAAGTGTCGTAGCAGATTCTACATGTGAAGAAGAGTACATGGCTGCCTCGGAGGCAGCAAAGGAAGGTGTCTTGATGAAGCAGTTCATGACGGATCTTGGAGTTGTGCCGAGCGCACTAAATCCAATAACTTTGTTCTGTAACAACACTGGTGCCATTGCTTTAGCAGAGGAACCAAGGTTTCACAAGAAGACCAGACACATCAAACGACGCTTCAACCTCATCCGTGACTACGTCGAAGGAGAGGACGTGAATATTTGCAAAGTGCACACATATCTGAATGTAGTAGACCCGCTGACTAAACCTCTTCCACGGGAAAAACATGATCAACACCAGAACTATATGGGTGTTAGATTTATTACAATGTAAATCACATGGCGATGTGAGGACTAGATTATTGACTCTAGTGCAAGTGGGAGACTGTTGGAAATATGCCCTAGAGGCAATGATAAATAGTTATTATTATATTTCCTGTTACAAAGATAATCGTTTATTATCCACGCTATAATTGTATTGAATGAAAACATAGATACATGTGTGGATACATAGACAAAACAATGTCCCTAGCAAGCCTCTAGTTGGCTAGCCGTTCGATCAAGGATAGTCAAGATTTTCTGACTATGTGCAAGTGTTGTCGCTTGATAACTGGATCACATCATTAGGAGAATCATGTGATGGACTAGACCCAAACTATGAACGTAGCATATTGACCATGTCGTTTTATTGCTATTGTTTTCTGTGTGTATAGTATTTATTCCTATGGCCATGAGATCATATAACTCACTAGCACCGGAGGAATACCTTGTGTGCATCAAACGTCGCAACGTAACTGGGTGACTATAAAGGTGCTCTACATGTATCTACGAAGGTGTCCGTTGAGTTAGTATGGATCAAGACTAGGATTTGTCACTCCGTGTAACGGAGAGGTATCTCGGGGCCCACTCGGTAATACAACATCACACACAAGACTTGCAAGCAATGTGACTGAGTGTAAGTCACGGGATCTTGTATTACGGAACGAGTAAAGAGACTTGCCGGTAACGAGATTGAAATAGGTATGCGGATACCGACGATCGAATCTCGGGCAAGTAACATACCGAAGGACAAAGGGAATGACATACGGGGTTACATGAATCCTTGACATTGAGGTTCAACCAATAGGATCTTAGGAGAATATGTAGGATCCAAAATGGGCATCCAGGTCCCGCTATTGGATATTGACCGAGGAGTGCCTCGGGTCATGTCTACATAGTTCTCGAACCCGCAAGGTCTGCACACTTAAGGTTCGGTGATGTTTTAGTATACTTGAGTTATATGTGTGGTTACCAAATGTTGTTCGGAGTCCCGTACGAGATCACGGACGTCACGAGGGTTTCCGGAATGGTCCGAAAACGAAGATTGATATATAGGATGGTTTCATTTGGTCACCGGAAAGTTTTGGGCAATTCCGGCAGTGTACCGGGAGTGACGAATGGGTTCCGGGTGTTTACCAGGAGGGGCCCACCCTCCCGGGATTGAGCCCAAGGCCCTAGGGTGGCGCCACAAGTCCTTATTGGGCTGGTGGAGTCAGCCCAAGAGGGCTATGGCGCCAAATAAGAAAATACCAAAAGAAAAGAAAAAGAAAAAGGAAAGAGGGAGGTGGGAAGGAAGAGGATGACTGCTCCTTCCCAAACTGAATTGGAGGAGGAGTCCTCCTCCTCCTGGCGTCCAGCGCACCTAGAGGCCTTGTGCCTCAAGGCTAGCCCCTCCCCCTTCCTCCTATATATAGTGGTGGTTTAGGGCTTTTTGAGACACAACTTTGCCACGTGCAACTCTAGCCTATTCCAGATAGTTTTACCTCTAGATCGGATTTCTGTGGAGCTCGGGTGGAGCCCTGCAGGAGTAGATCATCACCACCACCGGAGTGCCGTCACGCTGCCGGAGAACTCATCTACTTCTCCGTCTTGCTTGCTGGATCAAGAAGGCTGAGATCATCATCGAGTTGTATGTGTGCTGAACGCGGAGGTGCCGTCTGTTCAGTGCTAGATCGGAATGGATCGTGGGACGGCTCGCGGGACGGTTTGTGGGATGGTTCGAGGGATGTGAAGACGTTCCACTACATCAACCACGTTTCTTAACGCTTCCGGCTGTGCGATCTACAAGGGTACGTAGATCTAATCTCTACTCGTAGATGGACATCACCATGATAGGTCTTCGTGTGCGTAGGAAATTTTTTGTTTCCCATGCAACGTTCCCCAACATTTGATATCGGTGCAGTTGCTCACATTTGTAACTCAAAACAGAAGCTGCGAAATAAGTGGAGACTGGCAAAGGACGAGGTGACGAATCCCGTCGGGAATGGTTCCAAGGTCGATGTGATAGTCGTCGACACGCTACCTCTACATCTACATTCGGGGTTAGTTTTAAACCTCAATAATTGTCATTTAGTACCAACTTTTAGCATGAACATTGTATCTAGATCTCGTTTGATGTGAGATGGCTACTCATTTAAATCTGAGAATAATGGTTGTTCTATTTATATGAGAGATATGTTTTATGGTCATGCCTCGTTGGTCAATGGTTTATTCTTAATGAATCTCGAACGTGATGTTACACAAATTCAAAATGTGAGTACCAAAAGATGTAAGGATGATAATGATAGTCCCACATACTTGTGGCACTGCCGCCTTGGTCATATCAGTGTCAAACGCATGAAGAAACTCCATACAGATGGACTTTTGGAGTCTCTTGATTTTGAATCATTTGACACATGCAAACCATGCCTCATGGGCAAGATGACTAAGAGTCCGTTCTCTGGAATAATGGAGTGAGAAACCAACTTGTTGGAAATAATACATACCGATGTATGCGGTCCAATGAGCGTTGAGGCTCGCGGTGTCTATCATTATGTTCTCACCGTCACTGATGACTTAACCAGATATGGGTATGTCTACTTAATGAAACACAAGTCTGAGACCTTTGAAAGGCTCAAAGAATTTCAGAGTGAGGTAGAGAACCAACGTGACAAGAAAATAAAGTTCCTACAATCTGATCGTGGAGGATAATATTTGAGTCACGAGTTTGGTAAGCACTTAAGGAAATGTGGAACTGTTTCACAACTCACACCGCCTGGCACACCTCTACGTAACGGTGTGTTTGAACATCGTAATCGCACTCTATTGGATATGGTGCGATCTATGATGTCTCTTACTGATTTACCGCTATCATTTTGGGCATATGTATTGGAGACTATCGCATTCACTTTAAATAGGGCACCATCTAAATCCGTTGAGACGACACCATATGAATTATGGTTTGGGAAGAAACCTAAGCTGTCGTTTCTGAAAGTTTGGGATGCGATGCTTATGTCAAGAAATTTCAACCTGAAAAGCTTGAACCCAAATCGAAGAAGTGCGTCTTCATAGGATACCCTAAGGAAACTATTGGGTATACCTTCTATCTCAGATCCGAAGGCAAGATCTTTGTTGCCAAGAATGGATCCTTTCTAGAGAAAGAGTTTCTCTCGAAAGAAGTGAGTGGGAGGAAAGTAGAACTTGATGAGGTAATTGTACCCCCTCTCGAACCAGAGAGTAGCGCAGCGCAAGAAAATGTTTCTGGGGTGCGTGCACCGACTAGAGAGGAAGTTAATTATGATGATCATGAAAGTTTGGATCAAGTTACTAATGAACTTCGTAGGTCCATGAGGACACATTTCACACCACAGTGGTACGACAACCCTGTCCTGGAAATCATGTTGTTGGACAACAGTGAACCTTCGAACTATGAATAATCCATGGCGGGCCTGGATTCCAACAAATGGCTTGAAGCCATGAAATCCGAGATAGGATCCTTGTATGAGAACAAAGTATGGACTTTGGTCGACTTGCTCGATGATCGGCAAGCCATAGAAAATAAATGGATCTTTAAGAAGAAGACTGACGCGGATGGTAATGGAACTATCTATAAGGCTCGGCTTGACGATAAGGGTTATCAACAAGTTCAAGGGGTTGACTATGATGAGACTTTCCCACCTGTAATAATGCTGAAGTTCATCCGAATCATGTTAGCAGTTGCCGCATTTTCTGATTATGTGATCTGGAAAATGGACGTCAACACGACATTCCTTAACGACTTTCTTAAGGAAGAATTGTATATGATGCAGCCGGAAGGTTTTGTCAATCCTAAAAATGCTGACAAGGTATGCAAGCTCCAGCACTCCATCTATGGGCTGGTGCAAGCATCTCGAAGTTGGAACATTCGCTTTGATGAGGTGATCAAATCATTTGGGTTTGTACAGACTTATGGAGAAGCTTGTATTTAGAAGAAAGTGAGTGGGAGCTCTATAGAATTTCTCATTTTATATGTGGATGGCATATTGTTGATGGGAAATGATATAGAACTTTTGGAAAGCATAAAGGCCTTCTTGAAGAAGTGTTTTTCAATGAAGGACCTTAGAGAAGCTGCTTACATATTAGGTATCAAGATCTATAGAGATAGATCAAGACGCCTCATTTGTCTTTCACAAAGCACATACCTTGACAAGATATTGAAGAAGTTCAATATGGATAATTCCAAGAAGGGGTTCTTGCCTATATTGCAAGGTGTGAGATTGAGCGTAGCTCAATCCCTCACACGACAGAAGATAGAGAAGAGATGAGTATCATCCCCTATGCTTCAGCCATAGGCTCTATTATGTATGCCATGCTATGTACCAGACCTGATGTGAACCTTTCCATAATTTTGGTAGGGAGGTTCCAAAGTGATCCCGGAATGGATCACTGGACAGCGGTCAAGAATATCCTTAAGTACGTGAAAATGACTAAAGATATGTTTCTCGTTTATGGAGGTGCCGAAGAGCTCGTAGTAAAGGGTTACGTAGATGCTAGCTTTAATACACATCTGGATGACTCCAAGTCACCGGATACGTGTATATTTTGAATGGTGGGGTAGTCACCTGGTGCAGTTGCAAGTAAAGCGTCGTGGCGGCATCTAAATGTGAAGCGGAGTACATAGCTCCTTCAGAAGTAGCACAGGAAGAGTCTCGATGAAGGAGTTCAGTATCAACCTAGGAGTGATTCCAAATGTGTCGAGCCCGATGACTCTCTTCTATGACAACATTGGAGCTATTGCCTTTGCCAAGGAGCCCAGGTTTCACAAGAAGACCAAGCACATCAAGCACAACTTCAACTCCATTCGTGGATACATTCAGGATGGAGATATAGATATTTGTAAAGTACATACGGATCTGAATCTTGGAGATCCGTTGACTAAACCTCTTCCACGAGCGAAACATGATCAACACCAGAACTCTATGGGTGTGCGATTCATCACAATCTAACTAGACTATTGACTCTAGTGCAAGTGGGAGACTGTTGGAAATATGCCCTAGAGGCAATAATAAAATGGTTATTATTATATTTCCTTGTTCATGATAATTGTTTATTGTTCATGCTATAATTGTATTAACCAGAAAACATAATACATGTGTGAATAAATAGACCACACCATGTCCCTAGTGAGCCTCTAGTTGACTAGCTCGTTCATCAATAGATGGCCATGGTTTTCTGACCATGGACATTGGATGTCGTTGATAACGGGATCACATCATTAGGAGAATGATGTGATGGACTAGACCCAATCCTAAGCATAACACACAATCGTGTAGTTCGTCTGCTAGAGCTTTTCTGATGTCAAGTATCATTTCCTTAGACCATGGGATTGTGCAACTCCCGGATACCGTATGAATGCTTTCGGTGTATCAAACATCACAATCTAACCGGGTGACTATAAAGGTGCACTAAGGTATCTCCGAAAGTGTCTGTTGGGTTGGTACGAATCGAGATTGGGATTTGTCACTCTGTGTGACAGAGATGTATCTCCGGGCCCACTCGGTAATGCATCATCATACTGAGCTCAATATGACTAAGGAGTTAGCCACGGGATCATGTGTTACAGAACGAGTAAAGAGACTTGCGCTAACGAGATTGAACAAGGTATAGGGATACCGATGATCGAATCTCGGGCAAGTATCATACCGATAGACAAAGGGAATTGTATACGGGATTAAGTGAATCCCTGGCATCGTGGTTCATCCGATGAGATCATCATGGAATATGTGGGAGCCAATATGGGTATCCAGACCCTGCTATTGCTTATTGGCCAGAGAGGCGTCTCGGTCATGTCTGCATGGTTCCCCGAACCCGTAGGGTATACACACTTAAGGTTCGGTGACGCTAGCACTAGTAGGAAAAACCTTATGGGTAGGAGCCTAGTAGTAGCGTTGGAAAATAGCACGCGCTGCTGCTACTTAGAAGTAGCTGTGGAAATAGGACGCGCTACTGCTAACTACCGTAGTAGTAGCGCGGGATCCATTTCCAGCGATACTGCTGTACGGGGCCCAACGAGGCCACCCACAATATCTGTAGTGGTAGCGCTGGACTGTAAGCAGTGCTACTGCTAAGTTCCATAGGAGTAGCGCTTCCGTGGAACCAGCGCTACTGCTTAAAGGGGCCCAACAAGGCCACCGACAGTACCTGTAGCAGCAGCGCTGGTTGGGGAAAAGCACTACTGCTAAGTGCAATAGTAGTGCGCTCCTTTGGAACCAACACTACTGCTACACGCGGGCAGCTTCCTTTACACCCACACACACCTCTCTCCCCCTTCCCCCCTTTGCCCTTCTTTCTCCTTTCCTCCTCCATTGTTACTTCTCCACCATTCTTGCCCTTCTTCTCTCTTTCTTCTACCTATCACCTACACACACACACCCTCTCCTCCTTCCTCCATCATTTTCCCTATCCCCTCCTTTCTCCTTTCCTCCACCATTGTTGCCCTTTCACCCACACACACACCCCTCTACCCCTTCCCCCCTTTTCCCTATCCCCTCCTTTCTCCTTTCCTCCACCATTGTTGCCCTCATTTCACCCACACAAATCCCCTCTCCCCCTCCCCCCTTTGCCATATCCCCTCCTTTTTCCTGTCCTCTTTCTAAGTTCTCCACCATTGTTACCTCTCCATTATTTAGCCATGCACAATCTCTCTCGGGATATATATATAGGTAAGTAAAAATTTGTGCATTTCAATAATGGGAATATGTGTGTTTGCGATATGAAGGGATATTGTGTGAGTGACATGACTCGTGAGTTGCTTATGTTTTGCCAAAATGTTGATTTATTTCTGTTTCGTCAAATTGTGAGCAAACTCGATATCTCCTATTTTTAGGAAAGGTCATGCCAAAATTTTATATGCATGCATTTTGTTTATGACCCTTTTGCTTGTTATATATACCTTGCATTCATGAAGGTGATTGGTAGGAAGGTGGAGCGATACTTGCAATCCGGGATTATGGACATGTATGAAAAGAAACGGACTCGCAATAGATGTCCGTGTACAAGATGCAAAGAAGGAGTAATTTTGGACCCTTTTGATCGTGGCAGTTTGAAGGCCCACTTGCTGATCAATGGTTCATGGATGGCTATACTCGGTGGATAAGTGAAGATGATGATGAGGACGTCCACATGGCAGGGAATAACGACATGGGTCTAGACAAAGAGATGACCGATCGACAAGAAGATGATGGCGCTGGACACGACGACTGTGAAGAATCCGGACACGGCGGCGGGGAAGAGTCTGGACATGGCGTCGGAGAAGATTCTGGACATGGCGAAGTAGTAGAGTCCGGACATGGCGGAGAAGAGTCAATGGACACGCCGCAGACTTCGACGCTACTAAGTTCAGTATTGCAGTACCCTCATGTTCGAGACCTCCTTCGCAAGAGTACGAATAGCGACACAGTTGATTATAGAGAGGAGGCCATGATGGCGCAAGTTGAACTAGACTCGAAGACTCCATTATATGACGGTTGCGATCCCGAGGTTACCCGCTTGAGTTTCATACTCGAACTTCCAAATACGAAGGCAAAAAATAAATGGACAAACAAAAGCCTCGATGAGAACTTGAAGTATCTACAAAATAAAGTTCTTCCCACAGGGAACCTTTGTCCTACTAGTGTCGATGAGGCCAAGAAAATCGTTTGCCCTCTAGATTTGCTGCACATTAGATACCACGCATGCACCAACAATTGCATCATTTATCGGGGTGAGCACGTGGAAAAAACCATGTGTCCAGTGTGCAATGGTTCTCGATACAAGAAGGCAGGAAAGAAAGCTCCTCAGAAAGTTGTATGGTACTTTCTGATCACTCCCCGTCTGCAGCGGTATTTCGTAGATCCTAAGGAAGCAAAGCTAATGCGCTGGCACACAGAGAGGAAGAAGGTAGATGATGGAGATGATACGAAGATGAGACACCTCGCAGATGGTAGCCAGTGGAGAGCACTCAATGCCGAATATCGTTTTTCGGAGAAGATGCAAGGAACATCGTGCTTGGTGCGTGTACCGATGGCATGAATATGTTTGGAAACCAGAGCACCAACCACAGCACATGGCCCGTCTTTGTATGGATGTACAACCTCCCCTCATGGAAGTGCATGAAGACAAAGTACATACACATGAGAATGCTGATTCAAGGACCAAAACTACTGGGAAATAATATTAACCTATATATGGGGCTTCTGAAAGAGGAGCTAGACACGTTGTGGAAATCGCCGGTCAAGACATGGGACGCCAGCACAAGAGAGTATTTCTATGTGAGAGTTGCGTTGATGACGACGGTGCATGACTATCTCGGTTACGGGTACACCTCAGGCCAAGTGTGCCACAGATACACCGGATGCACGAGGTGCATGGATGATACAACGTCTCATCAGCTTATGTCAATGAAAGATGGCGGGTCTGGGAAACTCGTGTACATGGGGCATTGTAGATGGCTCGAAAAGGATGACCCGTGGAGAAAACATGGAGATCTATTCAATGGTTTGGATGAGCATCGAGGACCTCCACGTAAGAGGAGCGGCGCCGAAATCAACGAGCTGTTGAATAACTGGCAACAGTTCCCCGCGCCGGGAAAGATGGAAAAGGCGTCAGATCCGCTGCTGAAGGTATGGAAAACGAGGTTTGTTTTCTGGGACTTGGAGTACTGGACCAATCACGACATACCTCATTGCCGTGATCAAATGCTTATAACAAAGAATGTCCTTGAGAGCTTGCTTGGCACACTGATGAACATGCCGGAGAAGACCAAGGATGGGCTGAAGGCAAGGAAAGACTTGGAGGATTTGGAGATTAGGGAGGATCTCCACATCCTCGTAAAAAGTCAACGGAGGAGACGGATACGGAGACGGCGGCGGGGCCAAGGGGAATAAAAGTCAACAAGAAGAATAAGAATTGCTGCCCCCCTTGTTGCTTCACCTTAAGTCCTTAGGAGATCAATCAATTCATCAAGTGCCTTACGAGAATCAAATTTAGTTCCGGTTACTGTGGGAAGATAAGCAGATTTCTAGACACCAAGAAGAAAAGGTTCAGCAGGATGAAGTCTCATGACTGTCACGTGATGATGACGCAGATACTCCCAGTTGCCATTAGAGGGATAATGGACAAGCACGTCCGTGAGACACTTACTGGTCTCTGCAACTTCTTCAACGTTATCTCTCGGAAGTCCATCAGTGTGAAGCAGCTACGAAAGCTACAGGAAGAGATCGTTGTCATACTATGTGAGCTTGAGATGTACTTCCTGCCCGCATTCTTTGATATCATGCTGCATCTGCCCGCATGCTAGATCAGGGGATGCGCAAGGCGGACGACAAAGTTAATATAGAGCACAACGCCACTTTCTTGCATTGGTTCAAAGAGCAGGTTCGTGCTAATCCCCCCGAAGAGGGCAGTGCAGACGAGTTTATCATACACGTCTTAGCACAAGGCCGCGCGCCCAAACTCGTGTCCTATGAGGCATATAGTATCAATTGGTACACGTTCTACACGGAGGCCAAAGACATGGACAGTGATTACCAGAACTCAGGGGTGATGGCTGAATGCGTGACCGACTCCAACGACACAACTCAAAGATTCTACAGAAGGGTTGAAGAGATCTTGGAGCTTAACTATGCTGGAAAGCACGATGCGATGATGTTCCGTGTCAGGTGGGCTAAGGCGTCATAAGAGAAAGCAAGTATTTCACTACCATGTCTATACCCGACGCAAAGAGCGCTACCGTCAACATTAACGTCATCGCCAAAACTGAGCCATGGATACACGCTAAGAACGTGACACAATGCTTCTTCATAACCGACCCGACCAATCCCAGTCGTGTTGCCGTGAGGAGAGGCAAAAGGACCATTGTCGAAATGGATGGAGTCTCCAACAAGGAAGACTACGATCAATACGTCAACCCGATGAGGGAAGATGACGATGACGATGAAGCATACGTGAAAATAAGAATCAAGACTACATTACCTAAGAAAGATCGTACTCCATGGTGCCGGAAAAGAAAAATCAAGACAATGAAAAAGAAAGGGAAGAAGCTCAACGTGAAACGTCTTCGATGCAGCTGAGAAACAATCATTTATATATATGTATGTATTTTGTGTACGCAACAACACATGGTTCCGGTAATATTCACGTAGTGTGGGAGGGGGATATTCTTGTCATCAACTGCATGCGTGCGAGATGACCATTTTCAGGAAGCACATGAATATTTCAATTACCGGGACCAATGCAAGCCGGGGACACAAGGTGGCAGTGAGACCAACCTCGACACAGACGCTCGCACTGCCACCGACAGTGGCACCGGCACCGGTACCGACACCGCCCCCAAGTCGAGCGACGAAGCTGACTTAGTCGGTGAAGGACAGAAGACGAAGAGGGCAAGAAAACCAAATGAGCTCGACACCGGACAAATCATGGCCACAGCGATGCACCCCACCAAATTAGAGCCGACGGAGCTAGAGAAAGCGCGCAAGTGCTACGACAATCAACTAGGATGCATCCTCAGGGAAACCGCCAACATCAATGACAAAAAGTTCAAGAATATACCACATATGGAGCAAACGCTCCTAACGAAGTTGCACAACAGGTTCCTGTTCCCCGGCCGGGATGAAGAGGTAGAACATCTGTGGAAGCACGAAAACATGACAAAGATAAACAACAAGGGAATGGTGACGTTCACCAACGCCTTATCCGCCTGGAAAGTACGGGTGAAAAAAGCCGTTCTAAAGAATGAATCATGGTCCAATATTCATGCTGACAATCCGTCAATAATGGAGGAGGACTCTGAAAAATTCAAAGAGACTTGCGCTACAAAAGAAGCCCAGCAAAAGTCGGAGAAAATGAAGGGGCTCCAAGCTAGGAACACGCATGCCCACCGCCTCGGAAGCCGTGGTTACGAGGGGAAGAGGAGCACATGGGCCAAGGAGGACGACGAATGTGAAAGTCATGGAATTCCAGACCCCTTGGCGGAGTTCACCGACCCGCTGGAGCGTGACTGGATCAGGGCAGGCACATGTGGGACCCCGTCAAGAAGATCTTTTACACAGACCCGAACACGAGGGTGTTCATGAGACTACTAGTAATTGTTGTATTTCCACCTTAATTATATTAATTAGCTTCTAGTTAATTCAACAACCAGTTTAATCACATTTGTAAACCATCCATGTTCCTTCTGCAGAAAGAGCAGCACCAAAAGGTAACCGAAAGCGACGAGTCGTCTCAGTCGTCAGCGAGGCCTAAGTGGGACAACCCGTTCAACCGGGCCCTGAACATACTGAAAAATGTCTCGGTGGACAATCCTTCGTGGGGTGGACGTGTGCACAACGTTGGAGATCGCGCCTCATGGAAGAAATGCTACCAGGAGAGGCCGGAGGAAATAAACAGGAGACGGGAGCATACTCAACTGACCATCGATGAGAAGGTCGCGCGGGCAGTCGATCAGACCAAAGAAGAGTTGACCAAGGTAGTCGACGATAAGGTCAATGCAGCTGTGGCAGCTTCCATGGGCCAAGTGGTTCCGGCACTTTTTGAGTAGTGAGGAGGAATCCAGAAGCACGGGCAAAGGACTTTCCACGACTCAGCTTTGTCGGGAGCAATTCGCCAAACATCGCACCACTAGCACCTGCTCACGCAACCGCAAATGCTCCCGTACCTGGTCCCGCTCCAGTTCATAGCAGCTCGTCCTCTGTCTCTAGCATGCTCCGGAGGGCTTCGTCTTTGGCTGAGCTCAACGCCATCACGGTAATTACGCGTCATACACTAGTCACAAGCATATCTATATAGTCTTCCATTTCAGTTGCCTTTCGGATGTCTGACATCGTAGTCATGTCTTTCTTAGGCTGACGAAACCCCATGCACCCTACTGTACGATATCAACGGCCAGAAGGTGGACGTGGGAAAGGCAACGATAATCAAGCCGAAGGACCGCATGCTCCACAACAAACAGATGCCCCATGGCGTCTTCAAAGTTTGCGTGGCCAGTGTCAAAGCAGGCTTCAAGGATTTGGCTCTTCCGGCACTAGCCGGTGATGACGAGACCCCTCAACTGATTGGCGCATGCAAGAACTGGTTCTTGCCTTGCCCGAAGACTCACCTTTGTGTCGAGGCGCCCGGTAGCACACCAACGGCAACTCATCAACAAGGTATGAACACCACCCCACCTACCCAATTACCTGCACCTGGCATGTGGGGAGATAGCGGACGGCGCGGTGAGGGAGAGCCTCCATTAGTGCGAGATGATGTCACCCCCATCGAAGAAGAAAATGTTGATGATGTCATGGAGGAGAATGATGACGACCCTAACCAGTATATCAATACCGACTGTGACGATGCTCAGCAATATGACTCAGACTATGAGCGTGCAGATGACTTGATGATGCCTGATTTGCCGGAACCGGAATGTCCGACGGTTGATTGCAAAAAGTCTCTCTTCGTGCAATCCTCACAGGAGATGCCTGCAGATGCCACCTCTTCCCAGCAAGAACAACACAGGGGCTGTCCACTGATAATTAGCCCGATGATGCTGGGGGATGTGGTTAGGGAAGGTATGGTGGGCTCACTACCGCCACCCGCGAAGAAGCAAAGGAGGAGACCGGAAAAGAAAGGTTATAAAGGCACGAGAGCTGCTTCAAGCAGCCAGCCGTAGCCTCAGAAGGGAGACAGGATACCCGTCAAAGGTGCGGAGCGTTTCCATGTCGCCGGCCACCCGATCCTACCTCAGAAAGCGGTAGAGAGCATAATGAACAATGATCTAAGGAGACTTCATGATGATGTGATGGCCACAGAGAAGAAACTCCTTAGCTCGAAAAACGAGGATACCATCTTTACCCGGTTCAGGTTCCAGGTGCGACTGCATACGTCGACACATGGCCCGCGGACAAGTTCATCCTGCGATTTGACTACATCTACGACATGTTCCACATGACCAAGCTGGATTTTCAGTTCATCCGCCTGTATGCGCTGCATCTCAACTACATCATCAGGCGCAAGAACATAGAATATATGTGCGTCGTGGACCCGTAGTATATGCACGAGAGCTTCTTGGCAGAGTGCCAAGAGCACCGGGACTCTGCGAGCAAGTACATCAACGACTTCATGCTCGCTAATAAGGACAAGGAAATGATTCTCCTGCCTTATCATCCCACGTAAGTTATCTGCGGATATCCTTTCATAACTTTTGACCATTCATTTGCAAGAATGGAGGCTAATTTGAGCTCTGCTTATTTTGCCAAGCGGGGGGGGGGGGGGGCGTCCTAATCTGTCTGTACCCTCAATACTCCTATGATGTGTACTTGGACTCATCGATGAACATCAAGAAGAAAGATTGTTCTCGATCGTGCCATTTTCACCTACAACCTTACTGGTGGATATATCCAGGTGAAAAAGTACAAGAATAAAGCGCCGGCTTTTGGCCATAAGACCAACTTCTGGTGCATCCAGCAACCAAACGGTAGTAGGGATGATGGATTCTACCTCATGCATCACATGATTGAGTTCAGAAGGGATAGACAACCCCTTCGCATGTCATCTAATTCCGGTGATGCCGAGATTCTCAGCTGGGCCAAAAGCATAGGAAGCACAAAGGATCATCGAATCCAAGCTAAGTTTTATCACATCCAGTGTGAACTTGCCCATGTGATCATGAAGCAGGTCGTTGAACAAGGAGGGATGTTCTAACATGGGCCAATGAGGTGGGAGACTATCCGAGATGTGCTAGTCGCTCAGGGTTTGGACATGAATCCTTTCAAGAAGCTTGGGTGCTTCATCCCTAAATATGAAGATTGGAACTTTGATGAGGAATAGTGATTGACGATGACAATGTGTGTGTTCAATTATAATTAATACTACTAGTCTTTATATGAACTATTGTACATCGCTCTAGTTAATTAGTTTGTGTATGAGGAACTTCGTTATTTATATATGTTTACTACTTGTGTTTCTCAAGTACATTATGTTGCATATTATATTTCATTGAAATAATGAACTTACGATGCAGGTACATAGATCGGAGATGGCGAAGGACTGCTACATCGTATTCATTGATAGGGTTCCAGGAGTGTATGAGCACTGGCGAGATGCTCAGGCCCAGGTGGACAGGTATGCGGGCGCTAGCCACAGAGGATTCGACAGCAGAGCCGAAGCGGAAATGAGTTACTTGAGGTGGATGCTATGGCAAGAGACGGAGCGAAACCAGTGCCTCAATAAGTACTACATAGTCGCGCTCTTGCTCATGCTGACCGCCCGTCTGTTCTACATGATGGTTTAGATAGGGATGATGAAACTTGTGGGTGTGCCATGACTCGTGTATATCGCTATTTTCGAGATTTCATGATATTTGTGTTGGATAATGATGATGATGATGATGGTATAAATGAAGAGACTACTTTTATGTGTATGATGTGATGAAAATTATGCATGTTTATTATGATATGATGAAACCACTATATAGAGCATGCACAAATACGTAGGGGGACATAAATACGATGCGAAATTAAATATTGAAAGCAGGAATATTAGCAGTAGCGCTGGAATATTAGCAGTAGCGCTTTATTTATTCCAGCACTACTGCTAATGTGTATACCATTAGCGCTTTTATTTTCAGCGCTACTGCTAATAGATTAGTTGTAGCGCGATTGCAGTAGCGCTGGCACAAGCGCTACTGGTAATGGAAAAACCAGCGCTATTGCTAGCATTTCTCCTACTAGTATAGAGTTGTAATGGGAATTGTATATGTGGTTACCGAAAGTTGTCTGGAGTCCCGGATGAGATCCCGAATGTCACGAGGAGTTCTCGAATAGTTCGGAGGTGAACATTTATATATGGGAAGTCCAGTTTCGGTCACCGGAAAGGTTCTGGGTTTATCGGTATTGTACCGGGACCACCAAAAGGGTTCCGGGGGTCCACCGGGAGGGGCCACTTGTCCCGGAGGGCCACATGGACCAAAAGTGGGAGGGAACCAACTCCGTGGTGGGCTGGTGTGCACCACCAAAGGGGCCCAAGGCGCCAAGGGCTGAAACCGTAGGGCGTGGGGATGCCTCCCATTAACTTGGGAGGCAAGCCACCCCCTTGGCCGCCGCCGCCCCCTCCTAGGGTTTCCCAGGGTGGCCGACCCCTCT
This sequence comes from Hordeum vulgare subsp. vulgare, assembly GCF_904849725.1. Lineage (NCBI taxonomy): Eukaryota > Viridiplantae > Streptophyta > Magnoliopsida > Poales > Poaceae > Hordeum > Hordeum vulgare. The sequence continues at coordinate 296,691,675 of NC_058518.1, read as the reverse complement.
CCCCTTCCTCCTATAAATAGAGGAGGGTTGGGAGGGCTGCACACACACCTAAACCCTTCCCCTTAGCACAGCCCTACCTCTCCACTCCTCCTCCTCTGCGGCGCTTGGCGAAGCCCTGCTAGAGAACCACAAGCTCCACCGCCACCACGCCATCGTGCTGCCGGAGCTCTCCCTCAACTTCTCCTTCCCCCTTGCTGGATTAAGAAGGAGGAGACGTCCCCAGGCTGTACGTGTGTTGAACGTGGAGGCACCATTCGTTCGGTGCTTGGATCGGATCTTCCGCGATTTGAATCGCCGCTTGTATGACTCCATCAACCGCGTTCATTGCAACGCTTCCGCTTAGCGATCTTCAACGGTATGAAGATGCTGTCCCTCTCTCTTGTAGCTAGCATCTCCTAGATTGATCTTGGTGACGCGTAGGATTTTCTTGTGAATTATCACTACGTTCCCAACACCATGTCATGGAGCTCTATGCCTCTCCACCTTGTCAAGTACTCCTTGAAATCAGCAGTAGGTTTATATTGTGCTGCATCGGGACGTTTGGTAAGTGTTAAAAAATCTAGCATCTTCTTTAGCCCAAATAAGAAGGTGGATATTAGAGAGCAAATGTGTATAACATTGCATATAATGACTGAGGCCCTCAATGATAAATATTTGGGTTTGCGAGAAATAGTGGGGTTAGACAAAATGGAATGTTTCCAATTTCTGATCGAACGAATTGTTAGGAAAATGAGCGGTTGGAGGGAAAAATTACTGTCAACTTGGGGAAAGGAGATTCTGCTTAAGGCTATTGTCCAAGCCATACCTACCTATGCAATGTCGGTCTTTAAAATTCCTAAAAAAATGAAAAGGAATCATAGACACGATAGCGCATTTCTGGTGAGGAGACGAGGAGAGACATAGGAGGATGCATTGGATGGCCTGGTGGAAAATGAGTGTACCTAAAAATCAATGGTGATGAGATTTCGTGATATTCATTGTTTCAACTTGGCATTACTCGCCAAATAGGTGCGACGACATATTGATGAACCTGGTTCTTTGTGTGCTACTATCCTTAGAGCTAAGTACTATCCAGATGGAGATTTGTAGAACACCAAGCTAAAGAAAGGCTCTTCTTTTACCTCACAAAGTATTATGGCACGTACAAAATCTTTACAACGTGAATATATTTGACGTGTGGGGAATGGGCATAATACTAATATTTGGGAAGATGCCTGGATTCCCAATTATTCCACACGGAAAATTGTGACGCCTATGGGGGGACAACTATTGTCTAAGGTAGGTGACTTGATTAATCTGGTCTCGAATAGTTGGGATGAAGACCTCGTCAGACAAACAATGTGGCCCATTGATGCACAATGGATTCTTTCGATTCTAATCCCACAATATGATATGCCAGATTTCATTGCTTGGAATTATACGAAAAATGCCATGTTCTTGGTTCGGTCTGCCTACTCTGTGGAGTGGGATCACTAGCATGGAAGTGAAATAAAATATTCAGATGGGATGGGACATACCACAGAAAACCCTAATTGGAGTATTATATGGAAATTATCCTGTCGTGCAAAAGTGAAGATCTTTACATGGTGTACGCTTCATGGCACACTTCCATGTCGGGTTACGCTTGCAAATAGACATATGAATATCTCGTGCATTTCTAATGTTCGTTCAGAGGGTCTAGAAGACACAAATCATATGATTTTCCTCTATAGTAAAGCCAAGGAGGTTTGGAAAAGGTTAGGAATGGATGCTATTATTGACAAAGCATGGAAGATAGATCGTCCTGGAGAAGATGTGTTGGCATACTTGCTACTTCTGCGAGATCAAGGATTGTGCATTTTGGGTCACTACAATGTGCATGAAATGATTGCTATTGTAGCATGGTATTTATGGTGGGAAATACGAAAAATGGTGTATAAGGAGAAAACGTAGAATGCACTACATATTTCAATGAGGGTTCTAGCCTGTCGGGACCCCGATCCTAAGCCATAGGAATCCAGCCTGTAACACATTGCATCCCTTTGCGGTCTCACACACGGTTAACCCCACGGCTGCCACCTTACCTTAGCCGAGGCCGTTTGCGCCTTTTGACTCACGTATGCATTTGTGTTGCTAGCATTCCAATGTCAAAGAACCCGGGTCGACATAACTAGTCATAAACTCAAGTGGCTCAAGTGTACAGAGACAGACATACATAAACCAGCAAAGCAGGTGTCAGTCATCAACGAGTGTAGACGAGTCGTAGCAAGTTACAAGGACTCCATTACACTGCGTGACATTTCCCCGTAGGGACAGACACAATAGCTAAAAAGGATACATGCCGGTCAACCAATGTGTCTGGAGCAGTAGCGAACTACCAAGGCTCGGTGGAAACACAAAGGGGCATTTCTCTGTATAGAGAGATACTAAGGGCATACGACTAGGTGTCGAATCCCATACATATCACAGTGCATCACACCTATGAGTGACATACTCAATATGCATAGATACAACAATGGCATCACAACATAACCATACAACAACACAACATTTATTTAGAAGACTCGGAAGAGTCTTGCATAATATGTTCATACAGGCAGGGGTCACACGACCCGACACTCAAGTCATACAAGTAGGGTCATACAAACCAAGCGGAAGCATAAAAGCTGTCTGAGTACAGACAGTTGAAAGGAAAAGGCATAAAGCCTGACTATCTATAGATCCATTCTGAAAGGGCCAGGTCGTAGTTGGGTCACCAGCTACTCGTCATCATTGAGGTCTAGATAGAACCCACCTGTTGGCTCGTGGGTATCCTCTGCAACATTTTTTAAGAAAACATGAGTACAAAAGTACTCAGCAAGACTTTAGAACATATCTATCTACTCATGCACAGGTATCAATAAAGGGGGTTGTGTTGTTTCATGTAGCAAGCCCGCTTTGACTCTTGGCTAGACTAAACTACAATTTTTAAATAGTTTTAACAACTTTGATAAGTCGTACATGATTCCAGTACCACCACAACAATACACTATCATGGATTTCTTTCCGTCTCCCTACGGAAATGCCATACATGATACTCACACTTGTCTTGATACTTCTATGAGTAGCCATTAAAGTGGTCTATGAACAACATATGTCTCCAAGTAGTCCATATCCGTGGACGTGGCTATTCCAATTGATCATAACCCTGCAGGGGTGTACTTCTTCACACACGCTCTCGCCACTTATCGCCATGTGCACGTCATGCACCTCGGCAACCTTCAAGCGGAAGCCCAGCGAGGGAGTCGGCCACGACCGTTAACCACGCTAATACCTAGTCCAAGTTTATCGCCTATTTGAGAGTGAACCCGCACGGAAGTCCGACCGAAGTTTCCGCCACGGCCCCAAACGATGTGCGCAGGGTTCCCAAGCCCATCATCCGGGTGCCACTTGGTACACCGTGCCACTGCCTACCGCATCATAGCCCACCTCTAAGGTCAGCACTATGCACAACCTCCAGCATGACTATAAACACCAGAAACTACTTGCAACTCCTGGACCGAGTACTAGGCGATTAATAAGTCGAGCGGGGTCATATTTCAGGGCCCAGCATGTGGTACTAACTTGTCTTGGATTACATACATGGAACTCAGTTCCTAAGGACGGTTCCAATGAAACAACCCGCTGTGTACTCCTACATGGCCTTTCATCGGTACCTTTACCAAACCAGGTTCCACACTTATTCTTAGTCACTAGAATACATTCATCCATTCCTGTTCATCACCGAGATGAAACAGACCTAACACAACTCTAGGCATAGCAAGCATAGCAGGATAAGGCACATCATGGCTCAAGCAACTACCAGGTATGCTAGGTTGCAAGGTTTGGCTATTTACTGTGACAATGACAGGTCATGCAAAGGAATATGTTCAGCTACCGAAGTAAAGCGTTTGAAATATTTTGTCCTAATGCAATAAGTGGGAGCAGGAGCAAGAACATGGGATTATATCGGGATGATCAAAAGGGTGCTTGCCTTGTTTCTCAGCGGAGGGATTAAATCCGTCAGTCGGATATTTGAACGTATCCGAAAGGGCAGAGCCTACCGAAACAATAACAACAATCAATAACATTCATATGCAACAATATGATGCATGATCATGGCATGAAATGAAATGTAGCATGAGCTAGTGTGGCTATCAAACCTTTGGGTTGATGGTGATTTGAATTCAAATTCAAATATTAGTTGAAATAGTATATTTATCATATTCATTTAATTGATTGACGTGATGCTGTTTCATAACTTTGTTTGTCATGCATGAAAGTAGCACCATTGTGTTCATTGAATTTTTCTGATCAATTCGCATATATTATTTGTCAAAATTGGAGTTATAATCAATTTTCTATGAATTTCCAAAGTTTTGCACTTATTCTGGAATTAATAGAAAACATAATTAGTATTACTGCATCAACATGACATTAGCAGGTCAATCTGGCCGTTGAAAGTCAAACCTGACCAGTGGGACCCACTCGTCAGTGACTTTGGCCAGATTTTAATTAAACTTTAAGTTAATTAGTTAGTTAACAAGGGCTGGCCCACATGTCAGTGTCTATTTAGTAATTTAATTCTTTTTAAGTTAGTTTTATTTTAACCAGGGGCTGGCCCCACCTGTCATAGACCCAGTGGAGTCAACCCACCGACGCTGGGGGTCAAACCCACTAGCGTTGAGCCGCCGGTGGCTCCAAGGACAGCGGAGGGCATCGAAAATGCATCTGTGGCGACCAAATGAGCAACGGATGGCACCAGAGGAACAACCACTCATTCGCGCGTCCATTTTTGCAAGCCACAGGGGGTGAAACGACCGGACATGATGCCGGCGACGAGCTCGGCGGCTGCCGGAGCTCGGGCAACATCGAGGTCATCAATCCAGAGGGCAAAAGGGACGGGGCTTGGCTCCTACAGCATATTCACGACACACTGACGCTGATGGTGGTCTCAAATGGACCAACCCATCATCGGAACATCATCGACGACGAGCTCCCGCGACGGATCTCATCGGGCTCTGGTGGAATCGGGCACTAGGGCATGAGATCGAACAGGAAAACAGGGGGAAACCATCCTCAACTCACAGGGGTTGCAGAGACGACGAGAGCGGGCTCGGGGACGGCCTGGAGAGGGAGAATGACACCGGCGAGCTTCGGTGATCCGAGGAGGAAGACAATAACGTCAGGGCAATGCAGGGCTTGAGGGCTTGCTTCCTTTGGCAGGGACGACATGCACGACGAGGCGGAGAGAACGTCATTCTCAGGGAGGCTTGAGGCGGCCAGGAACGACGGCGAGCTCGAGCTCAAGCTCGGCTCTAATGGCGGCCGAGGGAAGAGAGGCAGGCGAGCGATTGGGGAGAAGGAGAGAGCTGGAATGGGTCGCGGGAGGTTATTCCTTCGTGGCCAACGCGACGGGGAGGCTAGGCACGCACTCAGGTGCGTGGCCGCGCCGGAGAGAGCGGCGACCACCTCCTGTTGCCTACTGGCGCAAGGAAGATGACAACGAGGGAGATGGGCTCGGCCAAGGTAAGCGCTAGATAGGACTTTTCTTATTTCCTTTCTTTTCTGGTTTCTATTTTAAAATTTCTGACATTTGTTTGATCTTATTTTTGGCTCCAAACTATTTCTAAAATAGTGAAAATAATGTTGGGATGTTATTTGGAATATTTCCAAACCCACATGAAGGATTCAACATTTTATGAAATTCTGAAATAATTGAAATCACATATATAATTGATTCCAATGGCTTTTGTGTTTTAAATAAAATGCCAAAATTATTTAAAAAAGGAAATACACCCCTGAATTGTTGTTTCCAATATTTATAAAAAATGATGGACTTTTATGAAGGCCATTTTGAGTTCATTGATTTATCACAATTTTGAATTGGATTGAATATGAAGTTGCTAGGGTTTTTGTCTTGGATTTCTATTATCACTTTTAATGCAATAATAAACATGAGCACAATCTTGCTAGACTTCAAAGGGTAGCTAGGGGTGTGATAACTCACCCCCACTCGAAAGAATCTCGTCCCTAGATTTGGAAGTCGTCGGGAATAGCGCGGGATACTCAAGTCGAAGACGGTCCTCTCTTTCCCATGTTGCTTCTTTTTCAGAATGATTCGACCATTGAACTTTAAGAAACTTGAGGTTTCAACGTCGAGTGGTACACTCAGCTTGATCAAGAATACGAACAGGGTATTCTCGGTATGAAAGGATATCTTGGAGATCAAGCGTTTTGTGGTCCACTTCACGGATAGGATCCGAAAAGCAACGCTCGAGTTGTGAGACGTGGAATACATCATGAACTTTGGAAAGATGCGGAGGAAGTTCCAACTGGTAGGCAATTTCTCCTCGTTTGGCAAGAATGCAAAAAGGACCAATGTAACGAGGAGCCAATTTGCCTTTGATACCGAAGAGATGGGTACCCTTCAAAGGTATAACCCGAAGGTAAGCCTTCTCGCCAACTTCAAAGATCAAAGACTTATGATGACGATCATATTGGCTCTTTTGACGAGACTGGGCTGTTTTCAACTTTTCACGAATAATGCGAACGTGCTCTTCTGCTTCCTAGATCATATCTGGACCAAAGAGTTTCCTCTCTCCGGTTTCTGACCAACTAAGAGGTGTTTGACATCTTCGCCCATAGAGAACTTCAAAAGGGAATTTGCCCAAGCTTGATTGATAACTATTGTTATAAGAAAATTTGGCGAATGGAAGACACTTCTCCCAATTCATACCGAGTGATATAACACAAGCTTGAAGCATATCCTCTAGGATTTGATTGACTCTTTCTACTTGACCACTTGATTGAGGATGGAAAGCAGTGCTAAAAGATAGGTGAGTCCCCATGGCATTCTAAAAACTTTCCCATAAATAAGAAGTAAAAATACTTCCACGATCTGAGTTAATCTCCCGAGGAACACCCTGAAGAGACACTATTTGAGAGATATATAACTCTGCCGGCTAGCCGTTATACTCTCACGAACTGGAAGAAAATGAGCTACTTTGGAAAGACGGTCAATGACCACAAAGATAGCATTATTTCCTTTCTTGGTTCTGGGAAATCCAGTGATGAAATGCATACTAACTTTATCCCATTTCCATTCAAGAATAGCTAAAGGTTGAAGGGTGCCAGCAGGCCTTTGATGTTCTGCCTTAACTCGACGACAAACGTCACAGTTAGCAACGAACTCAGCAATTTCTCTCTTCATCCTAGTCCACCAGAACATCTGGCGTAGGTCTTGATACATCTTAGTACTACCAGGATGAATGGTGAGAGGAGAGTCATGAGCCTCCTTAAGGATCAACTGCCTCAGATGTGGATTCTTAGGAACCACTAGACGGTTCTGAAGAAACACAACATCTTGATCATTCATGAAGAATTCCTTAGCATTTCCACTAATAATATTTTCCTTGATCCATGATATACCTTTATCACACTTTTGGCCAGCTATGATTTGATCCCTAAGACTAGGTTTCGCCACCAGGGTAGAAAGGAATCCTTGAGGAACAATGTGGACGTTTAACTTCCGAAATTCCTCATAGAGACGTGGTTGACCTCGTTGTAGCATCAGATTGTTACAGTAAGACTTATGACTTAGTGCATCAGCCATAACTTTGGCCTTCCCCGGGGTGTAAGTTATCCCTAAGTCATAATCTGAGATCAACTCAACCCACCGTCTTTGCCTGAGATTCAAATCCGGCTGCGTGAAGATATATTTCAGACTTTGGTGATCAGTGAATATTTTGCAACGATTACCAAGAAGGTAATGTCGCCAGGTTTTTAGTGCATGGACTACAGCTGCAAACTCAAGATCGTGTGTGGGATAATTATCCTCATGTGGACGCAACTGTCGAGATGCGTATGCAATCACATGACGATCCTGCATGAGAATGCAGCCTAATCCTTGCCGCGAGGCGTCGCAATAGATAACAAAGTCCTTAGAAAAAGCTGGTGGTAGCAACACAGGTGCGGAAGTCAAGCGTCTTTTCAGTTCCTGAAAACTATGCTCACACTGTGGTGTCCACTCAAACTTTTTATCTTTCTTGAGGAGTTCAGTTAGAGGCTTTGCAACCTTGGAGAAGTTCTCAATAAAGCGGCGACAATAGCTCGCTAGACCAAGAAAACTCCTAACTTGCTTAACCGATTCAGGTTGAGTGCAATCAAGGACAACTTGAACTCTCTCGGGATTGATAGCAATACCCTTACCAGAGATTACGTGGCCTAGATAAGTCACTTATGGTAACCAAAATTCACATTTTGAAAACTTGGCATAAAGGCGATGCTCTCGAAGTTTCATCAATACTGGCCTTAGATGCTCGACATGTTCTTGTTCGTTCTTCGAGTAGATGAGAATATCATCGAGGTATACCACGACGAATTTATCCAAATACTCCATGAAGATTGAATTCATCAAGCGAGAGAAGGTGGCTGGGGCATTGGTTAAACCGAAGGACGTGACAGTGTACTCGTATTGGCCATAACAAGTGACAAAGGCCATTTTTGGAATGTCCCCGTTCTTGATCTTGATTTGATGGTAACCCAACCTCAAATCCATTTTGGAGAAGAGTGAGGATCCAACGAGCTGATCATACAGATCGTTGATCCTGGGGAGCGGATACTTGTTCTTTATGGTGACCAGGTTAACTGGTCGATAATCTACAACCATGTGATCCGTTCCATCCTTCTTCTTAACGAAGAGGGCGGGACAAGCCCAAGGGTAAGAGCTAGGACGAATGCAACCTTTATTCAAGGCCTCATCTAGTTGTTTCTTAAGTTCGGCTAGCTCCAAGGTTGCAATCTTATAGGGTCTTCTGGCTATTGGGACAGTTCCTGGAACAAGATCTATCACAAACTCTACATTCCTGTCAGGTGGAATTCCTGGCAGTTTTTCTGGAAAGACATCCGGGAAGTCACGGACTATCGGAATGTCTTCAAGTTCTGGAAGAGGACTAGCATTGAGGGAATAGAGTTGGCATTTGGCAACTCGAGTTGAGACATTAACTATCTCACCCGAGGGATTGGTAAGCTGAACATTTCTAGAATGGGTATCAATCTTGGCATAATGAGCTGACATCTAGTCCATAACCAAGATGATATTGATATCTGAGGATTTCAGGGCTATCAATGATGCTAGAAAAACTAGCATGTCTACTAGGATTTCATTGTCATAACTTATCCTAGAAGTTTGCCATTTACTACCAAGGGTTTGGACAACTAATGGGATTGGCATATCACAAAAGGACATGTTATGCAACTGCGCATAACTTTTGGAAATGAAGGAATGAGATGACCCAGTGTCAAAAAGAACAGACACTGGGTGATGATTGATAAGAAGCGTACCCAAAATGACGTCGGGATCCTGTGCAACTTCTTCTGCTGAGACATAATTCACGCGGCCACGCGCAGGAGTTGGCTTCACATAATATGGTTTGCCCGGCTTGCCTTGCCCAACAGACTTCCTGGGTTGCTTGGTAGCTATATTCTGAGGACACTCTCGTGAATAGTGTCCTGGTCCTCCACACTTGTAACAGGTCACCTGATTGGCACGTGGTGCAACATTGCTAGCTGGACCACCATAGGTCTTTGCTGGAGGGTTAGTCTGGTTCGCCTGAGGCGCCACATAGGATGGCCTCGGGGTATATCTTGGCGGCAGAGAGCTATTCAGGACCCACAACCTGCGTTTCGGAAACGTGGAACCCGATGAAGAGCCCGAATCGCGAGAGTGCTTCTTCATGGCTTCCAAGTCGGTATGACCAGTCTCGGCACAGATCGCCTTGTTGACAAGAGCTTGGAAACTTGTACATTCATGAAGGCGCAAGTCACGACGAAGTTCGGGGCACAGACCCTTGCGGAATCTTGCTTGCTTCTTAGCATCGGTTGACACCTCTTCAGTTGCGTAGCGAGCGAGATTACCGAACTCGCGGCTATAAGCATCCACGGTCAAATTTCCCTAGGTGAAGGCACATAATTCCTCTCTCTTACGGTCCATCAGACCCTCTGGAATGCGGTGTAGACGGAAGGCTGCACTGAAATATGCCCATGTGGCTGCTGGGCCGGTAGGACGCATAGCTTCAAAATTCTCCCACCACAGATTAGCGGGGCCTTCCAAAAAATACACAGCGAAGGTCACCTTGTGGGCCTCAGAAACATCGGCGGAGCGTATCTCGCGCGATATACTGCACAACCAGTCATCAATGTCGAGAGGATCGACAGAGTGATGGACTTCGGGGGATTTAGCTTCACAAAGTCATTGAGGGACACTGTGTCATTTCGTGGCCGACGAGCCGTATTTTTCTCAATACGCTCTAGCAGACCGTTGGTCTCTCGCTTGTTTCTTTCCTCCTCAAGCATAACTTCCGCCAGAGTAGGCGGGTGAGGTAGTTCCTCCTGTGCTGCCTGACTACCTTCTCCCTGCTCATGGCTAGGGGCACGGTTCTGCCTGGTAAACACCATCCTGGCAAACAAACTCACAGCTTAGACTAACATCAGCATCAATACTAGCTATGGATTAAGAATGCACTGAACACATGGAACGTGGAAATGAACATCCGAACAACATGGTAACAAGCAACTGCTATATATACACCATGGTTCATACACACTATTACATAGTTCAGTACAATCTCAAACTGAAGAGCAAACTATTGAAAAGATGATACCACTCATCAGAGGCTTTCCAAGCTTCCTATACATTATTAATCTATGCCTCCGGAACTCATCTCACGACATAGTCATACTCCACCAGACACACATGACTGTGGAAGTACAACTACTACCATACTACTCCTCCACTCACGGGTTCAAGCATCCGCATAAAACATCTCATAAAGGTTGCCTCCATGGCCTGGGAGCTCAACCCGCGGATCAGGAAATACTCGAGCCTGAGATCCCTGGGAACCGTATGGACACGGGTGTGGCCTTGGTCCCCTGACTGGTGGTAGTAGAGGTCCCGAAGAGGGGTGACACCTCCTATAGCAGGCCAGTCAACATGAGTTGGAAGATGAGTCCTAACGGGGTTCAACATCTCCATATCCCCATAACCTGTCTGAACCACAGGTGCCAGCTGTGTTAAGGCTGTCCACAAACGAGCACGAGTAGCTTAGAGCTCCATACGAAGGGCACGAGCATCGCTGTCTCTATTCTCTAACATCTCAGTGGTAGACTGCAGCAACGGATCCTCCAAAGACAAATCAAAGTAGACCCCACTAAGGTATCCTTCTTCTCCTGGCCGAGAAGCAGGAACATAGCAGAAGTCTGAATTCTGCAGCAGTGCATGTCTGGCTCTCATGATGGTCAACATTGAGTAGGCAGCATCTTGTACTGCCATGTCAACGGTAACCCCCAATCCATAAGACCAATGGATCGGCTCCTAGACTCCAGGGTAATGTGGGAATACCCTAACAGTGCATAGGTACTGACTCTGGTTGAAATCCCGGTACTGCTCCTCCACTGTATACTATGGGTACCAGCGGTAACCGGCTACTAACATCATCCTAACCAGCATGGCCGTGTGACCCGACACATCAATGCACCTAGTCAGACGGACCACCTAACGGGAAGGACGACCAGGCATCTGAAATAGAGAGTAATGCAAAAGGCATTAGAGCTCTGGAGATAAAATTGGGCAGCATAACGGTTGTAAATGCTCAAAAACAATTTTGAGACAACACACAAAAGATAGGATAGCATAACCACTCAACTATCAAGTTCAATTCCATGGTCATCAAAACTTATTTTCTTTTCCTTGGAACAAAAGAAACTCAGATTAACTCTCGAACTGTTTTCCTACAATCTACCGAATAGTAACACGCAATCCTGAGAGATAGATAAGTAACCTAGTTCTTAATCCCCATAGAAAAGATGAGGATGAACATAATATAATGAGTTGAGAAGAGAAGCAAGAATCTTACGTTCCCTTCCACAAACAATTCCTTTATATATAACTAAAGCATTTCTAGACTCAACTTCGACCAGTTTGGCTTGGTAATCCTACAGTCAGCCAGGCTCTGATACCAATGCTGTCAGGACCCCGATCCTAAGCCATAGAAATCCAGCCTGTAACTCACAACATCCCTTTGCGGTCTCACGCATGGTTAACCTCACGGCTGCTAGAAGACACAAAACATATGCTTTTCCTCTATAGTAAAGCCAAGGAGGTTTGGAAAAGGTTAGGAATGGATGCTATTATTGACAAAGCATGGAAGATAGATCGTCCTGGAGAAGATGTGTTGGCATACTTGGTACTTCTGCCAGATCAAGAATTGTGCATTTTGGGTCACTACAATGTGCAAGAAATGATTGCTATTGCAGCATGGTATCTATGGTGGGAAAGACGAAAAATGGTGTATAAGGAGAAAAAGTAGAATGCACAACAGATTTCAATGAGGGTTCTAGCCTGTCGGGACCCCGATCCTAAGCCATAGGAATCCAGCCAGTAACACATTGCATCGCTTTGCGGTCTCACGCACGGTTAACCCCACGGTTGCCACCTTACCTTAGCCGGGACCGTTTGCGCCTGTTGACTCACGTATGCATTTGTGTCGCTAGCATTCCAATGTCAAAGACCCGGGTCGACATAACTAGTCATAAACTCAAGTGACTCAAGTGTACACACACATGCATACATAACCAGCAAAGCAGGTGTCGGTCATCAACGAGTGTAGACGAGTCGTAGCAAGCTACAAGGACTCCATTACACCGTGTGACATTTCCCCGTAGGGACAGACACAATAGCTAAGAAGGATACATGTCGGTCAACCAATGTGTCCGGAGCAGTAGAGAACTACCAGGGCTCGGTGGAAACACAAAGGGGCATTTCTTTGTATAGAGAGCTACTAAGGGCATACGACTAGGTGTCGAATCCCATACATATCACAGTGCATCACACGTACGGATGAGATACTCGATATTGATACATACAACAATGGCATCACAACATAACCATACAACAACACAACATTTATTTGGAAGACTCGGAAGAGTCTTGCATAATATGTTCATACAGGTAGGGGCCACATGACCCTACACTCAAGTCATACAAGCAGAGTCATATAAACCAAGCGGAAGCATAAAAGTTGTCTAAGTACAGACAGTTGAAAGGAAAAGGCATAAAGCCTGACCATCTATAGATCCCTTCTGAAAGGGCCAGGTCGTAGCTGGGACCCCAGCTACTCGTCATCATTGAGGTCTGGATAGAACCCACTTGTTGGCTCGTGGGTATCCTCTGCAACATTTATTAAGCAAACATGAGTACAAAAGTACTCATCGAGACTTTAGAACAGATCTATCTACTCATGCACAAGTATCAATAAAGGGGGTTGTGGTGTTTCATGCAGAAAGCTAGCTTTGATTCTTGGCTAGACTAAACTACTATTTTTAAATAGTTTTAACAACTTTGATAAGTCGTACACGAGTCCACTACCACCAGAACAATACATTATCATGAATTCCTTTCCGTCTCCCTATGGAAATGCCATACATCATACTCACACTTGTCTTGATACTGTTATGAGTAGCCATTAAAGTTGTCTATGAACAGCATATGTCTCCAAGTAGTCCATATCCGCGGACACAGCTATTCGAATAGATCATAACCCTGCAGGGGTGTACTTCTTCACACATGCTCTCGCCACTTATCGCCATGTGCACATCATGCATCTCGGCAACCTTCTAGCGGAAGCCCAGCGAGGGAGTCGGCCACGACCGTTAACCACGCTTATACCTAGTCCAGGTTTATCGCCTATTTGAGAGTGAACCCGCACGGAAGTCCGGCGGAGGTTTCCGCCATGGCCCCAAATGATGTGCATAGGGTTCCCAAGCCCACCATCCGGGTGCCACTTGGCACACCGTACCACTGCCTACAACATCATAGCCCGCCTCTAAGGTCAACACTATGAACGGCCTCCAGCATGACTATAAACACCAGAAACTACTTGCAACTCCTCGACCGAGTACTAGGCAATTAATAAGTCGAGCGGGGTCATATTTAAGGGCCCAGCATGTGGTAGTAACTAGTCTTGGATTACATACACAGAACTCAGTTCCTAAGGACGGTTCCAATGAAACAACCCACCATGTACTCCTACATAGCCTTTCATCGGTACCTTTAGCAAACCAGGTTCCACACTTATTCTTAGTCACTAGAACACATTCATCCATTCCTGTTCATCACCGAGATGAAACAGACCTAACACAACTCTAGGCATAGCAAGCATAGCAGGATAAGGCACATCATGGCTCAAGCAACTACCAGGTATGCTAGGTTGCAAGGTTTGGCTATTTACTGTGACAATGGTAGGTCATGCAAAGGAAAAAGTTCAGCTACCGAAGTAAAGCATTTGAAATATTTGTCCTAATGCAGTAAGTAGGAGGAGGACCAAGAACATGGGATTATATCGGGATGATCAAAATGGTGCTTGCCTTATTGCTCAGCGGAGAGATTAAATCCGTTAGTCGGATATGCGGACGTATCCGGAAGGGTAGAGCCTACCGAAACAATAACAACAATCAATAACATTCATATGCAACAATATGATGCATGATCATGGCATGAAATGAAATGTAGCATGAGCTAGTGTGGCTATCAAACCTTTGGTTTGATGCTGATTTGAATTCAAATTCAAATATTAGTTGAAATAGTATATTTATCATATTCATTAAATGATTTGGCGTGATGGTGTTTCACAACTTTGTTTGTCATGCATGAAAGTAGCACCATTGTGTTCATTGAATTTTTCTGATCAATTTGCATATATTAACTGTCAAATTTGGAGTTATAATCAATTTTCTATGAATTTCCAAAGTTTTGCACTTATTCTGGAATTAATATAAAACAGAATTAACATTACTGCATCAACATGACATCAGCATGTCAGCCTCGCCGTTGAAAGTCAAACCTAACTAGTGGGACCCACTACTCAGTTACTCTGGCCAGATTTTAATTAAACTTTAAGTTAATTAGTTAGTTAACATGGGCTAGCCCACATGTCAGTGTCTATTTAGTAATTAACATTTTCTTTAATTCTTTTTAAGTTAGTTTTATTTTAACCACGGGCTGGCCCCACCCGTCATAGACCGAGGGGAGTCAACCCACCGGCGTTGAGCCGCCGGTGGCTCCAGGGATGGTGGAGGGCATCAGAAATGCACCTCCGGCGACCAAATGAGCAACGGATGGCACCACAGGAACGGCCACTCATCCGCGCGTCCATTTTTGCAAGCCACACGGGGTGAAACGAGCGGAGATGACGTCGGCGAAGAGATCGGCGGCTGCCGGAGCTCGGACAACATTGAGGTCATCGATCCAGAGGGCAAAAGGGACAGGGCTTGGCTCCTACAACATCTACACGACGTGTTGAAGCTGATGGTGGTCTCAGATGGACGAACCCATCATCGGAACATCACCAGCGACGAGCTCCCGCGGCGGATCTCATCGGGCTTCGGTGGAATCGGGCGCTAGGGCATGGGATCAAAGGGAAAAAGAGGGGGGAAACCATCCTGAGCTCACACGGGTTGCCGAGATGACGAGAGCGGGCTCGGGGACGGCCTGGAGAGGGAGAACGACGTCGGCGAGCTTTGGTGATCCGAGGAGAAGACGACGCCGTCAGGGCGATGCAGGGCTCAAGGGCTTGCTTCCTTTGGCAGGGACGACGTGCTCAACGAGGCGGAGCGAACGACATGCTCAGGGAGGCTTGAGGTGGCCAGGAACGACGGCGAGCTCGAGCTCAGGCTCGGCTCTAATGGCGGCCGAGGGAAGAGTGGCATGAGAGCGAATGAGGAGAGGGAGAGAGCTGGAACGGGTCGCGGGAGGTTATCCCTTCGCGGCCAGCGAGACGGGGTGGCCAGGCAGGCACTCAGGTGCGTGGCCACGCCGGAGAGAGCGGCGGCCACCTCCTGCTGCCTACTGGTGCGAGGAAGACGACATCGAGGGAGATGGGCTGGGCCAAGGTAAGCGCTAGATAGGACTTTTCTCATTACCTTTCTTTTCTGATTTCTGTTTTAAACTTTCTGACATTTGTTGATTTTATTTTTGGCTCCAAACTATTTCTAAAATAGTGAAAATAATGTTGGGGTGTTATTTGGAATATTTCCAAACCCACATAAAGGATTCAACATTTTATGAAATTCTGAAATAATTGAAATAACATATATAATTGATTCCAGTGGCTTTTGTGTTTTAAATTAAATGCCAAAAGTATTTTTAAAAATAAATACTCCCCTGAATTTTTGTTTCCAATATTTATCAAAAATGATGGACTTTTATGAAGGCCATTTTGAGTTCATTGATTTATCACAATTTTGAATTGGATTGAATATGAAGTTGCTAGGGTTTTTGTCTTGGATTTCTATTTTCACTTCTAATGCAATAATAAACATGAGCACAATCTTGCTAGACTTCAAAGGGTAGCTAGTGATGTGACATGTCCCATACGTCTAACTAAGTTAATGCATCATCCACAAAGGCTTCGATGAAAAAGGGGGTTGCTCATGTCCCCCTAGGGGGTTTGTTAAACTTAATGTTGACGCTTCTTTTGACCATGACCTTCTTAAGGGCGTGATTGTGCGGTTCTAAGAGATGACAAAGGTAGGTTTATCGCTGGAGGAAACGAGAAAATTGACTATTGCATGGATGTTTTAATGGCGGAGGCTCTAGCTCTCAAATTTGGTCTCACATTAGCACAAAGGGCATGACGTAACCACCTCATTATTAACTCGGACAACCTCGAGGTGATTGAAACCATGCAGGATTGATGACACTCACCGGGAGCAGCGGCAGCGATCTTCGATGATTGTTTTCATTATGCGTGTGATTTCACGATTTCAAGATTCGAACATTGTAATGGAGAAGCAAATAAAGTAGCTCAAGGACTAGCTAGATTTTCTTTGACCTCACATTGGTTTGAGGAACCTTTATCTGAAATTGTAACGATCCTCATGGACAATGTATTGATTATCTCTAATGAATAAAGTTGTGGTTTGTTTTAAAAAACTAAATGATACATGACACATTGGCGAGGGGATGTTTTTGCAATGTATTTTAGTATAAAACATTAGTATTTGGTATGATAAAAAAAACTGGCCTCGGCCAGTGCCCCATCTGAATGCTCCTTAACACAAATAGTTGAGATATGCTCAAGGCGCGAACCCTTCTCACCGTGGAATACAATGTCACAATCGGATGCAACATCTCCAAGGTGTGCAAGCTAGACAAAACCAAGGATTGCAAACTGGGAACTAGAACAAGAAGTATAGGGTCGGGTGGGGCCATACCTAGAGATAAGTTTCGAGCCGCTGCACGGCTCGCCGCCTTCTTCGCGATGGTCAGAACCCTACCATCCGGCAGTGTCCTGGAGCCAGAGAGACGCGCGCTCTACCTAGCCGCAAGATGGGGAGGAGGGCGATCTTGACCTGAGGCTAGGCACGAGGGAAGCGGTGTCAGTCGAGGGCAACCCCATACCCTGCAGCGCAGGGGACCCCAAGTTGGCACACGTGGGGTCCTGGGCGAGCGGGTGTAGCACACCGCCCCGGGCAATCGGGTGAGAATGGAGGGTAGACGTCCATACCAGGGCTCATGTATCCCCCTGCATAATAGAATGCAGAAGGGAGGACACAGATCCCGCCGTAGCCGACGGTCCCACATCCCCCGACGGACTGGATTTGAGTTGTGTAGAACCCGAGGGTGAATCACTACCCTCGGGTTACAGGATTTGTCCGCACGCCGATCGCCCCCTCCTCCGGCCCCACCTCGTCGATGACGGTGGGGGAGGGGGACTAGCTATCATCCGTGCGTCTAGGTCGTCCAGGTTGAGCTCATAGGTGAGGTGGAACCCCTTGGTCCTCCTGAAGGATAAGACATGCGAAAGCACCTCAACCTTGGTCGAGGACTGGCACAAGATCTCGACACTAGCCGGCCCATCCCTTGCCAGGGAGTCGACATCAACCGTGAGGAGCTTGCACACCAGCTTTGAAACCGGATTGAGAATGTGGTCGTGATTGCCCCCTTCAGGGAGCCCGAAGATGTAGATCCAGACCTGCTCCAAGGGAGGCCCCAAGTCCGGAACCACCTCGGCTATCTTGATGAAGATCAGGAACTTATTGATGGGACACATGACGATGTCAAAAGTGCAAACATTGAGCATCTCCATGAAGGGGAAAGGCACGAAAAAGACGAGTTGGGCCATCTTCGAGACCACCCATGAGAAGGAGCTCCTAGTGTAGTCACCGATGTAGGCATAGAGCTCGGACTGAATGACCTCGGGGGTGACCAGAACGGACAGTGGAGGCTCCAACCCGGGGACGAGGGTGACCGCGGCGAGGTGGGGCCTCGGCGGCCGATCCTCCAATGTAGTGTCCATGTAGTAGAACCCACCCGCCCCTAGCATCCCGTACACGAGGAAGGTAATCGTGGAAGGGCGCTAGGGAGGGGCCTCACATTTCGATAAAAAGCGAACATCACACCCTTGGTTAATGCACATAGTCTCCTCGCGGTTCCATGCGCGAGCCTACCTCGCCGACATAGGGGGAGCCTCCTCATGCTCCAGACCCCCAGCAGCGGTCGGATTTCCTGTCATCGCCGAGGAGCCCATGATAAATCTATTGATCGAGTAGGCTAGGTATAATCGGTCGTTCATCTATGAGTTGCATCTATGTACAAATTGTGAGAGGGTGAGGGAGAACAGAGAGCGAGATGTGAGAAGGAGGTGTACCTTCTCCTTGGCTTGTAGAGCCAAACGAGGTAGCCATGGAGAAGTGCGACGGTGGCGAGGGCAGTGGCAGCGGCGGTTCTTCCCGTCAATGTTGCGCTAACCTAGATCGATAGGGTATGTTGGTGGGGGTTGTGACAATGCGACGAACCTTGTGTTGCGTGTCGCCGGCCCCCAACTCTTTGTATAGCACAGATGACATGGGCCCGCCAACCATAGTGGGTTGGGCGCCCTCGATCAGGGCGCAGATCCAAGGGCCCGGTGGGCCATTGGGCCCACTCGGGAGGAGATCATTCTAACATTCTCCCCTTGATCTCAACTTTACTTTTCGCCATATGCTTTGTACTTTACTTGTTTCATCATAGATCAATACATAGAACATGTTTCATCATCACAGCTCAATTGATGATAGAATCTGATAGCTACAACATACCTCTTTGTTTTGAAACAAATTCTGTTCCTTTTGGGCCTCTCATGATCCAGGAATCATAGGCTTTCCCTTAAATCCATGTTGGCTAAGTGTTCCTTGAAAACATTGGGTGGTAAGCCTTTCGTAAGAGGATCCGCAAGTATATCCTTTGTCCTTATATGCTCGAGATTTATAGTGTGATCCTGGATTTTATCTTTCGCATCCTAATACTGTATATCTATTGTTTTTGTAGCATTATTCGACCATTTGTTGTGAGCATAGAATACTGCGGGCTGGTTTTCACAGTACATCTTTAGTGGTTTGTCAATACAATCTACCACTTTCAAGTCGGGTATAAATTTCTTTAACCATATCACCTGCCCGGTGGCCTCAAAACATGTTATAAATTCTGCATGCATCGTGGACGATGCAACTAATGACTGTTTGGAGATTCTCCACGAAATAGCCCCTCCAGCGAGAGTGAACATGTATCCTGGCATGGATTTTATATCATCTCCATCTCCCGCAAAATCTGCATCTGAATACCTGTTATCTCTAGAGAACCAGATCTTTTGAATGTTAGCATGAGGTCCTTTGTGCCTTGTGCATAACACAATGCTTTCTTTACCATCTTCCAGTGCTCTATGCCTGGATTCTCTTGATATCTATCGAGTACCCTGGTGATAAAAGCTAAGTCAGGGTGAGTGCACACTTGGGCATAGTGTAAACTTCCAACAGCCGAAGTATATGGCACTACTTTCATTTGATCGAGTTCGTACTGTTTCTTGGAACATTGGAATTTCCAAAAATTGTCGCCCTTGATTATAGAAGTAGGTGTGGCTTTACTCGCATGCATATTATACTTTTTGAGAACCTTTTCTAAATATGCTTTCTGCGATAGTCCTAAAACTCCATTTTTCCTATCTTGGTGAATTTCAATGCCCAAAACATATGATTCTTCACAAAGATCTTTTATATCAAAATTTGAGGACAAAAACTTATTTGTTTCTTGTAGCAGACTAACATCACTGCTAGCAAGCAGGATACCATCCACATACAAGATTAGGAAAAATATATTTCCCATTTTTTAACTTTGCATAAACGTAGTTATCCTCAACATTCTCTTTAAATACAAATCTTTTAATTGTCTCATTAAACTTTAGATACCACTCCCTAGAGGCTTGCCTTAATCCATAAATGGATTTCTTTAGGCGGCATCCCACATGTTCATTGCCTTCCATGATAAAGCCCTTGGGTGTTCCATGTATACATTTTCTTCTAAATCCCCATTTAGAAATGTCGTATTTACATCTATTTGATGTAATTCTAAATCAAAATGTCCAACTAATGCCATTATGATTCTGAAGGAATCCTTACACGAGACTCGAGAAAATGTCTCATTGCAATCTATTTCTTCTCTTTGTGTAAATCCTTTTGCCACAAGTCGTGCTTTATACTTTTCTATATTCCCATTAGAGTCATACTTAGTTTTGTAGAACCATTTACAACCTACTATTTTGGCTCCTTTAGGAATATCTTCTAAGTCCCAAACATCGTCGGAACTCATCGATTTCATCTCGTCTTCCATGGCCTTGAGCCACTTCTTTGAGTGAGGGCTTCTCATGGCTTCTTCATATGAAGTGGGATCACCTTCCATATGAACTAATTATGTGTTATAAACTTTATAATCAGTAGAAATAGCTGATCTTCTAGTTCTGTTAGACCTTCTAAGGGTCTCATTCTCTGGCACATTATCTGCCTCAACTTCAGACACATCTTCTAAAAATGGCTATTGCACCTCCCTTTCATGCTCAATAACAGGTTCAGTTGGCTACTGACGGGCTGGTTCCGGGTCTTCTCCCATAGTTGTCATGAGTGGAGTTACAACAGGTAGTGAGCAAAATGGCTCATGAATCATCAGATTAGGTGCATGCACCCTCTTCTCCTCAAGATCAATTTTCTGAGCTTCCATGCTCCTCTCATCATTACATCTTCTAAGAAGACTTCATGTCTTGTTTATAGAAACTTTGTGTATCTGTCTGGACAGTAGAAACAAAAACCCTTTGATCTATTAGGATAGCCAATGAAGTGGCAACTTACTGTTTTGGGATCTAACTTTGCAATATTTGGACTAAACATTTTGGCCTCAGCTGGGCTCCCCCACACCCTGAAGTGTTGTAGAGAGGGCACCCTTCCTGTCCATAACTCGTACGGTGTTTTGGGCACCGACTTGCTTGATACTCTATTGAGAATGTGAATGGCGGTTTTAAGCGCCTCCATCCATAATCCCAATGGTAAAATGGACTAACTCATCATGTTGTGCACCATATACATAAGTGTACCGTTACGCCTTTCAGCTACTCCATTTTGTTGAGGCTAGCACGACATGGAATACTAGGCAACTATGCGAGTCTCCTGTAAGAACTTTGCAAAAGCTCCAGGGACCTGGCCATATGGAGTGTGTTGACCGTAGTACCCCCCCCCCCCCCCCACAGTCAGATCTCACTGTCTTTATTCTTTTGTCATGTTGATTTTCAACTTGAGCTTTAAATATCTTAAATTTATCCAACACTTCATTTCTTTCTTTGATTCAGTAAATATAACCATATCAGGAGTAATCATCTGTGAATGTTATGAATGAGTCATAGCGATCCACATGTTTCATAGAAAATGGTCCACAAATGTCAGTGTGAATGATTTCTAGTATTCCTGTGCTTCGGTTTGCACCATTTATGATTTGTTTTATATGCTTTCCTTTAATGCAATCAATGCATTGTTCTAAGTCTGAAAACTCTACTGGAGGAAGAATTTCACTTTTAACTAGTCTTCTGTTCTCCCCCTCAAAATATGGCCCAAGCGACAATGCCATAATTTCGATGAGTCATGAGTTCTCTTTCTTTTGTTTTGTTTTTTGTTCGACGCGGAAACATGCTCATTCACATTACACAGAGAGTACACTTTTTCACACAATGATAATAAATAAAGCTCATTGTGAAGTAAAGCATCACCCACATAAGCATTATTAAACCATATGACACACTTGCCATGTCCAAAATAACATTCATAATGGTCTTTGTCCAAACATGAAACACTAATCAAGTTTCTATGACATGAAGGAACATACAAAACATCTCTAAGCAAAAGCTTGAATCCATGAGCTAACTCCAGGGAGATGTCGCCAACAGCTTCAACTTGTGCTTGAACTCCATTTGCAACTTCAATGCTTCTTTCGCTTCTTTGCATAGTTCGCGTGGAATGGAATCCCTCTAATGAATTTGCAACATGAACAGTTGCACCTTAGTCAATCCACCAAGTAGATTTCTAAAATTGTGTATAGAAGGATTCATTTACAAAGGAAACAATGTTATTACCTCTCTTTGCCATTATTAACTTCAACCAATCAGGGCAATCTTTCTTATAATGCCCAGTCTTCTTATGGTGGAGACATGTGTCTTTGTCCACTAGAAAAGACTTCTAGTGATGCTCATATTGCATGGGAGCTTTGTCATGTGCCTTTGAAGGGAAAGCATTGCTATTTTGAATGTAGTTCGTTTTCTTGTTATCCTTCACGTAGTTTAGAGAACCGCCATGTGAGGATTTAAGTCTTTCCTTTTCTTGAACACACATGGCTATAGTCTTTTCTGTCACACCCTGTTTTCACTGCACTTCTTGTGTAATTCAAAAATCCGAGTTTATTAAAACTTTTCCAAAATCAATGATGTGAGTGCCATGGTTTTCACTGTATGCTTGTATACATGGTGGTACCAAGATGTATCAAGACCTTCGAGAAAAATTCTGGTGGCATGGCATGAAGAGGGAAATAGCGTCTTATGTTGCCAAGTGCGACGTGTGCCAACGAGACAAGGCTGAACATCAGCGACCTGCTGGATGCTACAACCTCTCCAAGTGCGTGAATGGAAGTGGGACAAAGTCGGCATGGACTTCATCACTGGATTGCCCAGATCAAGCAAAGGGCATAATTCCATATGGGTCATTGTCGACCACCTGACCAAGGAGGCCCATTTCATTCGAGTCAACGGTACTTATGATGGGAGCCACTTGGCTAGTCTGTATATCCTCATATAGTGAGTCTCCATGGGGTTCCCAAAGAGATTGTATCTGACCGAGGCACGCAGTTCACCTCAAGATTCTGGAAGAAGTTCCAAGAAGCCCTCGAAATCAAGCTCTCTTTCAGCACCGCTTTCTACCCGCAGACGAACGGACAGACAGAGAGAGTAAACCAGATACTCGAAGATATGCTCCGCGCTTGCGTCTTGGCACATGGTGCGAAATGGGAAGACTGTGTGTCGTTTTCTCAGTTCTCATACAACAACAATTACCAGTCCAGTCTCCAAATGGCCCCATTTGAAATGTTGTACGGATGAAAGTGCCACACCCCGCTCAACTGGTCCAAAACAGGCGAAGGGTTGATTTTCGGGACGGAAGTTCTACAAGAGGCAGTAGATAAGGAGCAGCTTGTCCGAGAAAACTTGAAGGAAGCCAAGTCGCGACAAAAGAGCTATGCGGATTCTCACCGCAGAGAAGTGGAGTTCGTCCCTGGAGACCAGGTGTATCTCCGTGTTACACCTCTCAAGGGAACCAAGCATTTCCACGTCAAGGGGAAACTTGCTCCAAGGTTCATTTGTCCTTTTAAGATTACAGCAAGGCGTGGAGAAGTTGCTTACCAGTTAGAGCTACCTCCGGAGCTTTTGGGTGTGCACAACGTTTTCCACGTGTCACAACTTCGGAAGTGTCTACAAGCGCCAAACCATCGAGATCTTTATAAGGACATTGACCATCAAGCCATTGACCTCCAACTAGATCTCACTTATCGTGAGAGGCCGATCCGCATCTTGGATGAAGCAGAGCGGTGCACCAAAAGCCGCACCATCAAGTATTTCAAGGTTCAGTGGAGCAACCACACCAAAGTAGAAGCGACATGGGAGCGTGAAGACTATCTCCGATTTGAGTTTCCGTACCTTTTTAGCACCTAGCTTAGGAATCTCGGGGACGAGATTCTTGTAAGGGGGATAGGTCTGCCACACCCTGTTTTCACTTCACTTCTTCTGTAATTCAAAAATCTGAGTTTATTAAAACTTTTCCAAAATCAATGATGTGAGTGCCATGGTTGTCATTGTATGCTTGTATGCTTGGTTGTGTGATATCGAAAATCATTTTTTTCATAACTTAATTATTCTCAATACCCTTTTTTTCTTATTCTGGTCATTTCAAAACCCTGCTCTGGGTTGCACTACAAGACCTTGATGGCAAGGAGTGCTCTTACCCAAAGTTGGTGATTTGGTTCTAAAACTATTTTAGTTCACCAAAACCATAAAATAATTATTTTATAAATTATTTTCCTATTTTATTTGCATGTCCATTTCTGAGGCCAGAAATGATGTTCCTATATGGAAAAATACTTTTCTACCTTAGAAAAATCTAAGAATATTTGGAGATACTTAGAGGACATATATTTTCCATACATATGATTTTCAACCCCTATTTATATTATAAATATTTTAGTAAAACCCTGAAAACCTATTTTGTCTATTTTGACCTTTTGAAATATTTCCAAAGGAAATATTCTCAATAAATTCCTAGAAAACTCCAGTGATCTCCATAAGCCATATTTGGTGCCCATATAAAGTTTCACCTTGATCCAAGGTGGTTAAGGTCACCAAATAATTCCAAAAAACCCTTTTGTGAAGTATGAAGTTAGAGCAACTCTACATAGCAAAGTTTATCCAATGGAGCTGAAACTTTGCAAGAGTGCCTAATACCTCAAATGAGGACACCGTGCCAAAAATGGAATTTGTGGGACTTTATTTGACCACACTCCCTTTGGAAAGAACATGTCTGGCCATTTAGGAGCGATTTCAAGTTTACATAGCTAAACTTGTCCAATAGAGCCCAAACTTGGTGTAGCCTCATGTTTTTGCACCAAACCTAGTCATGTTAAGTTGCATAGCCAGTGGTGGCGCGTAACCACCCCAAACCACCGTCGAGCACCTTCTAACAGTTGGGCAAGACCCCTCTTAACCCCAGGTACACCCTTTCCCTTTCTCTCAAACTCCTAGATTAGGTGGCTAGCATCAGTTCCTAACTCCAATCAAGTGGCTCTTCTCTCGTTCTAAGTAGATAATCCAAAAAAACCAATCTAAGATTCAGCCCAAGGCTAACAACAGCTAGTTTAAACCCCTCCTTTGACCAACCGATGCTCCCACGGGATTCAAACGGCTAGGCATCTCAAAGCAAGGGCCCAGGACACACCGGACACGTCCAAGCCACCCTAGAGCGCGCCAGCATGCCGTAGCATGCCAAAGCTGCGCTCTGGGCATGCTACAGAGAGCAACGGAGGTGAGGGCGACACCATCTTCCAGTTCCAGCCTCCTCACGGTGTCTCTCCTCTCCCACGATAGCCCCTCTGCATCAGGTAGCCCCCAGGGCCCCTTCTTTCCCACGTTGAGAGCCGGTGCGACGCGTGCCCTCGCGCACCAGTAGCGGCCAGAGGAACCGGCCACGCAGGCATGCCACTCCTCGCTCCCCCTCTCTCGCAGTGACCTCGGAGGTCCAAAACCACGTCTTGAGACCGTGGTTTCGACCCCAGCCTCTCTCTGTGCCCCCATGCACGCCACGGTGAAACGACAAGAGCTTCCCGCCCGGTGCAGCATAGCGGGCCTATATAAGGCCACCCCCTCGCTCAAACACCCCTCACTCCACTCCACCTAGACCCCAGTCATCTCCCTAGCCACCCCATTGAGCAAGCAGAGCCCAATAACTCGAGATCGACCGAGGCCCCTCCGCCTCGGAGCTCTAGTCGATCTCCGGCTACATGTTGGTTCTCGCATCCCTCTGCCCACATACGCACTCCCCGTGACGCCAGGATCATTTCCCCCTCTTCCCCGAGCAAATCTGTGCCCGTAGCCACCACCTCCACTGTTGACCGAAACCTCTCCACCGCAGCCACCTCGTCGTCGGTGAACCAGGAACCCCCCCCCCCCCCCCCCCCGTCGCCTACTCGACCACCAGAAGATAGGCGACGACGAGCCGGACCCATTCCCACTGTTGTTAGGGCCTGAGGACATCGGCAGACACACCGGTGTGATCCTCCTCCTCTGTGTCCAGAGGTAGGAGATGACCCCGACAGGTGTGCCCCACCTGTCGATGGCCCATTGATACGTCCATTCTGCATCATGCTTTCATGTTGATATTTATCGCTTTGTGGGCTGTTATTACACTTCACGGTACAATACTTATGCCTTTTCTCTCTTATTTTGCAAGGTTTACATGAAGAGGGAGAATGCCGGCAGCTGGAATTCTGGCCTGAAAAAAGGAGCAAGTTTGAGATACCTATTCTGCGCAAATCCAAAAGTCGTGAAAATCAACGAGGAATTATTTTGGAATTTATAAAAAATACTGGACGGAAGAAGTACCAGAGGGGAGCCACCAGGAGGCCACAAGCCTGCTAGGCGCGGCCTACCCCCTGGCCGCTCCTAGGGGGCTTGTGGGCTCCCTGTTGGCCCTCTGCCTCCCCTCTTTTGCAATAAGGAGGGTTTCGTTGAAGAAAAAAATCAAGAGGAGGCTTTCAGGAGGAATCGCCGCGGCCACGAGGCGGAACTTGAGCAGAACCAATCTAGAGCTCCGACACGGCCGTCCAACCGGGGAAACTTCCCTCCCGGAGGGGGAAATCGTCACCATCGTCATCACCAACACTCCTCTCATCGGAGGGGACTCATCACCATCAACATCTTCATCATCACCATCTCACCTCCAAACCCTAGTTCATCTCTTGTAACCAATCTCCATCTCGCGACTCCGATTGGTACTTGTAAGGTTGCTAGTAGTGTTAATTACTCTTTGTAGTTGATGCTAGTTGGATTACTCGGTGGAAGATTATATGTTCAGATCCTTGATGCTATTCAATACCTCTCTGGTCATGAATATAATTATGCTTTGTGAGTAGTTACTTTTGTTCCTGAGGATATGGGATAAGTCTTGCTATAAGTAGTCATGTGAATTTGGTATTCGTTCGATATTTTGATGCGTTGTATGTTGTTTTTCCTCTAGTGGTGTTATGTGAGCATCGACTACATAAAACTTCACCATTATTTGTGCCTAGAGGAAGGAATTGGGAAGTACTAAGTAGATGATGGGTTGCTAGAGTGACAGAAGCTTAAACCCCAGTTTATGCGTTGCTTCGTAAGGGGCTGATTTGGATCCACTAGTTTAATGCTATGGTTAGACTTAGTCTTAATTCTTCTTTCGTAGTTGTGGATGCTTGCGAGAGGGGTTAATCATAAGTGGGAGGTTTGGCCAAGTAAGGGCTGCACCCAAGCACCGGTCTACCCACATATCAAACTATCAAAGTAGTGAACGTGAATCATATGAACATGATGAAAACTAGCTTGACAGAAATTCCCATGTATCATCGGGAGCGCTTCACCTCCTATAAGAGTTTGTCCATGCTTGTCCCTTGCTACAAAAGGGATTGGGCCACTTTGCTGCACCTTTGTTACTATTGTTACTTGCTACTTGCTACGAATCATCTTACCACATGCTTGCAGAGAATACTTAGCTGAAAACCACTTGTCAGATCCTTCTGCTCCTCGTTGGGTTCGACACTCTTACTTATCGAATGGACTACGATAGATCCTCTACACTTGTGGGTCATCAAGAATCTTTTCTGGCGCCATTGCCGGGGAGTGAAGCACCTTTGGTAAGTGGAATTTGGTAAGGAAACATTTATATAGTGTGCTGAAATTTATTGTCACTTGTCACTATGGAAACTAATCCTTTAAGGAGCTTGTTCGGGGTATCTTCACCTCGAACGGAAGCACAAAGAGTTGCTCCTCAACTTGCTGCACCTACTGATTATATTTTCTATGAATTTCCTTCGGGTATGCTAGAGAAACTGTTGGCTAATCCTTTTACAGGAGATGGAACATCACATCCCGACTTGCATCTAATCTATGTAGATGAAGTTTGTCGTTTATTTAAGCTTGCAGGTTTGCCCGAGGATGACGTCAAGAAGAAGGTCTTTCCCTTATCTTTGAGGGATAAAGCATTGACATGGTATAGGCTATGTGATGATACTGGATCATGGAACTACAACCGATTGAAATTGGAATTTCATCAAAAGTTTTATCCTATGCATTTGGTGCATCGTGATGAACTATATTTATAATTTTGGGCCTCGTGACAGAGAAAGTATAGCTCAAGCTTGGGGGAGGCTTAAATCAATGTTATATTCATGCCCCAACCATGAGCTCTCGAGAGAAATTATCACTCAGAACTTTTATGCTCGGCTTTCTCATGATAATCGCACCATGCTTGACACTTCTTGTACCGGTTCTTTTATGAAGAGAGATATTGACTTCAAATGGAATTTACTGGAAAGAATTAAATGCAACTTTGAAGATTGGGAGTTTGAAGAAGGTAAGGAGTCAGGTATGAATCTCAAGTTTGATTGCGTTAAATCCTTTGTCAAAACAAATACTTTTTGTGATTTTAGCGCTAAGTATGGACTTGACTCTGAGATAGTAGCTTCATTGTGTGAATCATTTGCTGCTCATACTGATCTCCATAAAGAGAAGTGGTTTAAATATCATCCTGCATTAGAAGTCAATGTAGTTAAACCCAATCTGGTTGAAGAGAAAGTCATTGCCTATAATGATCCTATTGTTCCTAGTGCTTACATTGAGAGACCACCTTTCCCTGTTAGAATAAAGGATCATTCTAAAGCTTCAACTGTGATATGTAGAGGCTACATTAGAACATCTACACCCCCTGAGCAAATTAGAGTTGAACCTAGCATTGCTATTATCAAAGAACTCCTGTCTAACAATGTTGATGGCCATGATATTCACTTCTGTGAAGATGCTGCTAGAATTGCAAAACCACATCCTAGAGACAAACATAGGCATGTTGTTGGCACGCTTGTTGTTTCTGTTAAGATAGGAGATCATTGTTATCATGGTTTATGTGACGTGGGTGCTAGTTAGTGCAATACCTCAATCTTTATATGATGAAATTAAAGACGAGAGTGCACCTGTCGAGATGGAACCTATTGATGTCACTATTCAGCTTGCCAATAGAGATACTATCTGCCCTTTGGGAATTGTTAGAGATGTTGAAGTCTTGTGTGGTAAAACTAAGTATCCTGCTGATTTTCTCGTTCTTGCTACCTCACAAGATAACTTTTCTCCCATCATATTTGGCAGACCTTTTCTCAATACTGTCAATGCTCATATTGACTGTGAGAAGCAAACAGTCACTGTTGGCTTTGAAGGTGTGTCACATGAGTTCAATTTCTCCAAGTTTGGTAGACAACCTCATGAAAAAGAGTTGTCTAGTAAGGATGAAATTATTGCTCTAGCTTTTATTGCTGTGCCTCCTACTGATCCTTTAGAGCAATATTTGCTTGAGCATGAAAATGATATGCATATGGATGAAAGGAATGAGATGGATAGAGTTATCTTTGAACAACATCCTATCCTTAAGAATAATTTACTTGTTGAACTGCTTGGAGATCCACCCCCACCAAAGGGTGATCCTATGATTGAGCTTAAGCAGTTACCTGATACTCTTAAGTATGCTTATCTTGATGAAAAACAGATATATCTTGTTATTATTAGTGCTAGCCTCTCGGACATGAAGAAAAGAAGTTACTAAAAACTCGGAGGAAGCACCGTGCTGC
The DNA here is from genome assembly GCF_904849725.1 of Hordeum vulgare subsp. vulgare. Lineage (NCBI taxonomy): Eukaryota > Viridiplantae > Streptophyta > Magnoliopsida > Poales > Poaceae > Hordeum > Hordeum vulgare. The sequence continues at coordinate 296,661,869 of NC_058518.1, read as the reverse complement.
TATTGGATATACTCTTGATGATCTCAAGGTCATTAGTCCCACTCTATGCGAGCACAAAATTAAAACCGATCCTGATTCCAAACCAGTTGCTGATCATCAACGGAGATTAAATCCTAAGATGAAAGAGCTAGTAAGAAGAGAAATACTAAAGGTCCTGGAAGCAGGTATTATCTATCCTGTTGGTCATAGTGATTGGGTAAGTCTGATACATTGCATACCTAAGAAGGGAGGTATTACCGTTGTCCCTAATGATAAGGATGAATTGATCCCACACAGAATTATTACTGGCTATAGGATGGTGATTGATTTTAGGAAATTGAATAAAGCCACTAGGAAAGATCATTACCCTTTGCCTTTTATCGACCAAATGCTAGAAAGACTGTCTAAACACACACACTTCTGTTGTCTAGATGGTTATTCTGGTTTCTCCCAAATACCAGTTGCACAATCTGATCAGGAGAAAACCACTTTCACCTGCCCTTTCGGTACCTTTGCTTACAGACGTATGCCTTTTGGCTTATGTAATGCACCTGCTACCTTTCGACGATGTATGATGGCTATATTCCCTGACTTTTGTGAAACGATTGTTGAGGTTTTCATGGATGACTTCTCCGTTTACGGGTCTTCTTTTGATGATTGCCTCAGCAACCTTGATCGAGTTTTGCAGAGATGTAAAGATACCAATCTTGTCTTGAATTGGGAGAAGTGCCACTTTATGGTTAATGAAGGCATCGTCTTAGGAGATAAAATTTCTGAAAGAGGTATTGAAGTCGATAAGGCTAAAGTTGATGCGATCGAGAAAATGCCATGCCCCACAGATATCAAAGGTATAAGAAGTTTCCTTGGTCATGCTGGTTTCTATAGAAGATTCATTAAAGACTTCTCTAAGATTTCTAGGCCTCTTACCAATCTATTGCAAAATTATATTCCTTTTGTTTTTGACGATGATTGTGAGGAAGCCTTCGAAATACTTAAGAAGGCTTTGATAACTGCGCCTATTGTTCAACCACCTCATTGGAACTTACCTTTTGAAATCATGTGTGATGCTAGTGATTATCCTGTTGGTGCTGTTCTATGACCAAGAGTTGATAATAAGTTGAATGTTATTCACTATGCTAGTAAAACTCTAGACAGTGCCCAAAGAAACTATGCTACTACCGAAAAGGAATTTTTAGCAGTCGTGTTTGCATGTGAAAAGTTCAGATCTTACATAGTTGATTCCAAAGTCACTATTCACACTCATCACGCTGCTATTAAGTACCTCATGGAAAAGAAAGATGCTAAACCTAGAATTATCAGATGGGTTCTCTTGCTACAAGAATTTGATTTGCATGTTGTTGATAGGAAGGGTGCTGAGAACCCCGTAGCAGATAACTTGTCTAGGTTGGAGAATGTTCTTGATGACCCACAACCTATTGATGATAGCTTTCCCGATGAGCAATTGAATGTCATCAATGCTTCACGTAGCACACCGTGGTATGCTGATTATGCAAATTATATCGTTGCCAAATATATACCACCTAGTTTCATATACCAGCAAAAGAAGAAATTCTTCTTTGATTTGAGACATTACTTTTGGGATGATCCTCACCTTTATAAAGAAGGAGTAGATGGTGTTATTAGACGTTGTGTACCTGAGCATGAACAGGGACAGATCCTCCAAAAGTGTCACCCCGAGGGTTATGGAGGACACCATGCGGGAGTTAGAACTGCACACAAGGTATTGCAATCAGGTTTCTATTGGCCCACTCTCTTCAAGGATGCCCGTAAGTTTGTCTTGTCTTGTGACGAATATCAAAGAATAGGTAATATCAGTAAACGTCAGGAAATGCCTATGAGTTATTCACTTGTCATTGAACCATTTGATGTTTGGGGTTTTGACTATATGGGACCTTTTCCAAAATCCAACGGGTATACTCATATCCTAATTGTTGTTGATTACGTTACTAAGTGGGTAGAAGCTATCCCAACTAGTAGTGTTGATCACAACACCTCTATTAGTATGCTTAAAGAAGTTATTTTCCCTAGATTTGGAGTCCCTAGATATTTGATGGCTGAGGGTGGTTCACATTTCATTCATGGTGCTTTCTGTAAAACGCTTGCTAGGTATGATGTCAACCATAGAGTTACATCCCCCTATCATCCTGCGTCGAGTGTTCAAGTAGAGCTAAGTAATAGAGAGATTAAACTAATTCTGCAAAAGACTGTTAATAGGTCTAGAAAGAATTGGTCTAAGAAGCTTGATGATGCACTGTGGGATTATAGAACTTCCTATAAGAATCCCATGGGCATGTATCCGTACAAAATGGTTTATGGTAAAGCATGTCATTTACCTCTTGAGCTAGAGCATAAGTCTTACTCGGCAATCAAAGAGCTCAACTTTGATTTCGAACTTGCTGGTGAGCAGAGGTTATTTGATATTAGCTCACTTGATGAATGGAGAGCTCAGGCATATGAAAATGCCAAGTTGTTCAAAGAAAAGGTTAAGAGGTGGCATGATAAAAGGATACAAAAACGCGAGTTCAATGTAGGTGATTATATCTTGTTATATAATTCTCGTTTAAGATTTTTTGCAAGCAAGCTTCTCTCTAAATGGGAAAGTCCCCACATTGTTGAGGAAGTATATCGTTCTAGTGCCATCAAGATCAACAACACGGAAGGTAATTTTTCGAGAGTGGTAAATGGGAAAAGAATCAAGCACTATATCTCAGGTACTCCCATAAATGTTGAAAGCAATATTATCAATACCATAACTCCGGAGGAGTACATAAGGGATATTTATCAGCCTGTTTCAGACTCCGAAAACGAAGAGGTGTGTGATTCAGTAAGTAAACCGACTCCAAAACTTTTCCAGTAGGAATTTTTCTCCGTTTTGGAATTTTTAGAAAAATAGAAAAATTTAAAGTAGTCCGGAAAGCGCACGAGGAGGCGACAAGCCTGTCAGGTGCGGGCCACTGCCCTGGCCGCGCCTGGGGGGCTTGTGACCACCTCGTGTGCCTCCCGGACTCTGTTTTCTTGCGGAGTACTCCTTCTGGTTGGGAAAAATTAATTATATATTCTCACGAAAGGTCTGACCCTCGTATCACGCAATTATCCTCTGTTTTCGTTTCGAGCCTGTTTCTGCTGCAGATTTGAAGCAAGATGTCATCTCAGGAATCTGTAGGGGAGAACGATCTCCCTCAAGTCTATGAAGAAGTAAATGCTGATCTAAAAAGAATGGAGGTCATGGAGGCCAAGGAAAGGCTACCTGAAGAAACTAAGGGCAAAAGTAAGGAGAAGAATCCGGCGTTGAACGAAGGGCAATCTGTACTCAACAAGGAAGAAGCTGAGGAAGAGGATTTTCTTCAACCCTACCTCCACCTTTTACCTCCATCCTTGATAGAGCTCTTGAGGTTATGTGAAATAACTCGTGTTCATAATACTTATCTCACTCGTGAAGTTGTTTTGATGGAGAAACACATCACAGAGCTCCAAGGTATATATCAAAGATTGATGGCCCTCTTGGAATCAAAAGACAAGACAGCTCCACCACCATCACCATCAAAGGAAGACAACTAAGCACGGGTATGGGCAATCCCCTTGGCTTGTGCCAAGCTTGGGGGGGTTGCCCCGGTATTGTATCACCATCACATCTTTTGCCTTTACCTTTTCTTAGTTCGATCCTTTTTGGTTTTATCTTTCTCTAGTAGAATAAAGTTCTTAGTGTTTTATGCTTGAGTTTTGCTTTGTGTCACCCCCAATGTATTCGAGCTCGTGAGTCATATAATAAAGAGTGTGTTAGTTAAGGGACTTGCCTCATGCCATGATCAAGAGAATGATAAAAGAACAAAAGCATGAAAGGTCATGTAATGATCTTATGGGAAGTGATGGCTTCACATATAAAAAGAATGTTGATTGAAACTTGTTGAGGGTGGACAAACGTAGACCTTGGTCATTGTTGCAATTAATAGGAAGTGATAAAGAAGGAGAGGTTCACATATAAATATGTCATCTTGGGCACCATCTATGATTGTGAACACTCACTAAACTATTACATGCTTAAAAGTAGATGTTGGACAAGCAAGACAACATAATGAATTATGTTTGCTTGGTTCCGAACAATGTTATATGATTAGAGATCCCTTAGCATGTGACACTTGCTTCCACCTCATATCAGCCAAAACTTCCGCACTAAGTAAATATACTACTTGCGCATCCATAAACCTTCAACCAGTTTTGCCATGAGAGTCCACCATACCTACCTATGAATTGAAGAAGATTCTTCGAGTAAGTTGTTATCGGTGCAAGCAATAAAAATTGCTCCCTAAACATTTCTGATCTATTAGTGTATGGAAAATAAGATTTGTACGAACCTGTGATGAGGAAGACATAAAAGCGACAGACTGCATAATAAAGTTGTTTATCACAGGAGGCAATATAAAGTGACGTTCCTTCACACCAAGAGGTCGCACATCCAAACCTCAAAAGCGCATGACAACCTCTGCTTCTCTCTGCGAAGGGCCTATCTTGTACCTTTACTTTTTGTCCTTAAAAGTGTCATGGTGATCGACAACAATTCCTTATCTCGCCTTTATCTTGGCTAACGTCATATGCTAGGGAAAGATCTATATTCATATGTCAACTTGGAAGTAAGTATTCATGAACTATTATTGTTGACATTACCATTGAGGTAAGTAGTTGGGAGGCGAAACTATAAGCCCCTATCTTTCTCCGTGTCCAACTGAAACTTTGATCTCATGAGTACCACGTGAGTTTTAGCAATTGTAGGAGAAGAAAGGATGATTGAGTATGTGGATTTGCTTTACAAGCTCTTATTTGACTCTTTCCGGTGTTATGATAAATTGCAATTGCTTCAATGACTAAAGGCTATTGGTTGTTAATTCTCAGTAAGGTTCTTGATCCATACATTAACTTGTGAAGGAATTATTAGCATAAGAGATTATATGATGGTATTCATGTTCTGATTATGATCATGATGCCTGCATGTCCGTATTTTGTTTTGTCGACACCTCTCTCTCTAAACATGTGGCCATATTTATTGATCTCGGCTTTCACTTGAGGACAAGCGAGGTCTAAGCTTGGCGGAGTTGATACCTCCATTCTGCATCATGCTTTCATGTTGATATTTATCGCTTTATGGGCTGTTATTACACTTCACGGTACAATACTTATGCCTTTTCTCTCTTATTTTGCAAGGTTTACATGAAGAGGGAGAATGCCGGCAGCTGGAATTCTGGCATGAAAAAGGAGCAAGTTTTAGATACCTATTCTGCCCCACTGCAAAAGCCGTGAAAATCAACGAGGAATTATTTTGGAATTTATAAAAATACTAGGCGAAAGAAGTACCAGAGGGGAGCCACGAGGAGGCCACAAGCCTACTAGGCGCGGCCTACCCCCTGGCCGCGCCTAGAGGGCTTGTGGGCTCCCTGTTGCCCTCTGGCTCCCCTCTTTTTCTATAAGGAGGGTTTCTTTCCAGAAAAAATCAAGAGGAGGCTTTCGGGAGGAATCGCCGCCGCCACGAGGCGGAACTTGAGCAGAACCAATCTAGAGCTCCGGTAGGGCCGTCCTGCTGGGGAAACTTCCCTCCCGGAGGGGGAAATCGTCGCCATCGTCATCACCAACACTCCTCTCATCGGAGGGGACTCATCACCATCAACATCTTCATTCGCACCATCTCATCTCCAAACCCTAGTTCATCTCTTGTAACGAATCTCCGTCTCGCGACTCCGATTGGTACTTGTAAGGTTGCTAGTAGTGTTAATTACTCTTTGTAGTTGATGCTAGTTGGATTACTCGGTGGAAGATTATATGTTCAGATCCTTGATGCTATTCAATACCTCTCTAGTCATGAATATAATTATGCTTTGTGAGTAGTTACTTTTGTTCCTGAGGATATGGGATAAGTCTTGCTATAAGTAGTCATGTGAATTTGGTATTCGTTCGATATTTTGATGCGTTGTATGTTGTTTTTCCTCTACTGGTGTTATGTGAGCATCGACTACATAACACTTCACCATTATTTGGGCCTAGAGGAAGGCATTGGGAAGTACTAAGTAGATGATGGGTTGCTAGAGTGACAGAAGCTTAAACCCCAGTTTATGCGTTGCTTCGTAAGGGGCTGATTTGGATCCACTAGTTTAATGCCATGGTTAGACTTAGTATTAATTCTTCTTTCGTAGTTGCGGATGCTTGCGAGAGGGGTTAATCATAAGTGGGAGGTTTGGCCAAGTAAGGGCAGCACCCAAGCACCAGTCTACCCACATATCAAACTATCAAAGTAGCGAACGTGAATCATATGAACATGATGAAAACTAGCTTGACAGAAATTCCCATGTATCCTCGGGAGCGCTTCACCTCCTATAAGAGTTTGTCCAGGCTTGTCCCTTGCTACAAAAGGGATTGGGCCACTTTGCTGCACCTTTGTTACTATTGTTACTTGCTACTTGCTACGAATCATCTTACCACACAACTATTTGTTACCGATAGTTTCAGTGCTTGCAGAGAATACCTTGCTGAAAACCACTTGTCAGATCCTTCTGCTCCTCGTTGGGTTCAACACTCCTACTTATCGAAAGGACTACGATAGATCCCCTACACTTGTGGGTCATCACCCATCTCCCTCTCCCTCGCTCCCCGCAGCCGCTGACGCAGGGGCCCGCGTGTCAGGTTCAAACCTGACGGCGCGTGCGCCTGGGCAGGCTGGTTGGCTGGCCACTGGGCCAGCCCAGCCCCAGGACGAGCCATGCCAGGGCTTTTGCCCTTTTTCTTTTTATTTTAAACTTCGTTTTACAAGATTTTTATAAAAAGATTTAACTAGTGAAAATTTATGATTCTTGCACTGTTATTTTTCCAAAAATGAGGAGTATTTAATGGAACTGTTAGGTAAATTTTTAGAACAACTTATGTGTTTATAATAATTAAAAAGGGCTCATTTGGAATAGTTTTGCTTCTGTTAAATTGATTTTAAAAATATTCTTTCACTAAAACCAGATACAAATATTTTTAAAATAACAATATGGATTTATCAGAATTAAACAACATTTTTAAAGTGACTTTATGATCTGTTTTGGAGTGAGCTACTTATTGCTTTTTATTTATTAGGACAATAGAAACCCCGTGTGACGAAGGAGTTGGACTTAAAGACCTCGGATATCTAGCTGACCAAGGCAAGCAGCCCTTTGACCATGTTTTGAACATATGCTATATTGCATGCTAGTAGATAAAATATTTCCTTTGCATTTGATCATAAGCATTGGTAAATCATTGAAGTGATGTTACCAATGGCTCCTCCGGAGCACTTGCATTTTGAGTATGATCCTACCACCTATGAGGGTCACGGTAATATCATGTTGACAAGTAGAGCTAAGCACAGTAGCATGAGCATGATGATGGTATAAAATCAAAGGTTTATGAAAACCCCGTCGGGTGCCACTAATGCCCGAGGGTGATGATGAGTTAGGTGGCCACTTTTGGAGAAGTGGTGCACCGGGTATTTTGTGTGTGTATGGTTTTAGAAATGGGATTAGATTTATGATGTGTCGACCGTCCCAACCTTACATGTACGACCACGTTACTCCTTTCTGGGACAGGGCTTTGTTGATTACTCTGGTCGATGCTAGCAAAGAGCCACATTACTAGTGGCGGGAGTGATGTGTGGTCACTCTCGTGATGGGGTCGTGCGAGGTAGGGCGACTATGCCGTTTTTGCGTGTTCCAGGCACACCGGTTATCCCCGCATGAATGATATTGTCCAGAGTCGGTGCTCGTAAGACGTACATCATGTGGACTGGGTACCAATCGAGTGAACCTATTTGTCTAGTATCGTCACGGGAAAGTCATTGATCGGGTACTTACCTCGGGTATGTTATATACCGCGAGTCGTGGATGACACGGAAGTTTCCTGGATCTCGTGGGTCCATCGTACTACCTCTGCAGAGTGTAAAACTATTCGAATAGTCGTGTCCACGGTCAAGGACAGCTGGGTGGTGCTGCTTAAACTACGTCCAGTCGTTTCCGCATAAACCAAGTGTGTGTGTGTGTGTGTGTGTGTGTGTGTGTGTGTGTGTATAATGGTGTTACCATGAAAGAGTTGATATGACCAAGTTTGGTGACTTGGCATATCGGGTGAACCCAGAGTGTTCAGCCCATGACAGATATATTGATATCTGTAACCTGTTCTTCTAAACAACATCTAGTTTATGATGCATATCCATGAGCATGTTTAATTACAGTTAAGTTGTTACCTACCAAAGATGCATATTACTTGTTATCCTATCAATTGCATTGTTCATATCATGGGTTGTTTGCGAGTACATTCGAAGTACTCGCTGGCTTGCCACTGGTTATATCTATCAATTGCATTGTTCATATCATGGGCTGTTTGCGAGTACATTCAAAGTACTCATTGGCTTGCCACTGGTTATATTATTGACCAGACATGGAAGGACCAGAGTTTGGAGAAGAGTACGTCTTCGGAGACGGCCCTGTGAACTAGGATGCTTCCCAGTCAGAATGCCTGTTGGTGTAGGATGATGGCATGGACACCCGCTTAGCCCTAAGATTTACACTACTAGTTGTATCAGTGTGATTGGCCTTATAGGCCCTACCTTGTGAACTTGGCCATTCGGTCATGTGATTTAATAATTCGGTACTTGTTTGTAAGACTCTTAATATTCAGCATTTGTGTGTTCGGTGAGCATTGATCCCTGGGATCACTGAGCACGTTCATTCGGCGATCTCGACTCGTAAGTCAGGGTCCCCACAGAGCTAGTATCAGAGCCATCCTGACTGTAGGAAGCCTCAGGTAGCATGAATGATATCTGAGACGAGTAGTGCACTTAGCCTTTCCACTTGAGATTTTCTGCACCCACCAAAACTTTCTAACCCTCTCTCCTACATCTTTGTAGATGGCCGTCGTACCTGAGATGCTTCTAGAGACAGGGGTTTCCCCTACATTTGGGAGATAGCCTCGAGAAGTGGCAAGTACGCCGCACGCCCATCTTCCTCTACCATGAGCACTAGGTCAACGCTGACACTAAGGAATATCATGTGGACGTGATAGTGAAGGCTAATGACTCCCCAACTAGTTGGTTCTTTGAAGGACCACAAATGGAGGATCTGATGTTGGCATTAGAGATAGCCGCACGAGAGGCGCTCGTGCGTCTCTGCGACATCCTTCCCGAGATAGCTAACGAGCCAGCTACTTATCACCTACCTTTTATGAAGGACAGGATTGACGGGAGTTGGACACTCAACCCATCTTTAGAGGACGGGACGCCACTAAGGTTTCAGACCTACTTCAGCCTCTCCTCCAACACCTTGACTCACCTTTTGATCAAGGAGTCGACGAAGACTCGCCAAGAACTGCACCAAGTCAAGGACCTACTTCGCCTAGAAACGATGAAGACCCGCAAGGTCAAGAAGGAAGGAGCACCCGGAGGGCGATCAGCCATTGCCTTCCGAGGAGGAGGCCACTCCTACTCAGAGTCGCCACCTGACCGCGAAAGAGTACACTGAGCTCCTCACTGCTTCGCAAACTAAGAGACACCATGATGGACCACTTCCATCTCCTACACCTCTGAAGGAGGAAAGCACCGATGAAGATGAAGACGAAGACCCTGCAGAACCCGTCTACGAGACCGAGCAGTCCGCCGCTTAGGATTACGGCTTAGGCAATTAGGAGTCTCCCCAAGCGTAGTGAGTCAATGTATCGGTTCATGTGAACCATGAGTGTTGTGTGAGCATTTATGATGCAAGCCGCATTTCTGCCATAGGCAGCTTGTAAGCGACTACATCACTTGTTTTAAAATTTAATGCATTAGCTTTTCCCAAAAATCTTTGGTTTAAAAATCTCACACTAGCACGACACCAAACCCCCTTAATAGAGCATCATCCCTTATGATTCCGGCCAATTCGGCATACTGAACTGTCTACTCCCCTGACAGGATGGTGATTTCAACTCGCACCAACACCTTCGGCAACCCCGGATCTGCCTCTCCAGGCCAGCAGCAGGGAACCGGAGGGGACGCTCAAGCTGGAGATCACCACGAGCAACAGCAAGGCGATATTCCACCGTCACCGCCTCCTCCAGAAAGCTTGACCATGGCTCAGTTCCTTCAATCTCTCCGAGAGGAGCGCCAAGCCAATAATGCCGCTATCCAACAACTGGCTCAAGTCTTGGTGAACAATCCGCCACAGAACAGAAATGGCAACGGTCGCACTACTCTATCTGAGTTTATGCGGACCACGCCTCCTATATTCACGGAGACAACTGAACCATTGGACGCCAATGACTGGATCTGCACTATCAAATACCTCCTCGCATTGGTCAAGGGCACCGGTGATCGCGAGAAAGTCCTTTATGCTTCTCACTGTCTCGAAGGCACAGCCAGAGCTTGGTGCGATGGGTTCCAGATCATGCGAGTAGGACAAGTTATCACTTGGGCAATGTTCAAGGAAGGATTCCGCGCCGCTCACATTCCTCTCGGAATGATGACCATTAGGAAGCGGGAATTTTGAGATTTAAGGCAAGGCAATGGAACCGTCAAGGAGTATTTGCATAAGTTTAACCTCCTGTCAAGATATGCACCAGAGGACGTCAATATTGAGGCCGCAAAAGTGGAACGCTTTATGGTAGGACTGTGCTCCGGCAACAAACAACAGTGCCAGAGATTGACACGTTGACGGAGGCTGGGCTTGCATTGGTTTTTCCCTTCGATAGGAAAGGGTGGTGTAGCACAGGAGCAGTAAGTATTTCCCTCAGTTTGAGAACCAAGGTATCAATCCAGTAGGAGAATCTCGTCAAGTCGAGAGTACCTGCGCAAACACAAACGAGCTTGCACCCAACACTATAAAGGGGTTGTCAATCTCTTCAAGATTGATTGCAAAGTGAGATATGAAGGCGGAAAGTGCAACGAAGTAAAAGAGTAAGGCTGAAAATATGTTGTGGAGTAAACCCGGGGGCCATAGTGTTCACTAGAGGCTTCTCTCAAAATAGCAAATATTACGGTGGGTGAACAAATTACTGTCGAGCAATTGATAGAACCGCACAAAGTCATGACGATATCTAAGGCAATGATCATACATATAGGGACAAGTAGACCGATACTTTCTGCATCTACTACTATTTCTCCACACGTCGACCACTATCCAGCATGCATCTAGTGTATTGAGTTCATGAAGAACAGAGTAATGCCTTAAGCAAGATGACATGATGTAGAGGGATAATCTCAAACCAATGATGAAAACACCATCTTTTTACCCTTGATGGCAACAACACAATGGGTGCCTCGCTACCCCTTCTGTCACTGGATGAGGTCACTGCACGGTATGAACCCAAAACCAAGCACTTCTCCCATTGCAAGAATCATAGATCTAGTTGGCCAAACAAAACCCACAACTCGAAGAGAATTACAAGGATATGAAATCATGCATAAGAGAGATCAGAAGAAACTCAAATAAGATTCATAGATAACCTGATCATAAATTCACAATTCATCGGATCTCGACAAACACACCGCAAAAGAAGATTACATCGGATAGATCTCCATGAATATCATGGAGAACTTTGTATTGAAGATCCAAGAGAGAGAAGAAGCCATCTAGCTACTAGCTATGGACCCGTAGGTCTATGGTGAACTACTCACGCATCATCAGAGAGGTCATAGTGTTGATGAAGAAGCCCTCCGTATCCGAATCCCCCTCCGGCAGGGCACCAGAACATGCCCCAGATGGGATCATGTGGAGACAGAAGCTTGCGGCGGCGGAAAAGTACTTTCGATGATCTCTTGATTTTTTTTGGAATTTATGGGAATATATAGGCGAAAGACCTAGGGTAGGGGAGGCCCAGGGAGCCCACAAGCCTCGGAGGCGCGCCCCCTGGCCGCGACTAGGGGGCTTGTGGGGTCCCTGGAGACCCCCTGCCTTGGTTCTCAAGCTTCCCAATCTTCTTCTGTTTCGGAAAAAATCTTTTTGGAAGTTTTGTTCCGTTTGGACTCCGTTAAAAATCCTCCTTTGAAAAGGGTCAAAAACATGGGAAAAACAGGAACTCGCACTTGGCACTGAGTTAATAAGTTAGTCCCAAAAAAGATATAAAAGGCATACAAAACATCCAAAGTTTGACAAGATAATAGCATGAAACCAACAAAAATTATAGATACGTTGGGGACGTATCAGACTGCAACAGTCACTCCAGTATCAACTGGTTGTCTGTGAATGTCGGACCTTCTGCAATATGGTTAACAAGGCCCTTATGTTGGAGGATAAGCGTCATGCAATGGACGACAACCGTAGGCGCAAGCTGATGGGTAGTGGAGGAACCAGTAGTCCAAAGCCACGCCCTTGGCAGTCAGCTCCAGCAAGACCCAGTTATCAGGAACAGAAGTATAAGGCTCCAACATTTTGCCAGAACTACCAGCCTCAACAGCAAGTCAACACCAAGCCAGCATTCAACCCACCGAACAACAGTGGAGTCAAGAACATTCCGAGATAGGTTACCTATTTTGGATGTGGACAAGCTAGGCACTATTCGAGGCAGTGCCCCAATAAGAAGCCCGACGCACCGCGCCCCAATGCGCCAAATCAAGGTCAAGGAGTACCAGGCAGGAACCAAGCTCCCCACAATCAGTAGTGTCACAGCAGGGGACGTATTAATCACATCTCCGCAGAAGAGGCACAGGAAGACCCGGACTGCATTCTCGGTACGTTCCTCGTCAACTCCACCCCAGCAACAATATTGTTTGATTGTGGTGCTTCACATTCTTTTGTTACTCAGAAGGTTGTGGAGAAAAGTGGTTTGAAGCCTACCCTACTTAACGGGAAAATGCCAGTACATACCCCGGGAGCAGTGCTAAGGACCAACCTAGGATGTAGAGGAGTCGGGATCAATATTAATGGGATAAGCTTCTTGGCAGATCTCATAGTCATTAAGTCGCAAGGCTTAGAAGTAATACTTGGAATGGATTGGTTGGCGAAGAACGAGAGCATCTTGGACTGTGCCAATAGGTCTATTACCATGACAAGCGACCAAGGGGTCAAAGTCAAGTATGTCTCTGAGCCTGTATCCACTCGAGTCCCGCGGGTTAATAACCTATCTGGAGAAGAGCTGGACCGAGTGCTTTTGTGAATACCCGGACGTCTTTCCTGATGAGCTACCAAGGATGCCTCCTGACCGAGACATCGAGTTCATCATTGATCTCATGCCCGGGTCGAGGCCTATCTATAAGAGGCCTTATAGGATGGGATCCGAAGAGCTAGCAGAGCTGAAGAAGCAGATGGATGAGCAACTCGGGAAGAGATTCATTCTTCCCAGTGCATCACCATGGGGATCACCTGTTTTGTTCATGTCTAAGAAGGATGGGACTATTAGACTCTGCATCGATTATCGTTCTCTCAATGAAGTCACGATCAAGAACAAGTACCCGCTCCCCAAGATTGGACATTTGATTGACCGCTTAAATGGAGCCAAGGTATTTTCCAAGATCGATCTCCGATCTGGATATTACCAACTGAAGATCCGACCTGAAGACATACCCAAGACTGCGTTCGTGACCCGATATGGTCTATACGAGTGCACTGTCATGTCTTTCGGGTTGAAAAATGCCCCAGCCTACTTCATGTAGCTCATGAACAAGGTCTTCATGGAATACCTGGACACGTTTGTCATCGTATTCATCGACGACATATTAATCTTCTCCAAGTCCGAAGAAGAGCATGACCAACGGTTAGTGTTGGAAAAGCTTCGAGAGCACCAACTTTATGCCAAGTTCAGCAAATGTCAATTCTAGCTGAACGACATTGGATTCTTGGGTCATACCATGACGGCAAGCGGATTGGTAGTTGATCCTTCCAAGATTACTATGGTAACCAACTCGGAGTTGCCAATCGATGTGAAGGTAGTCAGGAGCTTCCTCGGGCTCGCGGGATATTACCGCTAGTTCGTAGAAGGATTCTCCCACATCGCTCGACCCATGACTCGGCTCTTGAAGAAAGGCAAGAAGTTCGAATGGATGCCGGAGTGTGAAGCAAGTTTCAAGGTGTTGAATAAGAGATTGACTATTGATACGTCTCAAACGTATATATAATTTTTGATGGTTTCACGTTGTTATCTTGTCATCTTTGGATGTTTTGTTTACCTTTTATATCTTTTTTGGGACTAACTTATTAATTCAGTGCCAAGCGCCAGTTCCTGTTTTTCTGTGTTTTTGACTCTTTTCAGATCTGATTTTGGAACGGAGTCCAAATGGAATAAAATCCCCGAAATAATATTTTCCAGAACGGAAGAAGATCGGGAGGCTTGAGGGCCAAGGCAGTGCGCTCTCATGGAGCGCACAAGCCCTGTTACCGCGGCCGGGGGGGAGGCCGCGGCAACCAGGCTTGTGGCCCCCCTGGCGCTCCCCTGCCCTAGGTCTTTGGCCTATAAATTCCCTAAAAATCCAGAAAAAATGAGGGCATCCACCAAAACACTTTTCCGCCGCCGCAAGCTTCCGTTTCCGCGAGATCTCATCTCGAGACCCTTCCAGGTGCCCTGCCGGAGGGGACTTTGGAGTTGGAGGGCTTCTACATCAACATCATCGCCTCTCCAATGACTCGTGAGTAGTCCACCTCAGACCTACGGGTCCGTAGTTAGTAGCTAGATGGCTTCTTCTCTCTCTTGGATCTTTAATACAAAGTTCTCCATGATCTTCATGGAGATCTATCCGATGTAATCCTCTTTGGAAGTGTGTTTGTCGAGATCCGATGAATTGTGGATTTGTCATCAGATTATCTATGAATTATATTTGAGTCTTTGCTGATTTCTTATATGCATGATTTGATATCCTTGTAAGTCTCTTTGAGTCTTGGTTTTGTTTGGCCAAATAGATCTATGATTCTTGCAATGGGAGAAGTGCTTGGTTTTGGGTTCATACCGTGTGGTGACCTTTCCCAGTGACAGAAGGGGCAGCAAGGCATGCATCATGTTGTTGCCATCAAGGGTAACAACATGGGCTTTTATCGTAGACATGAGATTGTCCATCTACATCATGTCATCTTGCTTAAGGCGTTACTCTGTTCTTTTGGACTTAATACACTAGATGCATGCTGGATAGCGGTCGACGAGTGGAGTAATAGTAGTAGATGCAGAAAGTATCGGTCTACTTGTTTTGGACGTGATGCCTATAGATATAATCATTGCCTTAGATAACGTCATGACTTTGCGCGGTTCTATCAATTGCTCGACAATAATTCGTTCACCCACCGTCTATTTGCTTTCATGAGAGAAACCACTAGTGAACACTACGGCCCCCGGGTCTATTCACAACTATCGTTTCCAGTTTCACTTTTACTTTGCTTGTTTACTTTGTTGCTTTCAGTTCTCACTTTGCAAACAATCTATAAGGGATTTACAACCCCTTCATAGCGTTGGGTGCAATCTCTTTGTGTTTGTGCAGGTACTTGAGACTTGACGAGATCTTCCATTGGTTCGATACCTTGGTTCTCAAAACTGAGGGAAATACTTACCGCCGATGTGCTACATCACCCTTTCCTCTTTGAGGGAACACCAACACAAGGCTCCAAGGCCGCGGGGAGATCCTTTGCATATTTGCAAAGGAAGTCCCTAAAGGCATAGCCGTAGCAGCAGGATTCCTGGCGCCGTACCAGGGAAGGTTTGTTGTCGCAGTAGCAACTACCGCCCCGGTATTGGCTACTCCAGATATCAGCAAGGAGTTTGTGATATATTGTGATGCCTCCAGAACCGGGCTCAGTGGAGTCCTAGTGCAAGACGGCAGGGTCGTGGCATATTTGTCACGGCAACTGCACCCGCATGGGGAGAACTATGCCACCCATGATCTTGAGTTGGCAGCAGTAGTGCATGCCCTGAAGACGTGGCGACATTACCTTCTTGGGAAGCGATGTGAAATATACACTGATCACAAGAGTCCGAAGTATATCTTTACTCAGCGAGAATTGAATATGAGGCAGCAAAGATGGTTGGAGTTAATCAAAGACTACAACCTCAACATTAAATACCACCTTGGTAAGGCCAATGTGGTGGCTGATGCCTTAAGCCGGAAGGCGAGCACCTTGAATGTTATGCTCAAGGAAAGGCTACCCGCCTTGTATGAAGAAATGGAAAGCTTTGGGTTGGAGCTAGTTGAACCAGGATTCCTGGCTAACCTCAAAGTCAAACCAACGCTGGCAGACGACATCAAGGAGGCCCAGAAGGGGCACAAGAGCATTGAAGGCATCAAGAAGAAGATCCAGGAGGGCAAGGCCCCAAAATTCTTTGTGGATGAGCAAGAAGTAGTGTGGTTTGGGAAACGTTTATGCGTACCCAACAAGGTAGAACTCAAGGACCTGATCCTACAGGAAGCACATGACACACCCTACTCTATTCACCCCGGTGGTACCAAGATGTATCAAGACCTCCGAGAAAAATTATGGTGGCATGGCATGAAAAGGGAAATAGCGTCTTATGTTGCCAAGTGTGACGTGTGCCAACGAGTCAAGGCTGAACATCAGCGACCTGCTGGAATGCTACAACCTCTCCAAGTGCCTGAATGGAAGTGGGACAAAGTCAGCATGGACTTCATCACTGGATTGCCCAGATCAAGCAAAGGGCATAATTCCATATGGGTCATTGTCGACCACCTCACCAAGGTGGCCCATTTCATTCTAGTCAACACCACTTATGATGGGAGCCAGTTGGCTAGTCTGTATATCCATCATATAGTGAGTCTTCATGGAGTCCCCAAAGAGATTGTATGTGACCGAGGAACGCAGTTCACCTCAAGATTCTAGAATAAGTTCCAAGAAGCCCTCGGAATCAAGCTCTCTTTCAGCACAGCTTTCCACCCACAAACGGGCGGAAAGACGGAGAGAGTAAACCAGATACTCGAAGATATGCTCCACGCTTGCGTCTTGGCACATGGTGCCAAATGGGAAGACTTTATGCCATTCGCTCAGTTCTCATACAACAACAACTACCAGTCCAGTCTCCAAATGGCCCCATTTGAAGTGTTGTACTGAAGAAAAAGTGCCACACCCCGCTCAACTGGTCCGAAACCGACGAAGGGTTGATTTTTGGGACGGAAGTTCTGCAAGAGGCAGAAGATAAGGAGCAGCTTGTCTGAGAAAATTTGAAGGAAGCCAAGTCGCGACAAAAGAGCTATGCGGATTCTCACCGCAGAGAAGTGGAGTTCGTCCCCAGAGACCAGGTGTATCTTCGTGTTACACCTCTCAAGGGAACCAGGCGTTTCCATGTCAAGGGGAAACTTGCTCCAAGGTTCATTAGTCCTAATAAGATCACAGCAAGGCATGGAGAAGTTCTTACCAGTTAGAGCTACCTCCGGAGCTTTTGGGTGTGCACAATGTTTTCCACGTGTCACAACTTCGGAAGTGTCTACAAGCGCCAAACCATCGAGATCTTTATAAGGACATTGACCATTAGGCCATTGACCTCCAGCCAGATCTCACTTATCGTGAGAGGTCGATCCGCATCTTGGATGAAGCATAGTGTTGCACCAGAAGCCGCACCATCAAGTATTTCAAGGTTCAGTGGAGCAACCACACCAAAGCAGAAGCGACATGGGAGCGTGAAGACTATCTCCGATCTGAGTTTCTGTACCTTTTTAGCACCTAGCTTAGGAATCTCGGGGACGATATTCTTGTAAGGGGGATAGGTCTGCCACACCCTGTTTTCACTACACTTCTTCTGTAATTCAAAAATCTGAGTTTATTAAAACTTCTCCAAAATCAATGATGTGAGTTCCATGGTTGTCATTGTATGCTTGTATGCTTGGTTGTGTGATATCAAAAACCATATTTTTCATAACTTAATTATTCTCAAAACCCTTTTTTCTTATTCTGGTCATTTCAAAACCCTGCTTTGGGTTGCACTACAAGACCTTGATGGCAAGGAGTGTTCTTACCCAAAGTTGGTGATTTGGTTCTAAAACTATTTTAGTTCACCAAAACCATAAAATAATTATTTTAGAAATTATTTTCCTATTTTATTAGCATGTCCATTTCTGAGGCCAGAAATGATGTTCCTATATGGAAAAATACTTTTGTGCCTTAGAAAAATCTGAGAAAATTTGGTCATACTCACAGGACATATATTTTCCATACATATGATTTTAAACCCCTATTTATATTATAAATATTTTAGTAAAACCCTGAAAACCTATTCTGTCTGTTTTGACCTTTTAATTCTCAATAAATTCCTAGAAAATTCCACTGATCTCCGTAAGCCATATTTGGTGCCAATATAAAGTGTCACCTTGATCCAAGGTGGTTAAAATCACCAAATAATTCCAAAACCCCTTCTGTCAAGTATGAAGTTAGAGCAACTCTACATAGCAAAGTTTATCCAATGGAGCTGAAACTTTGCAGGAGTGCCTAATACCTCAAATGAGGACTCCATGCCAAAAATGGGATTTGTAGGACTTGATTTGACCACACTCCCTTTGGAAGGAACAGATCTAGCCATTTAGGAGTGATTTCAAGTTTACATAGCTAAACTTGTCCAATAGAGCCCAAACTTGGTGTAGCCTCATGTTTTCGCACCAAACCTAGTCCTGTTAAGTTACATAGCCAGTGGTGGGGCGCAACCACCCCAAACCACTGTCGAGCACCTTCTGACAGTTGGGTAAAACCCCTCCTAACCCCAGCTACACCCTCTGCCTTTCTCTCAAACTCCTAGATTAGGTGGCTAGCATCAGTGCCTAACTCTAGTCAAGTGGATCTTCTGTGGTTCTAAGTGGATAATCAAAAAACCCCAATCGAAGCTTCAGCTCAAGGCTGACAACAGCTAGTTTCCACCCCTCCTTTGACCAGCCGATGCTCCCACAGGATTCAAATGGCTAGGCATATCCAAGCAAGGGGCCAGGACATGCCAGACGCCTCCAAGGCACCCCAGAGAGCGCCAGCATGCCGTGGCATGCCAAAGTTGCACTCTGGGAGCGCTACACAGAGCAACCGAGATGGGGGCGACTCCCTCGGCCAGTTCCAGCCTCCCCGCGGTGTCTCTCCTCTCCCCCGACAACCCCTTTGCATCAGGCAGCCCCAGGGCCCCTTTTTCGTGTGCTGAGCGCCGGTGCGACGCGTGCCCGCGCACACGAGTAGCAGCCAGAGGAATGCGGCCACGCAGGCACGCCACTCCTCGCTCCCCCTCTCTCGAAGTGAGCTCGGAGGTCCAAAACCACGTCCTGAGACCGTGGTTTGGACCCCAGCCTCTCTTTGTGCCCCCATGCACACCGCGGTGAAACCACCGGAGATTCCCGCACGTTGCGCCGCCACGGGCCTATATAAGCCCACCCCCTTGCTCTAGCACCCCTCACTCCACTCCACCTAGACCCCAATCATCTCCCTAGCCACCCCATTGAGCAAGAAGAGCCCCGGTACTCGAGATCGACCAAGGCCCCTTCGCCTCGGAGCTCCGGTCGATCTCTGGCTACACGTCGGTTCTTGTGTCCCTCTGCCCACCTACGCACTCCCCGTGACCCCAGGATCATTTCCCCCCTCTTCCCCGAGGAAATTTGTGCCCGTAGCCACCACCTCCACCGTTAATCGAAACCTCTCTGATACGTCTCCATCGTATCTACTTTTCCAAACTCTTTTGCCCTTGTCTTGGACTCTAATTTGCATGATATGAATGGAACTAACCCGGACTAACGATGTTTTCAGCAGAATTGCCATGGTGTTGTTTTTGCGCAGAAATAAAAGTTCTCGGAATGACCTGGAAATTTATAGGGATTTTTTGTGGAATATATAAAAAATACTGGCGCAAGAATCAACCGAAGGGGTGGAGCTGAGAGCCCACAAGCCCACCAGGCGCGGGCCCCCCTGGCCACGCCTGACAGGCTTGTGGGGCCCACGTTTCTCCACCGCCTCCAATCTCAGCTCTATTTAGTCCCTTTAGTCCGAAAAAAAATCAAGGAGAAGAGTTCATCTCGTTTTATGATATGGAGGCGCCGCCACCGACTGTTCTTCCTCTGGAGGGCAGATCTCGAGTCCGTTCTGGGCTCCGGAGAGGGGAGATCGTCGCCATCGTCATCACCAACCTTCCTTCATCGCCAATTCCATGATGCTCTTCACTGTTCGTGAGTAATCTCATCGTAGGCTTGCTGGACGGTGATGGGTTGGATGAGATCTATCATGTAATCGAGTTAGTTTTGACGGGGATTGATCCCTAGTATCCACTATGTTATGAGATTGATGTTGCTACTACTTTGCCATGCTTAATGATTTTCACTAGGGCCCGAGTGCCATGATTTCATATCTGAACCTGTTATGTTGTCGCCAATATATGTGTGTTCTTGATCCTATCTTGCAAGTTGTAGTCACCTACTATGTGTTATGACCCCGCAACCCCGGAGTGACAATAGCCGGAACCACTCCCGGAGATGACCATAGTATGAGGAGTTCATGTATTCACTAAGTGTTCATGCGTTGGTCCGGTTCTTTATTAAAAGGAGAACCTTAATATCCTGTATTTCCATTAGGACCCCGCTGCCACGGGAGGGATGGAAAATAGATGTCATGCAAGTTCTTTTCTGTAAGCACGTATGACTATATACAGAATACATGCCTACATTAGATTGACGAATTGGAGCTAGTTACATATCTCTCCGTGTTATAACTGTTGCATGATGAATAACATCCGGCATAAAAATCCATCACCGATCCAATGCCTATGCTTTTTTCCTACTGGTCCTTGCTACGTTATTTTGCCGCTACTACTATCATTGTTGCTATTGTTACTCTGCTGCTACTGCTGTCACTTTGCTGCTACTGGTTACCGTTGCTACTATTGCTATCATACTACTCTGCTACTGATACTTTGCTGTAGATACTAAATATTTCAGGTGTGGTTGAATTGACAACTCAACTGCTAATACTTGAGAATATTCTTTGGCTTCCCCTTGTGTCGAATCAATAAACTTGGGTTGAATACTCTACCCTCGAAAACTGTTGCGATCCCCTATACTTGTGGGTTATCAATACCTTTTTCTGGCCGTTGCCGGGGAAGCATAGCTATATTCTCTGAGTCACTTGGGATTTACGTCTGCTGGTCACTATGAGGAATCCGAAAGATCCAAGAACTAAAGTCTTGCCCTCAACTACGAGGGGATGTAAGGAACTGCCATCTAGCTCTGCACTTGATTCACCTTCAGTTATGAGTAAGTTTGCGGCACCACCTCCAGCTAGAAATTTTGATGTGTCGCCTGTGCTTGATGATGCTACTTCTGCTGTTCATGATGCTTGTGATGATGCTATGCTTGATACTGTTTTGCCACTAGGTGCATTCCTTGATGCACAAATTGCTAGAGTTGCTGCTAGATGTGATGATACTTCTGAAACTGCTCATACTATTGAAGTAGAACCTGCTATTTTGCCTGTTAGAACTAGCTCTCCTAGATATGAATTGCCCGATATGCCTGAGGGTTATGTTATGGAGGGAGAGATAGCTGAGGACTTTCTTGCCTGTAAGGATAGCTATGATGTTGAGAAATTACTGCGCAAGTGGAAAGAAAAATCTTTGAATGCTAGGATGAAATACGACCCGAAGCTTGCTACTACGCCTATCTTTGTGACCGATAAGGATTATGAATTCTCTGTCGGCCCTGAGTTAATCACTCTGGTCGAATCTGATCCTTTTCACGGTTATGAGTCTCAAACGGTTGTAGCTTATCTTACCAAACTGCACAATATAGCCACCCTATTCATGAGTGAGGAAAAGATCTGCCACTACTATATCCTTAAGTTGTTTCCTTTCTCACTAAAGGATGATGCTAAGACTTGGTTCACTTCTCTTGCTCCTGGTTGTGTGCGTAGCCCCCAAGATATGATCTACTACTTCTCTGAGAAATATTTCCCTGCCCATAAGAAGCAAGTTGCCTTGCAGGAAATATACAACTTTGCGCAAGTTGAAGAAGAGAGTCTCCCACAAGCTTGGGGGAGGCTCGTCCAGCTACTGAATGCTTTGCCTGACCACCCTCTTGAGAAGAATGAAATACTTGATATCTTCTATAATGGACTAACCGATGCTTCTAAGGACCACCTGGATAGTTGTGCCGGTTGTGTTTTTAGGGAACGAACTATAGAACAAGCTGACATCCTATTGAATAATATCTTGTGCAATGAGAATGCTTGGACTATTGCCGAACCACCTCCAAAGCCAACTCCTAAGAAAAGAGGTATTCTATTCCTCAGTCCTCAAGATATGCAAGAAGCTAAGAAATCTATGCGAGAGAAAGGCATTAAATCTGAAGATGTCAAAAATCTACCACCTATCGAAGAGATCCATGGACTCGATAACCCGATACAGGTGGTAGAAGTAAATTCTCTTCGTACATTCAATGAGAGTGACATTCCTTTTGATAAACCTGCTAGCTTATGCCTGGATGAATTTGATAATTTTGTTGCCAAACAACAGAGTTTCAATGATTATGTTAGCAGACAATTGGAACAGAATGCTCGTATGCTTAGTCATTTAAGTGCTTGTGTGGACAGTAACATCAATGATCTTAAGCTCTTGAGTAAACATGCCTCTATGGTTACTACTCAAGTAGAACAAGTACTTAAGGCTCAAAATGACTTGCTCAATGAGTTGAATGACAATTCTGTCAGAGTCGTCACTAGAGGCGGTAGAATGACTCAGGAACCATTGTATCCTGAGGGTCATCCTAAGAGAATTGAACAAGATTCTCAAGGAGTTAGCATCGATGCACCTAGTCATCCTAGAAAGAAGAAGAAAGATGATAGGAATTTGCATGCTAGCAACCCTGATGCTGTCACGCCCGAGAATCCAAACGATGTCTGTGTTTCTGATGCCGAAACACAATCTGGTGATGAACATGAGCCTAATGATAATATCGATAGTGATGTTCATGTTGATGCTCAACCTAGCAATGATAAGGATGTGGAGATTGATCCTGTTGATCTTGATAACCCACAACCTAAGAATAAGAGATACGATAAGAACGACTTCGCTGCTAGGAAGCATGGTAAAGAAAGGGAACCATGGGTTCAGAAACCCATGCCCTTTCCTCCCAAACCATCCAAGAAAAAGGATGATGAGGATTTTGAGCAATTTGTTTAAATGATTAGACCTGTCTTTCTGCAAATGCGTTTGACAGATATGCTCAAAATGTCTCTGTATGCCAAGTACATGAAGAATATTGTGACTAATAAGAGGAGGATACCTGAGGTTGAGATTTCCACCATGCTTGCCAATTATACCTTCAAGGGTGGAATTCCTAAGAAACTAGGTGATCCCGGAGTGCCCACTATACCTTGCTCCATTAAAGGAAACTATGTTAGAACTGCCTTATCCGACCTTGGAGCCGGTGTTAGTGTTATGCCTCTCTCTCTTTATCGTAGGCTTGAACTGGATAAGTTGACACCCACTGAAATCTCTGTGCAAATGGCCGAAAAATCAACAGCTTTCCCTATAGGCATTTGCGAGGATGTGCCTGTTGTGGTTGCTAACGTTCCTATCTTAACGGACTTTGTTATTCTGGATATTCCCGAGGATGATGCCATGGCGGTCATCCTTGGAAGACCCTTTCTAAACACCGCAGAGGCTGTTATAGATTGCAACAAAGGCAATGTCACTTTCCATGTCAACGGTAATGAGCATACAGTGCACTTTCCGAAGAAACAATATCGAGTACATTGCATCAATGCCATCAAAAAAACTTCATCGATTCTTATTGGGAGCTTTGAATGCCCTATACCTACTGTCAAGATGAAGTATGATTTGATTGTCCGGGATATGCACATCCCCATTGAGGTGACCTAGTGACTATTTGAAAATTCTCCGTTCCTTTTTATCCTATTCGAAAAAGTTTGTCAAGGAGACTTGATCAACCTTGTTGATGGTTTTATTTCGATGACCATGGAATGGATGAATCAAGGAGTCACAACTGTCTGTTCCAAGCTTTCACCTTCGGTTGCTTAGAAGAAAAATGATAGATTTAGCTTTAGTTTTCCCTGTTTGCTGTTTTAGCATCCCGTAGAAAAGTACCCCAAAAATAAAAGTTCTCCGAACACCGTGAAAATCAAGTATGATTTTTTCTGAAATTTTTGAAAAATACTAAGACAGAGAGCTAGTCAGGGGGCTGCACCAGTGGGCCACAAGGCCTGAGGCACGAGCACCCCCCTGGCCGCGCCTACCAGGCTTGTTAGGCCCACGTGCACCCCCTACACTCATTCTAGCTCCCATCTACTTCTCCTACCTCCAGAAAAAATCGTTTCGCAACTCAAACCCGTGTTCTTGCTCTTCTTGCTGGGATTTTCGATCTCCTTGTGCAAAGCACCATTCACCAAACTGTTTTGAGGAAATTGCTCCTTGGTAAGTGACTCCTCCATTGGTCCAATTAGTTTTTGCTCTAGTGCCTTATTCGTCACATATTTTTGTTGCCTTGGTGACCCTGTTCTTGAGCTTTGCATGCTAATTTTAGCTGGTCCCAAGTAGTTTTGATGCGTGATATGGCTTCTAGGCACTTGTCGGAGTAGTTGCTATGAGTTTTGTTGAGCCTTGTTCACTTTTCCTTAGAGTCACTAAAAATATCAGAAATTTTTAGAGATAGAAAAAGGAAAAGATGAGGAGGTTCTTAAGAGGCTCTTCAAGCCACGACCCCAAGGATAATGGGAATGAGAATAAGAATCCCAAGTATCCGGTCCCCCGAGTTGCAGAAGTTCGAGCATGCGAGTGGCCAAGCGATGTGTTCTTACGCACCGCCGGACTTTATGAGGACTTTTATTACTTGGTGGAGAACGCAGGCCTTACCGCCTTCGTTGAAGATAAGTGTCCGCAATACCTCCTCCTCACTAATATTTTCGTGCAAAGCTTTAACTTCTATCAAAGGAAGAATCCTCCTATTGTTGAGTTCAAGTTATATGATATCCCCCAGCGCATGTCACTTCACGATTTTTGCAATGTTTGCAAATTACCTTATGTTGGGGATATTCATGAACCTCGTCCACGGGACTTGGAGGCTTTCATTGATACTATTGCTGTAGGAGAGGAGAGAGTAGTGTCTTGCGCTAGCGCTGCTAGCATACATTTTCCCGTGCTTCGGTACTTCTCATTATTCGTGGGAAAATGTTTGATTGGCCGTGGGAAAGCTAGGGCCCTTAGCTCTCCAGGTCTTGCGTGAAGCCCTTTATAATGATAAAACTTATAGCTTGCGCGCTATAGTAGCTCAACGGTTGAACACGAACCATTCTGAAGGCGTTTTCTATGGAGGTATCTATGTTACTCGTCTTGCTAGACATTTTGAGATACCTATTAGACTGGACGAGGAAGAAGAGATTCTTCTTCCTGAGAGATATCTAGATTATGATAGCATGGTCCGCCATGACTTTCTTGATAGAGATATAAATAGAAGGATGATTTATAACCTGGTATTT
The DNA here is from genome assembly GCF_904849725.1 of Hordeum vulgare subsp. vulgare. Taxonomy (NCBI): domain Eukaryota; kingdom Viridiplantae; phylum Streptophyta; class Magnoliopsida; order Poales; family Poaceae; genus Hordeum; species Hordeum vulgare. The sequence continues at coordinate 296,636,472 of NC_058518.1, read as the reverse complement.
AGTCAGGGTACTCGTGAGACTATTACTTTGCCTGCTCCTTCTTTGTTCAATCTTCATACAGGCAGGTACATTATTATGCCCTCGGACATCTACGCATATTGGGGCATAGCCCAACCACAGGTGTCCGTGCCCGAGCTAGCAGTCGAGTACCAGACGCCAGTTTATCAGTGGGAGCCAGAGGAGCTCACACAGTAGTGGCACCCTCAGTACACTCCGGAGTACCCCGGAGCTGGTTATTTTCCTCCTTGGGAGTAGACCAACTTAGGCCAAAAGCCTAAGCTTGGGGGAGTACGTGTTTCTCACCGACTTTATATTCTTGCTTACGCTTTCACTTTGTTAGTCGGTGTTCACACTTTGCCACTGTATCATCCATGCTAGTTTATTTTCTTTCTTTTTCTTGTTTCCTTCTTGTGTGTTTGTCTAGTTTGAGAAAACCCAAAAATATTTCTCATTCTTCTTTTGCTTGTTGGGAGTTTTCCCGTGTAAATAGTTTTCTTTTTCTTTGGGTCAAGGTAGAAGACCATGGTTACAATGTTTAGTGGCTCTCGCATGCATATCTGTTTATCTGTCAAAGAGCCATATTACTTTGTCTTCTCCTTTGTGTTTGCTTGCAGATTCCATCTTATTCCAATGCACGAGCACTCTTATTATTGTTCACATCATTCGGTCGTGCAAGTGAAAGGCAATAATGACGATATATGAAAAAGTGACTGAGCCTGGAAAAGCTGGTATGAACTCGATCTATTTTGTTTTTGTAAATATGACTAGCTCATCGTTCCTAGTTCAGCTTTGTTGTGAGAGAAACATGTTTGCAATGACAACTTAGAGATCATAGTTTCTGATGCCATGCTTAATTAGCTAGGGGCTTAGAATGGTTTGTCTTGGATGCCAACATGAATTTTGAGATGACTATGATGTGGTATGATAAGATGGTATCCTCCTTTGAATGATTCAAGTGGCTTGACTTGGCGCATGTTCACGCATGTAGTTGAAACAAAATCAACATAGCCTCTATGATATTCATGTTCATGGTGATTTATGTCCTACTCATGCTTGCACTCAATGTTGGTTAATCTTAATGCATTTTGATGACTGTTGTCGCTCTCTAGTTGGTCGCTTCCCAGTCTTTTGCTAGCCTTCACTTGTACTAAGCGGGAATACTGCTTGTGCATCCACTTCCATAAACCCAAAGTTGTTCCATATGAGTCCACCATACCTACCTATATGCGGTATCTACCTGCCGTTCCAAGTAAATTTGCATGTGCCACTCTCTAAACCTTCAAGAAATAATATGTTTTGCATGCCCGAACCGCTCATGTGGTGACAAGGGGCGATCAATATCTTCCATGCTAGGAATGTTATCCTTGATATGTGTTTATTCACTATCATTCACGAGAAAGGGGCCGGCAATTGGAATGCCCAGTTCCATGCTCAAATCAAAAAGATAATTGCAAACAAAACTCCCCCTGGATTGATATTGGTATGGACGGCACCCGAGTATTTGGCTAGTCGTGGAGTGTGATTGATCGGTGGTGGGGGAGTCAAAACTTTACTTTTCTATTTGGGAACCGTCTATAGCATGTGTAGCGTGGAAGATGGTGAAAACTCTTGGTCATTGCTTTAACAATGAAATCCTGACACCCAAAATTATCATCTCTGTTTTCAAAGCTTGAGTTGTGGCACCTCTGCAAATCAATGCTTCCCTGTGTGAAGGGCCTATCTATTTATGTTCCTGTTGAGTCATCCTCTTCTTATAATAGCACCAATTAGAGAGCACCTCTGTCATTTTTATGCTTTCCTTTTAACTGATATTGAGTCTGACTGTGACTGGATCTTCTTTGCCATGAATTACAATGTTTAGTCAGCCCTTGGTCTCTGAAGGTGCTTTGCATTTATGTTTTGCGGTCTCAGAAAGAGCTAGCGAGATACCATCTGTTCGTACTTCTTCATGATTGTTTTGATTGAAGTGTTGACGTTTGAAACTTATCATTATTGCTCACTAGCTGATTATGCCATTGATATGAGTTTACCGTGAGACCTAGATGTCATATGCTTATGTGGTTAGCTTGTGATCTTGCTGAAATTCTGGATACGAGTTAGGCATAATTGCAACAACAAGATCAAATAGAGTTCGTAAAAGTTTTTCTTTTGTCTCTTTCAGTTTGTCAACTGAATTGCTTGAGGACAAGCAAGGTTTTAAGCTTGGGGGAGTTGATACGTCTCCATCGTATCTACTTTTCCAAACTCTTTTGCCCTTGTTTTGGACTCTAATTTGCATGATTTGAATGGAACTAACCCGAACTAACGCTGTTTTCAGCAGAATTGCCATGGTGTTGTTTTTCCGTAGAAATAGAAGTTCTCGGAATGACCTAGAAATTTACGGGGAATTTTTGTGGAATATATAAAAAATATTGGTGCAAGAATCAACCGGAGGGGTGGAGCTGAGAGCCCACAAGCCCACCAGGCGCGGGACCCCCTGGTCGTGCCTGGCAGGCTTGTGGGGCCCACGTTGCTCCACCGCCTCCAATCTCAGCTCTATTTAGTCCCTTTCATCCGGAAAAAAATCAAGGAGAAGAGTTCATCGCGTTTTACGATACGGAGGCGCCGCCACCTCCTGTTCTTCCTTTGGAGGGCAGATTTGGAGTCTGTTCTGGGTTCCGGAGAGGGGAGATCGTCGCCATCGTCATCACCAACCTTCCTTCATCACCAATTCCATGATGCTCTTCACCGTTCGTGAGTAATCTCATCATAGGCTTGCTGGACGGTGATGGGTTGGATGAGATCTATCATGTAATCGAGTTAGTTTTGACGGGGATTGATCCCTAGTATCCACTATGTTCTGAGATTGATGTTGCTACTAATTTGCCATGCTTAATGCTTGTCACTAGGGCCCGAGTGCCATGATTTCAGATCTGAACCTATTATGTTGTCGCCAATATATGTGTGTTCTTGATCCTATCTTACAAGTTGTAGTCACCTACTATGTGTTATGACCCGGCATCCCCGGAGTGACAATAACCGGAACCACTCCTGGAGATGACCATAGTATGAGGAGTTCATGTATTCACTAAGTGTTAATGCGTTGGTCCGGTTCTTTATTAAAAGGAGAACCTTAATATGCCGTAGTTTCCATTAGGACCCCGCTGCCACGGGACGGATGGACAATAGATGTCATGCAAGTTCTTTTCCCTAAGCACATATGACTATATACGAAATACATGCCTACATTAGATTGATGAACTCGAGCTAGTTACATATCTCTCTGTGTTATAACTGTTGCATGATGAATAACATCCGGCATAATCATCCATCACCGATCCAATGCCTACGAGTTTTTCCTACTGGTCCTTGCTACGTTACTTTGCCGCTACTGTTATCACTGCTGCTACTGTTACTGTGTTACTACTGCTGTCACTTTGCTGCTACTGGTTACTGTTTCTACTATTGCTATCATACTACTCTGCTACTGATACTTTGCTGCAGATACTAAATCTTTCAGGTGTGGTTGAATTGACAACTCAACTGCTAATACTTGAGAATATTCTTTGGCTTCCCCTTGTGTCGAATCAATAAATTTGGGTTGAATACTCTACCCTCGAAAACTATTGCGATCCCCTATACTTGTGGGTTATCACTCTCCACCACGGCCACCTCGTCACCGGTGAACAAGCCCCCCCCCCCCCAGTCGTCGACTCGGCCACTAGCAGGTAGGCGACGACGAGTCGTACACATTCCCGCCAATGTTAGGGCATGAGGACGTCTGTAGCCATGTCGGCATGCTCCTCCTCCTCCCTGTCTAGAGGTAGGAGACAACCCCGACACGTGTGCCCCCACGTGTCGGTAGCCCATCTACCTCTCCCTCGCTCCCCGCAGCCCTGACCGCAGGGGCCCGCGCATTAGGTTCAAACCTAACGGCGAGCGCGCCTGGGCAGGCTGGTTGGCTGGCCACTAGGCCGGCCCAGCCCCAGGCCGAGCCAGGCGAGGGCTTTTGCCCTTTTTCATTTTATTTTAAACTCTATTAGACAAGATTTTTATAAAAAGATTTAACAAGTGAAAATCTATGATTGTTCCAGTGTTATTTTTCTAAAAATGAGGAGTATTTAATGGAACTGTTAGGTAAATATTTAGAACAACTTATCTGTTTTATAATAATTAAAAAGGGATAATTTGGAATAGTTTTGCTTCTGTTAAATTGATTTTAAAAATATTCTTTCCATCAAACCAGAGACAAATATTTTTAAAATAACAATATGGATTTATCAGAATTAAACAACATTTTTAAAGTGACTTCGTGATCTGTTTTGGAGTGAGCTACTTATTGCTTTTTATTTATTACGACGATAGAAACCCCGTGTGACGAAGGAGTTGGACTTGAAGACCCCGAAGACCCCGGATACCTAGCTGACCAAGGCAAGCAACCCTTTGACAATGTTTTGAACATATGTTATATTGCATGCTAGTAGAGAAAATATTTTCGTTGCATGTGATCATAAGCATTGGCAAATCATTGAAATGATGTTACCGATGTCTCCTCCGGAGCACTTGCATTTTGAGCATGATCCTACCAACTATGAGGGTCACGGTAATATCATGTTGACAAGAAGAGCTAAGCACAATAGCATGAGCATGATGATGGTATAAAATCAAAGGTTTATGAAAACCCCGTCGGGTGCCACTAATGCCCGAGGGTGATGATGAGTTAGGTGGCCACTTTTGGAGAAGTGGTGCGCCAGGTATTTTGTGTGTGCATGGTTTTGGAAATGGGATTAGATTCATGATGTGTCGACCGTCCCAACCTTACATGTACGACCACGTTACCCCTTTATGGGACGGGGCTTTGTTTATTACTCTGGTCGGTGCTAGCAAAGAGCCACATTACTAGTGGTGGGAGTGATGTGTGGTCACTCTCGTGATGGGTCGTGCCAAGTAGGGTGACTATGCCGTTTTATGTGTTCCAGGCACACCGTTTGTCCCCGCATGGATGATAGCGTCTAGAGCCGATGCTCGTAAGACGTACATTATGTGGGTTGGGTACCGATCGAGTGGACCTCTTTGTCTGGTATCGTTAGGGGAAAGGCATTGATCGGGTACTTACCTCGGGTATGTTATATACCGCGAGTCGTGGATGACATGAAAGTTTCCCGGATCTCGTGGGTCCAGCGTACTACCTCAGTAGAGTGTAAAACTATTTGAATAGCCGTGTCCATGGTCAAGGACAGTTGGGTGGTGTTGCTTAAACTACGTCCAGTCATTTCCGCATAAACCAAGTGTGTGTGTGTGTAAAATGGTGTTACCATGAAAGAGTTGATATGACCAAGTTTGGTGACTTGGCATATCGGGTGAACCCAGAATGTTCAGCCCATGACAAATATATTGATATATGTAACCTGTTTTTTAAAAAACATCTAGTTTATGTTGCATATCCATGAACATGTTTAATTACAGTTAAGTTGTTACCTACCAAAGATGCATATTACTTGTTATCCTATCAATTGCATTGTCCATATCATGGGCTGTTTGCGAGTACATTCAAAGTACTCACTGGCTTGCCACTGGTTATATCTATCAATTGCATTGTTCATATCATGGGCTGTTTGCGAGTACATTCAAAATACTCACTGGCTTGCCACTGGTTATATTATTGACCAGACATGGAAGGACCAGAGTTTGGAGAAGAGTACGTCTTCGGAGACGGCCCTGTGAACTAGGACCCTTCCCGGTCAGAATGCCTGTTGGTGTAGGCTGATGGCATGGACACCCGCTTAGCCCTAAGATTTCCGCTACTAGTTGTATCAGTGTGATTGGCCTTATAGGCCCTACCTTGTGAACTTGGCCATTCGTTCATGTGATGTAATAATTCGGTACTTGGATGTAAGACTCTTAATATTCAACATCTGTGTGTTTGGTGAGCATTGATCCCTGGAATCACTGAGCACGTTCATTCGACGATCTCGACTCGTAAGTCGGGGTCCCCTCATTTTCAATGTCCCATTTTTCAGGTGACAAGTTGTAGTTGACACCAAAAGTGTCAAACTATTTTGGCAGTGTATCCATAACTAGGCGAACAAGGAGCGCACGTTTGAGCTCCAAGTTTGAATCCATGGGTTTAAGCTTAGCTGCCATGTTGCTCATCCTAAGGATGTGCTCTCTTATGCCATGTTCACCACCTGTGTACTTTTTTGTCACGAGTTGTTTTAGCAACTGAGTGGCATATATCTTTGAAGAACCAGTGAACCGGCTCTTTATCTTTTCAAGAAACTCCCTACAGAAGTACACTCTGCAATTGAGCCCACAATAGCGTTCTCAATTGTGTTCTTGATGAAAGCCATGCACTTTTTGTTGGCCTGAGCCACTTTTGGTTGTTGAGGGTATATGTCATCTCGAGTGGTGTATAATTCCTTCTCTTTCTGTCCCAAGCAGCATCATCATCAGTTGCATCTCTGAGTAGTTCTGTAGGTCTGATCAACTGTGGATTGTCCACCACCCAGTCCACCTTAGCACAAACAAAGGTCAAGTCGACCTTTCTTCTCCATTCAGAGTAGTTGTTACCTCTTAGGGTTGGAGTCTCCTTGATACATCTCATCAAGTAAAACCCTCGTGAAAACCATAATGAAATGAGATCATAACAACACTTGCATGCATTAATCCAATGTTGGTCAAAATTGAAAATTACAATTGTTTGTGCAATTAAAACTATATCATCGTTGGGCAAAAAATAGAAATAAAAGCACATATAAGGACAATAAATCATGATCATGTTATCTAACAATGTTGGTAAAAAATAACAGAATGATAATTGTTTCAATAATCACTTTATCATGCTCTTCAAAATTCAATTTACACTTTATTTTTATTTACCTTTAAAGGAGCACTTTTATTTTATTTGTAGCGGAAAACATGAATAAAAAATCCATGCACTTTATTCTTTAGAGAAACATTTGTTTTACTTTTCCATTTTCTAAACAGAATTCTCGTTGGATAATATTGTTTAAGAAAACTATATAAAATTTGCCCAAAAAGGAACTCGACAAAAAATGAATAAAAGGGTAGTTGACCTGCGTGAGCCAACCCACGGCGTGTTCTCCGCGTTGAGCCAGGAGAGCCGGTCTCGCCTCAGCCTGGGCCATCGACCTCAGCCTAGCGCGGTGATCCTCCTCTTTGGCCCAAGGCCCGCAGTGGGTTAGGGTTTTGATCGAGGCCGTCCATCTGATCGGGCGGTCACCCGAGGTCCTCTATGGATCAAAACCAGCGGCCGAGGGGAAAACCCTCGCTCATTCTTCCCCCCCCCCCACGCTGCTCTCCTCTCGCTCCCTCATGTTTGTCCATGATAAAGGGGCAAGGGCGACGCCAGTCGACGGCGACAGCGGCGAACCACCGTGTCGTGCGAGCTCCCCTTCCCCTTCCCCTTTTTGCCCTCCATCTCTGCTCTGGTTTCGTGCGCGCGAGTCCATCCATGGCAGAGAGAAGAAAAAACGCAGGTGTGCCCGCTCCTCGGCTGCTTCCTTTTAGATAATGGCATCGGAGTAAGCGGTGGTGGTGAGCCGTAGCCATTCCCTTCGTCGGTTGCGTGTTCCCCTCTATGGTGAGCGCGTTGCCGTTGAACGGATCGGCCGCGGTACCCTTTGCCTCTTCAGGGGTTGGTTCTTCTTCCAGAGGCCTCACTCGGTGATGCGCATGTGGATCGAGAGGAATGGCGCGGCACAGCGGCTACGCACTTTGCCGGTGAGCACAAGGACCCTTCCCTGGTGATAGAAAAAAACATTTGCCCCTGAGGGGTTAGGGTTGTTCAGGAGGGGATTTCTTTTGTATCGAAAATACTAAAACCACAACCTATATGATACTATTGATAGATCTATTGATCGAGTAGGCTAGGTATAATCGGTCGTTCATCTATGAATTGCCTCTATTTTTGCATTATGAGAGGGTGGGGGAGAACAGAGAGAGATATGAGAAGGAGGTGTACCTTCCCCCTAGCTTGTAGAGACACACGAGGTAGGCATGGAGAAGTGCGACGGTGGTGTGGGCAGTGGCGGCGGCGGTGCTTCCCGTCACTCTGGCGCTACTCTAGATAGGTAGGGTATGTTGGTGGGGTTGTGGCAACGCGGCGAACTTTGTGTTGCGTGCCACCGGCACCTACCTCTTTATATAGCGCAGGTGACAAGGGCCTGATATGTCTCCAACATATCTATAATTTTTTATTGTTCCATGCTATTATATTATCCATTTTGGATGTTTTATATGCGTTAATATGTTATTTTATATATATTTTGGGACTAACTTATTAATCTAGAGCCTAGTGACAGTTTCTGTTTTTTCCATGTTTTTGAGTATTGTAGATAAGGAATATTAAACGGAGTCCAAACGGAATGAAATCTCCGGAATGATTTTTCTTGGACTTGAAGAAACCTGGCAGACTTGGAGAAGGGGGCACGACACCTGCCGAGAGACGACAAGCGTGTAGGGCGCGCCCTAGGGGGGCCGCGCCCCTCGCTTGTGGGCCCCCTGCAGGTCTCCTAACCCTAATCCTCATCCTATAAATTCGCAAATAGTCCCCCATCGCCAAAAAGGAGACAACAAAATACTTTTCCGCCACCGAGAGCCTCTGTTCCCGTGAGAACCATTCTGGGAGCCTTTTCGAGTAATCTGTCGGAGAGGGAATTGATCACGGAGGGCATCTACATGAACTCCATCGCCCCTCCGATGATGCATGAGTAGTTCACCATAGACCTACGGGTCCATAGCTAGTAGCTAGATGGCTTCTTCTCTCTCTTGTTCTTCATGATCCTCATGGAGATCTATCCGATGTAATACTCTTTTGCGGTGTGTTTGTCGAGATCCGATGAATTGTGGGTTTATGTTTAGATTATCCATGAATATTATTTGAATCTTCTATGAATTATTATATGCATGATTTCATATCTTAGCAAGTCTCTTCTAGCTATTGGTTTGGTTTGGCCAACTAGATTGGTAATTCTTGCAATGGGCGAAGTGCTTAGTTTTGGGTTCAATCTTGCGGTGTCCTCACCCAGTGACAAAGTAGGGGTAGCGAGGCATGTATTGCATTGTTGCCATTGAGGATAAAAATATGGGGTTTTCATCATATTGCTTGAGTTTATCCTTCTACATCATGTCATCTTACTTAATGTGTTACTCTGATCTTCATGAACTTAATACTCTAGATGCAAGCAGGAGTTGTTCGATGTGTGGAGTAATAGTAGTAGATGCAGAATCGTTTCGTTCTACTTGACATGGACGTGATGCCTATATGCATAATCATTGTCTTGGATATCTTCATAATTATTCGTTTTTCTATCAATTGCTGGACACCAATTTGTTCACCCATCGTATTATTTTCCTTTATGAGAGAAGACACTAGTGAAACCTATGGCCCCCGGGTCTATTTTCCTTATTATACTTTCAGATCTATAAACCAAAAATACCAAAAATATATTGCTCCTACTTATTTATTTTTGCTTTACTTTTAGATCTAGCAATCTTTTATATCTATCTCTATCAGATTTCATCCTTGCAAATAACTGTGAAGGGATTGACAACCCCTTTTGAGCATTGGGTGCAAGTGTTTTATTGCTTGTGTAGGTACTACGATTGGGGCCTTGCTTGTTCCTCCTACTGGATTGATACCTTGGTTCTCACAAACTAAGGGAAATACTTATCTACTTTGCTGCATCACCCTTTCCTCTTCAAGGGAAAACCAACGCAAGCTCAAGAAGTAGCAAGAAGGATTTCCGACGCATTTGTCGGGGAGGATACATAGCAAGATCAAGCCTACCAAGTACCCATCACAAACTTATCTCTTGCATTTACATTATTTGCATCTCGTTTTCCTCTTCCCCACTTCACCAATTTGTCGTCGTATTTGCCTTTTTCTCGTCGGGTCTCTTTTTGTCTACTTGTGTTACCATATGCCTTCTATTTGCTTGCATCTTTGCTTGCTAAAAATCTATTGATATGGATCCTCATCCACTTGCCAATATGTTCAAGAGATCCAATTATGATGAACCAATTGCTAGTGAGTTGAGTGTACTTGATTATCTACATGAAGTTTTACTTCAGATCCGTGAATCAGAAAATTGTGATGAAGTAATTCACGATGTTTCCTTGAATGAAAAGCATGATTGCAATGATATTGTTATAAATTCTATTAATATCAGTTGTGCTAATGATATGCAAACCCACAAGCTTGGGGATGCTATATTTGATGAGTTTGCCATGACCACTACTTATTGCAATGATCATGATTGGGCTGATAATGCTTCTTATGATCTTGATAATTTATTTAAAACTTTTGAGGAATATGATATTGAAAGTGGGGTTGGAAGAGTGTCAACTTTAGGTAAAAAGAATCCACATATTCGGAGAGTGTTCAGTCTTATGAATTTTTTGATAAAAGTATGTTTGGAGAGGTCATGACTTTAGTTAATGTTAATCCCACTACCTTGGAGGATTGTAAGAATTTTATGCATGTGGACCATGAAAATAATGCTTTATGTGATAGCTGTATTGTTGAATTTATTCATGATGCTACTGAAAATTACTATGAGAGAGGAACATATGCTTTTACATACTGCAATAATATCAAGTTTCTTCTCTATGTGTTGAAAATTTTGAAGTTATACTTGTTTTCCCTTCCTATCCTAATTGATTCTTGTTCACATAATTTGTTCGCTTAAAAAAATACCTATGCATAGGTAGTGGATTAGACTTAAATATGCTTGCCATGTGATTCATGATGCCCTATTTATGTTTCAGTTATTTACCTTTATGCGAGCATCATTGAAATCGTTATGCCTAGCTAGGGGCGTTAAACAATAGCGCTTGTTGGGAGGAAACCCAATTTTATTTTTATGCTTTTGTTTTTTATTCTATTTTTGAGTGACCCACACATTATTACCTCAGTAATAATTGTGTTTTCTTTTTTAGTTAGTGTTTTAGCCAAGTAAGACCTCTGGGATGGTCTACGTTGTTTACAAGTTGATTTTGCTGAAAAACATAAACTTTCGCTCTTAGTCCAGGAATTTTTTAAATTCACTCGAACATAATTTTGATCTGAATTTTCTACACAATATTTATATACATATTTCCCTGATTGTACTAATTTTTTAGAATTTTTAGAGTTACAGAAGTATTCTAAGTATACAGATTTCTACACACTGTTCTGTTTTTGACAGATTCTGTTTTCTTTTTGTTGTTTGCTTATTTTGATGAATCTTGTATCGGGGGGTAAGAACCATGGAGAAGTTGGAAAACAATTCTGTTTTCTTTTTGTTGTTTGCTTATTTTGATGAATCTTGTATCGGGGGGTAAGAACCATGGAGAAGTTGGAAAACATTAAATATTACACCAATAAAAATAAAGAATGATTTCACAACAGTACCTAAAGTGGTGATTTATTTTTCTTATACTAACAGATCTCATGAGTTTTATGTTGAGTTTTGTGTTGTGAAGTTTTCAAGTTTTGGGTAAAGATTTGATGGACTATGGAATAATGAGTGGCAAGATCCTAAGCTTGGGGATGCCCAAGGCACCCCAATCCATATTCAAGGATACCAAAGAGCCTAATCTTGGGGATGCCCCGGAAGGCATCCCCTCTTTCGTCTTCAATCCATCGGTAAATTTACTTGAGGCTATATTTTTATTCACCACATGATATGTGTTTTGCTTGGAGTGTCTTGTATGATATGAGTCTTTACTTTTTAGTTTGCCACAATCATCCTTGCTGCAAACATCTTTTGAGAGAGACATGGTGAATCGTGAATTTATTGGAATACTCTATGTGCTTCACTTATATTTTTTGAGCTAGGCAATGTTGCTCTAGTGCTTCATTTATATCTTGTAGAGCATGACAATGTTTTATTTTATAGAAATTATTAAACTCTCGTACCTCGCTTATATTATTTTAAGAGTTCTTTAAACAACATGGTCATTGGTTTAGGTTATGAATTTAGTCCAAATATAATGGGCATCCAAGAGGGATATAATAAAAACTTTCATATTAAGTGCATTGAATATGATGAGAAGTTTGATTCCTTGCTTATAGTTTTGAGATATGAAGATGGTAATATGAGAGTTAACTACTACCAGCCCTTATCCTAGGAGCATGCGTCTAATACTTTGCTTTGCTAACTAATAGGCTTTTTCAATAAGTATGTGATTCTTTTATGATTAATGTTGAGTTCATGGATTATACGCACTCTCACCCTTCCACCTTTGCTAGCCTCTCTAGTACCGCACAACTTTCGCCGGTACATTAAACCCACCTTCCTCAAAACGGCTACCATATACTTTCCTCAAAACATCCACCAAGTCTACCTATTATGGCATTTTCATAGCCATTCCGAGATATATTGCCATGCAACACCATCGTCTCGTTGTTTTTATGACACGCACCATAACTTCCATATTGTCTATAGAGTCATATTTTGTTCTAGATATCGAGTTGTAATCTTTGAGTTGTAAGTAAATAAAAGTGTGATGGTTTGCATTATTAGAGCATTGTCCCGTGTGAGAAAAGGATGATGGAAACTATGATTCCCTCACAAGTTGGGATGAGTCTCCGGACTTTAGAAAAAAAAGAGGTCAGCGAAGCCCATAAAAAAAATAAAAAAAGGTCAGCGAGGCCCAACAAAAAAAAATGAGAGAAGAGAGAAGGGACAATGCTACTATCTTTTTACACACTTGCGCTTCAAAGTAGCACCATGTTCTTCATAGAGAGCCTCCTATTTTGTCACTTTCATATAACTAGTGGAATTTCATCTTTTACCCAACCACTTATTTTTTTTTTCTTTTTGAGATTTCATACACTTACAGCTCGAGTGCATTTGTTGTATGGCTATCTCTACTCACTCACATTGATATCTATTGATGGGCATCTCCATAGCCTGTTGATACGCCTAGTTGATGTGAGACTATCTTCTCTTCTTTCTTTTTGCAACCTCCACCATTTTCTATTTCACCTTTAGTGCTACATCCATGGCTCACGCTCATGTATTGCGTGAGAGTTGAAAAGGATTGAGAACATAAAAAGAGTGAAACAATTGCTTGACTTTCATCGGGGTTGTGCATGATTTAGATACTTTGTACGGGGAAGATGGAGCATAGCTAGACCATATGATTTTGTAGGGATAACTTTCTAAGACCATGTTATTTCAAAAGGAAGCAATTGTCTTGTTAGTATGCTTGAAGTATTATTGTTTTTATGTCAATATTAGACTTTTGTTTTGAATCTTATGGATCTGAATATTCATGCCACAATAAAGAATATTACATGGATAAATATGTTAGGTAGCATTCCACATCAAAAATTCTGTTTTTATCATTACTTACTCGAGGACGAGCAGGAATTAAGCTTGGGGATGCTTGATACGTCTCCAACGTATCTATAATTTTTAATTGTTTCATGCTATTATGTTATCTATTTTGGATGTTTTATATGCATTAATATGCTATTTTATATTATTTTTGGGACTAACCTATTAATCTAGAGCCTATTGCCAGCTTCTGTTTTTCCATGTTTTTGAGTATTGCAGATAAGGAATATTAAACGGAGTCCAAATGGAATAAAATCTCCGAAATGATTTTTCTTGGATGAGAAGAAACCTGCCAGATTTGGAGAAGGGGGCAGGACACCTGCAGGAAGATGACAAGCCTGCACGGCGCGTCCTAGGGGGGTGCCCCCTCGCTTGTGGGCCCCCTACAAGTCTCCTAACGCTAATCCTCGTCCTATAAATTCCCAAATATTCCCCCATTGCCAAAAAGGAGACAACAAAATATTTTTCCGCAATTGAGAGCCTCTGTTCCCGTGAGATCCAATCTGGGAGCCTTTTCCGGTAATCTGCCGGAGACGGAATTGATCACGGAGGGCATCTACATCAACTCCATTGCCCCTCCGATGATGTGTGAGTAGTTCACCACAGACCTACGGGTCCATAGCTAGTAGTTAGATGGCTTCTTCTCTCTCTTTGTTCTTCAATACCATGTTCTTCATGATCTTCACAGAGATCTATCTGATGTAATACTCTTGCGGTGTGTTTGTCGAGATCCGATGAATTGTGGGTTTATGTTCAGATTATCTATGAATATTATTTTAATCTTCTCTGAATTCTTATATGCATGATTTCATATCTTAGCAAGTCTCTTCGAGCTATTGGTTTGGTTTGGCCAACTAGATTTGGTAATTCTTGTAATGGGGGAAGTGCTTAGTTTTGGGTTCAATCTTGCGGTATCCTCACCCAGTGACAAAGTAGGGGTAGCGAGGCACGTATTGCATTGTTGCCATCGAGGATAAAAAGATGGGGTTTCCATCATATTGCTTGAGTTTATCCCTCTACAACATGTCATCTTACTTAATGCATTACTCTGTTCTTCATGAACTTAATACATTAGATGCAGGCAGGAGTCGGTCACCGTATTATTTTCCTTTATGAGAGAAGCCTCTAGTGAAACCTATGCCCCCCGGGTCTATTTTCCATATTATACTTTCAGATCTATAAACCAAAAATACCAAAAATATATTGCTGCTATTTGTTTACTTTTGTTTTACTTTTAGATCTAGCAATCTTTTATATCTATCTCTATCAGATCTCATCCTTGCAAATAACTGTGAAGGGATTGACAACCCCTTTTTAGCGTTGGGTGCAAGTGTTTGATTGTTTGTGTAGGTACTACTATTGGGGCCTTGCTTGTTCCTCCTACCGGATTGATACCTTGGTTCTCAACAAACTGAGGGAAATACTTATCTACTTTGCTGCATCACCCTTTCCTCTTCAAGGAAAACCAACGCAAGCTCAAGAAGTAGCAGGGACCGCCAATCATAATGGGTTGGGCGCCCCCGATCAGGGCGCACATCCAAGGGCCCGGTGGGCCATTGGGCCCACTTGGGAGAAGATCATTCTAACAGCCCTCACCAAGAGCGCATAGCGGACGATGTTGATTGCTCGTTGGTCATTCACGCGACTTGGTTGCCAGGATTTCCGTGGTAGGATGCTTCATGGCTCCCGCCCTCGCAGTGGATCACAAGTGTATATCTTCCCTCTTCTGGTAATGGTCGGGTTGTGCACAATACTTGTGTTGGTGCTAGCATGTTCGTCCATGCCTGTGATAGTAGATTAGGCATCTCACTCAATGCCCGATTTGTGGAGTTCAATCTGCAATTCCAATGTTGATCGGGGCACTGCAACAAGACTGCTTATCTATCAGGTTAGCGGCGGGAGCACATGGATCTTCTTCTTTGGTGGCGCTATTTGAGTACCAGGTCTCGAGTTTCAAGGAGAGCCCTAGGTCAGACATTCACTGGTTGTTCATGATAGTTGCGATTTTGCACTCCCTTGTCGACGACACTATCTAGAGCTTGCTCCGAATTTCTCTGATGAGTGAAAATACATAATCTCACCTTCGTGGTTTATCCAGCGATGGCATTCACTGGTCATACATTCGCTTGTTGTTAATGATAGTGACAGTTCATGCAAAGTTCCATTTGTTGACGGTGTTGTTGGTGGGTTACATTCTCGTAGTCTTAGTGTTGTAAAAAGTCGTGAGGGTTGATGCTTTGTCGCAATGGGTCGCTCGCCTCGCCTAGACCTTTAAGGGTATTTTTTGCATTGAAACAGAAGTTTTATTGACCAGGAATCATATAGATACAATGAGCCCATAGGCAGTTCTCTAGTAACTCATGACTCTCGATCCAGCTCTCAAACAAGTCAAGCGAGCTTAGCACGTAGATCCGCAAAGTTATTTACCTCCTCGCAACGTGATGAATCAAAAGGGAGTCAACAACTAACCCCAAAAGCGCCCTTCTTAGCTCGAGCTCATATGAGCTCGGGTGAAAAATAAAATTCATAGAAAAATGAAGTAATTTAAAATTTTTGAAAAAATGCAACAAACTTTAACAAATGTTTCTAGTCCTTTGCCACGACTTCCGAGAATGTGGTTTCATGATGAAAGTTTGCCAGGATTGAAAACATTTGTCAAATGTTGGAAAAAGGAAACATAATGCCTCAAGGCCCTTGGGTCGCTCTTCCTGGGAGGCACGGGTGACACCTTCATCCTCCATCACCAAACAACCTCCTCCACGCTACTCTTCCTGACCGTCGTCTGTCGGAGTTGCCGGGCAAAGCCACATGAAACTGCTAGCAGTGATGGGGTCATCTTCTTCCTCCACCCCTCGCCCCCACATGCTCTTCAACCCTGGCCAGATGTGGCACTGTCGAGCACTTATCCTCCGCGTTTGTTGGTGTAATCGTCGGCCTAGGCAGGCTTGACGAGGCCGGGAGGGCGAATGGCCATCTCCTATCGTCCATGGAAAGGGTGAGTAGCCCAAAGCCGCCCCTGCCCAAATCCAATGTAAGATTGGGGTCCCCATGCCGTGTGCGGGTGGCGGCGGGTGGTGGCCATCGAGGGGATTCATGAGGGCTTCCTCCAGATTCGGTGGTTAACTTCGTGGTGAGGCGCAAACTATGAATGATGACTTTGTTGGGGAACGTCGCATGGGAAACAAAAATTTTCCTACGCGCATGAAGACCTATCATGGTGATGTCCATCTACGAGGGGGATTTCAGATCTACGTACCCTTGTAGATCGCACAGCAGAAGCGTTAATAAACGCGGTTGATGTAGTGGAACGTCCTCACGTCCCTCGATCCGCCCCGCGAACCGTCCCGCGATCCGTCCCACGATCCGCTCTGATCTAGGGCCGAACGGACGGCACCTCCGCGTTCAGCACACGTACAGCTCGACGATGATATCGACCTTCTTGATCCAGCAAGAGAAACGGAGAGGTAGATGAGTTCTCCGGCAGCGTGACGGCGCTCCGGAGGTTGGTGGTGATCTAATCTCAGCACGGCTCCGCCCGAGCTCCGTAGAAACGCGAACTAGAGGAAAAACCATGGAGGTATGTGGTCGGGCTGCCGTGGAAAAGTTGTCTCTAATCAGCCCTAAAACCTTCGTATATATAGGTGGGAGGGGAGGGGCCTTGCCTTGGGGCTCAAGGAGCCCCAAGGGGTTCGGCCGAAGGGGGGAGGAGGAGTCCTCCTCCAATCCTAGTCCAACTAGGATTGGAAGGTGGAGTCCTTCCCTTCCTTCCCACTTCCCCTTTTTTCTCTTTGATTTTCTTATCTCCCTGCGCAGGGGCCTCTTTGGGCTTGCCCACTAGCCCACTAAGGGTTGGTGCGGCACCCCTAAGGCCTATGGTCTTCCCCGGGGTGGGCTGCCCCCCCCCCCCCCCCCCCCCGGTGAACATCCGGAACCCATTCGTCATTCCCGGTACATTCCCGGTAATTCCGAAAACCTTTCGGTAATCAAATGAGGTCATCCTATATATCAATCTTCGTCTACCAACCACTCCAGAAACCCTAGTGACGTCCGCGATCTCATCCAGGACTCCGAACAACATTCGGTAACCAACCATATAACTCAAATACGCATAAAACAACGTCGAACCTTAAGTGTGCAGACCCTGCGGGTTCGAGAACTATGTAGACATGACCCGAGGGACTCATCGGTCAATATCCTATAGCGGGACCTGGATGCCCATATTGGATCCTACATATTCTACGAAGATCTTATCGTTTGAACCTCTGTGCCAAGAATTCATATAATCCCGTATGTCATTCCCTTTGTCCTTCGGTATGTTACTTGCCCGAGATTCGATCGTGAGTATCCGCATACCTATTTCAATCTCGTTTACCGGCAAGTCTCTTTACTCCTTCCGTAATACAAGATCCCGCAACTTACACTAAGTCACATTGCTTGCAAGGCTTGTGTGTGATGTTGTATTACCGATTGGGCCCCGAGATACATCTCCGTCATATGGAGTGACAAATCCCAGTCTTGATCCATACTAACTCAAAGGACACCTTCCGAGATACCTGTAGAGCATCTTTATAGCCACCCAGTTACGTTGTGACGTTTCATACACACAAAGTATTCCTCCGGTGTCAGTGAGTTATATGATCTCATGGTCATAGGAATAAATACTTGACACGAAGAAAACAGTAGCAACAAAATGACACGATCAACATGCTACGTCTATTAGTTTGGGTCTAGTCCATCACATGATTTCCCAATGATGTGATCCAGTTATCAAGCAACAACACCTTGTACATAGTCAGAAGACCCTGACTATCCTTGATCAACTGGCCAGCCAACTAGAGGCTTTCTAGGGACAGTGTTTTGTCTATGTATCCACACATGTATCTAAGTATTCATTCAATACAATTATAGCATGGATAATAAACGATTATCTTGATACATGAATTATAATAATAACTTATTTATCATTGCCTCTAGGGCATAATTCCAACAGTCTCCCACTTGCACTAGATTCAATAATCTAGCCCTCACATCACCATGCGAATTACACTGTAATAAATCTAACACCCATACAGTTCTGGTGTTGATCATGCTTTGCCCGTGGAAGAGGTTTAGTCAGTGGGTCTGCTACATTCAGATCCGTGTGCACTTTGCATATATTTACGTCCTCCCCTTCAACGTAGTCGCGGATGAGGTTGAAGCGTCGTTTGATGTGTCTGGTCTTCTTGTGAAACCGTGGTTCCTTTGCTAAGGCAATGGCACCCGTGTTGTCACAGAACAAGGTTATTGGATTCAGTGCGCTTGGCACCACTCCGAGATCCGTCATGAACTGCTTCATCCAGACACCCTCCTTAGCCGCCTCCGAGGCAGCCATGTACTCCGCTTCACATGTAGAATCAGCTACGACGCTTTGCTTGGAACTGCACCAGCTTACCGCACCCCCATTAAGAATAAATACGTATCCGGTGTACGACTTAGAGTCGTCCGGATCTGTGTCAAAGCTTGCATCGACGTAACCTTTTACGGCGAGCTCTTCGTCACCTCCATACACGATATTCTTCTCATCTCCTTAGTCCTTTTCAGGTACTTCAGGATATTCTTGACCGCCGTCCAGTGATCCACTCCTGGATTACTCTGGAACCTGCCTGCCATACTTATGGCCAGGCTAACGTCCGGTCTAGTGCACAACATTGCATACATGATAGAACCTATGGCTCAAGCATAGGGGGCGGTGCTCATATGCTCTCTATCTTTATCAGTTGTTGGGCACTGAGTCTTACTCAATCTCGTACCTCGTAAAACTCGCAAGAACCCCTTCTTGGACTGTTCCATTTTGAACCTCTTCAAAACTTTATCAAGGTATGTACTTTGTGAAAGTCCTATCACGCGTTTTGATCTATCCCTATAGATCTTAATGCCTAGAATGTAAGCAGCTTCTCCTAGGTCCTTCATAGAGAAACTTTTATTCAAGTAATCCTTTATTCTCTCCAAAAACTCCACGTTGTTTCCAATCAGCAATATGTCATCCACACATAATATTAGAAACGCCACAGAGCGCCCACTCACTTTCTCGTAAATACAAGATTCTCCAACCACTTGTATAAACCCAAATGCTTTGATCACCTCATCAAAGCGTTTATTCCAACTCCGAGATGCTTGCACCAGCCCATAAATGGATCGCTGGAGCTTGCATACTTTGTTAGCATTTTTAGGATCGACAAAACCTTCGGGTTGCATCATATACAACTCTTCCTTAAGGAAACCGTCAAGGAACGCCGTTTTGACATCCATCTGCCAGATTTCATAATCGAAAAATGCAGCTATTGCTAACATGATTCGGACGGACTTAAGCATCGCTACGGGTGAGAACATCTCATCGTAGTCAACTCCTTGAACTTGTGAAAAACCCTTTGGCACAAGTCGAGCTTTATAAACGGTCACATTATCGTCAGCATCCGTCTTCTTCTTAAAGATCCATTTGTTCTGAATAGCCTTGCGGCCCTCAGGTAGTACTTCCAAAGTCCACACTTTGTTTTCATACATTGATCCTATCTCGGACTTCATGGCCTCCAGCCATTTGTTGGAATCCGGGTCCACCATTGCTTCTTCATAATCCGCAGGCTCATTGTTGTCCAACAACATAATTGATAAGACGGATGACCGTACCACTCTGGAGTAGTACGCGGTCTCATCGACCTGCGAGGTCCGATAGTAACTTGATCTGGAGTTTCATTATCATCATCATTAACTTCCTCCTCAACCGGCGTTGCAATGACAGGGGTTTCCCCTTGCCCTGCGCCACCATCCAGAGGGATGAGAGGTTCGACAACCTCATCAAGTTCTATCTTCCTCCCACTCAATTCTCTCGAGAGAAACTCCTTCTCGAGAAAAGCTCCGTTTTTAGCAACAAACACTTTGCCCTCGGATTTGAGATAGAAGGTATACCCAACTGTCTCTTTCGGGTAACCTATGAAGATGCACTTTTTCGCTTTGGGTTCCAGCTTTTCAGGCTGAAGCTTTTTGACATAAGCATCACATCCCCAAACGTTAAGAAACGACAACTTTGGCCTTTTGCCATACCACAGTTCATATGGTGTCGTCTCAACGGATTTTGATGGTGCCCTATTTAAAGTGAATGCAGGTGTTTCTAATGCATACCCCAAAATGATAACGGCAAATCGGTAAGAGACATCATAGATCGCACCATCTCTAATAAAGTACGATTACGACGTTCGGACACACCATTACGCTGTGGTGTTCCACGCGGTGTCAACTGTGAAACAATTCCACATTGTCTTAAGTGAGCACCAAACTCGAAACTCAGATATTCACCCCCACGATCAGACTGTAGGAATTTGATCTTCTTGTTACGATGATTTTCAACTTCACTCTGAAATTGCTTGAACTTTTCAAATGTTTCAGACTTGTGCTTCATCAAGTAGACATAACCATATCTACTCAAATCGTCAGTGAAGGTGAGAAAATAATGATATCCGCCGCGTGCCTCCACGCTCATCGGACCACACACATCGGTATGTATGATTTCCAACAAGTCACTTGCACGCTCCATTGTTCCAGAGAACGGAGTTTTAGTCATCTTGCCCATGAGGCATGGTTCGCACGTGTCAAGTGAATCAAAGTCAAGTGACTCCAAAAGTCCATCTGTATGGAGTTTCTTCATGCGCTTTAGACCAATATGACCTAAGCGGCAGTGCCACAAAAACATGGCGCTATCATTGTTAACTCTAACTCTTTTGGTCTCACTGTTATGTATATGTGTATTATTATGACTATCAAGATTCAATATGAACAATCCTCTCACATTGGGTGCATGACCATAAAATATATTACTCATAGAAATGGAACAACCATTATTCTCTGACTTAAACGAGTAACCGTCTCGCAATAAACAAGATCCAGATATAATGTTCATGCTTAACGCAGGCACTAAATAACAATTATTTAAGTTCATAACTAATCCTGATGGTAACTGAAGAGAAACTGTGCTGACGGCGATTGCATCAACCTTGGAACCATTTCCCACGCGCATCGTCACTTCATCCTTGGCCAGCCTTCGCTTATTCGGCAGTTCCTGTTTCGAGTTGCAAATATGAGCAACATAACCGGTATCGAATACCCAGGCACTACTACGAGAGATGGTTAAGTACACATCAATAACATGTATATCAAATATACCTGATTTGTCTTTGGCCGCCTTCTTATCAGACAGATACTTGGGGCAGTTGCGCTTCCAGTGACCCATACCCTTGCAATAATAGCACTCCGTTTCAGGCTTAGGTCCAGCTTTGGGTTTCTTCGTCGGATTGGCAACACGCTTGTCGCTCTTCTTTGAATACCCTTCTTTCCTTTGCCATTTCTCTTGAAACTAGTGGTCTTATTCACCATCAACACTTGATGCTCTTTACGAAGTTCTGACTCTGCGACTTTCAGCATCGCGAACAACTCGCCGGATGACTTGTTCATCCCTTGCATGTTGTAGTTCAACACAAAGCCCTTATAGCTTGGCGGCAGTGATTGAAGAATTCTGTCAGTGATAGCTTATTGCGGGAGTTCAATCCCCAGCTCAGCTAGACGGCTTGAGTACCCCAGACATTTTGAGCACATGTTCACTGATAGACGAATTCTCCTCCATCTTGCAAGCATAGAATTTATCGGAGGTCTCATACCTCTCGATCTGGTCGTTCTTATGAAAGATAAACTTCAAATCCTAGAACATCTCATATGCTCCATGACGCTCAAAGCGACGTTGAAGTCCCGGCTCTAAGCCATACAAGACTGCACATTAAACTACTGAGTAGTCCTCCTTACGTGTCAACCAAGCGTTCTTAACATCTTGCTCAGCCGTAGCGGGTGGTTCATCTCCTAGAGCTGCATTAAGGACATAATCCTTCCTCCCAGCTTGCAGGAGCAACTTAAGATTACGAGCCCAGTCTACAAAGTTGCTTCCATCATCTTTCAACTTAGCTTTCTCTAGGAACGTATTAAAATTCAGGGTGACTGTCGTGTGAGCCCTGATCTACAACACAAATATATTCAAAGTGGACTTAGACTATGTTCAAGATAATTAGAGTTTAACTTAATCAAATTACTTGCTAAACTCCCACTCAAAAAGTACATCTCTCTAGTCATTTGAGTGGTTCATGATCCAATTCCACTAGCTCAAGTCCGATCTCACGTGAGTTGAGGATAGTTTGAGTGGTAAGCATCCCTATGCTAATCATATCAACTATATGATTCATGATCGACCTTTCGATCTCATGTGTTCCGAGGCCATGTCTTCACATGCTAGGCTTGTCAAGCTTAACCCGAGTGTTCCGCGCGTGCAACTGTTTTGCACCCGTTGTATGTGAACGTTGAGTCTATCACACCCGATCATCAAGTGGTGTCTCAAAACGACGAACTATAGCCACGGTGCACAGTCGGGGAGAACACAATTTCGTCTTGAAATTTTAGCGATAGATCACCTCATAATGCTACCATCGTTCTAAGCAAAATAAGGTGCAAGAAAGGATTAACATCATATGCAATTCATAAGTGACATGATATGGCCATCATCACGTACTTCTTGATCTCCATCACCAAAGCACCGACATGATATTCTTTGTCACCGGCGCCACACCATGATCTCCATCAACGTGTCTCCATCGGGTTGTTGTGCTACTCATGCTATTACTACTAAAGCTACATCCTAGCAATATAGTAAACGCATCTGCAAGCACAAACGTTAGTTCAAAGACAACCCTATGGCTCCTGTCGGTTGCCGTAGCATCGACGTGCAAGTCGATATTTAACTATTACAACATGATCATCTCATACATCCAATATATCACATCACATCGTTGGCCATATCACATCACAAGCATACCCTGCAAAAACAAGTTAGACGTCCTCTAATTGTTGTTGCATGTTTTACGTGGTGACCATGGGTATCTAGTAGGATCGCATTTTACTTACGCAAACACCACAACGGAGATATATGAATTGCTATTTAACCTCATCCAAGGACCTCCTCGGTCAAATCCGATTCAACTAAAGTTGGAGAAACCGACACTCGCCAGTCATATTTGAGCAACGGAGTTGCTCGTAGCGATGAAATCAGTCTCTCGTAAGCGTACGAGTAAGGTCGGTCCGAGCCGCTTCGATCCAACAATACAGCGGAATCAAGAAAAGATTAAGGAGGGCAGAAAATCGCACATCACCGCCCACAAAAACTTTTGTGTTCTACTCGAGAAGACATCTACGCATGAACCTAGCTCTGATACCAATGTTGGGGAGCGTCGCATGGGAAAAAAAATTTCCTACACGCACGAAGACCTATCATGGTGATGTCCATCTACGAGGGGGATTTCGGATCTATGTAGCCTTGTAGATCACATAGCAGAAGTGTTAATAAACGTGGTTGATGTAGTGGAACGTCCTCACGTCCCTCAATTCGCCCCGTGAACCATCCCACGAACCGTCCCGCGATCTGTCCCATGATCCGCTCCGATATAGTGCCGAACGGACGGCACCTCCGCGTTCAGCACACGTACAGCTCGACGATGATCTCGGCCTTCTTGATCCAGCAAGAGAGACGGAGAGGTAGATGAGTTCTCCGGCAGCGTGATGGAGCTCCGGAGGTTGGTGGTGATCTAATCTCGGCAGGGCTCTGGCCGAGCTCCGCAGAAACGTGATCTAGAGGAAAAACCGTGAGGTATGTGGTCGGGCTGCCGTGGAAAAGTTATCTCTAATCAGCCCTAAAACCTCCATATATATAGGTGGGAGGGGAGGGGCCTTGCCTTGGGGCTCAAGGAGCCCCAATGGTTTCGGCCGAAGGGGGGGAGGAGGAGTCCTCCTCCAATCCTAGTCCAACTAGGATTGGAAGGTGGAGTCCTTCCCTTCCTTTCCACTTCCCCTTTTTTTCTCTTTGATTTTCTTATATCCGTGCACATGGGCCTCTCTGGGCTTGCCCACCAGCCCACTAAGGGCTGGTGCTGCACCCCTAAGGCCTATGGGCTTCCCCGGGGTGGGCTGCCACCCCCCCCCCCCCCCCGATGAACATCCGGAACCCATTCGTCATTCCCAGTACATTCCCCGTAATTCCGAAAACCTTCCGGTAATCAAATGAGGTCATCCTATATATCAATCTTCGTCTCTGGACCATTCTGGAAACCCTCATGACGTCCGTGATCTCATCCGGGACTCCAAACAACATTTGGTAACCAACCATATAACTCAAATACGCATAAAAGAACGTCGAACCTTAAGTGTGCAGACCTTGCGGGTTCGAGAACTATGTAGACCTGACCCGGGGGACTCCTCGGTCAATATCCAATAGCAGGACCTGGATGCCCATATTGGATCCTACATATTCTATGAAGATCTTATCGTTTGAACCTCAGTGCCAAGAATTCATATAATCCCATATGTCATTCCCTTTGTCCTTCGGTATGTTACTTGCCTGAGATTCGATCGTCAGTATCCGCATACCTATTTCAATCTTGTTTACCGGCAAGTCTCTTTACTCGTTCCGTAATACAAGATCCCGCAACTTACACTAAGTCACATTGCTTGTAAGGCTTGTGTGTTATGTTGTATTACCGAGTGGGCCCCGAGATACCTCTCCGTCATACGGAGTGACAAATCCCAGTCTTGATCCATACTAACTCAACGGACACCTTCGGAGATACCTCTAGAGCATCTTTATAGCCACCCAGTTACGTTGTGACGTTTGATACACACAAAGTATTCCTCCGGTGTCAGTGAGTTATATGATCTCATGGTCATAGGAATAAATAGTTGACACGCAGAAAACAGTAGCAACAAAATGACACGATCAACATGCTACGTCTATTAGTTTGGGTCTAGTCCATCACATGATTCTCCCAATGATGTGATCCAGTTATCAAGCAACAACACCTTGTACATAGTCAGAAGACCCTGACTATCCTTGATTAACTGGCCAGCCAACTAGAGGCTTGCTAGGGACAGTGTTTTGTCTATGTATCCACACATGTATCTAAGTCTTCATTCAATACAATTATAGCATGGATAATAAACGATTATCTTGATACATGAATTATAATAATAACTTATTTATCATTGCCTCTAGGGCATAATTCCAACAGACTTGACGTGTAGGGATGGTTGTGCGACGACAACGGTCATACATCGCATATAGTTGTGGAGATTGCAGAGAAGTGGTGGTGACAACACATGAGTGATATCTATGGTGGTGCTACTCGAGCACGGGGTCTCGAGATTCGGGGTGAAAGCCTACTTTTGACCCGAGTTGATTATGCCTGACAATGGTGATATTTTTTACATGGTTACCTTGTTAAAGACATTGCTGGGTTTTGTTTGGACTCGTTCTTCACGATGAAAACTTAGATTCTGATCTTAGTGGTGCGATCTGGTGACAGAGGCGCTTGAGAGCGTCGCTCCCTTCCTAAATGCATTGTTGCGAAGAAACACGTCGTCCGTATGGTGTCATGAGGTGGTTGGTGTGGATATTATCATTGTTGTAGATTGTCAATCGTGGATCTGATTGCTTTGTGTTTTTCTCCCGCCTATACATAGTTTGGTCTTATATCCTTTGTTGTTTGCTAGCGTTTTTCTTTTGTGTGCATTGGTGTTGACTTAGTGCATTCTAGCTATGAAAAGGTCGATGTATGCTCATTGTGTTTGTATCCTCTTAATGCTTCAATTTGAGTCAATAAAATTCACCATTTATTGAAAAATGCGAAGAAGAGGAAGAAACTATTAACACTTGTATTGGTATTTTAATTTCCATTAGTAAAATGAACATGGACATGAAGTTTCATGCCATAGTAGTTGCGTCTATAGAAGTAGTGCATGTTTATTTTCCAATATCTCGGTTACTTTATATACTTTATTTCCCAACATTGCAGTTATTTTCTAAGTTTACAACCAACATCCGACGTAATTTCAACCATTGCACCGAAGAGAAGATGCACGCACCTAAGAAGTGGCGGAGCTACTGCAAGGCTACATGGGCCATGGGCCATCCAGCTTTATAGCATTTGCTTCTAATACAACTAGTCCATGGGCCCAAAAAATCAGCTAATAACATTCTTTTGCACCATGGCCTGCCCAATTGTTTGCTGCAAGCTCCGCCGTTGCACCTAAGCTAGAACAAACTACACCTAGGATGATGTTCGAGAATTTTGGGGTGAACAGTTCAGTTCCCGACTTCCCGTGAGAGAAATTCAATCCAGAGTTCTAAACATAGCGTTAGATGATTCCTGCAATAAGGGCAACTCCAACGCACGATCCCAAATCATCCGTCCGCGTCTGTTTGGGGTAAATGGACACAAACCGCGGTCCAATGCACGGGGGCAAACAGACAACTGTCTGTTTTCGGTCCGCTTTTGACCCATTACCGACCCAAGTTTGGTTTGCGTTTGCGGCCAAACAAACAAGTGCAGACGGGCGTGACGTGTGTCCTTGTCCTCCTGAGGCCCGCCCATCGGGGACACACCTGTCCCTTTTTGTATGCCCCCTCCCCCCAACTCTGACCGCACACCCCACTGCACTCCCATCTCATCCATCCCTGCATTCGCCACCATTTATTTCGGTCGTCGCTGCCGAGCACGATTGGGTGCTCGACCACGTTTTATCCACGCCACGAGTTGTCCAACCCCCGCCCTCCTCGGCGCAACTAGCGGCCGGATTTGAAGTAGATCTCGCTGGATTTGAGCGCGGCAGGCCACTGGAGGCTGCGGCGTGCCATGGACTCACCAGGTATTGGTCCGCACAACTCCGACAACACCCCCAAGCCGCTTGCATGTACTAAGTCCGCCTCTAACCGCTCGGATCTACCACGCCACAAGTTGAGCGGCATATACACAAACGTCCGCCGTTCGAGCTCGATGCTGGCCCAAATGCTCATCGGTGCACTGATGTCACTCATAAGGTGCGATGACTGTCCACTGAAAATCTTGCGCCGCGTGTCTAACAAGTCGAAACATCCCGGATGGATGTTTATCAAGTGACAAAATGATGGGGTATGTGCTAGTTGCTTCAGTTGCACTTTCGGATTAGGCTGGTTGTTCTTATAATCAAATATTCATTGTGTAGGCTGGATGCAACTTTTGATTTTAGAAAGAAAAATACATCGATCTACTGATAACACACAATTTAATAGATGTTTGTGCACTTCTTACTAGAGTAGATGCTAGACATGAGATTAGATGTGCTGAAACAACGTCTAATTCTATAGACTTGAAGAAAAATAAAACATTCAAAATCAAGAATCCGCACACCAACAACAAATATATCGATAAGACACTAATTCAACTTACAAGAACAGTTATGAAAGTTGGATACCTTTTAATATGTTTTCTTGTGGTTCTTATTTTCTGTGATGTTGTCATTCTAGCCAAGATTTGGTAAATGTATTTCAATGTATCAAAAAAATCGTTAATGAAAATAATAAAAATGAGACAAAAAACTTATGCATACAAGATACTGCCAAAGATGGGGGCGTGTGTTGATGGGGGCGTGTGTTGAACGTTAGACCGACGCAAACGCATATCCGGACAAACACATCTTCATTTTCAATTCCAAACGAATGAAAAATCTTTACCTAATAATAAAGAGGCTATCGCTTATGTCGGAAAACCCACCGCCGCCGTTTTTGCAAAAAAGCCCTTTTAATTTATGATAATTAACCCACTATCCTGTTTTTACTCAGATAACGTTTCGTTTTTAACAGGAACACCCCTTATCCAATCCATATCCAAACCCGCCGCCGCACGCCGCCCCCTCCCCCGGATCCCATCTCTCCACCGCCCTACATATCCCGGCATCCTCCACCTCCGGCCATCCCTAGCGTAATTCACCTTCTCGTGTTGTTCCTCGCCCGTCTGCGGCAGTCTGATGGCGGCGCTCCGTGAAGTGGAGGCTGGACGGGCAGAAGACTGGCGGGGGCGGGTAGGGGGAGAAGAGGGGCGGGGACAGAGAGGAAGAGGGGGCGACATGGATGGAGGCGGAGGAGGAGACCGCGACACTGTGGGAGGCCCTAGCGGCGGTAGAGGCCACCACGACGATGTTGCAGGGCGAGATGGAGGAGGAGCACCTCACCGCGGCCAACAGAGGGAGAAGGTTGAGGTCCAGATGGAGCTCCGCCGGTTTCGCCTCTTTGGCGCTCAATGCCGCCGAGATCGACCACCTTCGCGGCCTCATCGATGACTGTGCGCCACTTCGTGCGCGTCCGCTACAGGCTCGATGCCTACCAGCAGGCGTGCCTCCACCTCGGCATCCCTCTCCCCGACAGTGATGAGGCTGAGTGGCATGGCCATGGGGACGACGAAGGTTTCCTCGAGGGCGAGGGCGAGGACAAGGAGTACTACGACGACGATGGTTAGGATGGCAGCAAAGCACAACCAGGATGGGGATGTAGTAGGTGAACCATCCCTGGAGGAAGATGATGGCGTCCACCGGTATGTAGATGTCGAGTGGGCAGGAAACACGCGGATTTTGTGATGACGAGATGTTACATGAGGAGATTGTGGAAGAAAGGAGCCACCTCTGTAATGATGATGAGTTGTAATGATGATGAGTTGCCAGAGTCGCCCATTGTTGGATATGGCCTTGAAGAAGGGGGAAGTGACACCGATGGTACTAGCAATAGCAACGACATGGTCTACATGATCAACAAGGTGATGGTGCTAGCAGTGGCAATCATGGTCTACATGATTGCTCCATCCTCTATCTCTGAAACTCAGAAATCAAAGAAAGGCCGTTGGCATATCATTGTCACTGAATAAGATCTGCTAGAGATGAAGAGGACCAGAATGTTTTTTTTATTGTTGAGGACATACATAATACATATAGATAAATTTGGATCATTTATAATAAAAAGATTTCTTGCCAAAAATATTAACTCTGTCCAGCAATGGGCAATGTCAAAGTAATAACATGAATTTGTTAAACATAACCTTCGCTAACTGAATAGACTTACGAACAATTAACAATGTCTAATAGTTTCAAATCAACAAATATGGTCATCGTTATTGAAGATGATGATTTTTTTCTTCCGTTGCAACGCACGGGCTCTTTTGCTAGTCCAAATAAAACAGACGTATTTTTAAAATCAATGCGTGGGAGTTGCCCTAAACGTTCCCGTGAGATAGAGTATCATTTTCTTTATCCGTGGGAAAGCTAAACTATCGCATCGACGAAATGATGCCACTTTCCGAATTGCAGAAAGGCAAACAATAAGCAAGCCAAAAGGCAATCGATAAAGTCCAATTCCATTTCCTAATTTTCCACCCATCATCTCCGGTACTTCCATCCCTTTCTCCTTCCTTGTAGCCGCTAGCGCGATTTCCCCTCCTCGGTTTCTTCAATCCGTGACACGGGCAAGCAGGCTCCGCTTGATGGCGCGTATCTTCTTCAGGCACTTCTTGGCACGGTCGATGGCCATGTCTGCCCTGTCCTTCACCCCCGAAGCCTCATTCTTCCTCCGGCGCTTCCCCTGCTCGCGGCCGACCGCACCGCCGCCGCCACCGCCGCACCACTTCCTCTTGTTGGTCGAGGACTCTGCAGGTTGCGCATGCAATGCAAGACGACGGCCATTAATGGTGACCACAGATGCTCTCGCAGGACTATTATCAGGGGAGGATGGCACGCAGACGCACTGTATACGTACCTTGAGTGAACATAAGGTCCGCGGGCGCAGCAGGGTGGGAGGAGGGGGACGGGGACGAGCAGCCGGCGGGGGCGCCGCCGTCCAGGCAGGCGAGCGCGAACGCGTCGTCGTCGTCCCAGCCGGGCTCGACGACGAGGCGCCTGAGCTCGTCCTTGAGCGGGCCGAGGCGGCCCGGGTGCGCGGCCTCCAGCTTCGCCAGCTCCTCCGCCGCTACCGCCGCCATCCACGCCCACTGCCCCGGCGCCGACGCCGACGCCATCGCCGGCCGCGTCCAAAGCTCCCAAAGCGCGCAGCGGACGAGTGGCAGAGACTAGATGCGACGCGACGCGCGGCTCGGCGAGTCTGACCGAGGTTTGATTGACGTGGACGCGCTGCAGGGGCGCGCCGCTGCAAGTTCACGCGTCACGGCAATCCCTGCCCTGGCCCGCCCTGCCCCGTCTCCTCGGTTCCAGCGGCTTTTCGAGTCCTGGTCCTGCCCGTTGGTTCTTTCCTTGCTTCGTGTTTTGTACCTACGCGAGTTTTGGGAAACGAGACCGCCCGCTGCAGACTTTAATGGGGCCCATGAGGCAGGGGGAGGACGTCTCGCTGACCGCCAGGATGGACAGCAAAAAAACGCTCAAAATCACCAATGCTATGAATGAAGAAATGAAGAGAGTTATTAAAAAAAAGAATTGAAGAGAGTTATAATTGATCTTTCACTGTAAAGGTCTGTTTGGTCCAAAGGAATTTAACAGAACTTCTAAGAGCAACTTTAGCAGACCCCGCATCTCGCATGCCCGCAAAATCCTTTTTGCGGTTCGACACGGGCTGTCATGGATGCAAACCCCCAAATAGATCCGTAAAAAATAATATTCGTGGAATATGTTTTTTTACAGGTCGGCTTCTACGGGTTCTGCTCAGGCTCCACCACGACGACCCGCAAACAGAAAAACTGCAAATCTCGTATTTGATATAGGTTTGACAAACAAGTTCAAATTCAAACGACATAAACAGTTTGCGCGCAAATAAAAACAAAGTTCATTACGCAAAAGAGGGCATGCAAAGGTTTGCGCCCATGTCCGGCATCATCTTGGGGGTCGATCTTCACTCCGCGCTATGAAGTCCATATTGAAGTTCATCGGCGCCACCAAATCCACCTCCGTCGCTTGTTCCAACTCTCGCACCGAAATCATCCACATTGGCACCATATGGAGCAGAGAAAACATCACCGGAACTGGAACACGGACCGGTCGAGGCGACCATTCTCCTCTTCAAGATCTCTCTCCTTGCCATATCATGCCATGTTTTGGTGAGGTCGTCCATGTCATTGCGGTTCATTGACATGATCTTGTTCTCCTCGGCGAGCAACAATGACATCGATTTGTTTTCAGAGGCGCGTGCTTTTCTCTCCTCAATGACAGCTTTGCGGAGCCCCTCTTCCTTGAACATTTGTCATTTTTCTTGCTTCTCTTTTGCCTTCTTCTCGGCCAACTATTTCTTGATCTCCAACGACTTCAACAACATCAACTCGTTTGATTGCACCATGGCATCAATCTTCTCCCTCAAGCTTGTTGCTTCTTGCTCTCTCTTCATCTTCTCTTTAGTCTTCTTGTCACCATAGGGCTTGTGCAAAATTCTTGGGCCATCATCATCCTCATCTTCATCCATGTTTATAATTGAGCCTCTCTTTGGTGGGGATTCTTTGTCGATCAACTTCCACTTCTCGCACTTTTGGAGCAACTCCCAACAATGCTCTAATTTGAAGAATTTGCCTTCCAAAGCTTCAATGTCCTTGTATCTATGTTGAGCAATCTCGTCCTACAAAATGTGAACAAAGTGATGCAATCATTTCCCATGATACATTATGATGATGCACAACTTGAACAAAGGAAAAACAAACTCACATAGCCGGACTCCACGGTGCCACTTGGAGGTGCATTGCATATTTGCTCCAAGCAAGCTGCTGATACGTCTCCAACGTATCTATAATTTTTTATGGTTTCATGCTATTATCTTGTCAAATTTGGATGTTTTGTATGCCTTTTATATCTTTTTTGGGACTAACTTATTAACTCAGTGCCAAGTGCCAGTTCCTGTTTTTTTCCATGTTTTTGACCCTTTTCATAGGAGGATTTTAAACGGAGTCCAAATGGAACGAAACTTCCAAAAAGATTTTTTCCGGAACAGAAGAAGATCGGGAAGTTTGAGAACCAAGGAAGGGGGGCTCCAGGGACCCCACAAGCCCCCTAGCCGCGGCCAGGGGGGCCCGCGCGCTCCCAGGCTTGTGGGCTCCCTGGGCCACCTCTGCCCTAGGTCTTCCGCCTATATATTCCCTAAAATTCTAGAAAAAATCAGGAGATCATCGAAAGTACTTTTCCGCCGCCGCAAGCTTCTGTCTCCGCCAGATCCCATCTGGGGCACGTTTTGGTGCCCTGCGAGAGGGGGGATTCGGATACGGAGGACTTCTTCATCAACAGCATGACCTCTCCGATGATGCGTGAGTAGTTCACCATAGACCTACGGGTCCATAGCTAGTAGCTATATGGCTTCTTCTCTCTCTTGGATCTTCAATACAAAGTTCTGATGAATTGTGGATTTATGGTCAGATTATCTATGAATCTTATTTGAGTTTGTTCTGATCTCTATTATGCATGATTTCATATACTTGTAACTCTCTTCGAGTTGTGGGTTTTGTTTGGCCAGCTTGATCTATCATTCTTGTAATGGGAGAAGTGCTTGGTTTTGGGTTCATACCGTGCGGTGACCTCACCGAGTGACAGAAGGGGTAGCGAGGCACGCATCGTGTTGTTGCCATCAAGGGTAAAAGATGGGGTTTTCATCATTGGTTTGAGATTATCCTTCTACATCATGACATCTTGCTTAAAGCGTTACTCTGTTCGTCATGAACTCAATACACTAGATGCATGCTGGATAGCGGTCGATGTGTGGAGTAATAGTAGTAGATGCAGACAGTATCGGTCTACTTGTCTCGGACGTGATGCCTATATGTATGATCATTGCCTTAGATATCGTCATGACTTTGCGTGGTTCTATCAATTGCTCGACGGTAATTTGTTCACCCACCGTAATATTTGCTATATTGAGAGAAGCCTCTAGTGAACACTATGGCCCCCGGGTCTACTTCACATCATATTTTCAGCCTTACACTTTTTCCTTCGTTGCACTTTCCGCCTTCAGATCTCACTTTGCAATCAAACTTGAAGAGATTGACAACCCTTTATAGCGCTGGGTGCAAGCTCTTTTGTGTTTACGTAGGTACTCTGGACTTGACGAGATTCTCCTACTAGATTTATACCTTGGTTCTCAAACTAAGGGAAATACTTACTGCTCCTGTGCTGCATCAACCTTTCCTCTTCAAGGGGAAAACCAACGCAAGCTCAAGAGACGACAGAAGATTTCTGTCGCCGTAGCAGAACAATTTCTAGCGCTGTTGCCGGGGAGGATCAAGTCAAGAACTCATCCAAGTAAATGTCGCAAACTCATCTCTTGCATTTACTTTTTTTGCCTCTCGTTTTCCTCTCCCCCACTTCTGAAAAACAAAAATTTACCAAAAAATATTTTCCTTTTTCGTTTGCCCTTTTCTCTCGCTTGCTTTCTGTTTGCTTGCCTGCCTGCTAAGACCTGTATGGCCCAACCAAGGGATTTTAACGCTCACTATGCGAGGTTGGAATAGATTGAAACTAGTGTTAAAGACTTCATGTCTACACAGTTTGATTATAACAGTTACTTCCGTAGGGAACTGAAGGAGCAAAATTCTTTTTTGGCCTTTATGAATAAAGAAGTTGATGATATGGCCAAAGAATTCCTTGCGCTAAATTCTCAGTTTGCTTGTCTTGAAAAGTTGGTAGGCCAGATTTCTGATAAACAGGCTACCTTAGTCAATAAAATGGCTGCTAAACCTGAAACTCGTGATGAGAATCACGAAGATCTTAAAGTGCTTAGTGTGACTCCCATTGAATCTTTGTTTTCTTGTGTCAAACCTAATGATGATGGGGCTGGATATGAATCCACTTTGGTAGAAAAACGCCCCAATGATTCGGAGTCCATCTATCTTGATGCTAAAAGCATTGAAAGTGGAGTAGAAGATATTAAAACTTTGA
This sequence comes from Hordeum vulgare subsp. vulgare, assembly GCF_904849725.1. Classification (NCBI taxonomy): domain Eukaryota; kingdom Viridiplantae; phylum Streptophyta; class Magnoliopsida; order Poales; family Poaceae; genus Hordeum; species Hordeum vulgare. The sequence goes on along the minus strand of NC_058518.1, from coordinate 296,602,372 downwards.
ATAGTAATGAAATTACTACCTTGGATTTCAAGGAATTCAATTATGATAGTTGCTCCTTGATTGAATGCATTTCCTTGATGCAATCCATGCTAAACTCTCCACACGCTTATAGCCAAAACAAGGCCTTTACCGATCATATCGTCGAAGCAATGATGAAATCTCTTGAAGAGAAACTTGAATTGGAAGTCTCTGTCCCTAGAAAGCTTCATGATGAGTGGGAACCTACTATCAAAATCAAAATAAAAAACTATGAATGCAATGCTTTGTGTAATTTGGGTGCTAGTGTTTCCGCGATTCCAAAGTCTTTATGTGATGTTCTGGGTTTTAATGAGTTTGAAGAGTGTTCTCTTAATTTGCATCTTGCGGATTCTACTGTCAAGAAACCCATGGGAAGGATCAATGATGTTCTTATTATTGCAAATAGGAACTATGTACTCGTGGATTTCATTGTGCTTGACATTGATTGCAATCCTACATGCCCTATTATTCTTGGTAGACCTTTCCTAAGGACTATCGGTGCTATCATCGATATGAAGGAAGGGAATATTAGATTTCAATTTACTTTAAAAATGGCATGGAGCACTTTCCTAGAAAGAAAATAAGATTGCCTTATGAATCCATGATGAGGGCTACTTATGGTTTGAGCACCAAAGACGACGATACGTGATTCTATCGCCTTATGCCTAGCTAAGGACGTTAAACAACAGCGCTTGTTGGGAGGGAACCCAATGAATTTATTTCTTTTTCTTTCTGTTTTGTTGCATCCACACTATCATAATTCTGTTATGATTGTGTCTTTTGTGTTTCTTTTTGTTTTTGAGCCAAGCAAAACCTTTATGACTAGTCTTGGTAATAGTTGTTTGATCCTGCTGGAAAAAGACAGGAACTTTTCACTCACGAGATGATTTTTCATTTTTATTCAGAAAGAGGTTTTGAGTTGATTCTTTTTGCTTTTGGTTTATATGCCTTTTTCCCAGGCAGTCTTAATTGTACAGAATTTTTGAGGTACCAGAAGTATACGAAGTATACAGATTTCTACAGACTGGTCTGTTTTTGATAGATTCTGTTTTTGTTGAGTTGCTTGCTTGTTTTGATGAAACTATGGATAGTATCGGGGGTACTAGCCATGGAAAAGTGAGAATACAGTAGCACAACACCAATATAAATAGAAATCAAGATTGCTACAGTACCTAAAGAGGTGGTAGTTTGTTTTCTTGTGTTAATGATATCACGAGTTTCTGTTTAAGTTTTGTGTTGTGATTTTTTCAAGTTTTGGGTGATGTTCTCATGGACAAAGAGATAAGGAGTGGAAAGAGCTCAAGCTTGGGGATGCCCAAGGCATCCAAATCCAAATTCAAGGACACCAAAAAGCCTAAGCTTAGGGATGCCCCGGGAAAGCATCCCCTCTTTCGTCTTCAATCCATCGGTAACATTACTTGGAGCTATATTTTTATTCACCACATGATATGTGTTTTGTTTGGAGCGTCTTGTATCGTAGGAGTCTTTTATTTTTGTTGTGTCACAATCATCCTTGCTGCACACCCTTTTGAGAGAGACATGCACTCATCGTGATTTTGCTAGAATGCTCATCGTGCTTCACTTACATCTTTTGAGCTAGATAATTTTGCTCTATGTGCTTCACTTGGATCTTTTAGAGCACGACGGTGCGTGACTTGGTAGTTGGCTTATGCTATGAAAGTAGTCCCAAAGATGATAGGTACCCAAAGAGGATACAAAAACCTCCATCTTCATGTGCATTGAGTAGAAAGAGAAGTTTTGATTCCTCTCAATTAGTTTTGAGACGTGGATTTGGTAATATTAAGAGTTATGTTAGTAGGGTGTTGTGAATCTAGAAATACTTGTGTTGAAGTTAGTGATTCCCGTAGCATGCACGTATGGTGAACCGCTATGATAGGAAGTCAAAGAATAATTGATCTATTGATTGTCATCCTTTGTGTTGAGGTCGGGATCACGCGATGGTTAACACCTACCAACCCTTCCCCTAGGAGTATGCGTTTAGCACTTTGTTTTGATTACTAATAAAAACTTCCGCAACAAGTATATGAGTTCTTCATGACTAATGTGAGTCCATGGTATAGATGCATTTTCACCTTCCACCATTGCTAGCCTCTCTAGTGTCGCGCAACTTTTGCCGGTACACAAACCCAACATATGCCTTCCTCAAAACAGCCACCATACCTACCTACTATGGCATTTTCATAGCCATTCCGAGATATATTGCCATGCAACTCCCACCGTTCCATCACATGACTTGTGACGTCACTCTCATATTGCCATTGCATGATCGTAAGATAGCTAACGAGATGTTTCAACGTCATACGCCAAGCTAGATCGTTGCACATCCCGGTACACTGCCGGAGGCATTTCCTATAGAGTCATCATCGTTCTAAGCTTTGAGCTGTGAGTAAATAAAAGTGTGATGATCATCATTATTAGAGCATTGTCCCATGTGAGGAAAAAAAGAAGAGGCCAAAGAGCCCAAATAAGAAAAAGAGAAAAAAAGAGGCTGTCGGTGAATACTCACGACATATGCCATGGGTAGGCTAAAGTCGGTGAGAACCGAAGGGACAAAGGTGGGCGTTGGGAACGAGGTTGGCACACGCATGGGACGCACGATGTACCCAGGTTCAGGGCTCTCCGTAGAGATAATACCCCTAATCCTGCTGGTGTGTTTGATGTATGGGAACATAGTACAATGTCGCTCCTGGAGCTGTGTTGGGAGGAGGAAGAGGGGAGCAGCCGGCTCGTCTCTACCTCTCTCTCTCTCTGTGGGTTGGTGAGTGTGTGGTGTTGAATGACTAGTAAGTGATCGGCCCCCTCTGCATGGGGGTCGTCCGGGGGGTTTTATAGACGAACCCGCCGGCCTACAATATGGATAAAGGGTACAGGCGTGGGACCTGGCTGGCTGCTTCGCCGGCTGGCCAGGGGCCGACAAGGGTCTTGTCTTGTCGATGAGAGGCCCGCCGGCTGGATGGTCTCGATTACCTGTGGGACCCGCCGGCTGGCCAATGGGGCTCCCGCGTAAGGTTGACGCTGAGCAGGCGCTATACGTCAAGCGTCGCCCCGCGAGATTCTTCATGGGCAGGCAGTACTACCGCCTCCACTGTGCCCCACGCCGAGTGCAGTAATGGAGTGGGACTGTGACGGTCCGACACTATGCTAGGTGATGGATCAGAGCCGGGGTAGGTCAGCGGCGTGGCCGCCGACGCTCGTACCTGTCGGGCGCCCTGATCCTCTACCTTTGCTGACGCGTAGCTACCTTTAATCGTGAGGTCTCTTCCCGACCTACGATCTGATGTGACTTGTGATCCCCAGCGGGCTAGCCTGCTTGGTCAGCTGGCTTGAGGGTGGCCGCCTCCTCCCCTGTCCGGCTGGCAGGACCAGGCCGACTCTGATGGGGAGGTCGCCTGCATTCTAGCTGCCAGGGGCTGCCTGGCCGGCTAGAAAGGTGGCCACCTCGTCTTCCAGCCGGCAGGCGATGCCTAGCCGGTCAGAAGACTTAGGCCTTGGGAATCTCCATACCTTCATGTCCATTGGGCCGGAAATGAAGGGACAGGCTTGATGAGCCTACCTCGGGGTTATCCCCCGAACAGTAGTCCCCGAAGCTGGCAAGGTCTGCCGCCTGCGGGCGGGCGGCCTCACCGGCTTGTTGTCTTGATACTTTGGCTGTTGTTTGCGGCGAAGGGCACCAGCTTCGGAGCCGGGTAGCTTCGAAGCAACGCCTCGGTCCAGCCGTAACTGGCCCGGAGAACGCCACGTGCGAGGCCTCGCCTAGCGTAATGATGGTGATTACTGCTTGACGGGACTGGGCCTGGGCCCTGGGTCCCGCCACGACGCCCCCTCGGCCTCCGCACGGGAGATCTTCTGCGGATTTACTCCGTGACGGTTGGGCTTAGGGGGGCGTTGCCGCCCGTAATACACTAAATAAATGGGGCCCGGCGCGCACCGGATCCCCTCCCCATGACGCTTCGTGGCGGTTTAAATGGGATGCGAGGGTTTCGAGGAGGCCATTCGCCCCCTCTTCTCGCCCTGCTCCGTGCTCTCTTCCTCCTTGCGTCCTGAGAAAGAAGAGTTTGTGCCCTTCGTCTCCTTCTTCTTCACCGTCGAGACCTCCGCCGACCGCTTCGAGCTCTCGCTACCCGCAACCATGGCCGGTGGATCTTCTTCGAAGAAGTCCTCGGTCCAGCAGGCATCCTTGCAGGGGCCTGGCTGGGCAGCGATGTCGATGAGGAGCTCATCTATGCGCTCCGTCATCATCGAGTGCTGCCCCCGGCCTCCCAAGTCTCGGTGCGCCTTCCTAGCTGTGAGGCCTCTCCCGCACCTGTCGCGGGAGAGGTTGTGGTCTTCGCCGAGCACTTCTACCGGGGTTTCGGGCTCCCGCTAGCTCTTTCTTCGCCGAGTGGCTCCAGTTCTTCGGCCTGCAGCCGCATCATCTGGCGTCAAACGCCATACTACAGTTGGCCGCCTTCCTGGTCCTATGCGAGGGCTTCGTGGGGATCGACCCTCACGTCGATCTGTGGCGCAGCCTGTTCTTCTTTAAGCAGCAATCCATCACTATGGAGAAATCCAAGGTGGAGAAGCTCAAGGGGCCGTGCGCCATGACGCCGTGCGGGGCCGCGTTGGTGCATCACCGCCCGAAGTCCGGCTTCCCCCAGATGCCTTTGCAAGACTCCATCAAGCATTGGCAGAAGGGGTTCTTCTACGTGAGGAGCATCGACCCGGCCCAGGACGCCCTCAACATGCCCCCATTCGCCATCGCTCCTCCGACGCGGCAGAACTGGGACGTGAAGACTCCTAAGCCACATCCTGAGGTGGCGCTTATTCGCGCCCACCTCGATATCTTGAGGGAGAGCGGCCCGCTTATTCGCGCCCACCTCGATATCTTGAGGGAGAGCGGCCTCCTCGGCCGCGACCTTCTCGCCACCATGTTGGTCCGCCGGATTCTGCCTCTGCAGAGGCGGCCGCATCTGGTCTACCAGATGAGCGGCCGGCTTGATCCATGCCGGCTGTCCACCAAGAGGTTCACCCCGGCGCTGTAGCGCGAAGGGTGAACCTGATCTCCACCGCCCGCATGGATGAGGGCGGGGAATGGATATGGGGGATGTCCCCGTTCAACCGGGCTCATCCGCCTCCGATGGTAGCCTTACTCCCTTCTTTTTTGTCGTTTTGCTTTGAAGTCGGTGGTGTTTGCTGAGCCTGGTTGAACTCCTTTCTTGTAGAGGTTCAAGACCCTGCAGGGGTCCCTCCGTCAGCCTGCTCCTGACGTGGAGGCGTCCGGCGCCTCCGAGATGGAGAACGAGGATGCGATGGAGCCCTGCTCAGACTCCTCCGCCGGCTCGGAAGATCCCCCGGAGTCGGAAGGGACCAAGCCGTCCGGTGAGTACCCGCGGCACGCTCTAGCAGACTGGACGGACGATGATGAGGAATCCTCATTCTATTCTGATGCAGCCTTCGAGGGAGACTCCGACTAGGTGGAGGAGGTCACCGGCCCAGTACCGTCACGCGGCTGGTGTCAAGGTGGCGGAGCGACCGCTGCTGGTGAGGCAGCCGGGAAGATTGGCAAGGGTGCCACAGCTTCCCGGCCGGCCTCTAAGCGACCGACGCTGGGTCCCCCAGCCGGGCAGCGGGCAGACGGCGCCGTGGCGGTGGCCGGAGGCAGGTCCCGGTAGTTGCAGGGTATGGTTTCCTCCTCTTCTCCCTTCCATATCTTGAGATGAGTTTTGTTCCTAAGAAGCTTGGCTTGACAGGGAGGCGGAGGATGCGGATGAAGACACCGCCTCCGCAACTGAGCGGGCCGGCTCGGCAGCAGCTGATGCTGCCGAGAGGGAGCTCGAGATAGAATCCCAGCGCCGGTGGGACATGGGTGCGGGGAAGACCGCCGTGAGTCAGCCTCGCCCTAGCCGGGTCGAGAGGCCGGTGGAGAAGCGTGCGAAGGCTAGACAGGATCCCTCCGCACATGCCCGTGTGGAGGAGCCAGCTAGCAAGGCCGCCTCCAGGCCGGCCCCGAGGACCGAAGGGCCCCAGCCGCCTGAGTCAGCAGCCCCGGAGCAGGTGGACCTAGAGACGATCCCGGTTTCACCCCGGGCCGAAGCAGCTCCTGACGCGCCGGTGCTGGATCTGACCGCATCGGACGCGCCCCCTGATGCCCCAGGGGCGACCATGGATGTGCCGGACGCAGCTCATCCGCCTCCTGTGGAGGAGGTAGCGCCGGCTGGGACGGCGCCCGAGCCGGCCGTCGAGCCGGCACCAGGAGCCGGCGCCATCGTCGTCCCCCAGCAGGGCCCTGTTGCGCCAAGGGCAGGGGGCCGCCCTAGGAGCCGGCCCATGAAGTCATGGCGGGCGGCGAACTTGATCCTCCTGCGAATGCCCGTCGACACCGTTCTTTCCGGCGTGCCGGAGCTGGTGACGCTGTTTACCAGCGGCCGGTCGAAGGTGGAGCAGGCGGCGTGCGTGGTATGCGGCGACATGGAGCGCCTGGAAGCCCGCACCCAGGTAGGCCTTGCCTTTTTCGGTTTTTCTTTGCGTTTTTTTCTCTTGACGTCAGTGGGGGCGCGACATCGCACCCACTGGGTGTAGCCCCCGAGAATCGGGTGGGTTGATTGCCAACCGGTCCGAATCTCTTGGAGGCCTTTTTCTCTGCATATTTTTATTCAGTGGGGGCGCGCAAGCGCACCCACTGGGTGTAGCCCCCGAGAATCGGGCTGGTTATGCTTTTAACCAGGTCGAATCTTAATCATGTTCCCTTTCTCTCCCCTTTGGCATGCGCTTTACGATGCTTAGGTACAGGCGTACAACGAGTTTCAGGACCAGCACCTGGGGGATGATAGCCGGATCGCCGAGCTTGAAGCCAGGCTGGGCGAGGCTGCCGCGGAGCATGATGCCTTGCGCGAAGCCGGCGGCCGGCTCCAAGAGCAGCTGGACCTTCTTCAGGCGCAGAAGAAGGAGCTTGAGGCGGTCGGCCGGGTCGAGTTGGAGCGGCTGCCGGCCACGCTACAGGAGCAGGAGGCCTCCTACTCTGCCGACGTGTACCGCCTCGCGTCGCTTCATCTTGAGGAGGTGAACCTCAAGGACGCCGCCTTGAGGGCGAAGGACGAAGCCCTTACCCAGAATCAAGCGCAGCTGGCTAAGGCGTCGGAGTCCGCCGCGACCCTCCAAGAGGAAATCGCCCGCCTCACCCATGCGAGTGAGGTGCGGGAGCGCGAGGTTCTTGAGGTCTCTCATGAGACCGACGGCGCCTTCCAGCATGGGTCTTTCTTCCTTGTTTTGGGTTTGGTCTTTTTGCCGTCTCCTCCTCTTGCTGTGTTCTTACGTCCTAGTTGCCTTTTCCCCAGATCTCTTCCCCGAGACCCAGGTCGCAGCCGACGCCGCCGTTGAGGTGTGCCGTGAGGAGCGCCGCGCGGCCGGGCAGGAGGTGGATACTACCTCTGGCTGGAGCGTGGAGGAGATCGGGGTGGGCCTTCGGGCCCGCCTGCACGTCTTGGGCGAGTCTGTGACTCGGCTCCAGGTTGCAGGTTCGGCGATGGTGGCGGCCCTGTGGCGGGAGGGTCTGGAGCCGACAACCATGCGTCGGCTTGCCCGCTGGCTCGTAGCGGGTGGAGAGCGCCTGGACACCTGGCGTGCCTCCGCAACGCGGTCTGGGGCTTACATGGCCCTGCGCTTGGCCAAGTCATGGTATCACAACCTGAACTTGGGCAAGCTGGCTGCCCAGCGCGACGGCTCAGAGGCGGAGGTGCAAGGCATGGAGGAGGAGCTCCGGGTGAGAGCCAGCGCCGTCGCTGAGTACGCAGCCTGGGATGACTTCGTCTTGGAGCGGGGTGAAGACGGCGGCGTGATCGCTGAAGATCTGCACGGCCTTCAACCCTATGACGCCGACGGTAGCTTCGACGAGGCGGTCCGGGCTGCGGAATCTGCAGCCGCCTCTAGCGGTGGGGCGTATGCCGACTCCGGGATCAGCGGAGCCGGGGGCCGCAACGGGGGAGACGGCGCATCCACCTCGGGAGGAGCCGGAGGCGGCGATGCTACCACATCAGGAGCAGCAGCCGAGACGACCCCTGAGGCCGCTATCCCATAACTGGCGTCCTTTTGTGTTTTTGGTTCTACCCCCGGAGGGATGTAACGAACGTGGGTCGTGGGCCAATGCTTTTTATGAATGTATATATTCAGCATTATATTCGTCACCAAGCGTGTTGTCTTATGATCCCGTCTTTTGATTCCTGGTTGACTTCTCTTATCCGAAGCCATCAAGACGTAAAGAACAAGACATAAGCCAATCAGAGGCCGGCTTGAATGAACCAACTCGAGCCGGTCGTCACTAGTATAGCTGGACTGTGCATGTATTCGACCTGACCCGACGTCACATCGCGAACCGAGCGACCGGAGCCAGCCCGCAGGTTCAAGCGAAGGACCGGGAGTCAGCCGGTACACTATGTGCCCGACTACAAGGATTGACCGTTCGAGCGGCTGGCGAGCCCCCGAGCTTGTTTAAAGCTAGCAAGGGGCCGCGCTGCATAGCCTCCGAGCTTGATTAAGCCAGCAAGAGGTGGTACGCGGTGTAGCCCGTACACTGAGTGAAAACTCTTTTAGCAAGAGGAAGCATGGAGCCTGCTTTTTTCATCATATTTGTTGTTCCCGGCAGTTAGAGGCCGTCTTGAGTCTCGGCAATCAGAGGCTGTCTTGAGTCTTGAAGGAGATCGTATATACGACCGAGCCAGCCCGAGCCGGTCGTCCCAAGTATAGCCGGACTTTGCATGTATTCGACCTTACCTGGCGTCATATCGCGAACCGAGCGACGAGAGTCAGCCTGCAGGCTCAAGCGACGGACCAGGGGTTAGCCGGTACACTATGTGTCCGTTATAAGGGTGGACCGTTCAGGCGGCTGGCGAGCCCCGAGCTTGTTTTAAGCTAGCAAGGGGCCGCGCTATGTAGCCTCCGAGCTTGGTTAAGCCGGCAAGAGGTGGTACGCTGTGTAGCCCATACACTTGAGTGATAACTCTTGACAAAAAGAAACATGGAGCATGTCCTTTTTATTGCCTTCTTTGTTCCCTGAAGAGGGAGGAAGATACATGTGCATTTTCTTTCCTTTGCTTGTCTTCTGCCTTTTAGCAATAGAACGGGCGAAGCAATGCCGCGTTCCATGGGCGCTCCGTTTCTTGGCCGGAGTCGTCCCTCTTGCACTTCCTTGGCTTCTGGGCGTCAATCAGGTAGTAAGCGTTGTTGTGTAGCGCCCTACTGATGATGAAGGGTCCCTCCGAGGGGGGGTGAGAGCTTGTGCTGGCCGGCAGTGCGCTGGATTCTTCTGAGGACCAAGTCTCCCTCCCTGAAAGAGAGAGGCTTGATCCTCTTGCTGTGGTAGTATCTCAGCTTCTGCTGGTAGATGGCCGTACGGCTCAAAGCCCAAGTCCCTTGCTTCTTCGAGGAGATCCACACCGTCTTCTCTGGCCTCCTTCGCCTCCGTTTCTGTGTATAGGGTGACCCGAGGCGAGTCGAATTCGACATCCGAGGGGATAATAGCCTCAGACCCGTATACCAGAAAGAATGGAGTGAAGCCGGCCGACCAGTTGGGCATGGTGCGGAGGCTCCATAGCACAGCCGGCAGTTCTTCGATCCAGCAGCCGGCTGACCTGACCAGTGGTGCCACCAGCCTTGGCTTGATGCCGGCTAGGATCAGGCCGTTGGCCCTCTCCGCTTGGCCGTTTGACTAGGGGTGTGCCACTGAGGCCAGGTCGAGCCGGATGCCTACCTTGGAACAGTAGAGCGCCAGGGGGCCCTTGGCGAAGTTGGTGCCGTTGTCGGTGATGATGCTGTGGGGAACGCCATATCGGACAGAGATGTTTGTGATAAACCTGACAGCAGTGGGGCCGTCAAGCTTCTTGATAGGCCTAGCTTCGATCCACTTGGTGAACTTGTTGACGGCTACCAGAAGATGTGTCATCCCTCCGCGAGCCGTCTTGAAGGGCCCAACCATGTCCAATCCCCAGACGGCGAATGGCCATGATAAGGGAATGGTTTTCAACGTTGAAGGCGGCATATGGCTTTGTGCACTGAAGCGTTGGCAGCCTTCACATTTGTCCACCAGATCCACAGTCTCCTCGAGGGCTGTGGGCCAGTAGAATCCGTGGCGAAATGCTTTGGCCACCAGGGTTCTGGAGGCGGCATGATGCCCGCACTCCCCGTGGTGGATGTCTCTGAGGATCTCCTGCCCTTTTTCCGATTCGACGTAGCGTTGGAACACGCCGGTCGTGCTGCGTCGTACCAGTTCGCGATTGATGATGGCGTAGGCGGCGGACCTGCGCTGGATCTGTCTCGCCTCCGCCTCGTTCTGAGGAAGTTCGCCGGGAAGAAGGAAGGCCAGAATGGCCTGAGCCCATGATGGAGCCGACACAAGGGTCACCTCTGCTTCGTCTTGACTGTCGGAGGCTTCTGCAGCCCCCCGAGTTTGATGGCGTCTCCGGTGCCATTACTGCGGCCGGCTCACCATCTATCTCCATGACGTCCACCCACTGGGAGGATTCGAGCCCGGACAGAGCCGGGGTTGTCGTTGTAGCTGGTGCCTCTGTTGGAGTCAGTTGGACCAATGGAGCTGGATTAGGATCCGAAGCCGTCGTAGTTGGTGGAGCCGACATCACTTGTATCGTAGACTCAGTCGGTGCCGTATTTGGAGCCGGTGCCGCCAGCGCAGCCGGCGTGGGGTCCCCAGCCGGCGTAACTGGTGGAGTCGGCGGTGCTTGGATCGCAGAGTCGGACGGTATGAAGATTGATGCCGACTCAGGAGACAGCTTGATAGACGGCTTGTGGAGTTGCTCGAGGGAGACGCCGGCTGGGATGGCCTGCCTCGTGGAGCCGATCTTTGCCAACATATCGTCCGCCTCATTTTTCGCCCTGGGAACATGGTGGAACTCGCAACCCTCGAAGGGGCCGCTGAGCTGCTGGATGAGGAAGCGATAGTTCGCCATGTTGGCGTCCCTGGCGTCCCATTCGCCAGAGACCTGCTGCACCACCAAGTCTGAATCGCTGAAACATATGAGCCGCCGGATGCCGATCTCCTTGGCAAGCCGGAGGCCATGAGCCAGTGCTTCGTACTCAACGACGTTGTTGGAGGCGGCGAAATGGATCTGGAGAGCGTACTTGAGCTGGTCTCCTTTCGAAGACGTCAAGATGATGCCGGCTCCCAGTCATGTTTGCATCTTCGAGCCGTCGAAGTGCATCCGCCAATGCGTGGAGTCTGGAGGCGGTGGCTCGAACTGGGTCTCGGCCCAGTCGACTAAGAAGTCGGCCACCACCTGTGATTTGATGGCGGTGCGAGGTTCGTACCGAATATCATGGTCCGCCATGGCGATGGACCATTTGGCAATTCTGCCCGTGGCATCACGGTTGCCCATGATCTCTGAGAGCGGAGCAGTTCTCACCATAGTGATGGCATGCTCTTGGAAGTATTGTTTTAATTTCTTTGCAGCAAGGTAAACACCATAACACATTTTCTGATAATGAGGGTAGTTCTGCTTAGAAAAGGACAAGAGCTCACTAAGGTAGTAGACAGGGTGCTGCACTAGCAGGGCCTTGCCTTCCTCTTTGCGCCGAACTACCAACACTACGCTGACCACGCGAGTGGTCGCCGCGATGTATATGAGTATGGGTTCCCTTTCACATGGGGCTGCCAAGATTGGCAGGCTCGAGATTACCCGCTCGAGGTCGCGAAAGGCTTCGTCCGCCTGGTCGTTCCACTCGAACTTCGTCGTCTTCTTTATGAGTTGGTAGAGTGGTAGGGCCTTCTCGCCAAGCCGGTTGACGAACAGGCTGAGGGATGCCAAGCAGCCGGCGAACTTCTGGACGTCGAGGATCCGAGCCGGCCGCATGATTCGCTCGATGGTGCTGATCTTCTCAGGGTTCGCTTCAATGCCGCCGGCGGATACGAAGAATCCCAACAGCTTGCCTCTTGGGACCCCGAAGACGCACTTCTCAGGGTTGAGCCGGATCTTGTATTCGCGTAGATTGGCGAATGTCTCTCGCAGGTTGTCGAGGTGGCTGAAGTGCTGCTTCGTCTTGACGATGATGTCATCCACATAGACGTGGATGTTTCTGCCAATCTGTGGCAGTAGGCACTGCTACATGCAATGTTGGAATGTGCACCTGCGTTCTTCAGACCGAACGACATGGTGGTGTAGCAGTAGGCCTCGAAGGGCGTGATGAAGGAGGTCTTTAGGCGATCAGCTGGATCCAGCTTGATTTGGTGGTAGCCCGAATAAGCGTCCAGAAATGACAGTAGTTCGCAGCCTGTTGTGAAGTCGATCACTTGATCTATCCTAGGCAACACGAAAGGGTCTTTCAGACAGGCCTTATTAAGGCTAGTGTAGTCGATGCACATTCGCCATGTGTTGTTCTTCTTCAGCACCAGGACTGGGTTCGCCAGCCAGTCCGGGTGGAAAACCTCCATGATGAAGCCGGCTGCAAGGAGCCGGGTGATCTCTTCTCTGATTGTGTGCCGCTTTCCCTCGGTGAATCAGCGCAAAGGTTGTTTCACCGGCTTTGCATCCGGTCGCACGTGAAGTTTGTGCTTGGCGTACTTCCTCGGGACACCCGGCATGTATTTGGGGGACCATGCAAAGATGTCCCGATTCTCACGGAGGAAGTCGACGAGCTTGGCTTCCTATTTGGGGCCGAGGCTAGCCCCGATGGTGATGCACTGCTTTGGGTTGGCAGGGTCGAGTGGGACCTTCTTGGTCTCTTTAGCCGGCTTGAAATTGCCCTCGCCGGCCAATTGGGACGGAGGAGAAGGAATCGCTGGCTGCTCGGTAGCCTGGGCCACGAGTCGGTCGATCTTCCACTTCTCCTCGGCAATCACCAAGGCGTCGGCGTGGCGACTGCTATCTTGGGCACACTCGAGCGACTTCTTGTAGTCGCCAACAAAGTGATGATGCCCTTGGGACCCGACATCTTCATCTTTAGGTAGGCGTAGTGCGGAATAGCCATGAATTTGGCCAGAGCCGGTCTTCCCAGCAGCGCGTGATACGGGATACTGAGGTCCACTACCTCGAACTATATGGACTCCCGCCGGAAGTGAGCCTTGTCGCCGAAGAGGACGTCCAGCTGGATCTTGCCGATGGGCGAGCATGACTGCCCGGCCACGATGCCATGGAAAACAGTGCTGCTTGGCAGGACGTCCGTCTCCTTGAGCCCAAGCTTGCGGAGAGTGTCGAGGTAGAGGATGTTGACGCTGCTGCCGCCATCGACCAGCACCCAGGAGAATCGGCAGGTGAGCCTCTTGGAGGCGAAGGTGGGGTCGAGGACGAGTGTGTATGACCCCGGGTTGGGCATCACCGCAGGGTAGTCCACCCGGCTCCATGTAATTGGTTTGTCAGACCAATGTATGTACTGGGGAACCGGGGGGACAGTGGCGTTTACCTCGCGTCGCCTTTGGCGCAGGCTGTGCTTGTCGCCACCTTTGCTGGTGAAGACGACGAATGCTCCGTCTTGATGCGGATAGTCGTCAGGGTGTGGGCCGTCGTCGCGAGGCGGTGGTGGAGGAAGCGGAGCGCGATTGGGAGCCGGTGCATGGGGTGCCGCCTGCGCACCGGAGGAGCCGGCAGGCCCTCCCCTTGCGACAGCCGGCGGGCGATGCTGCACTGTCGAAGGGTATGGGTAGACAGCATCGCCCCAGAATGTATCTTGCAGGGGGCGTCGAGCAGCTGCTCGAGAGACTGCTTGGGCAGCCAGTTAGGGTTGCCCAGATTGCGACGCTTTCGCGGAGGACCGGCTGGAGAAGCCGACGCCTCGCCCTCCACATTGGCCACCAGCTTGTTGTTGCCCATCTGATCCGCCTTGCGCTTGTAGTTGTTCTGGCCGCCTCGGTTGTCCCCAGCCGGCTTGGGAGTAGCCGGCGCCGGCACAACCTTGTCCAAGGCGGTCACCTTGATGCGCATTGCGGAGTTGGCCGTGGCGTACTTGTCCGCCTTGGCCATGAGCACCGCTAAAGAGGTGGGCTCGGCGCACATGAGCTTGTGCTTGAGGAGGGTGCCATCTTGGCATCCGTCGATTAAGTACTGGATGGCTTGCACCTCATGCACCCCCTCACAGGAGTTGCGGAGCTCGGTCCACCGGGTGACGTAGTCGCGGAGGGGTTCGTCGGCCTTCTGGACGCACATGGCGAGCTCGCGAGGCCGACCAGGGCGCTTGTAGGTGCCAGTGAAGTTGCGGACGAACGCCTCCTCGAAGTCCACCCAGGAGTTGACGCTGCCGGTCGGGAGGCTGTTAAGCCACGTCCGGGCCGAGCCGGCCAGCATGAGTGGCACGTAGCGAACTGCTACGCGCTTGTTGCCCCTGGCGATGCCCACGACCGTGGTGTAGTCGATCAGCCAGTCTTCTGGCTTGGCCGTGCCGTTATATTTTGGTGTATCCCGAGGCAAGGTGAAGCCTCGGGGGAACGGCTCCCCTCGGATTCGGGGGCCGAAGCACGCCGGACCGACGGGTCCTTCTTCCTCTAGGAGGGCCGAATGGGCCAGGGTGATGATGCGCCGGCGAGCGTCCCGCTCATCCTGGGTGGCTGGGGCGCCAGCCCCGGTGGCGAGAGGGGAGGCGTGAGTCCTTCGCGGGGGAAGATCCCCGTACTCCGAATCGCCCTCGTCGCCTCCGCGATGTAAGCCCGAAGTGTGCTCGCTCTGGCGCTGCGAGCGCCGGTCTTGGCTTCCCTCGCCCCTCCAGCCGGAAGGGCGATGCGAGGAAGATCCTTCGGCGTGGTGCTGGCCGCTAGGGTTGCGGCGAGCCCCCGAGTTTGGTCCCGGGGACTCCGATTGAGCCCGACCAGGGTCAATCCGAGCGTGTTGCTGGTTAGCGGCGTCAAGGAGATCCTTGACGCGCTTCTCCTGGAAGGCGCGCTCCTCGCCCTCCAGGCTTGCCATCTCCTCCAGGGCCACCTGCGCCGCTCGCATGTTGGCGGCAGGAGTCTCGTAGGTGGACAGATCACCGCCTCGAACTTTGGTGACGAACCGGCCGCAGCTGCCGACCGATCCAAGCCGACTAGGGGCCTTGGAAATCGGAGTAAGGCCGTACGCGGAGTTATACTCGTGATGCGTAGCCTCCAACCGACGTTTCGCCGAGGCCACGGCGATGCGCTCCTCCAAGATACGCTTGCGAGCCTCCTCCAGCGAGGCCCGAGCGTCGGCAGGTTTGGCGGAAGCGGTGACCGGTGTCTTCAGGCCGGCGATGGCGTCCCGAAGAGTGTCAGCGGCGGCCACAGCAGGCTCGCCGACGCCTGCAGAGGCCTTGCCGGGAGCCATGCTGGTGCCGGCGCCGATAACCATCACCTCCACGGTGTTGGAGACGGCAGCAACGTGGTAGGGGGTGAAGAACCCTACCGACAGTGGAGGGCCGTCGAAGACGAGGACGTTACTGGGGTAAACGTCGTGGGCAGGCATCTCAGCGATAGAGAGCCTGCTGAAGCTGGCGTAGATCGCCTCAACGCCGTAGTCCTCGCCAATGTAGCGCGGACCATCGTTGAGGCAAAGGTCGCTGAAGAAAACGCTGAGGTTCTCCATGGCAGCGACGACGACGCTAGGGAGCGCCTCGTCATCAGAAGCTTTGTCCGAATCCTTATGGCGGACGGGGACGTCGATCATCATGGGCGTCGCCTCGTCGAAAGCGAGCTCCACGCGCATGCAGACTGATCCGGACGCGATGCATCCAGTGGTGTAGGTGTGGGGCCCCGCCCAACGCGTAATGTGAGCCGATGCCGCGATCGGCCCCACGGTGGGCGCCAAATGTCGGTGAATACTCACAACATATGCCATGGGTAGGCTAAAGTCGGTGAGAACCGAAGGGACAAAGGTGGGCGCTGGGAACGAGGTCGGTACACACATGGGATGCACGATGTACCCAGGTTCAGGGCTCTCCGTAGAGATAATACCCCTAATCCTGCTGGTGTGTTTGATGTATGGGAACAGAGTACAATGTCGCTCCTGGAGCTGTGTTGGGAGGAGGAAGAGGGGAGCAGCCGACTCGTCTCTACCTCTCTCTCTCTATGGGTTGGTGAGTGTGTGGTGTTGAATGACTGGTAAGTGATCGACCCCCTCTGCATGGGGGGCGGCCGGGGGGTTTTATAGACGAATCCGTCGGCCTAGAATATGGATAAAGGGTACAGGCATGGGACCCGGCAGGCTGCTTCGCCGACTGGCCAGGGGCCCACAAGGGTCTTGTCTTGTCAATGAGGGGCCCGCCGGCTGGATGGTCTCGATTACCTGTGGGACCCGCCGGCTGGCCAATGGGGCTCCCACGTAAGGTTGACGCTGAGCAGGCGCTGTACGTCAACGTCGCCCCGCGAGATTCTTCATGGGCAGGCAGTACGACCGCCTCCACTGTTCCCCACGCCGAGTGCAGTAATGGAGTGGGACTGTGACGGTCTGACACTATGCTAGGTGATGGATCAGAGCCGGGGTAGGTCAGCAGCGTGTCCGCCGACGCTCGTACCTGCCGGGCGCCCTGATCCTGTACCTTTGCCGACGCATAGCTACCTTTAATTGTGAGGTCTCTTCCCGACCTACGATCTGATGTGACTTGTGATCCCCAACCGGCTAGCCTGCTTGGTCAGCCGGCTTGAGGGTGGCCGCCTCCTCCCATGTCCGGCTGGCGGGACCAAGCCGGCTCTGAAGGGGAAGCCGCCTGCATTCTAGCCGGCAGGGGCTGCCTGGCCGGCCAGAAAGGTGGCCGCCTCGTCTTCCAGCCGGCAGGCGATGCCTAGCCGGTCAGAAGACTTGGGCCTTGGGAATCTCCATCCTTCATGTCCATTGGGCCGAAAATGAAGGGACAGGCTTGATGAGCCTACCCCGGGGTTATCCCCCCGACAGAAGCCCAAGATCCCAAATAAAAAAAAGACAGAAAAAGAGAGAAGGGACAATGCTACTATCTTTTTCCACACTTGTGCTTCATAATAGCACCATGTTTTTAATGATTGAGAGCCTCTCGTTTCATCACCACCATATACTAGTGGGAATCTTCATTATATATCTTGGCTTGTATATTCCAATGATGGGCTTCCTCAAAATTGCCCCAGGTCTTCGTGAGCAAGCAAGTTGGATGCACACCCACTAGTTCTCCTTTTGAGCTTCACATACTTATAGCTCTAGTGCATCCTTTGTATGGCAATCCCTACTCATTCACATTGATATCTATTAATGGGCATTTCCATAGCCCTTTGATACGCCGAGTCAATGTGACCATCTCCTCCCTTTTTGTCTCACAACCACCACCACACTCTATTCCACCTATAGTGGTATATCCATGGCTCGCGCTCATGTATTGCGTGATAGTTATAAAAAGTTTGAGAAAATAAGAGTGCGAAAACTATTACTTGTCCAATACCGGGGTTGTGCATGATTTCAATTAGTTGTGTGGGGATGATGGAGCATAGCCAGACTATATGATTTTGTAGGGATAACTTTCTTTGGCCCTGTTATTTCTAAAGTTCATGATTATCTTGCTAGTTTGCTTGAAGTATTATTGTTTTCATGTCAATAACAAACATTTTTTTGAATCTTACGGATCTGAACATTCATGTCACATGAAAGAAGTTACAAATGACAACTATGCTAGGTAGCATTCCACATCACAAATTCAGTCTTTATTGCTTCCCTACTCGAGGACGAGCAGGAGTTAAGCTTGGGGATGCTGGATACGTCTCCGACGTATCTATAATTTTTGATGGTTTCATGCTATTATCTTGTCAAACTTTGAATGTTTTGTATGCCTTTTATATATTTTTTGGGACTAACTTATTAACTCAGTGCCAAGTGCGAGTTCTTGTTTTTTCCATGGTTTTGACGCTTTTCAGAGGAGGATTTTAAACTGAGTCCAAACGGAATGAAACTTCCAAAAATATTTTTTTTCTGAAACAGAAGAAGATTGGGAAGTTTGAGAACCAAGGCAGGGGGCCTCCAGGGACCCCACAAGCCCCCTAGCCGCGACCAGGGGGGCCCGCGCCTCCCAGGTTTGTGGGCTCCCTGGGCCACCTCTGCCCTAGGTCTTCCGCCTATATATTCCCTAAAATCCGAGAAAAAACCAGGAGATCATCGAAAGTAGTTTTCCGCCTCCGCAAGCTTCTGTCTCCGCAAGATCCCTTCTAGGGCACGTTTTGGTGCCCTGCCGGAGGGGGGATTTGGATACAGAGGGCTTCTTCATCAACACCATGACCTCTCCGATGATGCGTGAGTAGTTCACCATAGACCTACGGGTCCATAGCTAGTAGCTAGATGGCTTCTTCTCTCTCTTGGATCTTCAATACAAAGTTCTCCATGATCTTCATGGAGATCTATCCGATGTAATCTTCTTTTGCGGTGTGTTTGTCGAGATCCGATGAATTGTGGATTTATGATCAGATTATCTATGAATCTTATTTGAGTTTCTTCTGATCTCTCTTATGCATGATTTCATATCCTTGTAATTCTCTTCGAGTTGTGGGTTTTGTTTGGCCAGCTTGATCTATGATTCTTGCAATGGGAGAAGTGATTGGTTTTGGGTTCATACCGTGCGGTGACCTCACCCAGTGACAGAAGGGGTAGCGAGGCACGCATCATGTTGTTGCCATCAAGGGTAAAAGATGGGCTTTTCATCATTGGTTTGAGATTATCCCTCTACATCATGACATCTTGCTTAAAGCGTTACTCTGTTCGTCATGAACTCAATACACTAGATGCATGCTGGATAGCGGTCAATGTGTGGAGTAATAGTAGTAGATGCAGAAAGTATCGGTCTACTTGTCTCGGACATGATGCATATATGTATGATCATTACCTTAGATATCGTCATGACTTTGCGCGGTTCTATCAATTGCTCAACAGTAATTTGTTCACCCACCATAATATTTGCTATATTGAGAGAAGCCTCTAGTGAACACTATGGCCCCGGATTCTACTTCACATCATATTTTCAGCCTTACAGTTTTTCCTTCGTTGCACTTTCCGCCTTCAGATCTCACTTTGCAATCAAACTTGAAGAGATTGACAACCCTTTATAGCGTTGGGTGCAAGCTCTTTTGTGTTTACGTAGGTACTCTGGACTTGACGAGATTCTCCTACTAGATTTATACCTTGGTTCTCAAACTAAGGGAAATACTTACTGCTCCTGTGCTGCATCGCCCTTTCCTCTTCAAGGGAAAAACCAACACAAGCTCAAGAGACGACAGAAGATTTCTGTCGCCGTAGCAGCTGCCCAACGGCTGCACATAGGCTTGATATTCTCCCAACGCCCTTGAAGCCACCGAAATGTGTGTGGAGTCCTATTGGGATACTTTTTCATATTCCGGAAGTATTGATCTTCGATCCTTTGCCAATATCTCTTGGCGTATTGAGAAACACCTGTGCATGCATCAAGAGACACCGCACTCCATGCTTGGATCAAAGCTTGATCTTCCAAGATCTTGTAGTTCTTCGATCTTTGGCTTTTCCCACTCTTTGCTTGCGATTCCTCAAACGCTTCCGCTTCGATCTCCTCCAATTCGTCCGCAACACCATGATCATCCATGCCGCCGTCCGTTTCATTGTAGTCGAATGGTTTGAAAGAGGCTTGATCAATGTCAACCGCGTTCGTGCCCAACATGTTCATGAACTCGTTTGCTTCATTGTTCGAACCACCGCTATAGAGAACGATAACAATTTACGAGCTATCGAGACTAATGGCGAAAAATGAAAGGGAATCGACAAGACCGAAGAGGCATACCTTCCGACCATTTCGTCGAACACCTCGCAAGCGGGGGGAGCGACGTCGTTTGATGGCAACGTCGGAGCACCTCCTTGCGGGGGGATGAAGTCAGAGGTTGAATAAGGTGGCTTCCTTGAAGCCGGAACCTTCCCCCGCTTTGCGCCCGCGCCTTGCGGGCCTTCTCTGCCGCCGGCCGGGATCGCACTGCGGCGTTGGCGCCCGAAGCGCGGGTCGTCGCAGCGGGGGCAACCGGATTCCCGCCCTGCACGACCACGTTGCCCTGCAGCTTGCGGGAAGGCGTGACGTGTGCTTGGGCGACGGCGGCGTGGGCAACATGGCCGGCGACGAAATACGCCCGAGGGGAAGGAGCATGTGCGACCTCGACGGTGACGGGGGACAGCATGGGGTCCTCCATGGCGGCGAGGAACTGCCGGGGAGGAGGTACCAGAGCTTGCGGAGGGTGCAATGGTGGCGGAGGGTGCGGGGAGCGAGGAAACGGCGCGCGGAAATGTCCCTGCCGCCAAATCTCGCGCCGGATAGGAGTTCAGCTCGGGTCGGCCTCCCAGCCCGTGAAGATAGAGGTTGGGGGAGAAGATTTGCCGCGCCCCGTAAAAAATTTTGCGGACCGGGACCGGATGCGTGGTCTGATCGTGCGGATTTTCCGACCCCAGCACGCAAATTGACAGTTATTTTACGGACCGGGACGGGATGCGGTGTCGCTAGAATAGCTCTAAGGATTCAATTTCTAGAAAAGAAAACTGCAGAGGGATTACCGTAATTCGTTTTTAGGAATGGAAATCATATGTTCTTTTTTCTAGTATTGCTGAAGAACATATGTTGTCTCGAGAATATCACAGAAAATTATACACTAACATGCTATTACAACCAACTACTTAATTTTGCCATTCATGTGATGTTGAAGCCCCATGAATTAAAATAAACGAAAATTGATTTCTATTTGCTTGGATTGCATGCCTTGCTTGGGGGAAGAGATACATTTTTTTTTGCTTTTGAATCTAATGCATTGGCTAGGAAAAAGAGTCGTGTCCGTTCGTTTTTATTTATTTTGCACATTAGCTTTTAGAGTCAAACTTTAATTTTTGACCAACTTTATACAAAAATATTAACATTTTCAATATCAAATCAATACCATTAGAATCATCATTCAATGTATTTTCATACTACCTCCGTCACAGTTTATAAGACATGGTTAAATTTACGTGCATTTACACAATAGACAAGGTTCACGGTGTAGTGCATTTACTCCTGACAGCTAATTAGTATTCCGGTGTACTATTTCTATATGCATGCGTAATATGAATACTATTTTTCTATCCATCTCACAACCAATTAATAACCACAAATTTTCAAACACGCCTTCTAAACCGTGACGAAGGAAGTACCATATGTATTTATTATTGTAAAATTTAAATTGTTTTTGATCAAACTTTATAAAGTTTGACTTAGGTCAAAGCTAGTATGCTAAAGAAATACTAAAGCCCCAATTCAATGATTAAGAGTAAGTTGGTGAAACTCTTTGACTATTCTGGGTGGATCACTAGATTGTCGAGAAATCCATCTCGGAGTTGGCTCACTTAGTTGTTAACCAGTTTTCGTGTCATCGTTGGAAGGCCCGCAAGGTTTGAGAGGGTCTCCACCCAAGATTCGAGGAAGCCCAAGATGGTAGCCATACTTCAAGGTGAGCATTGACAATATACACTTTTCATGGCTTGATAAGCTTGTATTGTTCAAGTTGAGCACTAACACAGGCTTGTGATGCCATTTTCATGATTGAATTGGGGCAATAGATGGTACTCATGTCACTGCCAAAGTTCCTAGGTCACAGTGTGCACCATACAGGGGGAGGAAGCACTACAGAAGCCAGAATTTGCTTGCTGCTGTTGACTTTGATCTGAAGTTCACATATGTGCTGGCTGGCTGGGAGGGGTCAGCGCATGATGCTAACATTCTCAGGACAACATGACTCGACCTGATGGGATCAACATCCCCGACGACAAGTTCTACCTTGGAGATGCTGGCTATGCATGTCGGCCGGGTGTTCTTCCACCCTTCAGGAAAGCTAGGTAACATCTCAACGAGTTTCGTGGTAGGAATTATCCTAGGACTGCACAGGAGCTGTTTAATCTCAGACACTAGAGTAACTGTTGAGAGGTAATTTGGAGCTCTGAAGAATAGGCTTAAGATCCTGGATCAGAAGACATTCCACCCATACCCACTCAGGTTAAGCTTGTTCTTGCTTGTTGCATTCTGCATAACTGGATCCTCGAGTGGGGCTTTGATGAACATGTGTTGGAGGAGGAAGAGGTCGAGCCCGACCATGTTGTTAGCTCCGGCCATGGTGTGGAGGCATTTGACAATGAAGCTTGGAAGAACAAAAGGTTGGAGTGGGCAGAGGCAATGTGGCTTAACAGAGGCCAGTGCATGATTTGAAGAGGAAGATCTGGTAGCAGCAACACCGATGAACTATCCCCTATTTAGCCAATGGCTCTTAATAATTTGTTCTGTCATTTGATAGTAGTTAGGATGAACTGTCATTTGTTTAACTAGCTCGCACTACATGTTCAGATTGTGTGCGGTAAGCTGAACACTAGTTAGAAGTGGTGACAACAACTTATGCAGGTTGCAACCAAACACCAAGTCATATCTGCGCCTAATGCAATGCGGGCAATCAAACGCCGGGTCAAAAATGGTTGTCTCATGCAACTAAGGTACATGCAGGCAACCAAACTATGTGCATCTGGGGTCTTTTTGCCTACATCCCCTCAAACCGGCTCACTAGAGCGAGGCTAGCCGGGCCAGGCTCGATTGCCAATGTAACCAAACATGCCCCTAGCTCCCCTTTTTAGAGTAGGTCCTCCAGGGAGGATCGCCTTTCCCGTAGAGGTCTTCCTCACCCCGGTCGTTGCGTTCTTTGTGACTAGGATACTAGGGACATGCAACACATCCTCGTCCAGTGGTAGAGCTATGTTGGAGCAAAACCATGCCATGGCCCGCCCAATGTAGTAACACACAATGCTATACAAAAGAAATGATCATACTGCTATTATGGAGAGGAAGGGAATTCTCAGGGAGATGGATGAGTTATTGATGAAGGAAGAAAACACTTGGAAACAGAGATCGTGTTTGGATAAAATGAAATGGGGTGATAGGAACACAAAATTATTTTAGAGAAAGGCCACTTGGAGAGCAAAGAGGAATAATATTTGTGCCCTCAGAAGGAGCGATGGGTCCCTTTCTAATTATGTGGATGAGATCAAAGGTATTACGAACTCCTTTTTAAACATATATACTCTTGTGACAATATGACACACCCTTCTCGTATTATACACCTTGTAAAACCTCTAGTGAATGATGAGACAAATGAGCATCTTTGCAAACCTTTTTCTGAGAAAGAGATAAGTGATGCTCTTTTCCAATTTGGTCCATTGAAGACTCCGGTCCAGATGGGTTCCGAGCTGGTTTTTTCCACAAGGATTGGGGCTTTCTGAAGGATGATATTATACGTGTTGTACAACAGTTCTTTATTTCTGGATGCATGCCAGAGGGGATTAATAATACAACTATTGTGCTTATTCCTAAAGTGAAAACCCTTAGTCTATAAAAGATTTTCGGCCAATTAGTCTATGCAATGTCATTTATAAAATTATCTCCAAGTGTATTGTTGATAGACTTAGACCATTGTTGGATGGTATGATCTCTCTTACCCAAAGTGCTTTCATTCCTGCAGATTAATTTCCGATAATGCACTGATAGCTTTGAGTGTATGCATTCGTTGAATACGCTAAAAGATGGCAAGTGAATTTTGTGCGTACAAGCTGGATTTAGCTAAGGCTTATGATTGTGTGGAGTGGACTTTTTTTGTGGAAATAGTGCTTCGAGCATATGGTTTTGCTCCAGCTTTGGTTAAGTGGATTATGACGTGTGTTACGTTAGTGATTTTTTCAGTGTGTTTCAGTGACCAGCTATTAGACTCTTTTCATCCTACTCATGGTCTCACGCAGTGGGATCCATTATCGCCCTATTTGTTCTAGTTTGTGGTCGAGGCCCTCTCGTTGTTACTCAATGATGCTTCTACAAGTGGGGCTATCCAACATTTCTGGCTAAACAGACATGCTCGAGGTATATCACGTTTATTATTTAATGATGATAGCCTCCTATTTTAAGGGTTCTCTTGAGCAAGCTCTGGCCATTAAAAGAATCTTAATGACTTATGAGGAGGGAACGAATCAATTATTAAGCCCAAATAAGTGTTCCATTTTATTTGGTAAAAGGTGTAGTCAGGAAGATCAGATGTGTTTTTTTGTGGTTCTCAAGATCGCGTCACATGGTTTTGAGGATAAATATCTTGGTTTACCTGTGCGATAAGGACGAATGAAGGCGGACAAATTTCAGTCTACAAAAGATAAAGCGCTTAAGAGGGTTTCTGACTAGATTGAAAAATACGCTTCTAGCGGGATGAAGGAAATCTAGATTAAGTCACTCATACAGGCTTTCTCGGTCTATGCTATTGGTATCTTTGAATTTCCTACATCTCTTTGTGAAGAGTTATCCCAGATCATTAGGAATCCTTGGTGGAGGGACGAGGAGAATATAAAGAAAACTCATTGGCTAGAATGGGATAAGATGACGAGACCCAAAGGTGAAGGAGGTATTGGCTTCCAAGATCTAAGATTATTCAATCAAGTGCTTCTCGCGAAAGAAGCTTGGCGACTATTGATTTTTTCAAACTCATTATGTGCAAAGGTGATGAAATTAAAGTACTATGCTCATGATCTTGAGCTAGTGAATAAGGGTATCATTTGGAGAATTGTCGATGTTGCGATTATAAATATCTGGAGGGGTAATTGGTTGCCTAGAGATTCTGGTCTACAAATTTTTGCAACGAAGAACATGACCAGACTCAGATGTATGTCTGTTTTTTTTGACTGGCTCTAAGAGATGGGATGATAATCTTATTAGGCATCTAGTTTATTCGCATGATGCCGAGAAATTTTAAAGTTGCGTATTCCGATTTTGGGTGACAGAGATTTTATTGCCAAGCACTACGTGAAAAATGGGATATTCTCGATTAGAAGTGCGTACAGGCTGGCGCTTAATTTAAAGAACACTTTGGATGAGATAGGGAGCTCTAGTGATGTTGTGAATGGAGAAAGGAGACTATGGAATATTGTTTAGAAGGCTCACGTCCCTTAGAAAATCAATTTTTTTTGCTTGGTGTGCTGCTACGTATAGTTTGGTAGTTCAAGTAAACCAAGTTAAACGCCACCAAACTACAATTGGATTGTGCTCGATTTGCAGTGTCGAAGATGAACCTATATTTCATGCTCTGGTGAAATGTCCCAAGGCTTGAGCGCTACGTATGGCGATAAGGGGGTTTTGGAACTTACTAGATGATGAGATATTCAAATTTTCTCAACGAGATTGGCTACTTATTTTATTGGATCAATTTTCATCTCCGATGCGCGAGCAGATTACATTCATGTTTGGAGGGCATAGCACATGAGGAATGATTTGATATTTGGTAAGAGAAAGGAAACTATGTTAGTGTCTGTGAGTTTTATCAAAAACTACTACGGGTCCTTCTCGTCATGTCA
Organism: Hordeum vulgare subsp. vulgare; assembly: GCF_904849725.1. Classification (NCBI taxonomy): domain Eukaryota; kingdom Viridiplantae; phylum Streptophyta; class Magnoliopsida; order Poales; family Poaceae; genus Hordeum; species Hordeum vulgare. The sequence goes on along the minus strand of NC_058518.1, from coordinate 296,577,056 downwards.
TACAAATATGAATATGGAGGTGAGCAACTAATGTAAGGAGAGGGTGGATGTGTTAATTTATGCCAATAATGTGAAAGAAAAACTTGTGAATTGGCAGCCACCCAATATGGAGTTCATTGAAATGTTGATGCAAGTTTTCTGGAGGCCATTAATGTTGCGAATGTGGGTGTGGTTGCGAGGAACAATATTGGATAAGTGATCATTTCTTCATGAGATTATATTGGTGCTTGTAATAGCATGGATGAAGCGGAACTTAGAGCGGCCCTTGCAGGGTTTTACATATATTTGACTCTCCACAAGCCCATCATGTTAGAAACTGATTGTTCTTTTGTGGCCTCCTCTCTTGGAAATGATTTCATCGACATGTCTTCTCTAGTGGATATTAAGTTGTAAGCACTGATGTCAAGGCATATTTCTCCTAAGTGGTTTTAGTGGTTGATAACAATTGTTGTGCGGACTAATCGTGTGCATTACGCATTTAAGATTATTCATATCTAGGCACAAGACGATTCGATGCCCCTTGGAGTCTCTCAAAGACGGTCGCTTTTCTACGTTTCTCTTTGGTGGTTTTGAGACGTAGGGAAGCCGTTCTATTAAGACGGGGTCCGCGTCGAAAAGGTTTGGGTGGAATCATCACGTACACACATAGTGCACCCACTTTCTTTTTGCTACAGTGGAGCTCCATACCAGTTTTCATTCTCTATGCAAAAAGGCCAGCGGTAGTACCGGTGGTGTGAGCGGTGGTACCGCTCTCAGAGCAGTACTACCGCCCTCGGTGCGGTAGTAATTTTTTACTACCGCTCGAAGGGTGGTACTACTGCCCTCAGTGCAGTAGTAATTTTTTACTACCGCCCCGACGGACTTTTTCGCATACTTTTCCACCCGCAGTAGTAGGAACGGTAGTATTTCAGTACTACCGTAGTTGGTGAGATGCTGAGCGGTAGTACCGCTTGTCTTTTGTTGTGGTAGGTGGGTAACAGTTGGATCTGAGCTCCCCACTATATAAAGGCATCTTCTTCTTCAAGGAGCTTATCTTCAACCTCTTTAAGCTCCATTGTTGCTCCACAAGCTTACTTTCGCCCGATCTCTCTCCCTAGCCAATCAAACTTGTTGATTTTCTAGGGATTGCTTGAGAAGGCTTTGATCTACACTTTCACCAAAGGATATTTGATTCCCCCACTAATCCCTTGCGGATCTTGTTACTCTTGGGTGTGTGAGCACCCTAGACGGTTGAGGTCACCTCGAAGCCACATGCCATTGTGGTGAAGCTTCGTGGTCTAGTTGGGAGCCTCCAAGCTTTGTGTGGAGATAGCCCCAACCTTGTATTAAAGGTTCGGTCTCCGCCTTCAAGGGCACCAATAGTGGATTCACGACATCTCGCATTGTGTGAGAGCGTGAGGAGAATACGGTGGCCCTAGTGGCTTCTTGGGGAGCATTGTGCCTCCACACCGGTTCAACGGAGACGTACTTCCTGTTAAAGGGAAGGAACTTCGGTAACACATCCTCGTCTACATCAGTTTTACTTGCGGTTATCTCTTACCTATACCTTGTACTTGTACTTGTTGTGGTGAATTCGTTGGTTGATCTTGTTATCCTTGTGATTAGCATCATATAGGTTGCTCTCCTAGTTGTTCACATAGAGAACCTTTTTGTTGCCAGTGCTAATTTGTTAAGACAAGCTAAAAATTGGTAGTTGCCTATTCACCCCCTCTAGTCAACCATATCGATCCTTTCAGCTGAGCATTTCTAGAATGATGCAAGTTTCAAGATATCCAAGATTAACAGAAGGGCCAATAGGGTGGCACACGAGATCACGAAGTTCACTTTTGTTAATAGGTGTGATGGTGTGCTTCCTAAGTGTTCTGCCCTGCATGGCTCAAGTTGTCACAAACGATTGTATGCATGTTTTTAATTAATTAATATATGAGAGGAGTTCTTTTAAAGAATGAGGAGCCTGTGAGATAAAAAAATCCCGAGGTTAGCTTTAAACTAGCCTGTATGGTCCGCCCAAGAAATTTCACATAGCTCCACCACTGTCCTCCCTGATTGCTCATTTTTCTGTCACGTTTGCATGACGTCCTCTCTTGGGGCTAATACCATAGTCCCCCCTCGTCTGGAGCTACCTTTGTTTGACATGTGGTGTCACGCCCTGTGTGTTTTGTATAACCAAACTTAAGTTCATAAAAACATTATTTGAGCCATCAAATTTTTTCTTAAAGATATCAGTGTCTTGCTTTATTAAGTGTTTATTAATAAAATCTTAAATGTTTCTTATTAATTTAATTCGTAGAAATTCCCACCACATAAACTAACATAAGTAACCAATGTCTTTCATGAATCCCTACTTTTGGACTATCTACACACACTTCGTCAAGGCTCAATCTCTACAGGAAAGCAACACCCGACTATCAACCTCTACCCTGACCTAACTTATTGCAAAATCTGAGTCCGTCTTTTCTATGAAGTTGCACGTTATATCAGAAGTCGTAAAATCAACCCCGAAGAGCAATCACAACAAAGGCGTAGCAAGTTGAGAAGGGAAGACTACCTCCGGGCAATCTATTTAAACCTCATGAGCACTGTGCTAGAAATCTCGGGGACATTATTCTTTGAAGGGGGCAGGTATGACACACTAGTGTTTTGCATAGCCTAACTTAAACTAATAATGGCCATTATTCGAGCCATCATTTTTCTTCTTCTTAAAGATACGAGTGCCTTACTTTATTTTAGTTGTTTTCTAGGGTATTTGTGTGTGAATTAATCCATATGAATTCCCATAGCTAGATTCTTCCAGTCATCTCGCCTAGACTCATCCAAATGATCTTGTCACGTGGATAATTCATACAGAATATTGTAATTAATATTGACCAAAAAGTATTCAAACCATTTTCTCTCCAAAACTCCAAAATAGAGCTCGCAACCAAAGTTATTTGTTTACCCCCCACGCGCGCGCACACACACACACACACACACACACACACACACACACACACACACACATATATATATATACTAAAAGGTTTAGAGCTCGCAATGTTCATCATAGACCATGCCTATGGTGCACCGGTAAATTCCTATAAAGGAGGACCTCAGCGTACTTCCACCTCGCATCACTCCCTCCCACCTTTAATCGATTGACAACACCACATGTTCGACCTCTCCCCCTCTACAAGCTCGATTAGGTCGGAAATCGCCGCCTCCTAGGATCAGAGTTGAGTGAGGAACATTTAGATCAAGTTGTATATTTCTTATATATATCGTTTACTTTGTAGGATTGAAATCCTTAGTTTATTTGTTAGAAAATAGTTCGTATCACTCAATCATGACCATTATGACTGTTGTGATAGATGCTCTCTAGTTCATTTATGTTTGAACCTTCCACACATTAGTCTGGGCTTTCATTCGATCATAAGTAGCCATGAAATCCCTAACAAAGTTTTGACTTTGACATATATGGAAAATACTAACTAAATTGCTTCCATGCAACATTATATTAACTTCTTGTACTAAGAAGGTGAAATGTGATGTGTCGATGCTACTACATTTGTCCAGAGACACCGCCTCCATGTAGTTCAGGGTAGTCTAGAGGTTCTAGTCAAGAGCCAGCGCAAGGCCCCCTCCATCATGGCCGAGAGCTTAGCCTCTAGTGTGCTGCTACTTCTACAGAAGTTGTTGGGATGATGTAGTACAACAAGCAAGTATTTCGATCAATTGTGAATGAATTTTTTCAAACTATTATGAACTATTGTCAATAAAGTAAACAATTAGTACATGCACACAGTTAGAAACTTCACTGGTTCCCAAGTTGGCCATGAAGATTTTGAGTCTTTAGGTCTTGCTTGTTACAAGAACTAATTGTATAGTGTGGATGGAATTGTTAGTTGCAAGTAATTAGCCAAATGGATATGATTTGAACAATATTGAAAGAAATTTATGAGGATTGAGAGCAATGGAAAGAATGGTCTAGGTACCATAGTTTCTCTAGAGGCGTATCTCTGAAAACCATATCGCATGTGTAGTCAGCGGTGAAGACATCTCTGAAAGTGCGTTATATCGACTAGAGGGGGGTGAATAGGAGTTTTTTTTTACAAATTCATCACCAGGGAATAATCATTGAGGAATTTGCTAAGCGACAAAATACTTACAGCAGAATAAGTACTCAAGTGCATGTAAAACATAGCAGTGGCATATTCATCATGATGAAATGAAACATACACAGAGCACATGTAGTGTGTAAACATGATAGGTAGGAGAAGAATGAGGTGATTGAGGAATTTGAGATGAGGATATTGAGAAAGTATTCAGTCGAAGTCTTCAAATAGTAATGATCAATTTCATTGACAATTAGTTGAGGAAATAAATGAGTCAAGGAAATTGAACCCGGAGCTCGATGAAGACATTAATTTTATGACCTGCTTCCAACTGCTATGAGAGTCACACGTCTGGTTTGGAGCGGCTTGGTTTTTAAACCAAAGGACACACAGTCCTAGGACACATAGACCTTACTGTATTCTCCTTGAGCTAAGGTCACATAGACCTCGCCCAACACTAGTGGTAAGTCTTCAAGGCAGACATCCGAACCCTCACAAACCCGATCACCTGGCAATCCACAATTTACCGTTGGATCCTCGAGACCTTTACGTCTAACCGTCTGGAAGATACACAATCTTCAAAGATAAAAAGCGTCGGTTCCACAGAGGAACAATCTTTTCAGTGATGCTCAATAACTTTGGGTTTTTGTTTTTGTTTTGGTTTTTGGGTTTTTCCTCACTGATGATTTTCTCTCAAAGTTCTCATAGGATGGGATGCTCTCAAATGAAAAGTTTCAAGTTCTTTCTCGGAGCACCAACCAAGTAGTTGTTGTAGGGGACGACTATTTATAGCCATGGAGAAATCCTGACATGATATGACATAAATGCCCCCTAATGATATGACCGTTATGTGGATAAGGTTTTGGGGACAGCTCGCGCAAAGCACAACAGTGGTCAGAATTTTCGAACCGTGAAAATACCGAGATCTATCATGTTCCTCACTTGTAGGCAATTCACACTGGCAAAATCCTAACTCCTAAGCGAAAACAATTTCCTCATAGTCCAGAAGAACTTTATCTATGTTACTGAAGAAATTGACTGAACTGCAAGAGATTTACAAAGGCTTCACTCGAAGGATTGGTTATGTGTAGGCTTTGAGATGAGAATCACCTGTAAATTTGTCCTTAGTATTAGCTCGACTCCGTTTAACAGTATGGTCTTCCTATGACTCAAAAGAAAGGAAATGAAACTACAAAAACAAAAGTCTTCACGCTTCAAAGTCCTCGCATTAGTATCTTCAAGGACACACCAATTTGCTCACTTTCAAAATCTTCACGAAAGTATCAAAGTCTTCAGTTGAAGACATTCATTTTTAGGGGTCAATATTCTTCGAATTTATCAAACTCCTCAGGGACTTATAGAGCCCGTGTACACTCACAAACATATTAGTCTCTTAACCTATAAGTCTTCAATACACCAAAATCACTAAGGGGCACAAGATGCACTTATAAGCTCGGGTGAAGAGCACGCGCAATGCGTGCTACTATTGATCAAATAAGAATCCTGGGAAAATCCTGGGCAGCTTCCTGGGTATTGGGTTTGGTTAACAAACTACAATTTGCGTATATATTGAATTGTAGTTTTTATGAGTATGCTTATTCAACTCATGATTGCTTATAAGCGTTACATTCTTATATCTATAGTATGTTATCCAAGTTCATATATATCTAATAACCCACCCCAAAACCACTATTCAACATGCATATCATAGTATTAAGTAAAATAAAGTGTTGTTTTAAGTAAGGTGACATAATGTTGATGGTATATTGTATTTACCTCTAGATATTCATTGAGACAACTACACAACTATCTTTTTATACATCGCAACAATAATACAATTCAAGCCTTTTATACTTTTTTTCACTGTGGATAGTTTACTTGCAATATTAAACCCAACTAACGTTGACAACTCCATCTTAGAGATCGTTCATCTAAACATAGTCGTGCAAAAATAGTAATCTCGAGCGAAGAAACCAAAAGAATCTCAAAAGAAGTCATGAGTAGATCTCATCATAAAGTGACAATTCTTCGCATCACAACAAACATGCCAAGAATTACATCAGATTGCTCTCAGTCATGTTATGGCAACACACGAGATCTTCTATTGAAGAATAATGGTGAGAAGATGTTATCTAGCTACCGGTATGGACACATAGTCCAAGGAGGAGTACTCACACACAATCATGGAGGCAACAATGTTGACCTAGACAACTCCAGTGATGGATTTTCCCTTTGATAGAGTACTAGAAGATGGCTCCAGATTGGATCACAGCCAAACAATTAGGTGTGGCACTAAAATAATGCCCCATTTAGTGTGACGATGGTTTTCGAGGTATTTTAAATGCAATTGATGAAATATGCGGTGGAGGTGACATGGCTCCAGACCGGATCAGAACGAAACAATAGGTGTGGCTGCCGAATAATTCCCCAATCAATGCAATGGTGGTTTGCGGGGGCATATATAAAGGCAATGAACAAAAGATGCGGTGGAGGCGACCTCCATAGGGCCCATACGGCCCCACCCATGATTCCGGCCTTGGTAGCGAGTCGTGGGCACATGGGGCCCGTGGGGGGGGGGCTTGTAGCTCTGGTGCCCTTTGGAAGCATCGTGTTGTGAAACTCGCTTTGTACTTGTCCCATTTTTTTGTCCCAAAAATTTGATATTCTGAAAAATTCCAAAAATAGACGGGAACAACTTACTTTGGGAAATTTATTAATAGGGTAGTTCAGAAAAATGATAGAAATTGATGCAAATACTATGTAATTATGATGTAATAGTAGCATGAATCAAGTAAAAAATTATAAATACGTTTGAGACGTATCTTACATCATGGAGGGCGTGACAATGTTTCTAAGGAGAGAAGATCATGTGAACGAGGTGGTCGCAAAGCACCATTCGAGCACATGCATTGTTATTCAACATGAAGGAGGCACAAAATAAAAGCTACCCACATCCCCAATTGCTACCGGAGCTTGAAGACGAGGCCTTGGAGCCCGCACCACCCATGTTCACACAAGATGACCAACCGGAATGCCCCCTCGAGGACGGGACATGGCATCTAGAGAGCCCGAAGACCGCCCCGAACACTCGCGCAAAAGAAGAGAACCGACTCAGCCCAGAGACCCATTTGACCCACGACACAATATTAATGCTAGAGCAGGATAGTCAAGATCTATTTACGGATCGAGAGGTTACACTCCCGCTAGACGGTACGGGCACCAAGATCGGCTTGATCAGAACGATGGAGTTGGGGAATAGCAGCGGGGCAGGATTTCATTCGAACTCCAACATGATACAACTCGGATAAGGGGCGCCGCTCACCCAATGTGCTTCAGAGATGAGGTAATGCATCATCAATTCCCCAAAGGGTTTACACCCGTATATATAGAGCAATATGATGGAACAACGGACCCGACTGTACGGAGTGAGGATTTCCTCCTCCACATTCACATGGCTCGCAGGGACAACCTCCACATCATCAACTACCTACCATTAAAGCTCAAAGGGCCAGCAAGGCATTGGTTGAACAGCCTCCCCAAAACCTCCATTGGGGGCTGGGAAGAGCTCGAAGATGCTTTTTGAGATAACTTTCAAGGCAGTTACGCCTGGGTCCGATGATTTGAGCCACATCATTCAACAAGCCGATGAATCATCCCGGCAATTCTAGAATCAATTCCTCACTAAGAAGAATCAAATTGTTGCCGGAGAAACGATCTCGTGCTGTAGAGGTAGTTGGCGGTCGAACCGGCATCGTCCTAAAGTTATATACCTTGACAACACACTACAAATGAGCATGAAATTTCACATATTCAATTCTTGAACCAGATATGAACACAACATATTAACATCAAAGAATTCAATACCTATCCATGAAATCGTAAAGATCATTCAGATCCTAATGCTCATTTGACTCTCTGAGAGAATCCAGGTAGTAAACTGTGTTGCGTTTTGGAATAATGACCACCAACATCTAGTGATGGCTACAGTTTAAGAAAACCTTGAACTAAGGAACTATGTCGAAAACTGAAAGACGATAAATGTATACATGGTTGTATATTTAACTTACCCTTCATGATACATCCACATGAAGAATCCCCCGGTCTGCAACTCCAACAAGATCTTGGCAACATGATCAATGGTATTCTTGCATGTATAATTCATATGTAACAAAATGCCATTAGCTAAATCGGGATCTACGAAATGCGCATGCACCCTTAATGATCTTTGCACCATCAATCACCTTAGAGGAATACAATACACTAAGTTTTTTTTTCAATTATAGCCTTGTATGGAGAAATTGATCAGAGTTTGTGAATTACTTACAGCATCAGGCATTTGATTGGAGTGGCAGCAAGAACATCGAGGTTGAATAAGAGATGAAATTCCTCGAATTCCACTTGATGTTACCCTCACGGAGAATGAAATGACAACTGACATAGTGCACTTGCAGAATGTTAGTATCTTCTCCTTGTGACATTCCGTCCATGCAATATTTATGTAACTTGCAACAAGTGGAACTCCACTCCTCATAGTATTCAATAACAAGAAATGGCTAGCCATGCTTGTACTTGCGTGTTTCACATGGGTCTTCATCGCCCATGCCGTGGTTCTACTTGAAGAGTCTTTGTAGGAGGATGCTCTGGTTCTCATCCCTCCTCTGTTTCTGTCATGTGTAATAACAAATTAATTGCCAATTTTACGAGGAAGCTAAATATAAATGCAATAGCCTTTATAGTATAGGATGCACATCGTCAGCGTTTGAATGAGATCAAATTAATAGTGACACATATGTACATTTTGCTATCAAACATGCCAATCTGTTATTAACTAGTGCTCACGCACCATGTTATTTTCACAAAGTCTAAGAATCAGTTTGTTACTAATTGCCATGTGGTGTTGATGCTAGCCATGTTTTCGTGCATAATTGGACCTTTCTCATGTTGAATGAAATGAAGTCCATCATGTCTACTACCCTGCTGTTAATTTTCATGCCAAGATAACTCTTGTAGCATATATTTTTCTTGTTGTCAATATGCCTTCAGGTCAAAACAGTTTGTGAAAAACTTTTTTTCACTAAGTCCCTAAGTGCTACTCTCTTAGAAAACTAATATAAGAGCATTTAGATCACCAAAATGGTGATCTAAACGCTCTTATATTTGTTTACAGAGGGAGTATATTTTATAGTCATGTTGTGAGATTCCTACTATGTGATTTGAACAAACTTATAACATATTACTAATGATGTCAATTAAAATGGCACTCACAATTGTAGAACTGTGATAGTGTCTTACTCACATCCAGAATCAGAAAGCACACACGAAGTGGCTGAATCACACCTAATATAACGAATGATTTCTAACATTGAGAATTAGGCTAACCTTCTTTGCACGTGCTAGAATCTTCCTCCCACTTTACTCTGATTGAAAAGCTCATAACTTCACGCATCTAAATTGATGTTGACCATGAACAGACAGGTCTTCAGCTACCCTGCTCCATTCATTAGAAGTGATTGTACTAGGGAGATACAAGAGAAACAAATGACTCAAAGCGGCATGCCGCTTTAAAATCCCAAATTCCAAACAAAAACTCTAAGCCTAGTTGAGCCAAATAGAAGAGAGACGAATACCTGGCTCGTGAGACATTCGTCATCAGAGATACCGCTTGAGGGGTCATTCGAGGAGACCATGGCCTGTCCGCTATGGTCGGATGCTAGAGGGATAGACGTGGCGGCAGCGGCCGGGGGGGGGGGGGGGTTACACGGGAAATGTGGCCCTTCAAGGGTGGAGGCAGATAGTTTGGTGGTCAACCAATTTTTTCGCTCGTCGGAGGGAAACTTGGTGCGCAAAGATTCATCACACACGGTGTTTCTTTTTTTATCGTGTGAGATGATACAGAACATCCAAAAAATTTCCCCTCCCCACGTATTCCCTCGTTATAGTGCACATACACGTCATGGCATAATTTAACATCAAATGCTAACTTGGGTATAGAAATTAGCAGACACATAGCTCATAGTTACAAAACCAAGAAAGTTTACTAAATAATGAAGATGCTTGAACTAGACAAGCTTTAACAAAAGGATGGTTCTCTAAAAAAAGGCTATTAGTACTACACACAGTTCTAACAAAGACGTCGATGAGCGGCCACCTTATCCGAGCGACATTCCGCCGGTGCTGGACTCCACGTCCCCCAGGCTGAATTCGACCGTAGCGACGTCCTCATAATCGGCGTTGCCCTTGTCATATGATTCGCCCTCATTGTTGTAGTACTCGTAGTACTGGCACCTCCAGAGCTCGCATTGGTACTCCACCGCCAATTCCTCGATGGATAGGCGCTTCTCGACCTCCTCTTGAGCCACACGTTACTCCTCTCAGTTCTCGATGCACTCGGACGACTCCCGCATCTCCAGCTCTTGCTCGGAGCTCCCGCATCTCCCGCATCTTCATGGCTTCCGCCACCGCATCATCGGCATGCATCTCGACATCCACCTCAGGCGCCTCTGTAGACGTGTGGTGCATGCTGGATCTCGACGAAGCTTGGAATATCTTGGTGTGGGCATTTTTGATATTGTCCTGGATGGCCTCGACCCGGGATATGGCGGCCTACGTAGCATGGTACATTGCTCAAGCGCTCATGGAGTTTGTAGCCGCCTTTGTAGGAGCTGCAACTGTCATCTACGCGGCTATAGACGCCCTTTCGGCCACTGTAGAGGCCCTCTTGGCCACCTCAAAGGTCCTTTTGGCGGATGAGGCCATGCTTAAGGCAGAAGAGGCTGCACTCTGGACTGAGGCGGCCGCATTCTTGGTATAGGCGGGAGCGCTCATGGCCGAGGGGGCTGTCGTAACCCTTACGAAGCGTTCCACCGTGTCATTCTTTGCACAAAGGGTTTGTCGGGGAATAGGGATCGAGAGTGAAAGTACTCCAAGCTATACGAAGCCAACAAAGCTTCCCTCGTAATCCATGAATTTTCATCGCAAACAGTTCCTATCTGGAATTGTGTCTATGAAGTTCACTTTTTGTACTGAATTGTAAAACTATTTTGGACTACAGCAGTAATGGATATTGTTTTAATTTTAAGAAAAATATCCCTACATTGAGAATGCACGAATGACATTCTAAAATTTGGAAATATTCATTGTCCCATTGGCATTTTTATACATTAAGTTAGTTTCTAGAAATGTAAAGGTCATAATTCAAAACTGAAAGACATGAACATGCAAGATGAAGGAAAAGCTGCTGGAAAAATCATATTTATGTACTACTTGCGTCCCTATATATGCCACGTGCAATAAATTTTATGGAGTTCCAAACATCATGAGTAAAGGTTTAGACACGCGCGTTGGGAATCTAGGTTTCTTAAGTCAAAAAATGGAAAAAAATGTTGTTAAGTACATGAAAATGTGCCTAATTTCCTTGCATGGTGCCATGATGTCTAATTAAAGTAATGTCTAGTTCAAGATAGGCTTTGACACATGCCTCTAAAAAATCGGAGCATCACACGAAGGGTCATGGTTTCGAGAGGGAACATAGAGCCTTGTGTGATGACGAACCGCTAATCGGTGTCTCATTCGGCCTAGTTTGATTCATCGTTACAATGTACGAATACGTTCGGCATCCTATTTTTTTTTAGAAGTTGGCATTCTATTAGCGTTTTTAGACAATAAGTTAGTTTTCAGAAATTTAATGGCCATAATTCGAAGCTGAAACACATTACAAGAAAATTGAAGAGAAAACAGGTGGAAAATCATATTTATGTACTACTTGCTTCCATATATATGCCACGTGCAATAAATTTGAAGGAGTTTCAAACATACTAACTAACGCTTTGGACAATAGCACTGGGAATCTAGGCTTTCAATTTCAAACGATGAATTTTTTTTCTCCGAAGTACATGAAAATATGCATGATTTCCTGACATGGGGCCAAATGTCGTGGTCAATGTAATGTCTTGTTTGAGATAATCTATGATTGATGTGTCATCTTTGGACCATCCTGCAGTAGTGTAAAATTTGAAAAACATCAAGGTGGCAATGGTTAACCTTTACCCACATCCCCATGGATAATTACTCTATTAGGGCATGTAGAAGTGCATACTTGAATGCCCATGGGGAAGCTGGTGGATCAAATACCTTACCCAACGTACAGGGCGTGGAAGGGATTGGGATAGCAATACCTGCCTTACCCATCAAGTACTGACATGTGCTCTCTAAAATTAGTAGACCCCTTGCAATTTGCGGCCTGAGTCACCCAAATTTCCACACATTCCACCCCTTTGGCCAAACAATACCTAAGAAATCCCAAACCTAACCACAACATATTGTTTACTCCATTGAAATACTATATATTTGTACTCAAACACTATCAAAGGTTGTTCTTAAATGCATGGGTGGGTTTCCCCACGGGGATAAAGAACCGGGTGGGGATGGTAAATTTTTTATCCCCACGCACGGATATGGAGACTGGGGCGGGGAGTGGAGGGCGGTGATGGGGACATGGATGGACCTCCAATACCCGCCTGAGTAATCCTCATTGCCAACTTGAGACAGATGCCTCTCACAAACCGAAGCATCACATGTAGGCGTGTGGTTCCGAGCGGGAACGTGGGGCCTTGTGTGACGAGGAACCACCAATTGTTGTCTCATTTGGCCTAGTTTTTTTCATCGTTACAATGCACAAATACGACCAACATCCTAAAATTTGAAACTTTTTGATGTTCTATTGGCATTTTTATACATTAAGTTAGTTTCTAGAAATTTAATGGCCATAGTTCAAAATTGAAACACACAAACTTGTAAGATGAAGCAAAAACTGTTGGAAAATCATATTTAGATACTACTTGCTTCTGTATATATGCCCCATGCAATAAATTTGGAAGATTGCCAAACATCTTGAGTAACGGTTTGGACACAAGCATTGAGAATCTAGGTTACTAAATTCAGAAAAATAAAACATGCTTTGAATTACATGATAATCTACATGATTTCCCGACATGGGGCCAAGATGTCGTGGTTAAAGTACTAGACTTCCTTATGTAACACAAATGGTACGCATGAATTACATTTGGATAGAAAATGTAAATATTTGGCAAGACAAAAGGGTCCCACATGATTGACACTCTCTTTCGTGTTTCGAGTTCTGAAAGCCAATTTTTGCAGGCTATTAATCACAAGTGGTCATGCATTTGGAATCGTCGGTGATCTTAAGTCACGCATGGATGTTGACCCAGCAATCATGTGCAATCGAGGACAATGAATAACGGCGAGAGGCGTGTCGATTGCAGTCTCCACCCTCTTTCTTTTCTCCTGCCTTAGATCAAGATTCGAGTTGCCTACAAATGCTTCCCATCGAGACGTCGTCCCACGTGCATTCTCTCATCTTTCTCCCCCACTCCTCGCACAAAACTGTGTCATGGCGCGACCGGCCTGTGCACAACCAGAGGAGGAGGATTCACCCCGCCAGGACACATCACAGCACAACAACAAGGCGGAACCCTTCGCGCCCCGAGATGAGGTTGCGCCAGACCCCCCAAGTGAAGATTGGTTTTGTGGCCACTACAATCTGGCTTTGTGGAAGGCGATGTCGCCGACAGAGACACCCACGTAGGTGGCATTCAAGAATGAGTGGGCTCAAGAGCGCGTGAGGAACCTCACTGCCTGGAATGCCCTTAGTGCCACATCGAAAAAGGAGGAGCTGGAGCTTTGTTGGTGGGCGCGTCGGAGAGCGGAGGAGGTGTACAAAGACCGCCATTACCACACAATGAAAGCCAGAGGTTCTAGGTGTCTCACCGCTACATGGGCGTGTGCCGATAAGCTCGATCATGCCACCGCCAAAGAGCTCCAGTGGGGGCCTAGTGAAGTTGCCTGCATGGTGATAACCCACAAGTATAGGGGATCGCAACAATTTGTGAGGGTAGAGTATTCAACCCAAATTTACTGATTTGACTCAAGGGGAAGCCAAATAATATTCTCAAGTATTAGTAGTTGAGTTGTCAATTCAACCACACCTGAAAGATGTAGTATCTGCAGCAAAGTATCAGTAGCAAGGTAGTGTGATAGCAACAGTAGCAACGGTAACCAATAGCAGCAAAGTGACAGCAGTAGCAGCAAAGTAACAGCAGTAACAACAGAGTAACAGTAGCAGCAGTGACAGGAGTAGCGACAAAGTAACGTAGCAAGGACCAATAGGAAAGACTCGTAGGCATTGGATCGGTGTGATACGTCCATTTTGCATCATGATTTCATGTTGATATTTATTGCTTTTTGGGTTCTTATTTCACTTCACGGTACAATACTTATGCCTTTTCTCTCTTATTTTGCAAGGTTTACTTGAAGAGGGAGAATGCCGGCAGCTGGAATTCTGGCCTGAAATTGGAGCAAGTTTGAGATACCTATTCTGCGCAACTCCAAACACCGTAAAAATCAAAGAGGATTTTCTTCCAGATTTATAAAAAATACTGGGCCGAAGAAGTGCCAGAGGGGCGCCAGCACGTGGCCACAAGCCTGCTAGGCGCGGCCACCCCCCTGACCGCGCCTAGGGGGCTTGTGGGCACCCAGCTGGCCCTCTGCCCCCCTCTCATGCTATATGAAGGGTTTTGTCCAGGAAAAAATAAAGAGGAGGCTTTTTCATGGATTCGCCGCCGCCACGAGGCGGAACTTGAGCATAACCAATCTAGAGCTCTGGCAGGACGATCCTGCCGAGGAAACTTCTCTCCCGGAGGGGGAAATCGTCGCCATCGTCATCACCAACACTCCTCTCATCGGAGGGGACTCATTACCATCAACATCTTCATCAACACCGTCTCATCTCCAAACCCGAGTTCATCACTGGTGACCAATCTCCGTCTCGCGACTCCAATTGGTACTTGTAAGGTTGCTAGTAGTGTTAATTACTCTTTGTAGTTGATGCAAGTTGGATTATTTGGTGGAAGAGTTTATGTTCAGATCCTTGATGCTACTCATTACCTCTCTGGTTATGAATATGATTATGCTTTGTGAGTAGTTACTTTTGTTCCTGAGGACATGGGATAAGTCATGCTAATAGTAGTCATGTGAATTTGGTATTCGTTCGATATTTTGATGTGTTGTATGTTGTTTTTCCTCTAGTGATGTTATGTGAACGTCGACTACATAAAACTTTACCATTATTTGGGCCTGGAGGAAGGCATTGGGAAGTAGTAAGTAGATGATGGGTTGCTAGAGTGACAGAAGCTTAAACCCTAGTTTATGCGTTGCTTCGTAAGGGGCTGATTTGGATCCACTAGTTTAATGCTATGGTTAGACTTTGTCTTAATTCTTCTTCCGTAGTTGTGGATGCTTGCGAGAGGAGTTAATCATAAGTGGGATGCTTGTCCAAGTAAGGGTAGTACCCAAGCGCCGGTCCACCCACATATCAAACTATCAAAGTAACAAACGCGAATCATATGAACATGATGTAAACTAGCATGACAGAAATTCCCGTGTGTCCTCGGGAGCGTTTTTCCTCCTAAAACACTTTGTCCAGGCTTGTCCCTTTCTACAAAAGGGATTGGGCCACTTTGCTGCACCGTTGTTACTTTTGTTACTTGTTGCTTCCTATGGATCGTCTTACCACACAACCACTTGTTACCGATAATTTTAGTGCTTGGAGATTTTACCTTGCTGAAAACCACTTGTCAGATCCTTCTGCTCCTCATTGGGTTCGACACTCTTACTTATAGAAAGGACTACGATTGATCCCCTATACTTGTGGGTCATCAAGACTCTTTTCTGGCGCCGTTGCCGGGGAGTGAAGCGCCTTTGGTAAGTGAAATTTGGTAAGGAAACATTCATATATTGTGCTGAAATTTATTGTCACTTGTCACTATGGATACTAATCCTTTGAGGGGCTTGTTCGGGGTATCTTCCCCTCGAACGGAAGCACACAGAGTTGCTCCTCAACCTGCTGCACCTACTAAAAATATTTGCTTTGAATTTCCTTCGGGTATGCTTGAGAAACTACTAGCTAATCCTTTTACAGGAGATGGAACATCACATCCAGACTTGCATCTAATGTATGTAGATGAAGTTTGTGGTTTATTTAAGCTTGCAGGTTTGCCCGAGGATGAGGTCAATAAGAAGGTCTTTCCTTTATCTTTGAAGGCGTTGACATGGTATAGGCTATGTGATGATACTGGATCATGGAACTACAATCGGTTGAAATTAGAATTTCATCAAAAGTTTTATCCTATGCATTTAGTACATCGTGATCGGAATTATATTTATAATTTTTGGCCTCGTGACAAAGAAAGCATCGCTCAAGCTTGGTGGAGGCTTAAATCAATGTTATATTCATGCCCCAACCATGAGCTCTCGAGAGAAATTATCATTCAGAACTTCAATGCTCGGCTTTCTCATGATGATCGCACCATGCTTGACACTTCTTGTGCCGGTTCTTTTCTGAAAAGAGATATTGACTTCAGATGGAATTTATTGGAGAGAATTAAACGCAACTCTGAAGATTGGGAGCTTGAAGAAGGTAAGGAGCCAGGTATGAATTTCATGTTTGATTGTGTTAAATCCTTTGTTGAAACATATACCTTTAGTGATTTTAGCGCTAAGTATGGACTTGACTCTGAGATAGTAGCTTCATTGTGTGTATCATTTGCTGCTCATATTGATCTCCCCAAAGAGAAATGGTTTAAATATCATCCTCCCTTATAAGTCAATGTAATTAAACCCAGTCCAGTTGAAGAGAAAGTCATTGCCTATAATGATCCTATTGTTCAGAGTGCTTACATTGAGAAACCACCTTTCCCTGTTAGGATAAAGGATCATTCTAAATCTTCAACTGTGATATGTAGAGGCTACATTAGAACACCTACACCCCCTGAGCAAATTAGAGTTGAACCTAGAATTGCTATTATCAAAGATCTCCTATCCGATGATGTTGAGGGACATACTATTCACTTGTGTGAAGATGCTGCTAGAATTGCTAAACCTCACCCTAGAGATAAACATAGGTCTGTTGTTGGCACGCCTGTTGTTTCTGTTAAGATAGGAGATCATTTCTATCATGGTTTCTGTGACGTGGGTGCTAGTGTTAGTGCAATACCTCAATCCTTATATGATGAAATTAAACACGAGATTGCACCTGTTGAGATAGAGCCTATTGATGTCACTATTCAGCTTGCCAATAGAGATACTATCTGCCCTGTGGGAATTGTTAGGGATGTTGAAGTCTTGTGTGGTAAAACAAAGTGTCCTGCTGATTTCCTCGTTCTTGCTACCGCACAAGATAGCTTTTGTCCATCATATTTGGTAGACCTTTTCTCAATACCGTCAATGCTTATATTGACTGTGAGAAGCAAACTGTCACCATTGGCTTTGAAGGTGTGTCACATGAGTTCAATTTCTCCAAGTTTGGTAGACAACCTCATGAAAAAGAGTTGCTCAATAAGGATGAAACTATTGCCTTGGCTTCTATTGCCTTGCCTCCTACTGATCCCTTAGAGAAATACTTGCTTGAGCATGAAAATGATATGCATATGGATGAAAGGGATGAGATAGATAGAGTTGTCTTAGAACAATATCCTATCCTTAAGAATAACTTGCGTGTTGAACTGCTTGGGGATCCACCCCCACCAAAGGGTGATCCTGTCTTAAACAGTTGCCTGATACTCTTAAGTATGCTTATCTTGATGAAAAAGAGATATATCCTATTATAATTAGTGCTAGCCTCTCAGAGCATGAAGAAAAGAAGTTACTAAAAACTCTCAGGAAGCACCGTGCTGCTATTGGATATACTCTTGATGATCTTAAGGGCATTAGTCCCACTCTAAGCCAGCACAAGATAAAAACTGATCCTAATTCCAAACCAGTTGCTGATCATCAAAGGAGATTAAATCCTAAGATGAAAGAAGTAGTGAGAAAAGAAATACTAAAGCTCCTGGAAGCAGGTATTATCTATCCTGTTGCTCATAGTGATTGGGTGAGTCCGGTGCATTGCGTCCCTAAGAAGGGAGGCATTACCGTTGTCCCTAATGATAAGGATGAATTGATCCCACAGAGGATTATTACTGGCTATAGGATGGTGATCGATTTTAGGAAATTGAATAAAGCCACTAGGAAAGGTCATTACCCTTTTCCTTTTATCGACCAAATGCTAGAAAGACTGTCTAAACACACACACTTCTGCTTTCTAGACGGTTATTCTGGTTTCTCCCAAATACCAGTTGCACAATCTGATCAGGAGAAAACCACTTTCACCTGCCCTTTCGGTACCTTTGCTTTTAGACGTATGCCTTTTGGCTTATGTAATGCACCTGCCACCTTTCAAAGATGTATGATGGCTATATTCTCTGACTTTTGTGAAAAGATTGTTGAGGTTTTCATGGATGTCTTCTCCGTTTCTGGGTCTTCCTTTGATGATTGCCTCAGCAACCTTGATCGAGTCCTGCAAAGATGTAAATACACCAATCTTGTCTTGAATTGGGAAAAGTGCCACTTTATGGTTAATGAAGGCATCGTCTTGGGACATAAAATTTCTGAAAGAGGTATTGAAGTCGATAAGGCTAAGGTTGATGCAATCGAGAAGATGCCATACCCCACAGATATCAAAGGTATATGAAGTTTCCTTGGTCATGCTGGTTTCTATAGAAGGTTCATTAAAGGTTTCTCTAAGATTTTTAGGCCTCTTACGAATCTCTTGCAAAAGGATATTCCTTTTGTCTTTGACGATGATTGTGAGGAAGCCTTCGAAATACTTAAGAGGGCTTTGATAACCGCACCTATTGTTCAACCACCTGATTGGAACTTGCCGTTTGAAATCATGTGTGATGCTAGTGATTTTGCTGTTGGAGCTGTCCTAGGGCAAAGAGTTGATAAGAAGTTGAATGTTATTCACTATGCTAGTAAAACTCTAGACAGTGCCCAAAGAAACTATGCTACTACGGAAAAGGAGTTTTTAGTAGTCGTGTTTGCATGTGAAAAGTTCAGGTCTTACATAGTTAATTCCAAAGTCACTATCCACACTGATCACGCTGCTATTAAGTACCTCATGGAGAAGAAGGATGCTAAACCTAGACTTATCAGATGGGTTCTCTTGCTACAAGAATTTGATTTGCACATTGTCGACAGGAAGGGTGCTGATAACCCCGTAGTAGATAACCTGTCTAGGTTAGAGAACGTTCTTGATGACCCACAACCTATTGATGATAGCTTTCCCGATGAGAAATTGAATGTCATCAGTACTTCACGTAGTGCACCGTGGTATGCTGATTATGCAAACTATATCGTTGCCAAATATATACCACATAGTTTCACATACCAGCAAAAGAAGAAATTCTTCTTTGACTTGAGACATTACTTCTGGGATGATCCTCACCTTTATAAGGAAGGAGTAGATGGTGTCATTAGACGTTGTGTACCTGAACATGAACAGGGACAAATCCTACAGAAGTGTCACTCCGAGGCCTACGGAGGACACCATGCTGGAGATAGAACTACACACAAGGTATTGCAATCAGGTTTCTATTGTCCCACTGTCTTCAAGGATGCCCGTAAGTTTGTCTTGTCTTGTGACAAATGTCAAAGAGTAGGTAATATCGGTAACGTCAGGAAATGCCTATGAACTATTCACTTGTCATTGAACCATTTGATGTCTTGGGCTTTGATTATATGGGACCTTTTCCAAAATCCAACGGGTATACTCATATCCTAGTTGTTGTTGATTACGTCACTAATTGGGTAGAAGCTATTCCCACTAGTAGTGCTGATCACAACACTTCTATCAGGATGCTTAAAGAGGTTATTTTCCCTAGATTTGGAGTCCCTAGATATCTAATGACCGACGGTGGTTCACATTTCATTCATGGTGCTTTCTGTAAAACTCTTGCTAAGTACGATGTCAACCATAGAATTGCGTCCCCCTATCAACCTCAGTCTAGTGGTCAAGTAGAGCTAAGGAATAGAGAAATTAAACTAATTCTGCAAAAGACTGTCAACAGGTCTAGAAAGAATTGGTCTAAGAAGCTCGATGATGCACTATGGGCTTATATAACTGCCTATAAGAATCCCATGGGCATGTCTCCCTACAAAATGGTGTACGGTAAAGCATGTCATTTACCTGTTGAGATAGAGCATAAATCTTATTGGGCAATCGAAGAGCTCAACTTTGATTTCAAACTTGCTGGTGAGAAGAGATTATTTGATATTAGCTCGCTTGATGAATGGAGAACTCAGGCATATGAGAATGCCAAGTTGTTCAAAGAAAAGGTTAAGAGGTGGCATGATAAGAGGATACAAAAGCGTGAGTTCAATGTAGGTGATTATGTCTTGCTATATAACTCTCGTTTAAGATTCTTTGCAGGCAAGCTTCTCTCTAAATAGGAAGGTCCCTATATTGTTGAGGAAGTATATCGTTCCGGTGCTATCAAGATCAACAACACGGAAGGTAATTGTCCGAGAGTTGTAAATGGGCAGAGAATCAAGCATTACATCTCAGGTACTCCCATAAATGTTGAAAGCAATATCATCAATACCATAACTCCGGAGGAATACCTAAGGGATATTTGTCAGCCTGTTTCAGACTCCGAAAACGAAGAGGTATGTGATTCGGTAAGAAAACAGACCCCAAAACTTTTCCAGTAGGAATTTTTCTCCGTTTTGGAATATTTGAAAAAATAGAAAAATTGGAAGTAGTCCGGAAATTGCGCGAGGAGGCGACAAGCCTGCCAAGCGTGAGCCCACCCCCTGGCCGCGCCTGGGGGGCTTGTGGCCACCTTGTGTGCTTCCCGGACTCCGTTTTCGTCCGGATTACTCCTTCTTGTCTGGAAAAAATCAATATATATTCTCCAGTAAGGTCTGACCCTCGTATCACGTAGATTTCCTCTGTTTTCGTTTCGAGCCCGTTTTCTGCCGCAGATCTAGGTCAAGATGTCTTCTCAGGATTCAGAGGGGGAGAGCTATGTGGCTGATTACCTCGCTAACCCCAAGGTATATGGGGACTTGGATCCTTATGGTTGGACCACTGATGAGGAAGAAGATTATGATCCCAAGGGGAAGGAAAAAACAAGTTCCGATGAAGAGGAGGCTCCTCTACCTCAACCTGGACACACGCATGTGGAGTTCAAGAAGTCGAGCCTCCCTGACTCAAGGAAGAAGCCTAAGACTTTGTTTATCCCTTCTCGTTTCTTGCAGGAGAGTAAGCAGGAATTATGCCAAAGGGTGTTGAAGCTTGAAGAGGAAAATGATGATCTCAGGGAGCAGAATTTTATGCTTAGGTGGAAATTAAACAAGCTCAAGACCTCTACAGCAACTCCACCACCATCACCTCCAAAGGAAGACAACTGGGAATGGGTATGGGAAATCCCCTTGGCTTATGCCAAGCTTGGGGGAGTTGCCCCGGTATCGTATCACCATCACATCTTTTGCCTTTACCTTTGTTTTAGTTTGTTCCTTTTCAGTTTTCTTTTTCTCTAGTAGTTTAAAAGTCTTAGTGTTTTAGTCTTGAGTTTTGCTTTGTTTCACCCCCGATGTATTCGAGCTCGTGAGCCATATAATAAAGAGTGTCTTAGTTGAGGACTTTGCCTCTTGCCATATTCAAAAGAGTGAGAAAAGAACAAAAGCATGAAAGATCATGTAATGATCTTATGGGAAGTGATGGCTTCACATATAAAAATAATGTTGATTAAAACTTGTTGAGGGTAGACAAACGTAGACCTTGGTCATTGTTGCAATTAATAGGAAGTGATAAGGAAGGAGAGGTTCAGATATAAATATATCATCTTTGACACCATCTATGATTGTGAATACTCACTAAACTATTGCATGCCTAGAAGTAGATGTTGGACAAGGAAGACAACATAATGACTTGTGTTTGCTTGGTTCCGAACAATGTTATATGATTAGAGATCCCTTAGCATGTGACGATTGCTTCCACCACATATTAGCCAAAACTCTTGCACCAAGTAGATATACTACTTGTGCATCCACAAACCTTCAACCCAGTTTTGCCATGAGAGTCCACCATACCTACCTATGGATTGAATAAGATCCTTCAAGTAAGTTGTCATCGGTGCAAGCAATAAAAATTGCTCCCTAATATGTATGATCTATTAGTGTGTGGAAAATAAGCTTTGTACGAACCTGTGAGGAAGACATAAAAGCGACAGACTGCATAATAAAGTTCTTTGTCACAGGAGGCAATATAAAGTGATGTTCCTCCGCACTAATAGGACACGCATCCAAACCTCAAAAGCGCATGACAACCTCTGCTTCCCTCTGCGAAGGGCCTATCTTGTACCTTTACCTTTTGACCTTGAAAGAGTCATGGTGATCTTCACCAATTCCTTGTTTCGCCTTTTTCTTGGCAAACGTCATATGCTAGGGAAAGATCTATATTCATATGTCAACTTGGAGGTAAGCATTCATGAATTATTATTGTTGACATTACCCTTGAGGTAAGCAGTTGGGAGGCAAAACTATAAGCCCCTATCTTTCTCTCTATCCAGCTGAAACTTTGATGTCATGAGTACCACGTGAGTTGTAGCAATTGTAGAGAATGAAAAGATGATTGAGTATGTAGATTTGCTTTACAAGCTCTTATTTGACTCTTTCGGATGTTGTGATAAATTGCAATTGTTTCAGTGACTAAAGGCTATCGGTTGTTACTTCTCGGTAAGGTTCTTGAACCATACTTTACTTTGTGAAGGAATTTTCACTTTAGCATTAGAGATTATATGTTGGTATTGCTGTTCTGATCATGGTCATGATGCATGCATGTTCGTATCTTGTTTTGTCGACACCTCTCTCCCTAAACATGTGGACATATTTATTGATCTAGGCTTTCGCTTGAGGACAAGCGAGGTCTAAGCTTGGGGGAGTTGATACGTTCATTTTGCATCATGCTTTCATGTTGATATTTATTGCTTTTTGGGCTGTTATTGCACTTCACGGTACAATAATTGTGCCTTTTCTCTCTTATTTTGCAAGGTTTACTTGAAGAGGGAGAATGCCGGCAGCTGGAATTCTGGCCTGAAATTGGAGCAAGTTTGAGATACCTATTATGTGCAACTCCAAACTCCGTAAAAATCAACGAGGATTTTTCTGGATTTATAAAAACTTTTGGGCCGAAGAAGTGCCAGAGGGGCGCCCGCAGGTGGACACAAGCCTGCTAGGCGCGGCCACCCCCCTGGCTGCGCCTAGGGGGCTTGTGGGCACCCAGCTGGCCCTCTAGCCCCCCTCTTCTGCTATATGAAGGGTTTCGTCCGGGGAAAAAATAAAGAGGAGGCTTTTTCGTGGATTCGCCGCCGCCACGAGGCAGAACTTGAGCAGAACCAATCTAGAGCTCCGGCAAGACGATCCTGCCGGGGAAACTTCCCTCCCGGAGGGGGAAATCGTCGCCATCGTCATGACCAACACTCCTCTCATCGGAGGGGACTCATCACCATCAACATCTTCATCAGCACCATCTCATCTCCAAACCCTAGTTCATCACTTGTAACGAAACTCCGTCTCGCGACTCCGATTGGTACTTGTAAGGTTGCTAGTAGTGTTAATTACTCTTTGTAGTTGATGCTAGTTGGATTATTTGGTGGAAGAGTTTATGTTTAGATCCTTGATGCTACTCATTACCTCTCTGGTCATGAATATGATTATTCATTGTGAGTAGTTACTTTTGTTCCTGAGGACATGGGATAAGTCATGCTAATAGTAGTCATGTGAATTTGGTATTCGTTCGATATTTTGATGTGTTGTATGTTGTTTTTCCTCTAGTGGTGTTATGTGAACGTCGACTACATAACAATTCAGCATTATTTGGGCCTAGAAGAAGGCATTGGGAAGTAGTAAGTAGATGATGGGTTGCTTCGTAAGGGGTTGATTTGGATCCACTAGTTTAATGCTATGGTTAGACTTTGTCTTAATTCTTCTTTCGTAGTTGCGGATGCTTGCGAGAGGGGTTAATCATAAGTGGGATGCTTGTCCAAGTAAGGGCAGTACCCAAGCGCCGGTCCACCCACATATAAAACTATCAAAGTAACAAACGCGAATCATATGAACATGATGAAAACTAGCATGACAGAAATTCCCGTGTGTCCTCGGGAGCGTTTTTCCTCCTATAAGACTTTGTCCAGACTTGTCCCTTGCTACTAAAGGGATTGGGCCACTTTGCTGCATCGTTGTTACTTTTGTTACTTGTTGCTTGCTACGAATCTTCTCACTACACAACCACTTGTTACCGATAATTTCAGTGCTTGCAGATTTTACCTTGCTGAAAAGCACTTGTCAGATCCTTCTGCTGCTCGTTGGGTTCGACACTCTTACTTATCGAAAGGACTACGATTGATCCCCTATAGTTGTGGGTCATCAAGGTGATGGATGATTATGCCGGATGTTATTCATCATGCAACAATTATAACACGGAGAGATATGTAACTAGCTCCAGTTCGTCAATGTAACGTAGGTATGTATTCCGTATGTAGTCATACATGCTTAGGGAAAAGAACTTGCATGACATATATTGCCCATCCCTCCCGTGGCAGCGGGGTCCTAATGGAAACTACGGGATATTAAGGTTCTCCTTTTAATAAAGAACCGGACCAACGCATTAACACTTGGTGAATACATGAACTCCTAATACTATGGTCATCTCCGGGAGTGGTTCCGGCTATTGTCACTCCGGGGTTGCCGGGTCATAACACATAGTAGGTGACTACAACTTGCAAGATAGGATCAAGAACACACATATATTGCCGACAACATAATAGGTTCAGATCTGAAATCATGGCACTCGGGCCCTAGTGACAAGCATTAAGCACGACAAAGTAGTAGCAACATCAATCTCAGAACATAGTGGATACTAGGGATCAATCCCCGTCAAAACTAACTCGATTACATGATAGATCTCATCCAACCCATCACCGTCCAGCAAGCCTACGATGAGATTACTCACGATTGGTGAATATCATCATGAAATTGGCGATGAAGGAAGGTTGGTGATGACGATCTCCCCTCTCCGGAGCCCAAAATAGACTCCAGATCTGCCCCCACAGGAAGAACCGGAGGTGGCGGCGCCTCCGTATCGTAAAACGCGATGAACTTTTCTCCTTGATTTTTTCCCGGACGAAAGGGACTAAATAGACCTCAGATTGGAGGTGGTGGAGCGTTGTGGGCCCCAGAAGCCTGTGAGGCGCGGCCAGGGGGGCCCGCGCCTGGTGGGCTTGTGGGCTCCACGCTCTACTTCCTCCGTTGATTCTTGCGCCAGTATATTACATATATTCCACAAAAATTCTCCGTAAATTTTCAGGTAATTCCGAGAACTTTTATTTCTGTGCAAAAACAACACCATGGCAATTCTGCTGAAAACAACATTAGTCCGGGTTAGTTCCATTCAAATCATGCAAATTAGAGTACAAAACAAGGGCAAAAGAGTTTGGAAAAGTAGATACGACGGAGACGTATCAACCCCCCCAAGCTTAAAACCTTGCTTGTCCTCAAGCAATTCAGTTGACAAACTGAAAGAGACAAAAGAAAAACTTTTACGAACTGTGTTTGATCTTGTTGTTGCAACTATGGCTAACTCATATCCAGAATTTCAGCAAGATCACAAGCTAACCACATAAGCAAATGACATCTAGGTCTCACGGTAAACTCATATCAATGGCACAATCAACTAGCGAGCAAATAATAATAGGTTTCAAACATCAACACTTCAATCAAGACAAGCATGAAGCAGTGTAAACAGATGGTATCTCGCTAGCTCTTTCTGAGGCCGCAAACATAAATGCAGAGCACCTTCAAAGACCAAGGACTGACTAAACATTATAATTCATGGCAAAGAAGATCCAGTCATAGTCATACTCAATCACAGTCAAAAGCAAAGCATAAAAATGACACAAGTCCTCTCTAATTGGTGCTTTTATAAGAAGAGGATGACTCAACAGGAACATAAATAGACATGCCCTTTGCAGAGGGAAGCATTTATTTGCAGAGATGCCAGAGCTAAAGCTTTGAAAACAGAGATAATAATTTTGGGTGGCATGCTTTCATTGTCAATGCAATGACCAAGAGTTCTCACCATCTTCCATGCTACACATGCTATAGGCGGTTCGCAAACAGAAAAGTAAAGTTTTGACTCCCCCACCACCGATCAATCACACTCCACGACTAGCCGAATACTCGGGTGCCGTCCATACCAACATCAATCCAGGGGGAGTTTTGTTTGCAATTATGTTTTCGATTTGAGCATGGAACTGGGCATTCCAATTACCGGCCCCTTTCTCGTGAATGATAGTGAATAAACACATATCGAGGATAACACGCCTAGCATGGAAGATACTGATCGCCCCTGTCACCACATGAGCGGTTCGGGCATGCAAAACAGATTATTTCTTGAAGATTTAGAGAGTGGCACATGCAAATTTACTTGGAACGGCAGGTATATACCGCATATGGAACAACTTTGGGTTTATGGAAGTGGATGCACAAGCAGTATTCCCGCTTAGTACAAGTGAAGGCTAGCAAAAGACTGGGAAGCGACCAACTAGAGAGCGACAACAGTCACCAAAATGCATTGAGATTAACCAACATTGAGTGCAAGCATGAGTAGGACATAAATCACCATGAACATGAATATCATAGAGGCTATGTTGATTTTGTTTCAACTACATGCGTAAACATGCGCCAAGTCAAGCCACCTGAATCATTCAAAGGAGGATACCATCCTATCATACTACATCATAGTCATCTCAAAATTCATGTTGGCATCCAAGACAGACCATTATAAGCTCCTAGCTAATTAAGCATGGCATCAGAAACTATGATCTCTAAGTTGTCATTGCAAACATGTTTCTCTCACAACAAAGCTGAATCAGGAATGATGAGCTAGTCATATTTACAAAAACAAAATAGATCGAGTTCATACCAGCTTTTCCAGGCACAGTCACTTCATCATATATCGTCATTATTGCCTTTCACTTGCACGACCGAATGATGTGAACAATAATAAGGGTGCTCGTGCATTGGATTACGCTGGAATCTGCAAGCAAACACAAAGGAGAAGACAAACTAATATGGCTCTATGATGGATAAACAGATATGCATGCGAGAGACACTAAACATTGTAACGATGGTCTTCTTCCTTGACCCAAAGAAAAAGAAAACTATTTACATGGGAAAGCTACCAACAAGCAAAAGAAGAACAAGAAAATCTTTTTGGGTTTTCTCAAACTAGACAAACACACGAAAAGAAAACGAGAGAAAGAAAATAAACTAGCATGGATGATACAGTGGCAAAGTGTGAACACAGACTAACAAACTGAAAATGTGAGCAAGAATATAAAGTCGGTGAGAAACACGTACTCCCCCAAGCTTAGGCTTTTGGCCTAAGTTGGTCTACTCCCTTGGATGGTCCGGGCGATACCCAAAATCATAATGGGGGTTGTAGGGGAGCGCTGCAGCCACTGCCTGAATAGCTGCCTCACGGAGACGAGCAACCTTTGCCTCCCTCTCATACTCCTCTGCCTCTCCTCTGGTTATGTAATATCTCCGTTTTACCTGAAAGTCAATGAAGGCAGGAGCAGGATGGGCAATAAGGAAAACACGCTGCCGGTTAAATATTAACCGGTATAGGAGGGATTCATCATCCCTCTCAAGGAACTGATAGGGTGTCAAAGCGATACGATCAAGGAAAGTTGTATGGAGCGGGGGATCTCCTTCGCGGATGGGTACTCCAAGAAAATTTGCTATGCGAGTGGCATAGATCCCACCAAAGAAATCCCCTTCATTAGCATTATTATTCAGCCTCCTTGCTATTATAGCTCCCATGTTGAAACTTCTATCACCCGTAACTGCGCTCTTAAGAATACTAAGGTTGGGTGCACAGAGATGACAATGCTCAATATTGCCATTAATGCATCAGCCTATGAAGAGGGAAAAATAATGCAAAGCCGGAAAATGAATGCTCCCCATGGTAGTCTACATAATATCTCTAGTTTCTCCAACAGTTATACCTGAGAAAAAAATCTCTAATAGAAGATTTAGGAGGATCATTGAGGCTACCCCAAATAGGTATCATGCAAATTCTATTGAAATCCTCTAAATCCATGGTATACAATTTGTCAGAGAGATCAAACAGTACATATGTATCACGGCCAACTGAAAATTTGAATCTACGAACAAAAGAGGCACTAAGAGTAACATACTGTTCACATTTATCGGAGATGAATTCTTCGAGTCCGACGTTGTGAAAAAGTGTATCAAATTCGTCTTTGAAACCTGCGTCAATCATGAATTCATCAGAAGGCCATTCGCATGGTTGTACTTGTGCGTTCCTCGGTTGGTAAGGATCGGGTTCCCGATCGCAAGACGGGGACCTCTCTTGCTTGAGGAACTGCTACTACGACAACATACCTTCCCTGGCAACGGCGCCAGGAATCCTGCTGCTACGGGCTACACCTATAGGGACTTCCTTGGAAAATATGCCAAGGATTTCCCCGTGGCCTTGGAGCCTTGCGTTGGTATTCCCTTGAAGAGGAAAGGGTGATGTAGCACAAGGGCGGTAAGTATTTCCCTCAGTTTGAGAACCAAGGTATCGATCCAGTGGGAGGATCGCGTCAAGTCACAAGTACCTGCACAAACACAAAGAGCTTGCACCCAACGCTATGAAGGGGTTGTCAATCCCTTATAGATTGTTTGCAAAGTGAGAACTGAAAGCAAAAAGTAAACAAAGCAAAGTAAAAGTGAAAGTGGAGACGATAGTTGTGAATAGACCCGGGGGCCGTAGTGTTCACTAGTGGCTTCTCTCATGAAAGCAAGTAGACGGTGGGTGAACGAATTACTGTCGAGCAATTGATAGAACTCGCGCAAAGTCGTAACTTTATCTATGGCAATGATTATATCTATAGGCATCACGTCCAAAACAAGTAGACCGATACTTTCTGCATCTACTACTATTACTCCACACGTCGACCACTATCCAGTATGCATCTAGTGTATTATGTTCAAAGGAACAGAGTAACGCCTTAAGCAAGATGACATGATGTAAATGGACAATCTCAAATCTATGATGAAAGCCCATCTTGTTACCTTTGATGGCAACAACATGATGCATGCCTTGCTGCCCCTTCTGTCACTAGGAAAGGTCACCGCACGGTATGAACCCAAAACCAAGCACTTCTCCCATTGCAAGAATCGTAGATCTAGTTGGCCAAACAAAACCCAAGACTCGGAGAGACTTACAAGGAGATGAAATCATGGATATAAGAAATCAGCAAAGACTCAAATATAATTCATAGATAATCTGATCACAAATCCAGAATTCATCGGATCTCGACAAACACATCACCAAAGAGGATTACATCGGATAGATCTCCATGAAGATCATGGAGAACTTTGTATTGAAGATCCAAGAGAGAGAAGAAGCCATCTAGCTACTAACTACAGACCTGTAGGTCTGAAGTGGAATACTCACGAGTCATTGGAGAGGCGATGGTGTTGATGTAGAAGCTATGCAACTCCAAAGTCCCCTCCGGCAGGGCACCGGGAAGGGTCTCCAGATGAGATCTCGCGGAAACGGAAGCTTGCGGCGGCGGAAAAGTGTTTTCGTGGATGCCCTAATTTTTTTGCGATTTTGGGGAATTTATAGGCCAAAGAGCTAGGGTAGGGGAGCGCCAGGGAGGCCACAAGCCTGGTTAGCACGACCCCCTGGCCGCGGCAACAGGGCTTGTGGGCTCCCTGTGGGCCCCCTGCCTTGGCCCTCAAGTCCTCCAATCTTCTTCCGTTCTGGAAAAAAATATTTCGGGGATTTTATTCCGTTTGGACTCCGTTCCGAAATCAGATCTGAAAAGAGTCAAAAACACAGAAAAAACAGGAACTGGCACCTGGCACTGAATTAATAAGTTAGTCCCAGAAAAGATATAAAAGGTATACAAAACATCCAAAGTTGACAAGATAAGAACATGAAACCATAAAAAATTATAGATATGTTTGAGACGTATCAAGAACCACCATGATAGTTTTTCCTGAACATCTTCCTTTTCTGAAATTTTCAGTGACCCAAAGTAAAAGTGAACAAGGCTCAACTAAACTCGTAGCAACTACTCCCTCAAGTGCCTAGAGGCCATATTACGCATCAAAACTACTTGGGACCAGTTAAAATTAGCATGCAAAGCTCAAGAACAGGGTCACCAAGGCAGCAAAAATACGCGAAGTATAAGGCACTAGAGCAAAAACTAATTGGACCAATGGAGGAGTCACTTACCAAGGAGCAGTTTCCCCAAAACAGTTTGGTGAATATTGCTTTGCACAAGGAGATCGAAAATCCCAGCAAGAAGAGCAAGAACACGAATTTGATGTGCGAAACGATTTTTTCTGGAGGTAGGAGAAGCAGATGGGAGCTAGAATGAGTGGAGGGGGTGCACGTGGGCCCCACAATCCTGGTAGGCGCGGCCAGGGGGTGCCCGCACCTCCAGGGCTTGTGGCCCACTGGTGCAGCCCCCTGACTAGCTCTTCGTCTCAGTATTTTTGAAAAAATCCAGAAAAAATCATACTTGATTTTCAGGAGGTTCGGAGAACTTTATTTTCAGGGTACTTTTCTACGGGATGCAAAAATAGAAAACAGGGAAAACTAAACTAAATCTATCATTTTTCTTCTAAGCAACCAAAGGTGGAAGCTTGGAACAGAGGTTTGTGACTCCTGATTCATCCATCTCATGGTCATCTAAAGAAAATCGTCAATGAGGTTGATCAAGTCTCCTTGACAAACTTTTTCGAATCACAAAAGAAGACGGAGAATTTTCAAATAGACACTAGGTTACCTCAATGGGGATATGAATATCCCCAACAAGCAAACCATACTTCATCTTAACAGGAGGAATAGGGCATTCAAAGCTCCCAATAAGAATCGATGAAGTTTTTTCGATAGCATTGATGCAATGTACTCGATATTGTTTCTTCAAAAAGTGCACCGTATGCTCATTACCGTTGACCTGGAAAGTGACATTGCCTTTGTTGCAATCAATAACAGCCCCTGCAGTGTTTAAAAAGGGTCTTCCGAGGATGACCGCCATGGCATCGTCCCCGGGAATATCTAGAATAACAAAGTCTGTTAAGATAGTGACGTTGGCAACCACAACAGGCACATCCTTGCAAATGCCGGTAGGGAAAGTAGTTGATTTGTTGGCCATTTGCAGAGAGATTTCAGTGGGTGTCGACTTATCCAGTTCAAGCCTACGATAAAGAGAGAGAGGTATAACACTAAAACCGGC
The DNA here is from genome assembly GCF_904849725.1 of Hordeum vulgare subsp. vulgare. Lineage (NCBI taxonomy): Eukaryota > Viridiplantae > Streptophyta > Magnoliopsida > Poales > Poaceae > Hordeum > Hordeum vulgare. Next base: position 296,545,744 of record NC_058518.1, on the reverse strand, counting down.
TCCAAGGTCGCATAAAGCAGTTCTAACGTAGTTGCCTTTAATGGAGCAAGGTATAGTGGGCACACTGGGATCACCTAATTTCTTAGGAGTTCCACCCTTGAAGGTATAGTTAGCAAGCATGGTGGAAATATCAACCTCAGGTATCCTCCTCTTATTAGTCACAATATCCTTCATGTACTTAGCATACAAACACATTTTGAGCATATTTGTCAAATGCATTTGCAGAAAGACAAGTCTAATCATTTCAACAAATCGCTCAAAATCCTCATCATCCTTTTTCTTGGATGATTTGGGAGGAAAGGGCATGGGTTTCTGAACCCATGGTTCCCTTTCTTTACCATGCTTCCTAGCAGCGAAGTTATTCTTATCGTATCTTCTATTCTTAGGCTGTGGGTTATCAAGATCAACAGGTTCAATCTCCACATCCTTATCGTTGCTAGGTTGAGCATCTTCATGAACATCACTAATGATATTATCATTAGGCTCATGTTTATCACCAGATTGTGTTTCGACATCAGAGTCAGAGACATCGTTTGGATTCTCAGGTGTAACAGCATCAGGGTTGCTAGCGTGCAAGTTCCTATCATCTTTCTTCTTCTTCCTAGGATGACTAGGTGCATCAGTGCTAACTCCTTGAGAATCTTGTTCAATTCTCTTAGGATGACCCTCAGGATACAAAGGTTCCTGGGTCATTCTACCGCCTCTAGTGACGACTCTGACATAATTGTCATTCAACTCATTGAGCAAGTCATTTTGAGCCTTAAGTACTTGTTCTACTTGAGTAGTAACCATAGAGGCATGTTTACTCAGGAGCTTAAGATTATTGACGTTTCTGTCCACACAAGCACTTAAATGACTAAGCATACGAGCATTCTGTTCCAATTTTCTGCTGACATAATCATTGAAACTTTTTTGTTTGGCAACAAAGTTATCAATTTCATCCAAGCATAAGCTAGCAGGTTTATCAAAAGGAATATCACTCTCATTGAATCTACGAAGAGAATTTACCTCTACTACCTGTATCGGGTTATCAAGACCATGAATCTCTTTGATAGGTGGTAGATTTTTGACATTTTCATATTTAATGCCTTTCTCTTTCATATATTTCTTAGCTTCTTGCATATCTTCAGGACTGAGGAATAGAATACCTCTTTTCTTCGGAGTTGGCTTATGAGATGGTTCGGGAATAGTCCAAGCATTCTCATTGCACAAGATGTTATTCAATAGGATCTCAGCTTGTTCTACAATTCGTTCACTAAAAACATAACCGACACAACTATCTAGGTCGTCTCTAGAAGCATCGGTTAGTCCATTATAGAAGATATCAAGTATTTCATTCTTCTCAAGAGGGTGATCAGGAAAAGCATTCAGTAGCTGGACGAGCCTCCCCCAAGCTTGTGGGAGACTCTCTTCTTCAACTTGCTCAAAGTTGTATATTTCCTGCAAGGCAGCTTGCTTCTTATGGGCAGGGAAATATTTTTCAGAGACGTAGTAAATCATATCCTGGGGGCTACGCACACAACCATGAGCAAGAGAAGTGAACCAGGTCTTAGCATCATCCTTTAGCGAGAAAGGAAACAACTTGAGGATATAGTAATAGCGAATCTTTTCCTCACTAGTGAATAGGGTGGCTATATCGTGCAGTTTGGAAAGATGGGCTACAACCGTTTCAGACTCATAACCGTGAAAAGGATCAGATTCAACCAGAGTGATTAACTCAGGGTCGACAGAGAATTCATAATCCTTATCGGTCACAAAGATAGGCGAAGTAGCAAAATTCGCCTCATATTTCATCCTAGCGTTCAAAGATTTTTGTTTCCACTTACGCAGTAAATTCTCAACATCATAGCTATCCTTACACGCAAGAAAATCCTCAGCTATCTCTCCCTCCATAACATAACGCTCAGGCATATCAGGCAATTCATATCTAGGAGAGCTAGTTCTAGCAGGCAAAATAGCATGTTCTACTTCAATAGTATCAATAGTTTCAGAAGTATCATCACATCTAGCAGTAATTCTAGCAATTTGTGCATCAAGGAATGCACCTAGTGGCAAAGCAGTATCAAGAATAGCATCATCATAAGCATCATGTGCAGCAGAAGTAGCATCATCAAGCACAGGCGACATATCAAGATTTCTAGCAGGAGGTGGTGTCGCAAACTTACTCATAACTGAAGGTGAATCAAGTGCAGAGCTAGATGTCAGTTCCTTACCTGTCCTCGTAGTTGAGGGCAAGACTTTAGTTCTTGGATCTTTCGGATTCCTCATAGTGACCAGCAGACGTAAATCCCAAGTGACTCAGAGAATATAGTTGTGCTTCCCCGGCAACAACGCAAGAAAATAGTCTTGATAACCCACAAGTATAGGAGATCGCAACAGTTTTCGAGGGTAGAGTATTCAACACAAATTTATTGATTCGACTCGAGGGGAAGCCAAAGAATATTCTCAAGTATTAGTAGTTGAGTTGTCAATTCAACCACACCTGAAAGATTTAGTATCTGCAGCAAAGTATCAGTAGCAAGGTAGTGTGATAGCAACAGTAGCAACGGTAACCAATAACAGCAAAGTGATAGCAGTAGCAGCAAAGTAACAGCAGTAGCAACAGAGTAACAGTAGCAACAGTGACAGCAGTAGCGACAAAGAAATGTAGCAAGGACCAGTAGGAAAGACTCGTAGGCATTGGATCGGTGATGGATGATTATGCCGGATGTTATTCATCATGCAACAATTGTAACACGGAGAGATATGCAACTAGCTCCAGTTCGTTAATGTAATGTAGGCATGTATTCCGTATGTAGTCATACGTGCTTAGGTAAAAGAACTTGCATGCCATCTATTGTCCATCCCTCCCATGGCAGCGGGGTCCTAATGGAAACTACGGGATATTAAGGTTTTCCTTTTAATAAAGAACCGGACCAACGCATTAACACTTGGTGAATACATGAACTCATCATACTATGGTCATCTCCGAGAGTGGTTCCGGCTATTGTCACTCCGGGGTTGCCGGGTCATAACACATAGTAGGTGACAACAACTTGTAAGATAGTATCAAGAACACACATATATTGGCGACAACATAATACGTTCAGATCTTAAATCATGGCACTCGGGCCCTAGTGACAAGCATTAAGCATGGCAAAGTAGTAGCAACATCAATCTCAGAACATAGTGGATACTAGGGACCAATCCCCGTCAAAACTAAGTCGATTACATGATAGATCTCATCCAACCCATCACTGTCCAGCAAGCCTACGATGAGATTACTCACGAACGGTGAAGAGCATCATGAAATTGGCGATGAAGGAAGGTTGGTGATGATGATCTCCCCTCTCCGGAGCCCAGAACGAACTCCAGATCTTCCCTCCACACGAAGAACATGAGGTGGGAGTGCCTCCGTATCATAAAACGCGATGAACTCTTCTCCTTGATTGTTTTTTCAAATGGAAGGGACTAAGTAGACCTCAGATTGGAGGCGGTGGAGCGTTGTGGGCCCCACAAGCCTGCCAGGCGCAGCCAGGGGGCCCGCGCCTGGTGGGCTTGTGGGCTCCACGCTCTACTTCCTCCGTTGATTCTTGCCCCAGTATTTTTTGTATATTCCAAAAAAATTCTCCGTAAATTTTCAGGTCATTCCGAGAACTTTTATTTCTGCGCAAAAACAACACCATGGCAATTCTGCAGAAAACAACGTTAGTCCGGGTTAGTTCCATTCAAATCATGCAAATTAGAGTCCAAAACAAGGGCAAAATAGTTTGGAGAAGTAGATACGATGGAGACGTATCACATGGTCATGCGCCTCCGCTAGCAAGAGGTTGATTGGCACATCGACCGCTGCGAGTTGGAGGAGGTGGTGAACTCCCTCCATGTTGGGAAGCCGCATCGCACGAGGGAGAGGCTACCTAGAGGCTATCGCTTTGCTGCTCCCCACCCAAGGAGGGGTTATTATTAGTTTAGTTTCTATTAATTGTAGTATTAGGTTAAGTACTATCATCACGTATATCTGATGTAACATCCCAAATTTCCTAATTTGGAATGTTTTACATTGTAGCTAAGCATCTATGCATATTGATTGAAATAAAGTTTGCATTTGAATTCTTTCGACTTTTGCTTTTGCATTTCTATTTTTTTTCTTCTTCACACGAGAAATGCCGGAAAATAATTTCTTGCACGCAAGAGAGAGCGGAGGAAAATGACCCTCCAAAATGTGAGGCATTTCTGAAATATTTTGAGCCAAGAAAGCCAAAGTTTTATTGTGAAAATAATCGCAAAAATGATTTTCAATGTGAGGCATTTCTGAAATATTTTGAGCCAAGAGAGCAGAAGAAAGCCAAGAAAGCCAAGAAAGCATAAGGGGTTTTTCTAAAAAAACATTTTTTTAAAGTTTTTATTTTTGCCTTGGAAAAATGTTAGTCGAGTAGAGAATATTTTTCTGATCATTTTGGTATATAATACCCTATATTAATTATTTTATTTGGTTTCCTTTTAATTCCTTTTAGTTTCTGTTTTTAGGAAACAACTAAAAGAGGATTTTTTTTAAAGACAAGCGCCAGCCGGCGCTTTATAGCGCAAAGCCCACCCCGCCATCCCGGGATTCGGCCTCCCTTTCCTATTGGGGGTGCTGCACCCAGCCATCTACCCCCCACCCCACTGACGCTAGGGCCCAACCCTGCCCGACCCCACCCCCGCAGCGCCCCACCCCCCTCCCTTCCTTTCTTCTCCAGACCCCCGCGAATCCTCCCTTTCCTTTCTCTCTCACGGCCGAGCTGCCATGGCCGAACCTTCCATGGCCGGCCCCGATTCCCTACCCATCTATGCCCCCCTCCCCGTATAAAAACCAGACCCCCGAGCCGCCCTCGCCCCGTTCCGCACCCCGCCGCCCCTGCCCAGCCACCTCGCCGCGCCGAACGAGCTCGCCGGAGCTCGGCCCTGCTCGAGCTAGCAGGAACCCCTGCTGCCTCCCCCGTCGCCCTGGACGCCTCCCCTGCTGCCTCCCCCGACGCCCCGGAGCCGACCGCCCCCTCCTCTGCCACCCCCACCTCCGCCGGTGACCACCCCCCACCGGAGCTGCTTCCCCACCTCGCCGGAGTAGCACCTCGCCGGCCAACCTCTCTGTAAGTCTCCAACCCCCTTTGACCGTTGGATTGGAATCAGATGCATAGGATTAGATGTGCATACCCCTTCGGGTCTTACAAAAAAACCGGATTGGTTTTTCTGTCACTTAAACTGAGCCAGGTCGTTTTCATTAGATTGCGGCCGTGTGCTAGTATCCCTCGCAGCAAACTGCCCCGCAGCCAACCAGAGACTGCCACATGTACCCCTGCTCGATTAGTAGCAAATCTTCTTTTTCTGTTTTAATTCAAAAATAGAGAGAGTTTCAATTTTGTTTTGATCATAACTTTTGATCTAGAGATCCAATGAGGTTGATTCTTTTTCCAGTAGATCACAAATTTTCTGTAGTTTGTAAAAACATATAAATTGTCTATGTTTGAAATTTGCAAATTTGAATTAGATCAGATTTAGTCTAAACCTTGTTTTGCTTATTCCATGAGTTTAAAAAATGAATTTTAGTTGATTATTTTTGCTACGGCTTCCTAGTGATTAGATATTACTGTGGTACAAGTTTCAAAATTTTTTAAATATCTTTACTTGGCGTTTTAACAGAAACAATTTCTGCCTTAGTGCGGTGTAGTGAATCCTTTCACTTAGGCCATAGCTACTTATTACTTGTGATGTTATTTTACTTGTTGATTGATTGTAGTGCTTATGGTGTGTATTTGTTTGTATCGGTAGATCACCCAGAGTGTGAAGCTTGTTACTTAGAAGCGCTCGATCAAGACAACTATCATCAAGGCAAGTCATTTTGATCATACTATCTCCTATGTTTTTCTATGCATGGTAGTTTCACCTTTCTTTGCCCAATTGCATGCTGAATAGGTACTTGGAAATTTTAGTATAGGTTGTAGTATCATGTGGTAGGCACACAACAACCCCGATACTTGGCCCGGGACGACAATTTCATATTGCTATGCTTGAGTAGACGGGACTTTGGTTGAGTGCATAACACGAGTGATGTGAGGATGATTAAATAACCAAGATCGGTTAAGTCAAATTTTTCAAGACCTCGTGATGCAATGCAACTCTGGGTGAAGGACGGTTGATCGGCTCCCTGGAGAAACCAGTGGATGACCCGGGATGCTGGAGACGGCCATGACATCTTGCGGAAAGCTTCACCCAGGCTCGAAGAGACGGATGGAGGCTTCAAGACCCAAGGCTTACCTGCACAGCCACAAGTCATTATGGGCTCTGTCTTGGTTGGACAATGCGGCGACTCTGAACAGGCGGTGCTAGCAGATGTAGAAGAACGGTAGGAATGGATGGGCACCGACAGGGATTCAGAGGGACCCGTTGAAAGACCATGTTTTGATCATCCGGTCTTCAAACACCCTGAAGTGCGAGGACATACTCGGAGGCGATCAAATCTTGTGGGGAACGTGTGCAAAACTCTGCAGAGTGCCCAAACCTAATCGATTAGCCGTGTCCACGGTCATGGACAACTTGAGCCGAAGGCATTGAAATTCCCCTGAACTCTCGACACAACTTAATAATGATGTGGGTGTTAACAACAACTCGGGTACGAGAATTGGTTGGCGGAAGCATCTCGTTAACAACAAACAATGTAGTAATATTTTGCTTCCAGCCCCTCTTGTTGTAGGAGAAAATTGGCTTTATGCAAAACCTATAGCCCCAACTGCCAAATACGCATGTAGAGATAGTTGTTTATTATTTTACCCCTCTCTTTGATGACTTGCCGGCATATTCCATATGCTGACCTACACGGCTGCAACGTATCATGTTGCAGAGTACTTTTCCGACCAGGAGTGAGGCTACGATCTACGCTCAACGACATGCCCTGGAGTCGGATGGACTCGTCTACCTGATGCTTCCGCTAGTCTTCGTTAGATATCTCATGAGATGGCCTTCAGCCACTTTATTGTAATTCATTATTGTAATAAAGTACTCGTTATGAGATTTCGATTAATAAACTGTGTGATTGAACTCTTGATATATATATTGATGTACTTAGTGTGTACCAGCATGATCTTGGGATGGTACGGAAACACGAGAGGCTTGACTCGTATTGAGTCAGGTCGCTACATGTGATGATATATATATATATATATATTTGTGTGTGTGTGTGTGTGTGTGTACTCCAATGAGCTATTGAACAACTAATATATATTGTTAGTTTCACATTTCTATCTGTTTTCGTATTGATTTCTAGCTCTAGGTGTTAGCCTGTTACACATATTGAAACATAACGATAGAACATAAATCATTCACACATCATGACATGTCAATATTATGGTTCGTGTCGAGACATTGGGATCAATATCAAAACGATTAATCAAAATAAAACACGTCCATGATTACCACCCTAACTTACGGAAGCTTTTGGCTCTGCCTGAACTCGGTCACGCGTTCGTCCATGCGGTTTGCACGCTCGCGGTACAACTGGAGCACAATCTCGAGTGCCAAGCTGTCTATTTCATCGGAGATTACCATCTCGAGGATGCGATGAGCATTTTATTCTACCGCTCCCCGCTGAACACCTAGGCCAAGGAGGCGCTCGAGCCTACCGACCAACTCGTTGGCATCGAGGGGGCCGCGGACAAGGTGAACGGCGCGACCCATGCGAACGGTACTGCCAGCGTCTGGTGCAAGTACGGTGTTGCCAGGATCTGATTCAAGTACGACGCAGATGGACATTGCCCATTCATGGCAAGAAATCGAGCTACTAACGTGTGTTAGACACGGCTACAACGTCATGTTGGGTGGGATAGCAGGCAAGCAGGGATGGAACCGCTCTTGCTGTGCTTCATGTTGCGCCTCTCGCACTGATGCCTGTTGGAAATATGCCCTAGAGGCAATAATAAATTAGTTATTATTATATTTCTTAGTTCATGATAATCGTTTATTATCCATGCTATAATTGTATTGATTGGAAACACAATACTTGTGTGGATACATAGACAAAACACTGTCCCTAGTAAGCCTCTAGTTGACTAGCTCGTTGATCAAAGATGGTCAAGGTTTCCTGACCATAGGCAAGTGTTGTCACTTGATAACGGGATCACATCATTAGGAGAATCATGTGATGGACTAGACCCAAACTGATAGACGTAGCATGTTGATCGTGTCATTTTGTTGCTACTGTTTTCTGCGTGTCAAGTATTTATTCCTATGACCATGAGATCATATAACTCACTGACACCGGGGGAATGCTTTGTGTGTATCAAACATCGCAACGTAACTGGGTGACTATAAAGATGCTCTACAGGTATCTCCGAAGGTGTTAGTTGAGTTAGTATGGATCAAGACTGGGATTTGTCACTCCGTGTGACGGAGAGGTATCTCGGGGCCCACTCGGTAATACAACATCACACACAAGCCTTGCAAGCAATGTAACTTAGTGTAAGTTGCGGGATCTTGTATTACAGAACGAGTAAAGAGACTTGCCGGTAAACGAGATTGAAATAGGTATGCGGATACTGACGATCGAATCTCGGGCAAGTAACATACCGAAGGACAAAGGGAATGACATACGGGATTATACGAATCCTTGGCACTGAGGTTCAAACGATAAGATCTTCGTAGAATATGTAGGATCCAATATGGGCATCCAGGTCCCGCTGTTGGATATTGACCGAGGAGTCTCTCGGGTCATGTCTACATAGTTCTCGAACCCGCAGGGTCTGCACACTTAAGGTTCGACGTTGTTTTATGCGTATTTGAGTTATATGGTTGGTTACCGAATGTTGTTCGGAGTCCCGGATGAGATCACGGACGTCACGAGGGTTTCCGGAATGGTCCGGAAACGAAGATTGATATATAGGATGACCTCATTTGATTACCGGAAGGTTTTCGGAGTTACCGGGAATGTACCGGGAATGACGAATGGGTTCCGGGAGTTCACCGGAGGGGGGCAACCCACTCCGGGGAAGCCCATAGGTATTTGGGGGGGTCACACCAGCCCTTTGTGGGCTGGTGGGACAGCCCACCAATCCCCTATGCGCCAAGATAGAAAAATCAAAGGGAAGAAGAAAAAAAAAGGAGGAAGTGGGAAAGGGGAAGGACTCCCTCCCACCAAACCAAGTAGGACTCGGTTTGGGGGGGGGAGAGTCCTCCCCCCTGGCTCGGCCGACCCCTTGGGGATCCCTTGGACCCCAAGGCAAGGTCCCCCTCCCTCCTCCTATATATATGGGGCTTTTAGGGCAGATTTGAGACGATTTTCTCACGGCTGCCCGACCACATACCTCCATAGTTTTTCCTCTAGATCGTGTTTCTGCGGAGCTCGGGCGGAGCCCTGCTGAGACAAGATCATCACCAACCTCCGGAGCGCCGTCACGCTGCCGGAGAACTCTTCTACCTCTCCGTCTCTCTTGCTGGATCAAGAAGGCCGAGATCATCGTCGAGCTGTACGTGTGCTGAACGCGGAGGTGCCGTCCGTTCGGTACTAGATCGTGGGACTGATCGCGGGATTGTTCGCGGGGCGGATCGAGGGACGTGAGGACGTTCCACTACATCAACCGCGTTCTCTAAACGCTTCTGCTGTGCGATCTACAAGGGTACGTAGATCAATCATCCCCTCTCGTAGATGGACATCACCATGATAGGTCTTCGTGCGCGTAGGAAAATTTTTGTTTCCCATGCGACGTTCCCCAACAGTGGCATCATGAGCTAGGTTCATGCGTAGATGTCTTCTCGAGTAGAACACAAAAGGTTTTGTGGGCGGTGATGTGCGTTTTTCTGCCCTCCTTAGTCTTTTCTTGATTCCGCGGTATTGTTGGATTGAAGCGGCTTGGACCGACATTACTCGTACGCTTACGAGAGACTGGTTTCATCGTTACGAGTAACCCCCTTTGCTCAAAGATGACTGGCAAGTGACGGTTTCTCCAACTTTAGTTGAATCGGATTTGACCGAGGAGGTCCTTGGATGAGGTTAAATAGCAACTCATATATCTCCGTTGTGGTGTTTGTGTAAGTAAGATGCGATCCTACTAGATACCCTTGGTCACCACGTAAAACATGCAACAACAAAATTAGAGGACGTCTAACTTGTTTTTGCAGGGTATGATTGTGATGTGATATGGCCAATGATGTGATGTGATATATTGGATGTATGAGATGATCATGTTGTAATAGAAATATCGACTTGCACGTCGATGGTACGGCAACCGGCAGGAGCCATAGGGTTGTCTTTATACTAACATATGTGCTTGCAGATGCGTTTACTATTTTGCTAGGATGTAGTTTTAGTAGTGATAGCATAAGTAGCACGAAAACCCCGATGGCGACACGTTGATGGAGATCATGATGATGGAGATCATGGTGTGGCGCCGGTGACAAGAAGATCGTGTCGGTGTTTTGGTGATGGAGATCAAGAAGCACGTGATGATGGCCATATCATGTCACTTATGAATTGCATGTGATGTTAATCCTTTTATGCACCTTATTTTGCTTAGAACGCCGGTAGCATTATGAGGTGATCTCTCACTAAAATTTCAAGACGAAATTGTGTTCTCCCCGACTGTGCACCGTTGCTACAGTTCTTCGTTTCGAGACACCACGTGATGATCGGGTGTGATAGACTCAACGTTCACATACAACGGGTGCAAAACAGTTGCGCACGCGGAACACTCGGGTTAAGCTTGACGAGCCTAGCATGTGCAGACATGGCCTCGGAACACATGAGACCGAAAGGTCGAGCATGAATTGTATAGTTGATATGATTAGCATAGAGATGCTTACCACTGAAACTATTCTCGACTCACGTGATGATCGGACTTGAGATAGTGGATTTGGATCATGTACCACTCAAATGACTAGAGAGATGTACTTTTTGAGTGGGAGTTCTTAAGTAATATGATTAATTGAACTAATTGTCATGAACATAGTCTAATGGTATTTGCGAATTACGATGTAGCTTGCGCTATAGCTCTACTGTTTTTATATGTTCCTAGAGAAAATTTAGTTGAAAAGTTGATAGTAGCAAACTTTGCAGACTGAGTCTGTAAAACCGAGGATTGTCCTCGTTGCTGCACAGAAGGCTTATGTCCTTAATGCACCACTCGTGTGCTGCACCTCGAGCGTCGTCTGTGGATGCTGTGAACATCCGACATACACGTTTCTGATGACTACACAATAGTTCAGTGCAAGATACTTAATGGCTTAGAAGCAAGGCGCCGAAAACGTTGTAAAACGTCACGGAACATAAGTGATGTTCTAAAGAGATGAAATTGTGATTTCATGCTTGTGCCCTTGTTAAGAGGTACGAGACCTCCAACAAGATTCTTTGTCCACAAAGTAAAGGAGAAAAGCTCAATCGTTGAGCGTGTGCTCAGATTGTCTGAGTACGACAATCACTTGAATCAAGTGGGAGTTAATCTTCCAGATGAGATGGTGATGGTTCTCCAAAGACACTGCCACCAAGCTGTGAGAGCTTCGTGATGAACTATAACATATCAAGGATAGATACAATGATCCTTGAGCGATTCGTGATGTTTGACACTGCGAAAGTAGAAATCAAGAAAGAGCATCAATAGTTGATGGTTTGTAAAACCACTAAGTTTCAAGAAAGGCAAGGGCTAGAAGGGATACTTCGTGAAACGGCAAAACAGTTGCTGCACTAATGAAGAGACCCAAGATTAAACCCAAACCCGAGACTAAGTGCTTCTGTAATGAGGGGAACAATCACTGAGGCGGAGCAACTCTAGATACTTGGTAGATAAAGAAGGCTGGCAAAAGTCAAAAGAAATGTATTTGATATACATGATGTTGATGTGTACTTTACTAGTACTCCTAGTAGCATGAGGGTATTGGATACCGGTTCGGTTGCTAAGTGATTAGTAACACGAAATGAAAGCTACGGCATAAACGGAGACTAGCTAAAGGCGAGGTGACGATACGTGTTGGAAGTGTTTCCAAGGTTGATATGATCAAACGTCGCGCGCTCGCTCTACCATCGGGATTGGTGTTAAACCTAACTAATTGTTATTTGGTGCTTGCGTTAAGCATGAACATGATTGGATCGTGTTTATTGCAATACGATTATTCATTTAAAGAGAATAATGGTTACTCTATTTTCTTGAATATTCACCTTCAATGGTTTATTGAATCTCGATCGTAGTGTTACACATGTTCATAATATTAATGCCCAAAGATACGAGTTAATGATGATAGTACCACTTACTTGTGGCACTGCCGCTTAAGTCATGTTAGTATAAATTGCATGAAGAGGCCCCATGCTGATGGATCTTTGTACTCACCTGATTTCGAATCACTAGTGACATGCAAATCATACCACATGAGCAAGGCCTTGTTTTCATTGAGATGAAATAAGATAGTAACTTGTTGGAAGTGATACATTTTGATGTATGCAGTCCAATAGGTACTGAGGCACGCAATGGATATCATTATGTTCTTACTTCACTGATGACTTGAGTAGATACAGGAGTATTTACTTAATGAATCACAAGTCTGAAATGTTGAAAAGTTCAAATCCGTTTCAGAGTGAAGATCGTCGTAACAAGAGGACAAACTGTCTACGATATGATCATAGAAATGAATATCTGAGTTACGAGTTTTTGGTACACAGTTAAGACAATGTGGAAATTGTTTCGCGGTTCATGCCACCTGGAACATCATAGTGTGATGATGTGTCTGAACGTCATAGCCACGCACTATTGATATGGTGCATACTATGATGTCTTTTATCAAATTACCACTATCGTTTATGGGTTATGCATTAGAGACAACCACACTCACTTTAAATAGGGCACCGCGTATTTCCGTTGAGATGACACAGTATAGACTGAGGTTTAGAGAAATCTAAACTGTCGTTTCTTGAAAGTTTGGGGCTTCGACACTTATGTGAAAAAGTTTCAGTATGATGAGCTCGAACCCAAAGCGGACAAATGCATCTTCATAGGATATCCAAAACAGTTGGATACATCTCCTATCTCAGATCCGAAAGCAAAGTGTTTGTTTCTAGAAACGGATCCTTTCTCGAGGAAAGGTTTCTCTCGAAAGAATTGAGTGGGAGGGTAGTAGAACTTGATGAGGTTATTGAACCATCACTTCAACCAGTGTGTAGCAGGGCACAGGAAGTTGTTCCTGTGGCGGCTACACCAATTGAAGTGGAAGCTGATGATGGTGATCATCAAGCATCGAATCAAGTTACTACAAACCTCGTAGGTCGACAAGGTCGCGTACTGCTGCAGAGTAGTACGGTAACCCTGTCTTAGAGGTCATGTTGTTGAGCAACAGTGAACCTACGAGTTATGGAGAAAGCGATGGTGGGCCCAGATTCCGACAAATGGCTGGAAGCCATGAAATCCGAGAGAGGATCCATGGATGAAAACAAAGTGTAGACTTTGGAAGAACTACTTGATGGTCATAAGACTATTGAGTAAAAATGGATCTTTAAAAGAAGACAGACGATGATGGTGATAAGTCACTATTGAGAAAAGCTCGACTTGTCGCAAAGATGTTTTCGACAAGATCAAACAGTTGACTATGATGAGACTTTCTCACTCGTAGCGATGCTAATGGTCTGTTAGGATTATGTTAGTTGTTGATGCATTATTTATGAAATATTGCACGTAGGATGTCAAAACATTGTTTTCTCGACGGTTTCCTTGAGCAAACATTGTATGTGATACAACCAGAAGGTTTTGTCGATCCTAAAGATACTAGCAAGTATGCAAGCTCCAGTGATTCTTCAATGGACTGGTGCAAGCATCTCGGAGTTGGAATATACACTTTGATGAGATGATCAAAGATTTTGGGTTTGTACAAGGTTTATGAGAAACTTGTATTTCCAAAGAATTGAGTGGGAGCACTATAGATTTTCTGATAGGTATATGTGGTTGACATATTGTGGATCAGAAGTAATGTAGAATTTTTGTAAAGCATACAAGGTTGTTTGAAAGAAGTTTTCAAAGGAGTACCTAGATTACGCTACTTGAACGTTGAGCATCAAAGATCTATGGAGATAGATCAAAAGCGCTTAATGAAGTTTCAACAAGATGCATGCCTTGACAAGTTTTTGAAGGAGTTCAAAATAGATCAGCAAAGAAGGAGTTCTTGGTTGCGTTGTGAGGTGTGAATTGAGTAAGACTCAAAACCCGACCCCGGCAGAATAAAGAGAATAGACGAAGGTCGTCTTCTATGCCTTAGCCGTAGAATCTAAAGTATGCCATGCTGTGTACCGCACCTGATGTGTGCCTTGACTCAAAATCTGTTGAGAGGTACAGAGAGTGATCCATGATTGAATCACTAGCAGCGGTCAAAATTTATCCTTAGTAACTAATGGACTAAGGAATTTTTTTCGATTATGGAGGTGGTTAAAGAGTTCGTCGTAAAGGGTTACGTCGATGCAAGCTTTGACACTAATCCGAATAACTATGAGTAGTGAAACGGATTCGTGTAGTAGAGTAGATATTTGGAGCATTTCCGAATAGCACGTAGTAGCAGCATCTGTAAGATGACATAAATATTTGTAAAGAACGCACGGATCTGAAAGTTTCAGAACCGTTGACTAAAACCTCTCTCACGAGCAAGACGTGATCAGACCCCAGAACTGTATGGGTGTTGGATTCGTTGGAATCACATGGTGATGTGAACTAGATTATTGACTCTAGTGCAAGTGGGAGACTGTTGGAAATATGCCCTAGAGGCAATAATAAATTAGTTATTATTATATTTCTTAGTTCATGATAATCGTTTATTATCCATGCTATAATTGTATTGATTGGAAACACAATATTTGTGTGGATACATAGACAAAACACTGTCCCTAGTAAGCCTCTAGTTGACTAGCTCGTTGATCAAAGATGGTCAAGGTTTCCTGACCATAGGCACGTGTTGTCACTTGATAACGGGATCACATCATTAGGAGAATCATGTGATGGACTAGACCCAAACTGATAGACGTAGCATGTTGATCGTGTCATTTTGTTGCTACTGTTTTCTGCGTGTCAAGTATTTATTCCTATGACCATGAGATCATATAACTCACTGACACCGGAGGAATGCTTTGTGTGTATCAAACGTCGCAACGTAACTGGGTGACTATAAAGATGCTCTACAGGTATCTCCGAAGGTGTTAGTTGAGTTAGTATGGATCAAGACTAGGATTTGTCACTCCGTGTGACGGAGAGGTATCTCGGGGCCCACTCGGTAATACAACATCACACACAAGCCTTGCAAGCAATGTAACTTAGTGTAAGTTGCGGGATCTTGTATTACAGAACGAGTAAAGAGACTTGCCGGTAAACGAGATTGAAATAGGTATGCGGATACTGACGATCGAATCTCGGGCAAGTAACATACCGAAGGACAAAGGGAATGACATACGGGATTATACGAATCCTTGGCACTGAGGTTCAAACGATAAGATCTTCGTAGAATATGTAGGATCCAATATGGGCATCCAGGTCCCACTGTTGGATATTGACCGAGGAGTCTCTCGGGTCATGTCTACATAGTTCTCGAACCCGCAGGGTCTGCACACTTAAGGTTCGACGTTGTTTTATGCGTATTTGAGTTATATGGTTGGTTACCGAATGTTGTTCGGAGTCCCGGATGAGATCACGGACGTCACGAGGGTTTCCGGAATGGTCCGGAAACGAAGATTGATATATAGGATGACCTCATTTGATTACCGGAAGGTTTTCGGAGTTACCGGGAATGTACCGGGAATGACGAATGGGTTCCGGGAGTTCACCGGAGGGGGGCAACCCACTCCGGGGAAGCCCATAGGTATTTGGGGGGGTCACACCAGCCCTTTGTGGGCTGGTGGGACAGCCCACCAATCCCCTATGCGCCAAGATAGAAAAATCAAAGGGAAGAAGAAAAAAAAAGGAGGAAGTGGGAAAGGGGAAGGACTCCCTCCCACCAAACCAAGTAGGACTCGGTTTGGGGGGGGGAGAGTCCTCCCCCCTGGCTCGGCCGACCCCTTGGGGATCCCTTGGACCCCAAGGCAAGGTCCCCCTCCCTCCTCCTATATATATGGGGCTTTTAGGGCAGATTTGAGACGATTTTCTCACGGCTGCCCGACCACATACCTCCATAGTTTTTCCTCTAGATCGTGTTTCTGCGGAGCTCGGGCGGAGCCCTGCTGAGACAAGATCATCACCAACCTCCGGAGCGCCGTCACGCTGCCGGAGAACTCTTCTACCTCTCCGTCTCTCTTGCTGGATCAAGAAGGCCGAGATCATCGTCGAGCTGTACGTGTGCTGAACGCGGAGGTGCCGTCCGTTCGGTACTAGATCGTGGGACTGATCGCGGGATTGTTCGCGGGGCGGATCGAGGGACGTGAGGACGTTCCACTACATCAACCGCGTTCTCTAAACGCTTCTGCTGTGCGATCTACAAGGGTACGTAGATCAATCATCCCCTCTCGTAGATGGACATCACCATGATAGGTCTTCGTGCGCGTAGGAAAATTTTTGTTTCCCATGCGACGTTCCCCAACAGTGGCATCATGAGCTAGGTTCATGCGTAGATGTCTTCTCGAGTAGAACACAAAAGGTTTTGTGGGCGGTGATGTGCGTTTTTCTGCCCTCCTTAGTCTTTTCTTGATTCCGCGGTATTGTTGGATTGAAGCGGCTTGGACCGACATTACTCGTACGCTTACGAGAGACTGGTTTCATCGTTACGAGTAACCCCCTTTGCTCAAAGATGACTGGCAAGTGACGGTTTCTCCAACTTTAGTTGAATCGGATTTGACCGAGGAGGTCCTTGGATGAGGTTAAATAGCAACTCATATATCTCCGTTGTGGTGTTTGTGTAAGTAAGATGCGATCCTACTAGATACCCTTGGTCACCACGTAAAACATGCAACAACAAAATTAGAGGACGTCTAACTTGTTTTTGCAGGGTATGATTGTGATGTGATATGGCCAATGATGTGATGTGATATATTGGATGTATGAGATGATCATGTTGTAATAGAAATATCGACTTGCACGTCGATGGTACGGCAACCGGCAGGAGCCATAGGGTTGTCTTTATACTAACATATGTGCTTGCAGATGCGTTTACTATTTTGCTAGGATGTAGTTTTAGTAGTGATAGCATAAGTAGCACGACAACCCCGATGGCGACACGTTGATGGAGATCATGATGATGGAGATCATGGTGTGGCGCCGGTGACAAGAAGATCGTGCCGGTGTTTTGGTGATGGAGATCAAGAAGCACGTGATGATGGCCATATCATGTCACTTATGAATTGCATGTGATGTTAATCCTTTTATGCACCTTATTTTTCTTAGAACGCCGGTAGCATTATGAGGTGATCTCTCACTAAAATTTCAAGACGAAATTGTGTTCTCCCCGACTGTGCACCGTTGCTACAGTTCTTCGTTTCGAGACACCACGTGATGATCGGGTGTGATAGACTCAACGTTCACATACAACGGGTGCAAAACAGTTGCGCACGCGGAACACTCGGGTTAAGCTTGACGAGCCTAGCATGTGCAGACATGGCCTCGGAACACATGAGACCGAAAGGTCGAGCATGAATTGTATAGTTGATATGATTAGCATAGAGATGCTTACCACTGAAACTATTCTCGACTCACGTGATGATCGGACTTGAGATAGTGGATTTGGATCATGTACCACTCAAATGACTAGAGAGATGTACTTTTTGAGTGGGAGTTCTTAAGTAATATGATTAATTGAACTAATTGTCATGAACATAGTCTAATGGTATTTGCGAATTACGATGTAGCTTGCGCTATAGCTCTACTGTTTTTATATGTTCCTAGAGAAAATTTAGTTGAAAAGTTGATAGTAGCAAACTTTGCAGACTGAGTCTGTAAAACCGAGGATTGTCCTCGTTGCTGCACAGAAGGCTTATGTCCTTAATGCACCACTCGGTGTGCTGAACCTCGAGCGTCGTCTGTGGATGCTGTGAACATCCGACATACACGTTTCTGATGACTACACAATAGTTCAGTGCAAGATACTTAATGGCTTAGAAGCAAGGCGCCGAAAACGTTGTAAAACGTCACGGAACATAAGTGATGTTCTAAAGAGATGAAATTGTGATTTCATGCTTGTGCCCTTGTTAAGAGGTACGAGACCTCCAACAAGATTCTTTGTCCACAAAGTAAAGGAGAAAAGCTCAATCGTTGAGCGTGTGCTCAGATTGTCTGAGTACGACAATCACTTGAATCAAGTGGGAGTTAATCTTCCAGATGAGATGGTGATGGTTCTCCAAAGACACTGCCACCAAGCTGTGAGAGCTTCGTGATGAACTATAACATATCAAGGATAGATACAATGATCCTTGAGCGATTCGTGATGTTTGACACTGCGAAAGTAGAAATCAAGAAAGAGCATCAATAGTTGATGGTTTGTAAAACCACTAAGTTTCAAGAAAGGCAAGGGCTAGAAGGGATACTTCGTGAAATGGCAAAACAGTTGCTGCACTAATGAAGAGACCCAAGATTAAACCCAAACCCGAGACTAAGTGCTTCTGTAATGAGGGGAACAGTCACTGAGGCGGAGCAACTCTAGATACTTGGTAGATAAAGAAGGCTGGCAAAAGTCAAAAGAAATGTATTTGATATACATGATGTTGATGTGTACTTTACTAGTACTCCTAGTAGCATGAGGGTATTGGATACCGGTTCGGTTGCTAAGTGATTAGTAACACGAAATGAAAGCTACGGCATAAACGGAGACTAGCTAAAGGCGAGGTGACGATACGTGTTGGAAGTGTTTCCAAGGTTGATATGATCAAACGTCGCGCGCTCGCTCTACCATCGGGATTGGTGTTAAACCTAACTAATTGTTATTTGGTGCTTGCGTTAAGCATGAACATGATTGGATCGTGTTTATTGCAATACGATTATTCATTTAAAGAGAATAATGGTTACTCTATTTTCTTGAATATTCACCTTCAATGGTTTATTGAATCTCGATCGTAGTGTTACACATGTTCATAATATTAATGCCCAAAGATACGAGTTAATGATGATAGTACCACTTACTTGTGGCACTGCCGCTTAAGTCATGTTAGTATAAATTGCATGAAGAGGCCCCATGCTGATGGATCTTTGTACTCACCTGATTTCGAATCACTAGTGACATGCAAATCATACCACATGAGCAAGGCCTTGTTTTCATTGAGATGAAATAAGATAGTAACTTGTTGGAAGTGATACATTTTGATGTATGCAGTCCAATAGGTACTGAGGCACGCAATGGATATCATTATGTTCTTACTTCACTGATGACTTGAGTAGATACAGGAGTATTTACTTAATGAATCACAAGTCTGAAATGTTGAAAAGTTCAAATCCGTTTCAGAGTGAAGATCGTCGTAACAAGAGGACAAACTGTCTACGATATGATCATAGAAATGAATATCTGAGTTACGAGTTTTTGGTACACAGTTAAGACAATGTTGAAAATGTAAATATTTGGCAAGACAAATGGGTCCCCCATGATTGGCACTCTCTTTCGTGTTTCAAGTTGTGAAAGCCAATTTTTGCACGCTATTAAACACAAGTGGTCATGCATTGGGAATCGTCGGTGATCTTAAGTCACACATGGATGTTGACCCAACAATTGTGTGCAATCGAGGACATTGAATAATGGTGATAGGCACGCCCGTTGCAATCTCCCCCCTTTATTTTGCGCCCGTTGAGGCCGAGGCGGGCAGGGTCGGCAACGAGGATGGAGGCAGGGTAGAGGTGACCAGAGGCAACATTGGTCCGCCGGATCTATTTGAGGGTCGCCGGATCTGGGCGCGACGGGGCATGTCACGGCGGCGGGGGTGTGAACATGCGCGACGGCGGTGTCGGGGAGTCCGGAGGTTGCGGGAACCAGCGGAAGGGAGGCGCACGCGACTGCTCCATCAAGCAGCCACTCGGTGGCGGGATTCGGCGTGAGCGTGCTGGAGGAGGGGTCGGCAAGTGAGTGACGCAGGATGGCGCGGGGCGCTTGGTGGCGGAGCATAGAGCAGCAGCGCAAGCGACAGGCGCGGTCGAGGCATGCGGGGTGCTCGGGCGTGGGGGCGGGCGTGCCGGGCGAGGCGGGCCTTGGCGGCGAAGGGCGTTGGAGGGGCAACTGGTAGCGCGGGAATGTCGAGGGCGGCTGCTGCGCCGTTTCTGGGGGCGGCTAGCGAGAAGGGCGGCACCAAGTGGCGGTGGCGGGTTTGGCCAGTGCGGATTTCGAGGGAGGAGGCGGCTGGAGGTGGAAGGAGGCTAGGGGCTAGGGTCCAAAATGGCAAGGTTGGATGCCTATTTATATACATGGCACGGAGAGGGTGGTTGCTCTGTTTTGAGTCATTCGATCGTAATTGGACGGCTCCGGTCGCCGAGCTAGGCTAGGTGGGCTAGGTTGGGCTATGTGGATTGGCTAGGTGGGGATGAGAGGGAAAATAGGCGGCCTGGCAACAATTTTAAAACAACGAATATCGCACAATTAAACCGGCTAGCCGCTATGGGTTTAACCGTGCGAGTATCAAACAGACTCCGATTGTGATGAAATTTGGCATGCGGTCTACCTACAATAAAATAAGACTACACGCCAACTTTCATCCCAGTCCGAGAACATTTGATACACACTTTTAAAAACAATATTTTAACAATGTCGCGGGTGCGTGCATGTGTGGTTAGTCTCGAAACAGTCGAGGACAAAACGGAGAGAACTAGCAACTAAACGACGGATGCAAGTTTGAAAAAAATGACGACAACGGAGTGCCGATG
The DNA here is from genome assembly GCF_904849725.1 of Hordeum vulgare subsp. vulgare. NCBI lineage: Eukaryota > Viridiplantae > Streptophyta > Magnoliopsida > Poales > Poaceae > Hordeum > Hordeum vulgare. The sequence continues at coordinate 296,524,961 of NC_058518.1, read as the reverse complement.
CAATGCAGATGATGAGAATGATGCGATGATGAATGCCACAAACAAACTAATCACACGACGACTATGGAATAAACACGGACTCTTCTGGAGCGTCGGTTTCGGGCTGATACAACTCTCCTACACTAACAAGAACTCTCGTGCCAAGATCTAAGAATGAAAGGGGAAGATTAAAAGAAAGGAAGAGGTAAAACTTAGTTTCTTCTTTGACAATCGAGTGAAACCGATGGTCCTCGAAGGTTGGAAGAGATGAAGAAAGATATCATGAACAATCAAAATGTCAAAAGAAATTTCAGCAGCACTTCGGTAGGAAAAGGGAAGCAAAACTTGATAAGATGGAAATAATTTAAAAAGGTGACACAACGCTCTAGTTCAATGGATAAGCAAGGAAATAATATAATCTTGACGAATGAGATGATGGAACAAAGGGAGCAACATCACATGCCTCCGAAACAAAATAATAGAAACTAGATCATTGGTGAGAAAAGAACGGAGAAGAACATGACAATTTCTACCACAATTGGAATTAAAAGCATGCTTATGAAGAAGAATTGAATGGAGTTGTTGGAAAATCAACAACAAAAAGAAGATGCTTGTAGTGGACCTATGAAAACCATCTCAAATAATGAGGTGGCAATCCGCCACTAACAAAAACAAGGATTGCTTGGGAACAACAAGATATGAAAAACCTCTTTCAGCAATAGGATATATATAGAACTTGGGTCATATTAAACACCATAATAGCAACAATCCTTAGGAAATGCTTTAGGTGAAATCCAATCCAACATAGCTTCAATGAATAAATCATGGGTTGAAAATATCTCATGATTGAAGGAATTGGTGGGTTTAAATATCTCATTCTTGAAACAAATCCCGTAGGGACTCCTCATAAATCAACAATGCGATAACACCACCTCAAAGCATAATGGAGGAATAATTGCACTTTGAAATGCAAGAGAAAGAATACTTGAGGTACCACCACAAGAATATTGAGGAACACTCAAGAGAGAATTACATACCCAACGAACCACCATGAAGAACCACTTGGAGAACTCCGGAATGAAATGATGATAGAAAAGAATTGAAGGTTGAAAAGTATAAGATTATCAGATTGCAAAGATTTAGATGAAGATTCGCAAAGAGATACTTTAGAAAACTTGAACTTCGAAAAAGATAATATGAAGCACTAGGGATAAGAATTTGATATCATGAACAACTCTGAAAAAGGAATAGAGTCACTTGATGAAACAAGAATAAGAATCATGTTATGCTTATACTTCATCAAGTTAATTGATGATAAGAAACGGATTTAGCATACCTCTTATTATTTTTGAAAAAGATTGAAGAGAGATAGATATGGCACAAACTTGAAGAAGTCTTCAACAAAACACCAGTAAGAATTTGGAATGAAAGAGGATAATAGAAATGAACTAGGCTACGTGAGGACAAAGAGAGCATGATTCGATTAGAGAATGCTTGAACAAGCCACCAGAATAATTGAAATACAAATGAAGAGACAACATTTGAGAAGAATTTGAGAATGAAAGCTGAAAGATGAGAACGAAGAAGTCTTGTGAAATGAAGGCCTTCGGAGGATCTAGAAATCAATGCAACACTGAAATGCACCGGATAGACATGGAAGGAATGACTCATGATTGGAATTTTTTTGAAAGGATAGCAACATGCTGAAACATGAATCTTCTAAATAACTGATAGGAATAAGAGAAACTCTTTTTTGGTCTTCAATGTTGAGAATGATGGAAGGGAACACCACCAAGAATTACTGAGCAACTCCAGAACAAGAATAAAGAACAGTTGAGCCAACGACGAAAATAATTCGAAGCGATTTTGGAGAAGGGATATAACTGATGGAATCCATACTTACGCCATACCGAGGAGAACTTGAGATCTACATAAAAGATTAGAAGAGCCCTGTAAGATCCTAGAGAAGAACCTGTGGGTTATGGGCCCACTCAAAGGAAAGCACCATTTAATGGATTGCTTAGAAAAGAGACATTACACCGGTATAAATGAAAACTTGATGAGGTGAGACCCTCAAAATAATTGGACGGATTGAATGAAAACGTGAATCTTCAGAGATATCTTGAGCACTCTGGGAAGAATAAAGAGGGATTAAAAACAAGAGAGGCTTTAATAAGAATTTCAAACATGGGAAAACATTGCACGAATGAAAAGGATATGATTAACACCGAAATCCTTAATTTAATCCACGAGAAAAGAAAAACAAGAATGAAGAATGATGAACTTGAAACTCGTGGGAATCTTCACAATGAATCGTCGGATACAATATGGAACAGAAGATAGAGGAAGCATCAATGAAAAGAAAGGCACTCGGATGATTTTTAAATCACTGAACAGAAAGGGGTGGGAGGGTGGGGGAAAACAAAGATAACTTGGGATAGATGATACAAACTCCGAAAAGAATACAAGGAATGATCTTGCAAATATTGGAGAGGATTGAATTATCTTGAAGAGAAGCACTCCGGTTGGAAAAGAATTGACATGACGACTCCAGTTGGAAAAGAATTGATAAGACAATTTGATTGAGCAAAAGACTTAATTAGCACTTCCATAGAAATATGAGGACACCGCTTTTGAAAGATATGAGATCACCACTTGACATCGAATCAACTCGAAATACCATACTCCAACAAAACAAGGGATGAGGCTTGCTAATTAAGACACAAACAAATTCATGACAGAGATTCTGTTTGATATTTTCGTGGTAAGGTTCGCACAGGCTCGATCGTACATTGGATTATCGTATTGAAATGATGCTCGAATATGCTTGCTAGGCGTACCGAACTACAGGGCTTGACGAAGCACATGTGACGACATATATTAAGACTGCCCTTTGTAAGAAAGACCGTGAACAAACAAATCCACTAGATGTTGAACCCCAACCTCACATCATGCATCTGTTGGAAGGTAATCCTAGGTAACTACTTGAATTCCCACCTAAGAACTTCCGAAATTTCCCGGTTATGCAAGCGGGTCCATGGATTCATGGAGTGAATCCATCACTAAACTCCTAGCAATAACACTACCCGTCCAGTGTATCACATCCGTCAACACATAACCAGAGATCTCGTAAACACATCTACCTCAGACCCTCGTAATCACAATGATACCAATTATGGCAGTACATCTGGACGCTCTACCGAGTAGTGGGTGACGCTAAAATCCTCTCGCCACAAAGAGTATTGAATTCATTTTGAACATCCTTTGTCCTGAGATACTAAGGAAAATGAACGATAGCGATGTGTCAAGAATCCCTTGGAGCTCAACTCCCCGGAAGAAAGCAATTCAGACATGAGGCACCAAGTCAGAACTCCCTCACATCAACATTGTAGAGGTTCCAAAATACCCGCATGATCCTAATTTGTTTTTAAGTGAGAAGAGGAGTAGATTTAAAATTCTTACGTCAAGATTCCTCACCAGAGCATAGAAGAGGAGTAAAAAGAGTCCTAATCTCCAATATATACTAGACTAAAAGTAGTTTATCCCTAGACTTGAATCGGCCAAGTTTATTAATCAAGGGGGCTCCTAGGTCGGTACTACACTTATACCAAATTGTAACGCCCAAGATGCGATCCTATCCTTATTTTTGGCGCGAGGGCCTTGACAGGGATGGAAGCGCATATCATCATTACGCACGAATGGGTATTGTTACAAGTACATGTACAAAAGAGACGAGTATATGGAATTGTCTTACACTCGCCACAAGCTACATCATGAACACATCAATACAACAATACATTCAAACACCATGTAGAAGAGCAGGATCTGACTACACAGGAAATCAAACGACAAAAGAACGACATCCCTCCTTGCTATCCGAGGCTGCTGGCCTCGAACCCATCGTATGATCGATGAAGAAGAAGAATTTGAAAACTCCAAATAGAACAATCACCGCGCTAAAGTCAAAGTATCGCTTAACCTGTACCTGCAATTGTTGCTATAGTAATCCATGATCCACACGGACTCAACGATCTCATTTCCAAAGGTATCAAGACTAGCAAAGCCTAATGGGTGAGGTATGGTTAGCTTCTGAGGCTGCAACAAACAACTAAGAATTTATTTGAGTGGCTAACTTATGAGTACAAGAACAAAGGGGGGGAGGATCTACGCATAACAGATGTGAACTAACGATGATCAAATGAATGATCCTGAACACCTACTTACGTCAGACATAACCCCACCATGTCCTCTCTCAGATACAGAGCTCACGAGAAGAGACGGTCACGGTTACGCATGCAGTTGGTATATTTTAGTTAAGTTTAATTGAAGTTTGCTAAGACCGGGTGTTAAACAAAGTTTCCAAGTTGCCACATAACCACGGGCACGTCTCTCAAAAATATTTAACCGTACAGGGGTGCTCCAACTAGTCCATCACAAACTACCACAAGATGCGTCGAAAACCTCGACCATGGAAAACCCGTGACCTCCTCGGCTTCCTGGTGGAAAACCTCAACCTCGAGAGAGCCCAAAGTATCCTCGGAATCCCTTGCACAAGATCTTCGAGAAAGGTAAAACAAATTTAGCAAGGCCGCCCCGCATGCCGACAGACCCGATAGGAGCCGCATATCTCGTTCTCCGGGTACGGTCGGATGAGCTAGACGTCGTGTTGGCTGAGATGTCGGGTAACGAGGGGGCACGGTACATCGCTCGGTTTTGACAACCACTCATGCGGATCACTGGCCCGGGGGGTTGATTAATTATCCACGAGGGTCGACGGGTCCCTATGCAATTTTATAAGTTATTTGGCAAATGTATGTTGGAAATTGCCAAAAGAGTTTTATCTCAAAACAAAAATCAAGGAGGTCCCCATAACAACCCCAAACATGTTAGGAGCGCTGAAATGAAACATAACAACAGTTCACAAGTAACTAGGGAGGCAAAGGTGGAACAAAACACCGAGCTAGGAGGCAAAGGCTTCCACTCTTTACCAAGTATATAGGTGCATTAAATTAAATAGCAATAATATGGTGATATAACAAGGATCCCATGGTGTAACACGGAAAGCAACTGCACCTACAACTAGCGACGCTATAAGAAGGTTGAGCAAGTGGCAACATAGCCAAACAGAGGTTTGCTGGGTTGTGGAGGGGGTTAGATGCTTTTCATGGCAATGTTGGGAGGCTGAACATAACATGTGGTAGGCAGCGAGACATAGCGTAAGAAACGAGACAACTAGCATGGCAATGATAGTAGTGGTATCAAGGGGAATGATCATCTTGCTTGTGATCCCACTTGGAAGAAGAACAAATCTGTGAAGTAGACGAACCAATGTAGTTGAACGAATCCTCACACCCCGAAGCGGTTCGGAACTCTATCGAGAAGAATCAATCCAGAAACAACAACCAACACACGAGAGACACCACAACATATGCATGACATGATGCACAGTCGGGTATGATGCATGTTCAATTAATTAAGCATGGTATATCAAAGCACAGTAAGCAACTCCTACACACTAATGTAGCTCAATATGTAATGAGTTACATATTAACGAAACTTCATATTTGAATTACATAGTTCACTCTCGTTTAGGTACATGACAATGTTAAATGTTGTTAAACATGGCAAGAGATGAAGCACAAATAAACTACACTATCTAGGCATTTTAAATGAGGTCGGAAACAACATATAGCATTTCTGATATGACCCCATATGTTAATTTTGAAATTGATCCAGATCTATACTAAACACATTTTATATTTATTAAACAGAAAATAAAGTTGACCATGTGATTATACATGTCATTCTAGTCGATATACATATATAGGTAATCTAAAACGGAGCTACAGTTTAAAAGATATGACCAACACAAGATAATATGTCATGAATGGAAAATGTATGCAAATGACACCCACAAACATTCCAAATCTTGGATGCAGAAAGATATTATGAAACTACATGATATTCTAAGATATTTTCATATATGGCATGTTCAAAATGGAGCTTCCATTCGACAACTACAACCAATAGAAGAAATAGACATAATCTGCCCAAAACAGCAACATGACATTTTATACACACCAAAACATACACCTACTGGATTCTAAAATGCACAAATCAGACATGAGGCACTAGTGGACAAGATGCACAACAATCATCTTCTAATGACAAATGGAATAGAAGCATGGATCACTAGGAAAAGAGCACACAAAATGTCAAGTTGAACACTATTTCAGACTTAGTGAAATATCAGTTTTAGCAGTGCAGTTTTTAACATGATGGCATATTGGCAACAAGAAAAAACACATGCTACATGGCATATAATGGCATGAAAATTTACAGCATGATAGTAGGCATTATGCACTTCATTTAACTCCACACTAGCAAGGTCTAAATATGCACACATTCAGAACTAGCATCAACACAACATGGCATGCTGAAATATCAGATTCTCAGACTAAGAAATATTTGACCCTAACAAACAGCAACATCATCATAGCATGTTCACATGAAGAAAACTACAACTAAGCATGGCATACATGGCATGGTAAACTTACTAAGAGAACCTAGGCATGTCCTACTACAATTCCATCCATTGCACACATTCAAAAGAGACATGGTTTGCTTAATTCGAGCTTCACAAAATGGATCTTATCATTAACAGATTTTACTTTTAACACGATAGAAACTTGAGAGCAACAAATGAGTATGGTAATGATAATCTACATGGCAAAAAGGCATCACATCAAAGTATACATATCCTAAAGTGCAAAAAGGCATCACATCAAAGTATACATATCCTAAAGTAATTCTCAGGAGGAAGCCACATGCAAAAGTACTACGGTCTGCTTGCAATCAACCACACAACTTGGAAGAAAATTAACAGATTACCGACTACGATGGGATGCACTGTTGCAACACCATTAACAGAACCTACATGAATCCTAATATGAAGCGAATCCTATCAACACGTAGAGCATGAAGAGTAGCTGCATTTTGATATAAAACACATTTTCATCGGATGCACACTTTACGAGCTACACACATATCAATATGCTAACATGATGAATTTTGCACACAACATGCTTAGGGACTTAGACGAAATTACCCCAGGAAAACGTGGAGCGGGATGGTGAGGTCCGGCTAGGCGTCAACGGCGGCTCTCGCGGAGGCTGAGGCGGACAGGGCCGGCGACGAGGCTGGAGGTGGGGCGGAGGTGATCAGAGGCGACGCGGGTCCGTCGGATCTCATCGGGGGTCGCCGGATCCGGGCGCGACATGACTCTCACTATGGCGGGGGTGCATCCATGCACGGTGGCAGCGCAGGGGAGTTCGGCGGCTGCGAGCACCAGTGGAAAGGATGCACGGCATGACTGCTTCGGCGAGCAGCTAGTTAGTGTCACGGTTCGGGGCGGGGCTAGCGGAGGAGGGGACGGTGTGCGAGCAGCACTGGATGGAGTGGGGTACGCGGCGGCAGAGCGCAGAGGAGTGGCACAAGCGGGAGGCATGGCCGAGTCACGAGGGGCGCTTGGGGGCAGGGCGGGCGCACCGGGTCAGGCGGGCCGCGGCTGGGCCCAGCGGACCATGGCGACGGAGGGCGCTGGAGGGGCACGTGGGAGGGCGGGATTGGCAAGGGCGTCCGCGACAGCGGCGGCTCAGCAGGTGGATGGCGAGCAGAGGAGCAGCAAGTGGCGGAGGCGGGTCTCTCCGGTGCTGATTTCGAGGCAGCAGGCGGCTGGAGGCGGAAGGAGGCTAGTGTTGGAAATATTCCCTAGAGGCAATAATAAAATGGTTATTATCATATTTCCTTGTTCATGATAATCGTCTATCGTTCATGCTATAATTGTATTAACAGGAAACAGTAATACATGTGTGAATGAATAGATCACAATGTGTCCCTAGCAAGCCTCTAGTTGGCTAGCTCGTTAGTCAATAGATGATCATGGTTTCCTGATCATGGACATTGGATGTCATTGATAACGGGATCACATCATTGGGAGAATGATGTGGTGGACAAGACCCAATCCTAAGCCTAGCACTAGATCGTATTGTTCGTATGCTAATGCTTTTATAATGTCAAGTATCTTTTCCTTCGACCGTGAGATTGTGCAACTCCCGGATACCGTAGGAGTGCTTTGGGTGTATCAAACGTCACAACGTAACTGGGTGACTATAAAGGTGCACTACGGGTACCTCCGAAAGTGTCTGTTGGGTTGGCACGAATCGAGATCGGGATTTGTCACTCCGTGTGACGGAGAGGTATCTCTGGGCCCACTCGGTAGAACATCATCATGAGCTCAATGTGACTAAGGAGTTAGTCACATGATGACGTGCTACGGAACGAGTAAAGAGACTTACCGGTAACGAGATTGAACAAGGTATAGGTATACCGACGATCGAATCTCGGGCAAGTTCTATACCGACAGACAAAGGGAATTGTATACGGGATTGATTGAATCCTTGACATCGTGGTTCATCCGATGAGATCATCGTGGAGCTAGTGGGAGCCACCATGGGTATCCAGACCCTGCTGATGGTTATTGGCCAGAGAGGTGTCTCGGTCATGTCTGCCTGTCTCCCGAACCCGTAGGGTCTACACACTTAAGGTTCGATGACGCTAGGGTTATAGGGAATTGTTATACGAGATTACCGAAAGTTTTTCGGAGTCCCGGATGAGATCCCGGACGTCACGAGGAGCTCCGGAATGGTCCGGAGGTAAAGATTGATATATAGGACGGATGGTTTCGGACACCGGAAGTGTTTCGGGCATCACCGGTAACGTACCGGGACCACCGGGACCACCGAAGGTGGTCCCGGGGGACCACCGAAGGGGGGTGACGACCCCGGGAGGCTAGATGGGCTAAGTGGGGAAGGGAACCAGCCCCTAAGTGGGCTGGTGCGCCCCCCACCCAGCCCATGTGCACCCGAAAAAATGGGGAAGGGGGGGAACCCTAACTAAGGTGGGCCTTAGGCCCACCAGAGGGGTGCGCCACCCCTCCTCCGCCACTCCCCCCATCTGGGAGGGCTGCCGCACCCCCTAGGGTGGGAACCCTAGGGGTGGCACCCCCTCTCCCCTTCCCCTATATATAGTGGGCACTTTTGGCCTTTGGAGGACACGGTTTTCCCTCTCCCTCGGCGCAGCCCTGCACTTCTTCCTCCTCCTCTCTGCCGGCGCTTGGCGAAGCCCTGCCGGGAGACCTCGTCTCTCCACCAACACCATGCCGTCGTGTTGCTGGTCTTCTTCCCCAACCTCTCCCTCCTCCTTGCTGGATCAAGGTGCGGGAGACGTCACCGGGCTGCACGTGTGTTGAACGCGGAGGTGCCGTTGTTCGGCACTAGATCGGAATCGCTGCGAGTACGACTCCATCAACCGCGTTCTAGCAACGCTTCCGCTTAGCGATCTTCAAAGGTACGAAGATGCTCTTACCCCTCTCTCTTTGCTGGTCTCTCCATAGGAAGATCTGAACATGCGTAGGAAATTTTTTGAATTTATGCTACGTCACCCAACAGTGGCATCCGAGCCAGGTTTTCTATGCGTAGATTTTATGCACGAGTAGAACACAAAAGTTGTGGGCGATGGTTTGTCAATTTGCTTGCCGTTACTAGTCTTATTCTTTTCCGGCGGTATTGTGGGATGAAGCGGCCCGGACCGACCTTACACGTACGCTTACGTGAGACTGGTTCCACCGACAAACATGCACATCGTGCATAAAGGTGGCTAGCGGGTGTCTGTCTCTCCTACTCTAGTCGGATTGGATTTGATGAAAAGGGTCCTTATGAAGGGTAAATAGCTTTGGCATATCATCGTTGTGGTTGTCACGTAGGTAAGAAGGCGTTCTTGCTAGAAACCCAAATCAGCCACGTAAAACTTGCAACAACAATTAGAGGACGTCTAACTTGTTTTTGCAGGGTTTGACATGTGATGTGATATGGCCAAAGTTGTGATGTTGCATGTATGATGTATGAGATGATCATGTTATTGTAATAGGTTTCACGACTTGCATGTCGATGAGTATGACAACCGGCAGGAGCCGTAGGAGTTGTCTTAATTTATTGTATGAGATGCAACGCCATGTGCTTACTATTTTACTTCATTGCTAACGGTTAGCCATAGTAGTAGTGATAGTAGTAGTTGGCGTGACGACTTCATGGAGACACGATGATGGAGATCATGGTGTCGTGCCGGTGACAATGATGATCATGCGATGCCTGAAGATGGAGATCGAAAGAGCAAAGATGATAATGGCCATATCATGTCACTATATGATTGCATTGTGATGTTTATCATGTTTTACATCTTATTGCTTAAAACGACGGTAGCATAATAAGATGATCCCTCTGAAAATTTCGAGAACGTATTCCCCTAAGTGTGCACCGTTGCGAAGGTTCGTTGTCTCAAAGCACCACGTGATGATCGGGTGTGATAGATTCTAACGTTCGCATACAACGGGTGTAAGCCAGATTTACACACGCGAAACACCTGGGTTGACTCGACGAGCTTAGCATGTACAGACATGACCTCGAATACAAGAGACCGAAAGGTCGAACATGAGTCGTATGGTTGAATACGATCAGCATGAAGTTGCTCACCATGGTGACTAGTCCGTCTCACGTGATGATCGGACACGGGTTAGTCAACATGGATCATGTATCACTTAGATGACTAGAGGGATGTCGATTTAAGTGGGAGTTCATACTTAATTTGATTAAATGAACTTAATTGTCATGAACTTAGTCTAAAAGTTGTCTTTATAAATATTGTAGATGTCCAACGTCAACCTCAACTTCAACGCATTCCTAGAGAAAAACAAGCTGAAAGATGATGGTAGCAACTATGCGGACTGGGTTCGCAACGTGAAGCTCATCCTTGAAGCAAGTAAAAAGGCTTATGTCCTTAATGCGCCGCTAGGTGACCCTCCTGCTCCTGCAGCAGCCCAGGACATTCTAAACGTCTGGCAAGCACGGAGTGATGACTACTCTCTGGTCAGGTGTGGCATGTTATACAGTTTAGAAACGGGGCTCCAAAGACGTTTTGAGCAAAACGGGGCATATGAGATGTTCCAAGAGCTGGAGCTAGTTTTTCAAGCTCATGCCCGTGTCGAGAGATATGAAGTCTCCGACAAGTTCTTCAGCTGTAAGATGGAGGAGAACAGTTCTGTCAGTGAGCACATACTCAAAATGTGTGGGTTACACGGTCGTCTGACTTCACTTGGAGTCGAACTTCCGGATGATGCTATCATTGACAGAATCCTCCAGTCTCTCCCACCAAGCTACAAAGGCTTTGTGCTTAACTACAACATGCAAGGGATGGAGAAAACCATTCCCGAGTTGTACTCGATGCTCAAGTCTGCAGAAGTAGAAATCAAGAAGGAGCATCAAGTGTTGATGGTCAACAAGGCCACTAGTTTCAAGAAAGGCAGGGGTAAGAAGAACTTCAAGAAAGACGGCAAAGCTGTTGCCGCGCCCGGTAAGCCAGATGCCGGGAAGAAGAAAAAGAACGGACCCAAGCCTGAGACTGAGTGCTTCTATTGCAAGGGAAAGGGTCCCTGGAAGCGGAACTGCCCCAAATACTTAGCGGACAAGAAGGCCGGCAACGTTAAAGGTATATTTGATATACATGTTATTGATGTGTACCTTACCAGCGCTCGTAGTAGCTCGTGGGTATTTGATACCGGTGCTGTTGCTCACATTTGCAACTCAAAGCAGGAACTACGGAATAAGCGGAGACTGGCCAAGGACGAGGTGACGATGCGCGTCGGGAATGGTTCAAAGGTCGATGTGATCGCCGTCGGCACGCTACCTCTACATCTATCGTCGGGATTAGTTTTAAACCTTAATAATTGATATTTAGTACCAGCTTTAAGCATGAACATTGTATCAGGGTCTTGCGTAATGCGAGACGGCTACTCATTTAAGTCAGAGAATAATGGTTGTTCTATTTATATGAGTGATATGTTTTATGGTCATGCTCCGCTGGTGAATGGTTTATTCTTGATGAATCTCGATCGTGATGTTACACATATTCATAGCGTGAGTACCAAAAGATGCAAAGTTGATAATGATAGTCCCACGTACTTGTGGCACTGCCGCCTTGGTCATATCGGCGTTAAACGCATGAAGAAGCTCCATACTGATGGACTATTAGAGTCTCTTGACTTTGAATCATTTGACACATGCGAACCGTGCCTCATGGGCAAGATGACTAAGACTCCATTCTCAGGAATAATGGAGAGAGCAACCGACTTATTGGAAATAATACATACTGATGTGTGTGGTCCAATGAACGTTGAAGCTCGCGGTGGTTATCGTTATGTTCTCACTCTCACCGATGATTTGAGTAGGTATGGGTATATCTACTTGATGAAGAACAAATCTGAGACGTTTGAAAAGTTCAAAGAATTTCAGAGTGAGGTTGAGAATCAACGTGACAGAAAAATTAAATGTCTACGATATGATCGTGGAGGAGAATATTTGAGTCACGAGTTTGGCACACACCTAAGGAAGTGTGGAATCGTTTCACAACTGTCGCCGGCTGGCACACCGCAGCGCAACGGAGTGTCTGAATGTTGTAATCGCACTTTATTAGATATGGTACGATCTATGATGTCTCTCACCGACTTACCGCTATCATTTTGGGGATACGCATTAGAAACTGCAGCATTCACTTTAAATAGGGCAGTGTCTAAATCCGTTGAGACGACACCGTATGAACTGTGGTTTGGCAAGAAACCTAAGTTGTCGTTTCTTAAAGTTTGGGGCTGCGATGCTTATGTGAAGAAACTTCAACCAGAAAAGCTCGAACCCAAAGCGGAGAAATGCGTATTCATAGGATACCCTAAGGAAACTATTGGGTATACCTTCTATCTTAGATCCGAAGGTAAAACCTTTGTTGCCAAGAACGGATCCTTTCTAGAGAAAGAGTTTCTCTCGAAAGAAGTAAGTGGGAGGAAGGTAGAACTTGATGAGGTAATTACACCCCCTCTCGAACAGGAAAGTAGCGCAGCGCAAGAAGTTGTTCCTGTGGTGCCTACACCGACTGAAGATGAAGTTAATGATGATGATCATGAAGCTTCGGATCAAGTTACTACTGAACCGCGAAGGTCCACAAGGGTACGCTCCGCACCAGAGTGGTACGGCAACCCTGTGATGGAAATCATGTTGTTAGACAACGGTGAACCTTCGAACTATGAAGAAGCGATGGCGGGCCCGGATTCCAACAAATGGCTTGAGCCATGAAATCCGAGATAGGATCCATGTATGAGAACAAAGTATGGACTTTGGTGGACTTGCCCGATGACCGGCGAGCCATAGAAAATAAATGGATCTTCAAGAAGAAGACTGATGCAAACGGTAATGTAACCGTTTACAAAGCTTGACTTGTCGCAAAGGGTTTTCGACAGATTCAAGGAGTTGACTACGAAGAGACTTTCTCTCCCGTAGCGAAGCTGAAATCAGTCTGAATCATGTTAGCAATTGCCGCCTTTTATGATTATGAAATTTGGCAAATGGACGTCAAAACGGCGTTCCTTAACGGGAACCTTAAGGAAGAGTTGTATATGATGCAACCAGAAGGTTTTGTCGACCCTAAGGGTGCTAACAAAGTATGCAAGCTCCAGCGCTCCATCTATGGGCTGGTGCAAGCATCTCGGAGTTGGAACATTCGCTTTGATGAAGTGATTAAAGCGTTTGGGTTCATACAGGTTTACGGAGAAGCCTGTCTGTACAAGACAGTGAGTGGGAGCTCTGTAGCTTTCCTCGTACTATATGTGGATGACATATTATTGATGGGGAATGATATAGAGATGTTGGAGAGCATAAAGGCCTATTTGAACAAGAGTTTTTCAATGAAGGACCTTGGAGAAGCTGCATACATATTAGGCATCAAGATCTATAGAGATAGATCTAGACGCCTCATAGGTCTTTCGCAAAGTACATACCTTGAAAAGATATTGAAGAAGTTCAATATGGAAAACTCAAAGAAAGGGTTCTTGCCAGTTTTGCAAGGTATGAGATTGAGTAAGACTCAGTCGCCGACCACGGCAGCAGATAGAGAGAAGATGGGTTTTGTCCCCTACGCTTCAGCCGTGGGCTCTCTAATGTATGCCATGCTGTGTACCAGACCTGATATAAACCTTGCGATAAGCTTGGTAGGGAGGTACCAAAGTAATCCCGGTGCGGAACACTGGACAGCGGTCAAGAATATCCTTAAGTACCTGAAAAGGACTAAGGAAATGTTTCTCGTTTATGGAGGTGACGAAGAGCTCGTCGTAAAGGGTTACGTCGATGCTAGCTTCGACACAGATCCGGATGACTCTAAGTCACAAACCGGATACGTATATGTGTTGAATGGTGGGGCAGTGAGCTGGTGCAGCAGCAAGCAAGAAGTCGTGGCAGCATCTACATGTGAAGCGGAGTACATAGCTGCTTCAGAAGCGGCTCATGAAGGAATTTGGATGAAGGAGCTCATCACCGACCTTGGAGTGGTTCCAAGCGCGTCGGGTCCTATGACACTCTTCTGTGTTAACACTGGAGCCATTGCCATAGCCAAGGAGCCCAGGTTTCACCGGAAGACAAAGCACATCAAGCGCCGCTACAAGTCCATCCAGGACCATGTCCAGAGTGGAGTGATAGATATTTGTAAAGTACACACGGATCTGAATATTGCAGACCCGTTGACTAAACCTCTTCCACGAGCAAAACATGATCAGCACCATAATGCTATGGGCGTTCGATACATCACAATGTAACTAGATTATTGACTCTAGTGCAAGTGGGAGACTGTTGGAAATATGCCCTAGAGGCAATAATAAAATGGTTATTATCATATTTCCTTGTTCATGATAATCGTCTATCGTTCATGCTATAATTGTATTAACAGGAAACAGTAATACATGTGTGAATGAATAGATCACAATGTGTCCCTAGCAAGCCTCTAGTTGGCTAGCTCGTTAGTCAATAGATGATCATGGTTTCCTGATCATGGACATTGGATGTCATTGATAACGGGATCACATCATTGGGAGAATGATGTGGTGGACAAGACCCAATCCTAAGCCTAGCACTAGATCGTATTGTTCGTATGCTAATGCTTTTCTAATGTCAAGAATCTTTTCCTTCGACCGTGAGATTGTGCAACTCCCGGATACCGTAGGAGTGCTTTGGGTGTATCAAACGTCACAACGTAACTGGGTGACTATAAAGGTGCACTACGGGTACCTCCGAAAGTGTCTGTTGGGTTGGCACGAATCGAGATCGGGATTTGTCACTCCGTGTGACGGAGAGGTATCTCTGGGCCCACTCGGTAGAACATCATCATGAGCTCAATGTGACTAAGGAGTTAGTCACACGATGACGTGCTACGGAACGAGTAAAGAGACTTACCGGTAACGAGATTGAACAAGGTATAGGTATACCGACGATCGAATCTCGGGCAAGTTCTATACCGACAGACAAAGGGAATTGTATACGGGATTGATTGAATCCTTGACATCGTGGTTCATCCGATGAGATCATCTTGGAGCTAGTGGGAGCCACCATGGGTATCCAGACCCCGCTGATGGTTATTGGCCAGTGAGGTGTCTCGGTCATGTCTGCCTGTCTCCCGAACCCGTAGGGTCTACACACTTAAGGTTCGATGACGCTAGGGTTATAGGGAATTGTTATACGAGATTACCAAAAGTTGTTCGGAGTCCCAGATGAGATCCCGGACGTCACGAGGAGCTCCAGAATGGTCCGGAGGTAAAGATTGATATATAGGACGGATGGTTTCGGACACCGGAAGTGTTTTGAGCATCACCGGTAACGTACCGGGACCACCGGGACCACCGGAGGTGATCCCGGGGGACCACCGAAGGGGGGTGACGACCCCGGGAGGCTAGATGGGCTAAGTGGGGAAGGTAACCAGCCCCCAAGTGGGCTGGTACGCCCCCCACCCAGCCCATGTGCACCAGAAAAAAGGGGGAAGGGGGGGGGAACCCTAACTAAGGTGGGCCTTAGGCCCACCAGAGGGGTGCGCCACCCCTCCTCCTTGCCCTGGCCGCCACTCCCCCCATCTGGGAGGGCTGCCGCACCCCCTAGGGTGGGAACCCTAGGGGTGACACCCCCTCTCCCCTTCCCCTATATATAGTGGGCACTTTTGGCCTTTGGAGGACACGGTTTTCCCTCTCCCTCGGCGCAGCCCTGCACTTCTTCCTCCTCCTCTCTGCCGGCGCTTGGCGAAGCCCTGCCGGGAGACCTCGTCTCTCCACCAACACCACGCCGTCGTGTTGCTGGTCTTCTTCCCCAACCTCTCCCTCCTCCTTGTTGGATCAAGGTGCGGGAGACGTCACCGGGCTGCACGTGTGTTGAACGCGGAGGTGCCGTTGTTCGGCACTAGATCGGAATCGCTGCGAGTACGACTCCATCAACCGCGTTCTAGCAACGCTTGCGCTTAGCGATCTTCAAAGGTACGAAGATGCTCTTACCCCTCTCTCATTGCTGGTCTGTCCATAGGAAGATCTGAACATGCGTAGGAAATTTTTTAAATTTATGCTACGTCACCCAACAGCTAGGGGCTAGGGTTTTGACCCCAAAATGGCAGGGTTGGATGTCTATTTATAGACGGGGCTAGCACAGGGTGGATTTTGCTGTGTTTCGAGTCCTTCGATCGTATTCGGATGGCTCTCGTCATGGGGCTTGGCTAGGTGGCTAGGTTGGACTGTAGATGGGCTAGGTGGGGATGAGTGGGAAAACGGACAGCCCAACAACAATTTTAAAACACCGAATATCGGACAATTAAACACGCTATATTGCCGCTATAGGTTTAACCGTATGGGTGTCAAACGGACTCCGATTGTGATGAAATTTGGCATGTGGTCTACCTACAATAAAATAAGACCCCGAGCCAACTTTCAACCCAGTCCTAGAATGTTTGATACACACTTTCAAAGACAATATTTTAATGATGTCGCAGGTGCGTGCGTGAGTGGTCGGTCTCGAAACGGTCGAGTACAAAACGGAGAAAACGGACAACTAAACAATGGATGCAAGTTTGAAAAAGAAATGATGACAACGAAGTGTCGATTCGATGCGGATGATCGAATGATGTGATGATGAATGTGACAAACAAACGAATCACACGACGACAATACCTATATGAGTTTGATAATTATATTATAAAGGAAGATCATTTCAATTCCAATCTCATGAAACAATTGATACAAAACTCTGATATGATTGCTCGCTTAAGTGACTTGTTATTTAGAATCACCAATGATGTAAGAGGTGTAGGAAAACATGCTTCTATGGTTCAAACCCAACTAAAACAAGTTGCTAAATCTCAAAGTGAGCCACTTCATGAAATTTCTAATAATATGAATGATCGTGTTGTTAGAGTAATGACTAGAGGAGGAACAACGACTGAAGATCCACTATATCCAGAAGGTCATCCTAAGAGAATTGAACAAGATTCGTAAAGAATTAATGTTGAGACACCTAGTCCTTCTAGGAAGAAAAATAAAAATAAAAATGATAGGACCTTGCATACTTCTAGTGATGCTCAATTGGAGAAACCTTCTGCCAATGCTAATCATATCTTTATCTCTGATGCTGAATCTCAATCTGGTAGTGAGCATTCACCTAGTGATAATGAAAATGATAATGATGATGCTCATATAGATGCTCAACCTAACAATAACAAAGAACCACATAATGATGTTGAGATAGAACCTGTTGTTGATCTTGATAACCCACAACCTAATAATAAATGTTATGATAAAAGACATTTTGTTGCTAGAAAGCATGGCAAATATAGAGAGCCATGGGTTCCAAAACTATGCCTTATCCACATGAACCAACTAAGAAAAAATATGGTGAGGAATTTGAACGCTTTGCTGAAATGCTTAGGCCAGAATTTTTGCATACTCGTTTAACTGATCTTTTGAAGATGGCCCCTTATTCTAAGTACATGAAAGACATCGTCACTAATAAAAGAAAAATACCTTAAGCTGAAATCTCTACCATGCTTTCTAATTATACCTTTAAGGATGGAGTACCTAAACAACTAGGAGATCCATGAATACTAACTATACCATGTTCCATAAAAAATAACTATGTGTAAACTAATTTATGTGATCTAGGAGTTGGTGTTAGTGTTATGCCTTTCTATTTGTATAAAAGACTTGACTTGAATAAAGTCACACCTACTGAAATTTCATTGCAAATGGATGACAAATCAACAGCCATACCTATCAGTATTTGTGAGGATGTACCCATTGTTGTTGCTAATATTACTATCTTGATAGACTTTGTTATACTTGATATGCTCGAGGATGAAAATATGTTAATTATCCTTGGTAGAACTTTCTTAAATACTATAGGGGATGTTACTAATTGCAACAAGAGTAAGGTCACTTTTCATGTCAATGGTAAAGAACATACGATGCATTTTCCAAGGAAACAATTTCAAGTGAATGGTGTTATTGTTATTGAAAATTCTTCGACTACCATTAATGAAAGTTTTCAACTACCTCTACCTACAGTCAAAAATAAATATGATATACTTATTGTTGGGGATATGCACAACCCCATAGAGGTAACCTAGTGTTTTACTAAAAAAAATTGGGATCATGCTAATTGGAAGTGGTTGTTAATAAGACTTCAGCAACTTTATTAATGAATCATTTTCAAGAAAAATGAGGTCGATGAATTCAGTAGGCACAACTCTCCTTACCCACTTTTCTTTCCCTGTTATTATTAGGTAATTACAATAGAAGTCATGATTATCCTGTTATCTGATTTTTCCGTGCAATAAAAATTGCCCAAAAATAAAAGTTCTCCAAATGACCTGAAATTTTTACACAAATTTTTTGTGAATATTTGAGAATTTCTGGTACTAAAAACACTGCAAAGGGGTGACCCAGGTGGCTACTAGACACCAGGGTGTGCGAGCCCCCTAGCATGGACAAGTGTCTAGTGGCCCCCTCGGGGATCCCCTCACTTATTCCTTCACCCCACTTCATCACTCACCTCCAAAAAATTCCCTATACATGTCTTTCTCATCTTCTTTCTCTCAAACCCATCGATTTCGATATCTTTGCTCGAAACTCCGTTTCCAAAACTGTTTTGGGGGGTGCTCCTTGGTAAGTAACTCCCCCACTCCCCCAATTTGCTTTTGCTCTAGTTGTTTATCTTAGGAGTAATTAGCTACTCTAGGTGCTGCTTTACATGAGCTTGCACGTTGATTTCTTGAATTTCCAAGTAGTTTGAATGCTTGTTTTAGGCTCTAGGCATCCCTGTGAGTAGTTGCTACCATTATTGTGAAGATTAGTTAGCTTTGGTATGTGACCCAAAAATATTCAGAAATTTGTTCTTGGAAAAATGAACCTCTTCATGAGGAGTTCATCGAAGAAGAATGCCAAGGGGGTTCTTGGTGAATCGTCTGCTGCTGGACTCACGACCCCGCGATTGACGGAGGTCCGGCCGTGCGAACGTCCATACACTCCTTTCATGGAACAAGCCGGATTTCACCACTAGTTTGCGTAATCCGTGGCAAATTCCGGGTTGACCAACTTCATCGCACATGAGTGTGACAAATACCATACCCTCATTAATCTGTTCTTTCAAAATTTATATTTCCTAAATAAGCATGATCCCCCTTTAGTATAATTTAAATTATATGTTGAAACCCGCCAAATACCGCTTACTCAATTTTGCGAGATATGTTTAATTCCCTCTCATGGGGAGTTAAGAGAACCCAAACCGGTTGAGTTGAGGATTTCCTGCTCACCTTAACAGTCGCTGAGATGAGAGGCATGTCGAAAGAGACAACCCCGAGCCTGTAGTTTCCTTGAGTGCACTACTTTGCTTTTATTTATCATGAAGTATTTAACTGCTAGGTGGAAGGGTAGTATCTTTAGCGCTCCTAACCTTACCATTTTGCGCCGACCACTCCATAATGATCACACCTTTAATTTGGGATCTATCATTGCTCGACGTTTACAAAATAATAGATCTAAGGGTAAAATCCACGGTGGTATTTATGCCACTCGCTTAGCGAAACGCTTTAACATCCCTTTTCCTAATGATGACTATCTTTTACCAGAAGCTTATCTAGATCGCTAGTATATGATTGATCACCAATTTATTAACAGTGATGATTCGTTGGGTAACCTCCCGTATAACTAAGTCTTTAGTCAGGTTACCCGAGATATTATCCCTTTGCCTGCACCTTCCCTCTTTGATTATCAGGAAAAAGGAAGATAATGTGTATGAGAGGGAGGCACATGAGTAGAACGCGGCAGTGCAGGCTGCCCTTCAGGCTGAACAGGCTGCACCAAGAGCTTCAATGAGTTACCACACTAACTATTACCCAGGCTACTACGGGTGGTGATTACCAAGCTAGGCCAAAAGCCTAAGCTTAGGGGAGTAAGTGTTTCCACCGACTTTATATTCATGCTTTCTTATTCTTGTTGTCAATGTTCACACTCTTGCATGGTGCTATCCTTGTTAGATTTATTTTCCTGCTTTCTTCTTGTGTGTTTGAAAAACTTGCAAAAAATCTAAAAATATTTCTCACTTCTTTTCAGTTTTTCTTTCTAGAATTTAGTAGTATTATTATAAGGAAACCCAAAAATATTTCTCATTTCTTCTTTTACTTGTTGGGAGCTTTCTCGTGTTATTAGTTTTTCTTATTTTAGTTTTTTCCTTCTTTAATTTGTTTTCTTCTACAAAAACTAAAAACTCCAAAAATATTTTAGTATGTTTCTCTCAATTTCTTCTCCTTTCTTTGAGTTATACCCAAGGGGAAGACCATGATGAAAATATTGAGCGGCCCTCATATGCATTGTTATTGATCTAATGAAGAACCCATATCACTTAATCTTATCCTTTTGAATAAAATGTTGCAGATTCCAGCTTAGTCCACGACACTCTAGCACTATTATTATGTTCATATTGTTCGGTTGTGCAAGTGACATGCAATAATGACGATATCTGATGAAATGACTGTGGCAAACAGAAGCGGGTATGAACTCAACTTGTTTTTATTTTTGTAAATATGTTTAGACGAGTATCCATGATTCAGCGTATTATGATCATACATGTTTGCAATGACAATTAGAGATTATAGTTGTTCATGACATGCTTAAGTAGCTAGGAGTGGATAATGATTTATCTTGGATGTCAACATGCATTAAAATGGTTGTGATGTAGTATGATGATATGGTATCCACCTCTGAATGTTCGAGTGGCTTAACTTGGAACATGTTCACGCATGTAGTTGAATCAAAACCAACATAGCCTCCCCGATATTTATGTTCATGGTATTTATATCCTACTCATGCTAATATGCAACAATGGTTATTCATAAAACATGTTCATGACCGTCTTCGCTCTCTAGTTGGTCGCTTTCCAACCTAATTGCTAGCCTTTGCCTGTACTAAGCGGGAATACTGCTTGTGCATCAAAATATATTAAACAAAGTTATTCCACACGAGTCCACCAAACCTACCTATATGCGGTATTACCCTGCCGTTCCAAGTAAATTTCGATGTGCCACCTCTAATATTTAAAATAAACTTCTATTTTGTGTGCTTGGACCGCTCATTTAGCGACACATGATGGTCATTATCTTCCATGCTAAGCAGGTTATTCTCATGATGAGTGTTTATTCACTCGTCCTTGCACGATAGGGGCTGGTAAAAAGGTACTTGATACGTCTCAAACGTATCTATAATTTTTTATGGTTTCATGCTATTATCTTGTCAAATTTGGATGTTTTATATACCTTTTATATGTTTTTTGGGACCAAATTATTAATTCAGCGCCAAGTGCCAGTTCCTGTTTTTTCTGTGTTTTTTACTCTTTTCAGATCCGATTTTGGAACGGAGTCCAAACAGAATAAAATCTCTGAAATATATTTTTCCATAACAGAAGAAGATCGGGGGACTTGAGGGCCAAGGCAGGAGGCCCACAGGGAGCCCACAAGCCCTGACGCCACGGCAAGGGGGGCCCGCAGCGACCAGGCTTGTGGCCTCCGTGGCGCTCCACTGCCCTAGCTCTTTGGCCTATAAATTCCCTAAAATCACAGAAAAAATAAGGGCATCCACGAAAACACTTTTCCGCCACCGCAAGCTTCCGTTTCTGCGAGATCTCATCTGGAGACCCTTCCTGGTGCCTTGTCGGAGGGGACTTTGGAGTTGGAGGGCTTCTACATCAACATCATCGCCTCTCCAATGACTCATGAGTAGTCCACTTCAGACCTACGGGTCCGTAGTTAATAGCTAGATGGCTTCTTCTCTCTCTTGGATTTTCAATACAAAGTTCTCCATGATCTTCATGGAGATCTATCCGATGTAATCCTCTTTGGCAGTGTGTTTGACGAGATACGATGAATTGTGGATTTGTGATCAGATTATCTATGAAATATATTTGAGTCTTTGTTGATTTCTTATATGCATGATTTGATATCCTTGTAAGTCTCTCCGAGTCTTGGGTTTTGTTTGGCCAACTAGATCTATGATTCTTGCAATGGGAGAAGTGCTTGGTTTTGGGTTCATACCGTCCGGTGACATTTCCTAGTGACAGAAAGGGCAGCAAGGCACGCATCGTGTTGTTGCCATCAAGGGTAACAAGATGGGCTTTCATCATAGATTTGAGATTGTCCATCTACATCATGTCATCTTGCTTAAGGCGTTACTCTGTTCTTTTGAACTCAGTACACTAGATACATGCTGGATAGCGGTCGACGTGTGGAGTAATAGTAGTAGATGCAGAAAGTATCGGTCTACTTTTTTTGGACGTGATGCCTATAGATATGATCATTGCCATAGATAACGTCATGACTTTGCGCGGTTCTATCAATTGCTCGACAGTAATTCGTTCACCCACCGTCTAGTTGCTTTTATGAGAGAAGCCACTAGTGAACACTACGGCCCCCGGGTCTATTCACAACTATTGTCTCCACTTTTACATTTACTTTGCTTTGTTTGCTTTTTAATTTTAGTTTTCACTTTGCAAACAACCTATAAGGGATTGACATCCCCTTCATAGCGTTGGGGGAAAGCTCTTTGTGTTTGTGCAGGTACTGGTGACTTAACGCGATCCTCCTATTGGATTGATACCTTGGTTCTCAAACTAAGGGAAATACTTACCGCCGCTGTGCTACATCACCCTTTCCTCTTCAAGGGAACCTCAACGCAAGGCTCCAAGGCCGCGGGGGAATCCTTTGCATATTTGCCAAGGAAGTCCCTATA
Organism: Hordeum vulgare subsp. vulgare; assembly: GCF_904849725.1. Lineage (NCBI taxonomy): Eukaryota > Viridiplantae > Streptophyta > Magnoliopsida > Poales > Poaceae > Hordeum > Hordeum vulgare. The sequence continues at coordinate 296,501,752 of NC_058518.1, read as the reverse complement.
GGCGTAGCCCATAGCAGAAGGATTCCTGGCGCCGTTGCTATGAAGGTCTTTTGTTGCCGTAGCAGAAGTATTTCTGGCGCCAATGCCGGGGAGGATCGCTTGCCGAGGAGTATCAAGACAAGAATAATCTCCCGTCAACACGCCTATTTCTACCGCCGTTGCCAGGGAGAGATCAAGTGAAGATCCATCCAAGTATGTGTCACAAACTCATCTCTTGTACTTTTTTGCCAGTTGCCTCTCGTTTTCCTCTCCCCCACTTCACATTTTCCATTTTCATTTGCCTTTCTCCTTTTCCGTTTTCATTTGCCTTTTGCCGTTTTCATTTGCCTTTCTCCTTTGCCATTTTCTTTTTCCTTTTTGTCGTTCTCATTTGCCCGTTTCACTCGCTTACTTCCTGCTCGTTTGTGTGTGGGATAGTCCTTCAATGGCTAGACCCACCACTCCAAATGATACCCCTGAGAACGAAGTTCTCAATTTCAAGCAGAATGAGGAATAAAATTTAAAGGACGCTTGGTACAGGATTTGCAATGCTCAAAGTAGATCTACTCGTAAGCAATCCACTACCGTTCTTCTTCACAATTTTTATGTTGGAATCTATCCTTGGAATAGGTATATTCTTGATACCATCGTAGGCGGGAATTTTTTGGGGAGCCATACTGTTGACTCCTATGGAGCTATCATGAATTTGGTAGGCTCACCCCCGCTCATGGTTAATGGAACTACCTTGACCTTGGAACACGTGATGCAAAGGCTTGACGCTATTGAAAACAAAATTGCCACAATTAAACTTATTGAGGGTTTCGATAGAAAGGTCCACAATCAAATTACTCGGTACGGATCAAAGTGGGAATGGTTTTGAAAAATTTAAGGGAGAAGGAACCTATAGTTAATGATTCCTCTAGAATTGGCAAATCAGAAGATGTCATAACCAACTTGGGTTCCGCTTTTGCCGCTGTGCAAAATACTCCAAATCTCACTCTCAAAAAGACCGTCAATTCTGTTTTTGTTCCTAAAGCTAGTGGTGAGTCATCCAATAAAGATGAAGTTTTAAGATGATAAATAATCACACTACTTATGGTTTGAGCACCAAAGATAACTGTACGTGATTCCATCACCTTATGCCTAGCTAAGGGCGTTAAACAATAGCACTTGTTGGGAGGCAACCCAACGGATCTATCCTTTTTCTTTACGTTTTGTGTTTTTCACACTTCCACAATTATGTTATGATTTTGTTTTTTGTGTTTCTTTTTGCATTTGTGCCAAGTAAAACCGTTATGATTAGTCTTGGGGATGATCGTTTTGTCATGCTGGAAAAGACAGAAACTTTCTGCTCACGAAAAGAATTTTCATTTGTTTTATGTAAGAGATTTTGAGTTGATTCTTTTTGCTGCTGATTTCTACGCAAAATCTTCAGACTGTCGTAATTTGTCAGAATTTGGGAAGTACCAGAATTATACGAAGTATACAGATTGCTACAGACCGGTCTGCTCTTAACAGATCCTGTTTTTGTTGAGTTGGTTGCTTATTTTGATGAAACTATGGATAGTATCGGGGGGTATTAGCCATGGAAGATTGAAAATATAGTATCGGGGGGTATTAGCCATAAGTAGAATTTAAGTTTGCTACAATACCTAAGGAAGTGGTGGTTTGCTTTCTTATACTAATGTTATCACGAGTTTCTGTTTAAGTTTCGTGTTGTGAAGTTTTCAAGTTTTGGGTGAAGTTCTTATGGACAAAGAGATAAAGAGTGGCAAGAGCTCAAGCTTGGGGATGCCCAAGGCACCCCAAGTTGATTCAAGGATGCCGTAAAAGCCTAAGCTTGGGGATGTCCCGGGAAGGCATCCCCTCTTTCGTGTTCAATCCATCGGTAACGTTACTTGGGGCTATATTTTTATTCACCACATGTTATGTGTTTTGCTTGGAGCGTCTTGTATAGTAGGAGTCTTTTATTTTTGTTGTGTCACAATCTTCCTTGCGGCACACATAGAAATAGAGACATGCACTCACCGTGATTTTGTCGAGCTTCACTTATATCCTTTGGTTAGGCAATTCAGCTCACATGTGCTTCACTTATATCTTTTGAGATAGTTGATTTTGCTCTATGTGTTTCACTTCTATCTTTTAGAGCACGGAAGCGCGTGGCGTGGTAGTTGGATTATGCTATGAAAGTAGTCTCAAAAGGGGTAGTTATCCAAAGGGATATGAAAACTTCCACCTTCATATGCATTGAATAGTTAGAGAAGTTTGATTCATCTCAATTAGTTTTGAGTTGTGGTTGTGGTAATATTGAAGTAATACTAGTAAGGTGTTGTGGATCTAGAAATACTTGTGTTGAAGTTAGTGATTCCCGTAGCATGCACGTATGTTGAACCGCTATGTGATGAAGTCTGAGCATGATTATTTTGTTTATTGTCATCCTTTGTGTGGCGGTCGGGATTGCGCGATGGTTTATACCTACCAACCCTTCCCCTAGGAGTATGCGTTGAATGCTTTCTTTCGATTACTACTAAAACTTTTGCAACAAGTATATGAGTTCTTCATGACTAATGTTGAGTCCATGGTTTAGATGCACTTTCACCTTCCACCATCACTATCTTCTTTAGTGCCGTGTAACTTTCGCCGGTGCACAAAACCCACCATGTAGCCTCCCTCAAAACAGCCACCATACCTACCTACTATGGCTTTTTCAAAGCCATTCCGAGATATATTGCCATGCAACTACCACCATGACATGTGTCAGCACTTCTACATTGCCATTGCATGATCATAAGATAGCTAGCATCATGTTTCCATTGATGTTTATGCCATGCTAGATCATTGTCATGGTACACTACCGAAGGCATTCCATATAGAGTCATCATTGCTCTAAGTTTTGAGTTGTAAGTGTGATGATCATCATTGATGGAGCATTGTCCCATGTGAGGAAATAAAAGAGGCCAACGAAGCCCATTTACAAAAAGAGGCCAAAGATGCCCACCAAAAAAAAGAAAAAGAAAAAAAAGAGGCCAAAGGGCCCACCAAAAAAATGAGAGAAAAAGAGAGAAGGGACAGTGCTACTATCTTTCCACACTTGTGCTTATTAAGCACCATGATCTTCATGATTGAGAGTCTCTCGTTTTGTCACCACCATATAGCTAGTGGGAAATTTTCATTATATAACTTGGCTCGTATATTCCGATGATAGGCTTCCTCAAAATTGCCTTAGGTCTTCGTGAGCAAGCAAGTTGGATGCACACCCACTAGTTTTCTTTAAGAGCTTTCACATACTCTTAGCTCTAGTGCATCATTTGTATGGCAATCCCTACTCATTCACGTTGATATCTATTGATGAGCATCTCCATAGCTCATTGATATGCCTAGTCAATGTGACCATCTTCTCCTTGTTTGCCTTGCAACCTCCACCACACTCCACTCCACTTATAGTGCTAAGACCATGGCTCGCGCTCATGTATTGCGTGAGAGTTGAATTTTTTTGAGAAAGTAAAGGTGTGAAAACAATTACTTGGCCAATACCGAGGTTGTGCATGATTTAAATTCGTTGCGCAAGGATGATAGAGCATAGCCAGACTATATGATTTTGTAGGGATAACTTTCTTTTGGCCTTGTTATTTTGAAAGTTCATGATTACATTGCTAGTTTGCTTGAAGTATTATTCTCTCCACATCAATAGCAAACTATTGTTTTGAATCTAATGGATCTGAACATTCACGTCACATGAGAGGAGTTACAAAGGACATCTATGCTAGGTAGCATCAAAGCCTCAAAAATTCATTCTTTTTCACTTCCCTACTCGAGGACGAGCAGGAGTTAAGTTTGGGGATGCTTGATACGTCTCAAACGTATCTATAATTTTTGATGGTTTCATGGTGTTATCTTGTCAACTTTGGATGTTTTATATACCTTTTATATCTTTTTTGGGACTAACTTATTAATTCAGTGCGAAGTGCCAGTTCCTGTTTTTTCTGTGTTTCTGACTCTTTTCAGATCTGATTTTGGAACGGAGTCCAAACGGAATAAAATCCCCGAAATAAATTTTTCCAGAACAGAAGAGGATCGGGGGACTTGAGGGCCAAGGCAGGAGGCCCACAGGGAGCCCACAAGCCCTGATGTCGCGGCCAGGGGGGCCCGCGGAGACCAGGCTTGTGGCCTCCCTGGCGCTCCCGTGCCCTAGCTCATTGGCCTATAAATTCCCTAAAATCGCAAAAACAAATAAGGGCATCCACGAAAACACTTTTCCGCTGCTGCAAGCTTATGTTTCCGCGAGATCTCATCTGGAGACCCTTCCCGGTGCCGTGCCGGAGGGGACTTTGGAGTTGGAGGGCTTCTACATCAACATCATCGCCTCTCCAATGACTCGTGAGTAGTCCACTTCAGACCTACGGGTCCGTAGTTAGTACCTATATGGCTTCTTATCTCTCTTGGATCTTCAATACAAAGTTCTCCATGCTCTTCATGAAGATCTATCCGATGAAATCCTTCTTGGCGGTGTGTTTGTCGAGATCCGATGAAATGTGGATTTGTGATCAGATTATTTATGAATTATATTTGAGTCTTTGCTGATTTCTTATATGCATGATTTGATATCCTTGTAAGTCTCTCCGAGTCTTGGGTTTTGTTTGGCCAACTAGATATGTGATTCTTGCAATGAGATAAGTGCTTGGTTTTGGGTTCATACCGTGCGGTGACCTTTCCCAGTGACAGAAAGGGCAGCAAGCCACGCATCGTGTTATTGCCATCAAGGGTAACAACATGGGCTTTCATCATAGATTTGAGATTTTCCATCTACATCATGTCATCTTGCTTAAGGCGTTACTCTGTTCTTTTGAACTCAATACACTAGATGCATGCTGGATAACGGTCGACGTGTGGAGTAATAGTAATAGATGCAGAAAGTATCGGTCTACTTGTTTTGGACGTGATGCTATAGATATGATCATAGCCATGTATAACGTCATGACTTTGCGCGGTTCTATCAATTGCTCGATAGTAATTCGTTCACCCACCGTCTACTTGCTTTTATGAGACAAGCCACTAGTGAACACTACGGCCCCCGGGTCTATTCACAACTATCGTCTCCACTTTTACTTTTACTTTGCTTTATTTACTTTTTGCTTTCAGTTCTCACTTTTCAAACAATCTATAAGGGATTGAACACCCCTTCATAGCGTTGGGTGCAAGCTCTTTGTGTTTGTGCACGTACTTGTGACTTAACGCGATCCTCCTACTGGATTGATACCTTGGTTCTCAAACTGAGGGAAATACTTACCGCCGTTGTGCTACATCTGTTGGGGAACGTCGCATGGGAAACAAAAATTTTCCTACGCACACGAAGACCTATCATGGTGATGTCCATCTATGAGAGGGGATTTCCGATCTATGTACCCTTGTAGATCACACAGGAGAAGCGTTAGTGAAAGTGGTTGATGTACTGGAACGTCCTCATGTCCCTCGATCCGCCCCGCGAACCGTCCCGCGATCCGTCCCACGATCTAGTGCCGAACGGACGGCACCTCCGCGTTCAGCACACGTACAGCTCGATGATGATCTCGGCCTTCTTGATCCAGCAAGAGAGACGGAGAGGTAGATGAGTTATCCGGCAGCGTGATGGCGCTCCAGAGGTTGGTGGTGATCTAATCTCAGCAGGGCTCCGCCCGAGCTCCGCAGAAACGCGATCTAGAGGAAAAACCGTGGAGGTATGTGGTCGGGCTGCCGTGGCAAAGTTGTCTCAAATCAGCCCTAAAACCTCCGTATATATAGGTGGGAGAGGGGGGACCTTGCCTTGAGGCTCAAGGATCCCCAAGGGGGTCGGCCGAGCCAAGGGGGGGAGTCCTCCCCTTCCGAACCGAATCCAACTAGGTTTGGAAGGTGGAGTCCTTCCCCTTTTTCCCACCTCCTTTTTTTTCTTTTTCTCTTTGATTTTCTTCCTATGGCGCATAGGGCCTTCTTGGGCTGTCCCACCAGCCCACCAAGGGCTGCTGCACCACCCAAGGCCTATGGGCTTCCCCGGGGTGGGTTGCCCCCCCCCCCCGGTGAACACCCGGAACCCATTCGTCATTCCCGGTACATTCCCGGTAACTCCGAAAACCTTCCCGTAATCAAATGAGGTCATCCTATATATCAATCTTCGTTTCCGGACCATTCCGGAAACCCTCGTGATGTCCGTGATCTCATCCGGGACTCCGAACAACATTCGGTAACCAACCATATAACTCAAATATGCATAAAACAACGTCGAACCTTAAGTGTGCAGACCCTGCGGGTTCGAGAACTATGTAGACATGACCCGACTGACTCCTCGGTCAATATCCAATAGCGGGACCTGGATGCCCATATTGGATCCCACATATTCTACGAAGATATTATCGTTTGAACCTCAGTGCCAAGGATTCATATAATCCCGTATGTCATTCCCTTTGTCCTTTGGTATGTTACTTGCCCGAGATTCGATCGTCAGTATCCGCATACCTATTTCAATCTCGTTTACCGGCAAGTCTCTTTACTCGTTCCGTAATACAAGATCCCGCAACTTACACTAAGTCAAATTGCTTGCAAGGCTTGTGTGTGATGTTGTATTACCGAGTGGGCCCCGAGATACCTCTCCGTCACACGGAGTGACAAATCCCAGTCTCGATCCATACTAACTCAAGGAACACCTTCGGAGATACCAGTAGAGCATCTTTATAGTCACCCAGTTACGTTGCGACGTTTGATACACACGAAGCATTCCTCCGGTGTTAGTGAGTTATATGATCTCATGGTCATAGGAACAAATACTTGACACGCAGAAAACAGTAGCAACAAAATGACACGATCAACATGCTACGTCTATTAGTTTGGGTCTAGTCCATCACGTGATTCTCCTAATGACGTGATCCAGTTATCAAGCAACAACACCTTGTTCATAATCAGAAGACCCTGACTATCTTTGATCAACTGGCTAGCCGACTAGAGGCTTGCTAGGGACAGTGTTTTGTCTATGTATCCAGAGATGTATATAAGTCTTCATTCAATACAATTATAGCATGGATAATAAACGATTATCTTGATACAGGAATTAAAATAATAACTATATTTATTATTGCCTCTAGGGCATAATTCCAACAACATCACCCTTTCCTCTTCAAGGGAACACCAATGCAAGGCTCCAAGGCCGCGGGGGAATCCTTTGCATATTTGCCAAGGAAGTCCCTATAGGCGTAGCCCGTAGCAGAAGGATTCCTGGTGCCGTTGCCAGGGAAGGTCTTTTGTTGCCGTAGCAGTACTCCAATCCCGAATCATAAATTGCAAATAATTAAACAAAAATCTCCCTGGATTGTTGTTGGTATGGGCGGCACCCGTGGATTTAGCTAGCCATGGTGTGTGTTTGATTGGTGGAGCGGGTAAACCTTTACTTTTACCGCTTGAGAACATCCACTAATTTTTTTAGCATGGAAGATATCAATAACTCTTGTTCGTAATGTTGACAGCAAAGGTGCATCTTCCAAATAATTTATCTCTTATTTTCACTATCAGCTTTGGCACCTGTGCAAATACCTGCTTCCCTCTATGAAGGGACGTTCTATTTACTTTCATGTTATGTTTACTTTGAGTCATCACATTCTCAATTAAGCACCAAACCTGAGAGCACTGCTATCATCCTCATGCTTTGTGCCTAGTTAATCATTGTTTGCAGCATGATTGGAATGTCTAGTCGTTGCTTGAGCTTTAGAGGTGCTCTACATTTTTGTTTTGTGGACTCAGAAAGGGCTAGCGAGATACCATTCTTGTCATATTATATCATGATTGTTTTGACAAAGTGTTGATGTTTGAGCTATCTTTTTATTGCTCGCTAGTTGATTATGCCATTGATATGAGCTAATATAGTTTCTAAGGGTTATTGTTGATATGATTAGTTTTGATTTATGCTGAAAACCTAGGTGCCCTCTAAGCATGTATATGTAAAAAGAACAAAAGAGTTTATAATTATTTTTCTTTATCATGTTCAGTTTGTCAACTGCGTTACTTGAGCACAAGCAATGGATTATGCTTGGGGGAGTTGATACTTCTCCATTGTATCTACTTTTACTAATGCTTTTGCTCTTGTTTTGGACTCTAATTTGCATGATTTGAATGAAACTAACCCGGGCTCACGCTATTTTCACTAGAACTACCATGGTGTTGCTTTTGTGCAGAAAAAAAGTTCTCGGAATGGAACGAAACTTTTTGGATATTTTTTTTGGAATATATAGAAAATACTGGAACCAAGTTCCACCGGATGGGAAGCCACCAACGCCCACTAGACATCAGGGCGTGCCAAGCCCCCTAGCGTGGCATGGTGTCTAATGGGGCCCACATGGCTCCATTGACCCTAATTCTAGTGCTATAAATTCCTATTTTCGAAGAAAAAAATCAGAGAGAAAGTTTCATCGCGTTTCACGATACGGAGTCGTCGCCACCTCCTGTTCTTCATCAGGAGGCCTAATCTAGAGTCCGTTTAGGGCGCCGGAGAGGGGAATCTTCGGTCTTTGTCATCCCCAGCCCTCCTGCATCGCCGATTCCATGATGCTCTCCATCAGGAGTGAGTAATCCCTTCGAAGGTTGCTGTTTAGTGAAGAGCTGGATGAGATTCATCATGTAATTGAGTTAATTTTGTTAGGGCTTGATCCTTAGTATCCACTATGTTCAGAGATAGAATTTGCTATGACTTTGCTATGCTTAATTCTTGTCACTAGGGCCCGAGTGTCATGATTTCAGATCTGAAACATTTACGTTTTCAACATTATATCTATGTTCCTGATCTGATCTTGCAAGTTATATGCACCTACTACGTGTGAGGATCTACATACCCCAAATTGACAACAGTTGGGATTCTTTTGTGTGATTACCGTAGTATGAGGATTTCATGTATTCACTATGTGTTAGTGCTTTGTTCGGGTTCTCTATTAAAAGGAGGCCTTAATATCCCTTAGTTTCCTACTAGACCCCGCTGCCACGGGAGGGTAGGACAAAATATGGCATGCAGGTTCTTTTCCATAAGCACGTATGACTATTTACGGAATACATTCTACATTATATCGATGAACCGGAGCTAGTTCTGTGTCGCGCTATGTTGTGACTGTTATATGATGAATATTATCTAGGAATACCATTGGTCCAGTGCCTACAAGTTTTCCACATATTGTGCTTGCTAAGTTACTACTTTTGCTACTACTGTTAGAACTGCTACAAAACTGCTATCACTGTTACCGTTGTTGTTGCTACTATTGCCGTTCCTGCTGCCACTATTACCACTGCTATAAAGACTATTATACTATTGTGCTACTGATCACTATGCTGCAGAAACTAAATCCCCAAGTGTGGTTGAATTGACCACTCAACTACTAATACCTGCAAATCTTCTTTGGCTTCCCTTGTGTCGAACCTCTAAATTTGGGTTGAATAACCTACCCTCGAAAACTATCGTGATCCCATATGCTTGTCGGTTGATAACCCACAAGTATAGGGAATCTATGGTAGCCTTTCTCGATAAGTAAGAGTGTAGAACCCAACAAGGAGCTAAAGGTAGAACAAATATTCCCTCAAGTTCTATCGACCACCGATACAACTCTACGCACACTTAATGTTCGCTCTAAATAGAACAAGTATGAAACGAGAAGTACTTTGTAGGCGTGAAAGGATAGGTTTGCAAGAAACTAAAGAACACATAAATAAATACTAGGGGAGGTAAGATAAAGAATCAACTAAGTTGGTCTTAGTAGAGATCTTTTTCTCACAAGATTGTTATTTGTCCCTAGGCAATCGATAACTAGACCAGTAATCATTATTGCAATTTTATATGAGGGATAGGCATAAACTAACGTACTTTATGTACTTGGATCATATGCACTTATGATTGGAACTCTAGCAAGCATCCGCAACTACTAAAGATCATTAAGGTAAAAACCAAACCATAGCATTATAAGGTATCAAGTCCTCTTTACTCCCATATGCAACAACCCACCTACTCAGGTTTATGCTTCTGTCACTCAAGCAACCCACCATAGGCAAATCATGAACACATTGCAACACCATACAATGAGGATACCTCATGCTTGCGTGACACGGAGAGCACCATAGGACAGCACCAATAATAAAACATTCAACTCAAACCAATCATGATCATCAATCAACCCATAGGACAAAACATATCTATTCAAACATCATAGGATAGTCATACATCATTGGGAAATAATATATAGCGTTGAGCACCACGTTTCAGTAGAGATTACAGCGGGGAGAAGGGGTGTTACACTACTGCATAGAGGGGGAGAGGGGTGGTGATGACGGCGGCGAAGTTATTGTGTAGATCGCCGTCACGATGATGGCCCCGACGGTGTTCCGGTTCCACTGGAAGAGAGGGGGAGAGAGCCCCCTCCTTCTTCTTCTTCTTCCTTGGCCTCCCCCCTGGATGGGAGGAGGGTTTCCTCTCTGGTCCTGGGCCTCCATAATGGCGGAGGGGCGAGAGCCCCTCCGAGATTAGATCTCTCTCCGTGTTTCTTTCTGTTTGTGCGTTTCAGATTCTGGCTTTTCACTGTTTCTTATATTCCCGGAGATCCATAACTCTGATTGGGCTGAAATCTTAACACGTTTTTTATCCGGATATTAGCTTTCTTGCGGCGGAAGAAGGGAACCAACCGCCTTACGGGGTGGCCACAAGACAGCCTGGTACGCCCTATCCCCCAAGTCACGCCCCTCTGGCTTGTGAGCCCCTCGGGCATCGCCTTCTGTTGATTCCACCTCCCAAAATTCACATATATTCCAAAAAAATCTCCATAAATTTTTATCCCGTTTGGACTTTGTTTGGTATGGATTTTGTGTGAAACAAAAAAATGCAACAAACAGGAATTCGCACTCGGCACTCGATCAATATGTTAGTTCCAAAAATAGTATGAAAATTTGCCAAAAGTATACGAAAGTTGTAGAATATTGGCATGAAACAATCAAAAATTATAGATACGATGGAGACGTATCAGCATCCCCAAGCTTAATTCCTACTCGTCCTCGAGTAGGTAAATGATAAAAAAAGATAATTTTTGATGTGGAATGCTACCTAGCATAATCTTGATCATATCATCTAATCATGGCTTGAATATTAAGACACGAGTGATTCAAAGCAATAGTCTATCATTTGACATTAAGACAATAATACTTCAAGCATACTAATAAAGCAATCATGTCTTCTCAAAATATCATGGCTAAAAGAAAGTTATCCCTACAAAATCATATAGTCTGGCTATGCTCCATCTTCATGAAACAAAGTATTAAATCATGCAAAACCCCGGTTTTAGCCAAGCAATTGTTTCATACTTTAGTATTCAACTTTCATGCAATACTTGAGAGTGAGCCATGGGTATAGCACTATAGGTGGAATAGAATATTGTGGAGGTTGTGGAGAACACAAAAAAGGAGGTAGTCTCACATCATATAGGCGTACCAACGGGCTATGGAGATGCCCATCAATAGATATCAATGTGAGTGAGTAGGGATTGCCATGCAACCGATGCACTAGAGCTATAAACGTATGAAAGCTCAAAAAGAAACTGTGTGGGTGTGCATCCAACTCATTTTCTCACGAGGACCTAGGGCAATTTGAGGAAGCCCATCATTGGAATATACAAGACAAGTTCTATAATGAAAAATTCCCACTAGTATATAAAAGTGACAATATAGGATACTCTCTATCAGGAAGATCATGCTGCTACTTTGAAGAACAAGTGTGGAAAAAGGAATAGTAGCATTGCCCCTTCTCTATTTTCTCTCATTTTTTCTCCTTTTTTGTGGGATTATTTGGCCTCTTTTCTTTATTTGGGCTTCTTTGGCCACTTTGATTTTTCATAATGTCCGCAGACTCATCCCAACTTGTGAGGGAATCATACTTTCCATCATACTTTCCTCACATGGGACAATGCTCTAATAATGATGATCATCACACTTTTCTTTACTTACAACTCAAGAATTACAACTCGATACTAGAACAAAAGATGACTCTATATGAATGCCTCTGGCAATGTACCGGGATGTACAATGATCTAGCGTAGCAATGACATCAAAAACATGAAAACATCATGCTAGCTATCTTACGATCATGCAAGGCAATATGCAATGATGGTGCGTGTCATAATAAATGAAACTGTGGAAGTTGCATGGCAATATATCTCAGAATGGCTATGGAAATGCCATAATAGGTAGGTATGGTGGCTGTTTTGAGGAAGGTGGGTTTAATGCACGAGCGAGAGTTGCACGGTACTGGAGAGGCTAGCAAATGTGGAAGGGTGAGAGTGCGTATAATCCATGGACTCAACATTAGTCATAAAGAACTCACATACTTATTGCAGAAATTTATTAGTCATCGAAACAAGGTACTACATGCATGCTCCTAGGGGAAGTGTTGGTAGGAGTTAACCATCACGCAATCCTGACCTCCACACAAAGGATGACAATCAATAAAAATCATGTTCCGACTTGTTCACATAATGCTTCACCATACATGCATGCTACAGGAATCACAAACTTTAACACAAATATTTCTACCAATTCACAATTACTCACTAGCATGACTCTAATATCACCATCTTTATATCGCAAAAACTATTGCAAGGAATCAAACATCTCATATTCAGTGAGATACAAGTTTTATGTAGAATTTTATGACTAATCATGTGAACGACAAACTCCTGTTCTCTCTAAATAGATATAAGTGAAGCATGAGAGTTTAGTTCTTTCTACAAAATATATGCCCATGCTCTAACAAATATAAGTGAAGCAAAAGAGCAGTCTACGAATCGCGGTTTTCTATGTGTAGAGAAACATGCAATCCAAACTTCAAATGATATAAGTGAAGCACATGAAGCATTTTATAAAGCCATACTCAAAAGATATAAGAGAGGTCCAAAGAGCATTCTATAAACCAACCAAGGACTTTCTCATACCAGCATGGCGCATTATTAAAAGAAAAGTAAAAACCACACGACACTCCAAGATTTACGCATATCATGTGATGTATAAACATTTTGCTCCAATTGAAATTACCGATGGTTGTCAGAAGAAAGAGGGGATGTCTTCCTATGCATCCCCAAGCTTAGTTGCTTGGGAGTCCTTGAATATTACCTTGGGGTGCCACAGGCATCTCCAATCTTAGTCTCTTTCCACTCCTTATTCCTTCATCCATCATGATCTCGCCCAAAACTTGAAAACTTCAATCACACAAAACTTAACAAAACCCTCGTGAGATCCTTAGTAACAATAAAGAAAATTAATCCTTTAAGTATTGTTGCCAACCAATTCATATTTTGTTTTTGCATTGTATCTACTATAACATAACTTTTCCGTGGCTTATACTACCGATACAATCGATAGTTTCATCAAAACGAGCAAAAAATGCATCAAAAACAGAATCTATCAAAAACAGGACACTCTCTAGTAATCTATACATTCACCATAGTTATGTAACTCTAAAAATTCTGAACAGTTAGGATGAAATAAAATAAATAAGAGCAGTACTGTGTAAAAATTCAGAAACTTTTGACATTCCAGTAAAAATGTAAATTCATGCACTACAGCCAAAGTTTCTGTTTTTGCACTCCACACACCAAACAAGCAATCTAGTCATCCTTAAGGCAAATCTTGGCACATTATCTTTATAATACAATGGATTTATACAAGGGGATAATTATTTTTCTTGAAAAGTTTATGTAATTAAGATTCACAAGGTTTCCATGGGCATGAACAAAGTTCAAGGCATGCTCCCATTTTAACAATGCTCGTCTCTCTCACTTTCACTTTAAGTTTTAGGTTCCCCTCTTAATTTTTTGTTTAAAACTATATAAAAGCACACAACAAAATAAAATGAGTCTCTAAAACTTCTGGGTTGTCTCCCTGGCGGCGCTTTCTTCAAAGCCATTAAACTAGGCATAAAGTGCTTTATTAATTGATCCACTCTGATCCCAAGGTATATCAAAGCCAATTTTAATTAACAATGATTTGTAATTTAGTAGTGAGCACAAAGTAACATATATCACACAACAACAAAGTCTAACTCTCTTCCTATGCATCGGCATGTCATAAAAGAACAATTCATGCACACAAAGTAAAGGCGAGTGCATAGTATAAACAAGTTCTTGCAATTTTATCGTATTGGAAACATAGAGAGGCGGAGAGGTAGTTCCTCTCTCATAGTAATTTCAAGTAGGAGCACCAAGCACATGCATATTATATTTATCATAATCATCATGTGTAATAGTAAAAGGCAACCCATCCATATAATCCTTAATAAGTGCAAACTTCTCCAATATAGTGTAGTTGGGAGAATTCAAAAAGATAATAGGACTATCATGTGTGGATGCAATAGCAACAACTTCATTCTTAACATAAGGAACTATAGCAAGTTCATATCCATAATCATCATTCATATTGGCATCATGGCCACAAGCATAGGAAGCATGTAGTTCATCAAAAAGGGATATTTCAAATGAATCCAAGGGATCATAGCAATTATCATAGCATTCATACTTTGGTAAGCACGAAGGGAAATTAAACAATGTACGAGTTCAAGAGTTACTCTCATTATAAGGTGAGCACGGGTAGATAATCTTCTCTTCCTCCTTTTGTTCTTCGCTCTCCTCATCTTTTTCATCCAATGAGCTAACAGTGTCAACAATTTCTTCTTCGATAGATTCCTGCAAAATATTAGTCTCTTATTGGATAGCGGAGACTTTCTCAATAAATCAATTAATATGGTCATTATATTCATAATTGGCATAACAATAATGAAGCATAGCCAAATTTTGAGATCGGTAAACAACATCATCATAATCTTCATACTTTTCAAACAAAGCTTCAATTTCATAAGCACCCTTAAAACCGACAAACTCTTCTATTGGTTCCACATCATAGTAATCATATATACCATTAGCATAAGAAGCCAAGGTTTCATTATCATTAAATTTACATGAAAAGTGAAGATGTTTAGCCTTCATCCTAGAGCAACAATTAATATCATATATCAAGCATAGATTCCAAGCATACCATTTCAACATATGAATTTGATCCCATTACAGTTTCCCTTTTTGAGTCAAGCGATAATCCCTAAAGTATTCACGTTGATCCAACATGTCTGCTATTATATAACTCAATGGGGTTTTCTCAGGATTATTAAAGTTGTGCATAATATCTTCCACATAATGAGCATCTAGGGTTTTATGAAGTTCCCCATCTCCATGAGTGGCAAGTACACCTAATTGTTTTGGTATTTCGTGTTCCATATCCATAACTAAAGATAGAGAACAACTTAAACATCAAATAAATCTATGTAGTGATAAATCAAACAAGCACAAACGAGAATATTCACCCCCACGCTATTGCTCCCCGGCAACAGCGCCAGAAAAAGGTTTTGATAACCCACAAGTATATGACACAAATTATAGCCTTTCTAGATAAGTAAGAGTGTCGAACCCAACGAGGAGCTAAAGGTAGAACAAATATTCCCTCAAGTTCTATGGACCATTGATACAAGTCTACGCACGCTTAACATTCATTTTACCTATAACAAGTATTAAACTAGAAGTACTTTTTAGGCGTGAAAGGATGGGTTTGCAAGAAAATAAAGAACACGTAAATAAAAACTAGGGGCAGCTAAGATAAAGAAACAACTAAGTTGTTCTTAGTAGAGATCTTTTTGTCACATGAAGGTTATTTGTCCCTAGGTAATCGATAACTAGACCGGTAATCATTATTGCAATTTTATATGAGGGAGAGGAATAAGCTAACATACTTTCTCTACTTCGATAATATGCACTTATGGTTGGAACTCGAGCAACCATCTGCAACTACTAAAGATCATTAAGGTAAAACCCAACCATAGCATTATAAGGTATCAAGGCTTCTTTACTCCCATATGCAACAACACACCTACTCGGGTTTATGCTTATGTCACTCAAGCAACCCACCATAGGAAAATCATGAACACATTGCAACACCCTACATCGGGGATCTCTCATGCTTGCGTGACCCGGAGAGCAGCATAGGGCAGCACCAATAATAAAACATGCAACTCAAACCAATCATGATCATAAATCAACCCATAGGACAAAACAGATCTACTCAAACATCATAGGATTGCCATACATCATTGGGAAATAATATATAGCGTTGAGCACCATGTTTAAGTAGATTTTACAGTGGGGAGAAGGGGTGTTACACCGCTGCATAGAGGGGGAAAGAGTTGGTGATGACATCGGCGAAGTTGTTGGTGTAGATCGTCGTCACGATGGTGGCCCCGTCGGCGTTCCGGTGCCATCGGGAGAGAGGGGGAGAGATCCCCCTCCTTCTTCTTCTTCCTTGGTCTCTCCCCTAGATGGGAGGAGGGTTTCCCCTCTGGTCCTCTCCATGGCGGCGGAGGGGCGAGAGCGCCTCAGAGATTGGATCTCTCTCTCTTGCTTTCTGTTTTTGCGTTTCAGATTCTCACTTTCCACCTTTTCTTATATCCACGGAGGTCCGTAACTCCGATTGGGCTGAAATTTTAACACGATTTTTATCCGGGTATTAGCTTTCTTGTGGCGAAAGAAGGTCATCAACTGCGTTACGGGGTGGCCACAAGACAGCCTGGCGCGCCCTACCCCCTAGGTCACGCCCCTTTGGCTTGTTGGCCCCTCGGGCACCACCTTCTGTTGATTCCACTTCCCAAAATTCACATATATTCCAAACAAAATCTCCATAAGTTTTTATCCCGTTTGGACTTCGTTTGATATGGATTTTCAGCAAAACAAAAACAAGCAAAACACATGAACTGGCAGTGGGCACTAGATCAATACGTTAGTCCCAAAAATAGTATAAAAGTTGCCAAAAGTATATGAAAGATGTAGATTATTGGTATGAAACAATCAAGAATTATAGATACGACGGAGAGGTATCATGGGTTATCATGCCACACCTTGCTCCAACGGACTGCTCAACCCTTGGGATGACGCGCATCACATCATTGTCCGACGCGTCGCTGGGCACGCCATCACCCTCTTCAGGTTGTTGCGCCTGCACCGGATCGTTTTCGTTGTCGAGGAGGTTCATGGCAGAGGCGGCGCTTGGTTGGGTTGGCATGCTTGGTAGATGGGCTAGGTTGCACTAGCTGTGCATCCGCGTGTGTCGCACACTGACTCTTATGATCATTTGTTTCTAGCGGGAAACCGACAGGGAACTCGCGCGGGAACATGCACGTTTTCGGGCGGGAACATGGCAAAAAGAAATGTTAGTGCGGTGCCGAAGAGTGCACTCGAATCCTCACGCGATAATGCGGTGACAAGACGTGAGATAGGAAGAAGGTGTGATGTGTACTCAGATGGGTAATAATAATAAAATGTCTACAATATTAATACGGGAAAACGACACTTCCCTACATAGCGTTAGTAATGATTTCATCTAGCACTAACAATTATTTGGCAGCAACCGTCTCTCCCACAACACATACGACTTGTCCAGATGAATCGTTTTGGTTATTATTGGTCTTCCCACACAATTCTGATGAATCAACCATATGATGCGTATCACAAACATCTTCTTATGCTAACCCGTTTGTGTTCTGTTGAATTGGCGCAAACAGTTTCTCCGAGTGAACTGTATGTCATACTTTGCACACGTATGGATTTTTGTTAACCGTTTCTACTGTCTTCACTAATCGCAAATAGTTCATAAGATCAAACTCTGTGTCGTAGGTCGCACGTGCAACTATTTTCGGAATCGTATTTGATGGATCCACCATCGCACACAGTTTGTGTCATTGGCAGCAGATCTAGAACTATGAGTTTGTGATTCATGCATCGCACACAGTTTTGTTGAACGGTCTCTATTGATGTGTCGCCTTTGAACCATCCTGCATTAGTGTTTGATCTCTCTCTCTCTCTCTCTCCCTCGCTCGCTCGCTCGCTCGCTCTTTCTCTCTCTATCCCACTCACTCTCACTCTATCTCTCATATTTTTGAGATGGCACGGTCTTGATGTATCACAACCTTTGTTAACATAGTTGGATCATATGGTGTTCTTCCCTTACTATTTTGATCTGATGAATTGATTCTTTCCCTTTGGTATTTCGTTATGTTGGATTGAATATTTTGGATTTGAGAACACTTGATGTATGTATTGCATGTGAATACTGGTGGCGATAATGGGGTATTCTATTAATTCATTTGATATATGTTATGGCATCAACTTGCATATTCTGGTGACATTGTGGGATCTATGCACATGGGTTGATGCACGTGTTTGTCCTACTTTTTCCGATAGAAATCTTGGGAAACTCTTGGAAGTTCTTAGTGTTGGATTTAATATGATGAATTTGAAATTGTTTGATACACGTCAAATAATAAACTCATAGATACATGATGTGACATTGGAGTATCTAGGTGACATTAGAGTTGCTTGACGTGCCTCATACGTGTTATTTTAGTATGAACTCTAGGGCTATTTGTGACACTTATAGGGATGGCTCAATTAATATCAAAAATGATAACTTTTAGGTGGTTCTACTACCTACATAAATTTTATCTTTTGTTCTCCGCTATGTAGGAACTTTGGAGTGACTCTTTGTTGCATGATGAGGGATGATTATATGATTCTATGTTAGCACCATTGAGAGATTGCACTAGTGAAAGCATGGATCCTAGGCCTTGTTTCCAAGAATTTATATATCGTTTTGCTCAATGTCTTGCACTTTCTACCTTCCTGTTATTTACATTTTCGTATTATAAAAACCTATATCTACTATCCATACTACACTTGTATCACCATATGTTCCCCGATTTAGTGCACCCATAAAATTCTCCATTGTATTGGGTGTGTTGGGGACACAAGAGGTTTCTTGTATTTGATTGCAGGGTTATTTGAGAGAAAACACCTTGATTCTACACCTCCCATGAATTGATAAACCTTAGGTCATCCACTTGAGGGAAATTGCAAGTCTCGTACAAAACTCTACGCATGGAAACCCAACAGACTCTAGAAGAATAAAGTTGTATAGTAGACATTGACGGCACGGGCTACCCCTGCGCCATGGCGGCGTTTTAGTGTGCCTGTCTGTGCTCCATGGTGTGGCTGGCGTGCACATGTGGTGTGGGAGCCGGGGAGGTATCATCCGAGCCCGTCTCCATGGTGGTGTCGTCCTTGTCGTCGAAGTCCTCACACGAGCTGACCGGCAAGCCGGCCTCGATCTGTCTGGCACGAGGGCTCTACAAGGCGGCGACCACATGTGCTTCATCTGCGTGGAAAGGCTCTCTCACAAAGCAAAACCATTTTGAGTCTAGACATATAGGCCAAAGTTCTAATGCTCAATCCTAGTGAAATAGTGCGGGCACGCAAGGAGAATGTTGCAACTTGTCCATTCGATTTGGTTGAAATCAGTGGTGAGGATAATATGCCAATGTTTTTCATGTGGATAAAGCACACACTTGAGACCATCGTGTAGAAGTATCTTTTAGAACCATGTAATATCTGAATAGTCTAGTCAATGGTTGGAAAGAGTCATTTACCTTGACTTGATGCATTCAACAAATTTGAGTGGTTCAACATAGGTTTTAAAGTGCGTGAGCCTTGAAATTAGCTTCCCTGCGTCACATGTAGGACACATAAAATCCAAATATTTTTAGAATTTAGCATCGTTTTAGTCATAAACAATGGAATTGCTGATTGTTTTGGTTTCAACCCAATATCCGGATGACCAAGACGAGTATGCCAAGTTTGTCACGCAAAAGAAACTCTTAAAAGATATCTTATATGCAACATGTCCTATGCGTTTTGTAGTATGTGTAATGAAATCCCGATGATAGAAAGATAATGTGCTAGCCATATCCGTTAAACATGGTAACGACAATATATTCCTATTTGTTGTCATCATAAGTTTCGCTATAGAAATTATTTTGACAGATATCTCTATTATTTAGTAGTCTACGAGTTGAGCAGGACACAGTAAAGCATCATTGATGGTACTCGAGTACCCATAGGGATAGTAAGTATGACCCGAGTTGATCAAACAAATACCTTATCGTGTCTAGTGATTTTAAAATATCTCCTTTTCTCCCAACGGGAGTGGAAACTTTTTACATCAATAAGTATAGAATTTGTGAAGCATATGTACACAAGACACATATATTCTTTAATTGGATTGTGTTGGGTTCTACCATAGGTGTATCGCATGAGAATTAAAAATTCCCTACGCGCAGAACAACCAAGAACATGCTACGGAGATGGATCACAGATCGTTACCACTAGACGTGCAGTGTCGTGCAGCGGAAGTAGAGTTGGGGCAGTCGCGTGGTCCGTATCCTACTCGCCGATCTCCCTCGAACAGCTTGTCGCTGGATCCCACATATAGGTTTGCCGGAGCGGCGTAAGTGCACCGCATCTAAAGGTATGCGTGTGTGCGGGAGGAACACCGTGCGGCGTACTGCTAGGTCCGAATTACACAGTCGGCGGCTCGTTGCAACACATGCAAAGCCCTATTGACAACATCGAAGCGATCAACCGAATTAGTGTGCCGCACCTCCACTATATATAGATGTCCAATGTGGGCTCAACGCTTGGGCCTCGCACGGACCCTAAAGCCCACGTGTTCCTTCCCTTAAGTGTGCGACCCCTTAGGTTCTTGTTCACTTGGTCGCGAGTCAGATCACATCCGACTTGGCCAGTTGGTAGCGGCCTCTAGCAAAGCGTGCCGCCTCCAAGTGTCCGATGAAGCTAGTTAGGCAAACCTGTACTTCATACTTCCGTTCCCTTTGCCATACGATATATGTTGTCGTGCCCAAGGAGACATGGTCAGTCTTGTTGTAGCACGACCTCTTTCTCGTTCTGGTGAATTCGACCAATACTTTGGATTATCTCATAATCATCATCGCATGGCCATCTTATCCAGGTCGGGTCACCCGAGGGCCCCACAATATATCTCTCCTAATCGGAGGGGCAAATCCCATATTGCTCAACCATGTCCCGCAGCATGGGTCTGGACAAGCCTGAAACCTACCTTTGTAACTACCTAGTCACGGAGTAGCGTTTGGTCGGCCGAAAGCAAGTCCTTCACCATCCCGAGTACATGCACCAACTTAGTTCTTAGGACATAGAACGCATGTTGTACTAGAGACACATATATGACCTATCGCTGCTTCGCATCGTTGGGTCTCACCAAATTAGGCCTTATCTCGACTCAGATCCGACTACGTCGAATCCAACTAGATCTTTCCGAGTCCATATTATCCGGCTAGCATCCAATACTACATGGCCAATGAGACTGAACCATCCAGTGTGTCATACGCTGGTCTGATTGGTTGTGCGTCTACACAACCCTTTCGACTAGGGACCATTTAGGACACTTACCATACAATTTATAGTCTCACAAACAAGTCATACTTGTTAATACACATCATTGATAATGTCCAAGGACTATCTTTATTCATAAACACATAGGAAATATCATCATACACGATTGCCTCTTGGGCATATTTCCAATAGTCTCCCACTTTTATTGGAGTCAATCAAATATACATGGAACGCACATAGCTCTAACGTGACCCTCATCCTTGGGTTGCGGAAGCGTATTAGTCAATGGATCTGCAAGATTTGCATCTGTGTGAGTCTTGCATAAATTAGTATCACCATTCTGCACGGGTTTTTGTATCAAGTGATATTTTTGGCCGATGTGCCTGGTCTTGTGGTGTTGTCTCAACTCCTTGGCATGTGCGTTGGCACCTGAATTATCGCAATAAAGTTCCAACGGTTTTGACCAGCCCGGGAACACAAGAAGATCTTCTAAGAACTTCCAAATCCAACCATCTTCCTTTGCAGCTTCACAAGCCACAATGTATTTGGCCTTTGTTGTGGAGTCTAGCACCGTATCTTGCTTGGAACTCGTCCAACTCACAGCTCCTGCATTCATGACATACACAAATCTAGTTTGTGATCAACAAGCATCCCTGCTGGTTAGGAAACTAGCATCAGCGTAACCCTTTACACTGAGCTCCTCCTGACCTCCATAAACAAGGAACATCTCTTTAGTCCTTTTTAGGTACTTCAAGATAGTTTTCACCGCTGCCTAGTGACTCTCACCTGGTCAGCCTAGTATCTTCTTGTTAAGCTTATTGCATAGGCAACATCCGGCCGAGTACATATGTCACATCCCTGACACCTTAATCAAGTTAGCTTTGTGCTCATATTTTCTTTGCATTGCATCTAGGAAATTTTTCAACAAGAACAAAGTAAGTGGTGAAGGAAAACTCAAAAACCCTAGTCACTTCTCAAATTAAAGGAAATTTCAAACTAGTTAAAATCAATGAACCCAAAATGGCCTCAAGAAAAGTTCAATCTTTCTGATAATTCTTGGAAGTAAATAAGCAATGAAGGAAACCATTTTCTTGATACTTTAAGCATTTTAAATAAATGCAAAAAGCTACTGATTTCAAGTTTAAAATTTGAAATCAGAAACTTTAAGTTTTCAAAAATATTGAAAACTCCAGGAATGGTTGGATATATTCCAAGAAATATTCTAGTGTGTTCAAAATACTTTTTACAAACTATTTGGGAGCTGAAATAAATAGTAAATCAATTAGTTAGCAGAACAGAAACAAAACAGAAAAAAATAGAGGAAGAAACTACCTGACGCTCACCTCAGCCCAGGCCCAGTAGCGCTGACGTCTTCCTCCTCGCCAGTAGGAGCAGGAGGTGGCCGCCGCGTCGCCGCGCGCCTCCACGCAGCTCCTTGCCTGCCTGGCCGCCGCTTCGCGCTGGCAAGCACGGGGATAACCTCCCCGAGCACGTAGCTATCCATTCCCGTGCTCTTTCTTCCCCCTCTCCTCTCGGTTCTCCCGATCCTCACTGCAGCCATTGACAGGAGCTCGAGCTCGAGCTGCCCGTCCCCCTAGCCATAGGATCTTCCTCCCGAGTGTGCCGTTAGCTCCGCCTCGACGAGCTGGTACTCCCTGCAGAAGCCGAAGCCTCCCCGAGCCCTGCAACGCCCACGGCATCGTCGTCTTCAACCTTCGGCCGCCGGCGAGCGCTGCTTGATTCGTCGCCCTCAGTGCTTCCCCGAGCCGTCTAAGCCCTCCTCTGCACTCCTCGTGAGCTTGCGCAACTTTCCCCTAAGATCTCCCCGTCGATCCCCTCCTCTAGGCCTAGTTCCACCGGAGCCCGACAAGGACCGCCACTGCAGCTCGTCGCCGGTAGCCCTCCGGTGAAGGGTTGGTCCGTGTGAGGCCACCAGCAGCCTCAAGACATCACGTAGATGCTTTAGGAGCCCAGCCCCGCGCGTTTTGACCCTGTAATCGATGGCTTCGACGATGGCCGAACTTGGTCGCCGCCAAGCTCGTCGCCGTCGTTGATTCCGGCCACCCCAGCCCCTGGGGTTTGTCCCATCATGCGCACCGTCGAGTGGCCATTCTCCCCGTGGTCTCTGCCGTGAGTTTGGTCATCGGAGGCGAGTTTCCAATGCCCTCCACCGTCCTGGTGGTCGCCGGAGGCTCCCCGCCGGCGAGGACGACCTCGCCGCCGGTGGATCTCAGCTGGCCTGAGCCACTGACGTGTGGGGCGAGCCTCTCGATAATCTGGAATAATAAAACTAAAATCAAATAATTTAGTAAGTCACTGACATGTGGGTCCAGTGAGATTAATTAGCTAATTAAGATTAATTCTAATCTAAAACTGACCAGAGTCACTGACCAGTGGGTCCCACTGGTCAGGTTTGACTTTCTACGGCCAGTTGGACCTGCTGATGTCATGCTGATGCAATAAAGAGTTTTATGATTTAAAAGAATTCCAGAAAAATGTTAAAACTTCTAAAATTCATAGAAATTAATCTGTAACTCCAATGAAAATAATTTATATATGAAAAAGTATCAAAAAAATTCAAGGAATCAGCAACCTAACATGTCATCCCATGCATGTTAAAAGCAAGTTGATATGAGCATCAGGTCGAATCAATTAAAATGGTATCCGAGAATACCTCGTTTGAAGTGATATTTGAATTTGATTCAAATCAACTTCAAACCTAATACATGTTAGCTATAATAGTATATCACCTTGCATCCTCATGCCATGCTCATGCATCATCTTTATTGCATATGTTTGATATTGATTGTTGTCATTCCTTTCGGTAGGCTCCGCTCCCCTGGATTCCACCGAATATCCGTCTTACGGATATTGTCACTCCTCTGAGCAACAAGGCAAGCAACCATTTTGATCATCCCGATAAATCCCATGTTCTTGCTCCTGCACTTACTTATTGCATTAGGATCAAATGCTTCAAATGTTTTTGCCACGTTAGTTGAACCCACTTCCTTTGCATGACCTATCCTTGTCACAGTAAATAGCTGAACCTTGCAACCTAGCATACCTGGTAGTTGCTTGAGCCATGATGTGCCTTATCCTGCTATGCATGCTATGCTTAGAGTTGTGTATGGTCTGTCATCTGGGAGATGAACAGAATTGTGAGAATGTGTTCGGTAAGCAAAGGTTGTGTGTTGAACCTGATTTGGTAAAGGTACCGGTGAAAGGCTGTGTAGGAGTACATGGCGGGTTGTTTCATTCGAACCGTCCTTAGGAACTGAGTTCCATGTATGTAATCCAAGACTAGATACTACCACACGTTGGGATACTTAATTGACCCTCTCGACTTATTAATCGCTTAGTACTCGGTCCAGGAGTTGCAAGTGGTTTCTGGTGTTTATAGTCATGCTGGAGGCCATGCATAGCGCTGACCTAAGAGGTGGGCTGTGATGCGGTAGGCAGTGGCACGGTGTACCAAGTGGCACCCGGATGGTGGGCTTGGGAACCCTGCGCACATCGTTTGAGGCCGTGGCGGAAACCTCGGCCGGACTTCCGTACGGGTTACTCTCAGATAGGCGATAAACCTGGACTAGGTACTAATGTGGTTAACTGTCGTGGCCGACTCCCTCGCTGGGCTTCCGCTTGAAGGTTGCCGAGGTGCATGACGTGCACATGGCGATAAGTGGCGAGAGCGTGTGTGACGAGGTACACCCCTGCAGGGTTATGATCTATTCGAATAGCCGCGTCCGCGGATATGGACTACTTGGATACATATGTTGTTCATAGATAACTTCAATGGCTACTCATAAAATTGTCAAGATAAGCGTGAGTGTCGTGGACGGCATTTCCGTATGGAGACAGAATGATTCCACGATGGAGTATTGTTGTGGTGGTAGTGGACTCGAGTGCGAGAAATCAAGTTGTCAAAATTATTTAAAAATGCAAGTTGTCTAGCCACGAGTCAAATGTTGGCTTTCCGCATGAAACCGCACAATACCTTATTGATACATTGCATGAGTAGATAGTTATCCTAAAGTCTTGCTGAGTACCTCCGTACTCATGTTTGCTTAATAAATGTTGCAGAGGTTGCTAATGACCCTAATGGAGGGTTCTTCATAGACATCGACAACGACGAGTAGCTGGTGTCCCAGCTATGATCTGGCCCTAGGTTGGGTCTGTAGTATAGTCAGGCCATGTGCCTTCTAGTTGCACATGTATGTACTCAGACAGCTTTAAACACTTCCGCTGGCTTGTAACTGAATGACTGCTATTATGGGTCGTGAGACCCTTACTATGTAATATTATGTGTGTGGCTCTTCCCAGCCTCTTAAATAAAGCTTGTATGTTTATGGTTATGTTGTGATGCCATCGATGTATCTATACATATCGGTATGCCATGCGTACGTGTGTTGTACTTGATATGTATGGGGTTCGATTACCTAGTCGTGAATTTTAGTAGCACTCCTTACAGGGAAATGCCCCTTTGTGATCCAACGAGCCATGGTAGCTCGCTACTGCTCCGGACACATTGGTTGACCGGCATGTGTCCTTCTTAGCTGCTGTGTCTGTCCCCTTTGGGGAAATGTCACGCAATGTAATGGAGTCCTTGTAGCTTGCTACGACTCGTCTACACTCGCTGGTGACCGACACCTACTTTGTTGGGTCATGTATGCATGTCCTTGTGCGGTACTGTCACTTTGGTTTATGACTAGACTTGTCGATCCGGGTTCTTTGACATCGGAATGCTAGCGAAACAATTGCATACGTGAGTCAAAAGACGCAAACGGTCCCGGCTAAGGTAAGGCTGCAGCCGTGGGGTTAACCGTGCGTGAGACCGCAAAGGGATGCGATGTGTTACAGGCTGGATTCCTATGGCTTAGGATCGGGGTCCCGACAATATAGCATGGTATACATGTTGGATCCTGTTATAGAAGCATATGGAATCCTACGCATCCAATTTCGCTCATCAGAAGTCAAAGGACTCTCAGTCTTGCTTAGCCTTATACCATGTGAGACACGAAAGAACCCTTTCTTAGCCTCACTCATGTTGAACCGCTTCAACACTTTGTCTATGTATGTGTTCTAGCTTAAGTCGAGCAACCTCCTTGATCTATTTCTATAGATCTTAATACCTAAAATGTACACTGTCTCTCCAAGGTCTTTCATCGACAACTTGCCATACAATGATTCCTTGATTGAGTTCAACATCGAAACATCATTTCCAATCAGGAGTATGCCATCCATATACAATATCAAAAATTCTAACGAGCTCCCACTATAGTTCTTGTATAAACAATAGTCCTCTTCGTTCTTGATGAAACGAAGGTCAACAATGAGTTCATCAAAATGAATATTCCAACTCCGAGCCGCTTGCCTCAATCCATAAATGGATCTCTTGAGCTTGCATATTTTACCAGAGTTAGTTGGATCGACGAAACCTTCGGGTCATATCATGTATGCATCCTCTTTTAAATTTCTATGAAAGCCGTTTTGACATCCATCTGCCATATCTCATAATCGAAATATGCAGCTATAGCTAGTATGATCCTTACCAACTTCAGCATTGGTACCGGCGAATAGGTCACGTCGTAGTCAATTCCTTGAACTTGTCCATAAGCTTTAGCGACAAGCCGAGCTTTGTGGATCTGAACATTTCCATCCACATCGGTTTTGTTCTTAAAGACCCATTTGCGACCAATGGCTACTATGCCAGGTGGCGGATCAACCAAGTCCTAGACTTGATTGTCATCCATGGACTTTAACTTAGATCTCATGGCCTCTATCCATGCCTCGGAATTTTGCCCGCCATCGCTTTCGCATACATGGTCGGCTCGTCGCTTTCCAGCAACAACACATCATGCACTCTACGCAATCTATCCGACCTCTCTGGCTCTAGTGTCGTCTCTACTATGGGTTCTATGACCGACACTCGTATGATCTCATCACTAGTCGAGTCGTCCTCGAGTGGCTCACGAATTTCTTTGAGTCCCACCGTTCTCCCACTGGATTCCCGACTGATAAACTCTTTCTCTGGAAAACCCCCGTTCCGAGAAACAAACACTTTGTTCTCTTCTCGGTTGCAGAAGTTGTATCCCAAGGTTTCCCTCGAATATCCCATGAATATGCATTTATCCAACTTGGGTGTAACACTACAGGAATCACCTTCTTTGCCGTCTGCCATCACAGACGGCAAAGACAAATACCCGGACGGCAAAGACAGTACCACAGACGGCAAAGATTGTCACGGCCGGCAAATTTTCTGCGTCAGCCTACGACGGCATAGGACATTCTTTGACGTCTGCCCCCCCCCAAAGCGGACGCAAAGCTCTTTGCCGTCAGCTTCCCTGAGGAGCAGTCGGCAAAGAGCTTGAGACGGCAGCCGAGAGGCGTTGCCTCCGTTAGGGGTTAACGAAGGCTCTTTGCCGTCTGCCTGCTGGTCAATCTTTGCCGTCTGCCCTATTGAATATCTTTGTCGTCTGCCGTGTCCTCCCCTCCCCCTCTCTCCACTCCTGCCCCTCCTCTGTGCCCTCTTCTTTGCCGTCGGCCCCCCCAGTAGGCAGATGGCAAAGAGCCTATATGGCCAGCTGCTACTGCCCAGGAAGCACAGCTGGGTGCCATGTGGCACCTTTGCCATCTGCTGGCTGATGGCAAAGGCCTTTGCCATCAGCCAGCAGATGGCAAAGAGCCCATATTGTCACTGTTTTTTTTATTTTATGTTATTTCACAGCAATAATATATATAATTCATAGCACATATATGATATATAGTTCACAACACATATATGATATACATATAAAGTTCACCAATGTCATTTGTTCATCAATGGACATCCATATATCGAAAGAAACCAACATATACAAAGTTTCATCCATATATATATACATATAGTTCCACATATATTGTTCATCAACACATACAAAGAACCAACACATTGTTCATCAACTCAAATAAAAAAGGAAACTAAAGCACTCCAACGCCAGCTTCCATGCATATAGTACATCCAATCTGCAAAATGGGAATAAGAAAGTAAGTAGAAGAAGAACAACAACATATATGACAAATAAGCTAAATTGAAGAAGAAAGAGAAGAAGCAATAAGAGAACAAGGAGGAGGAGGAGGAGGAGGGGAAGGGGAAGGAGAAGGAGAAGGAGGAGGAGAAGAAGAAAAAAGAAGAGAAGAAGAAGGAGAAGAAGGAGGATAAGAAAGAGGAGAAGAAAGAGGAGGAGGAGGAGGAGAAGAAGAAGAAATCAAGAAGAAGGAGGAGGAGGAGAAGGATAGAAGGTCCTTGGCCTTCTCCTCCTCCTCCTCCTCCTCCTCCTCCCCTCTCCTCCTCCTCCTCCTTCTCCTTCTTCTCTTCTTCTTCTTTCTTTTCATTTTGAGCTTATTATGGTAGAAGAAGAAGAAGAAAGAGGAGGAGAAGAAGAAGAATGAGGAGGAAGAGGAGAAGAAGAAGAAATCAAGAAGGAGGAGGAGGAGGAGGAGGAGGAGAAGGCCAGGGGCCTTCTCCTCCTCCTCCTCCTCCTCCTTCTTCTCTTCTTCTTCATCTCTTCTTCTTCTTTCTTTTCATTTTGCCTATTTCTTCTCCTCTTCTCCTCTTGTTGGAGCTAAATTACCTAATTATGTCTTTTTTGAGCTAAATATTCCAATTATGTCCTTTTAGAGGAAAAGAAGCTAAGTATATAATATTCATGAGCTAACCAAGGTTCTTATGCCATTTTGAGCTTATTACGGTATTTTGGAGCTAAATGGGCTAACTATGTCATTGTTGGGTTAATTAAAGCAAGGATAATATGATAGAGGAGAAGAAAGAGGAGGAGGAGGAGGAGAAGAAGAAGAGATCAAGAAGAAGGAGGAGGAGGAGGAGAAGGATAGAAGGTCCTTGGCCTTCTCCTCCTCCTCCTCCTTCTCCTTCTTCTCTTCTTCTTCATCTCTTCTTCTTCTTTCTTTTCATTTTGAGCTTATTATGGTAGAAGAAGAAGAAGAAGAAAGAGGAGGAGAAGAAGAAGAAAGAGGAGGAAGAGGAGAAGAAGAAGAAATCAAGAAGAAGGAGGAGGAGGAGGAGAAGAAGAAGAAAGAGGAGGAGCTTATTATGGCATATTTTCTAATGTTTCTAATCTTCAAGTGCATTGCATTCATCTTGATCTTGTGATCGTCACGCACCTCGGCAACATCCAACTCCAATATCATCTTCTCCTCATCAAGGCTTTTACGGACCTTCGACAACTTATATATAAGCTAATAATAGATCTTTTGCGTCTTTCGATATGCGAAGAGAAGTAAGAAGGTTTACTATTGGGATAACGAAGATATGACCATATTTCTGATCAATTCAACAGACGAGATCGGATAGTAGAATAGAGAGAAGGATCTTCTACTTTCTGAAAATGATAGAGAGTCGGGAGAGGGTCTATGTTAATAGTGCTCTTTAGATAGGGAGAGGAAAGACGTAACTAGACCGTGAAAATAATATAATCTTTTACCGCTACATCCGCTAGAGAAGAAAACTCAGCAAAGGATATTCCTATCCTTTCTCTAGTTGAAGACTAATCTGGATATTCCCTAACATGCTTGACTTCGAGTTCTTGGAGTGACAACTTTATTTGTAAACAAGGGTCCCTTACTTTATTACTTTTCCACTTCATTGATCTGAAAGAAGTGACAGAAGAAAGCTACATGCATATACCCCTGCCCTGGGGGAACAAGTGCCACCTCAACAGTTATATTCTAAATCGTTAAGCCTTGCAACCCTTTCTTTTGTATCAGACCTTTCCCGATTTCCTTACTTTCCTTGTTCACTCAAACTTCAAAAATTCCTTCCATGAATCTAGGGACGGAAAACCACGTGTGACTTCGCCAAGTCTCCCTTTCTTTGGTCGAAGGCCTCAGGTCAAGATCCTTTTTCCTATCTATTGAAAATGCATAGAGAGATGCTTCTTCCTCTTCAAGTTGGAAGTGTAAGAAGAAATGCGGTAAATAGGAGTTCCATCTACCACGCACTCGACCCACACTCCAGCTAACTTCAGCATCCATACTCAGCTATGAGGAAGGTGCCGGGGACACTATGAACACACACGTACTTGGTTGACTTGACGTCCCGTCTCACAACCGTGTAAGATCTAATAAACAAACAACTTGCTTGCCCAATCCCTATTGAGAGGATTTCTTGAGCTTGAACTTCCTTTTGTAGCTCCGCACAAAAGGACTTCTTTTCATCCGCAATGAAGCTTATACCACCACTTGGAGAGTAAGGCTTGATTTCGTCCCGTCCATAGCACTTCAGAAGTCACTTTGGCGTGGCGCTGCTGGATACTTCTGTTCAATAGGAATAGGAGCAAAAAAAGCTATTGATGAGCATCTATTGGAGTCGATCATTT
Organism: Hordeum vulgare subsp. vulgare; assembly: GCF_904849725.1. Classification (NCBI taxonomy): domain Eukaryota; kingdom Viridiplantae; phylum Streptophyta; class Magnoliopsida; order Poales; family Poaceae; genus Hordeum; species Hordeum vulgare. Next base: position 296,471,073 of record NC_058518.1, on the reverse strand, counting down.
CCAAGATCTAATTCTAGTTTCTTATTATGTAGTTGAAACACCTCACAATCTTCAGTTTTACGCTTACGCTTAAGGGATGAAATGTTCTTGGTGGATGCAGGACCTAGTACTACAAAAATTTGCATGCAAGATGAGCTTACATGAGTGCCAATCAAGGGAGCCACCAGGCTTGAGAATAAGGTGGTATCAAAGAATTAGTGGCTGGTGAATGACTCATCAAAAAGCGGATTTCTGAGAGGTTCTTTATCGATCTAGTGGCCAATGAATCACTTATCAAAGAGCGAGCAGCCGCCAGGTTTAATGATTTTGTGGACCCTGGATGTAGCCGCTGGTGAACCGCGTCTTCTTCCACAAAGATTCAGACAAAACCGAGCTTGGATAGAACTAAAGAAGATTTGGCGAACGAAGAAAAATGTCAAAGGGTTTAGTATAAAAAATCAAAGGAGGTTATTCAGTAGCCATTGCGGGTTTCATTACTTTTATTCCATTCAAAAAAGCTCTTCACAAAAAAAGGATAGCGAATGATCGATTCACCATTGATAGCATTAAGCCTACAAGGAGGGATATTGTGATAATAGTGACCTCCGGGCTACCATGTCAATTGTAAAAAGTAGTTGATTCGTGTCTTGCAGGAGCAATAATAGTGAAATGAGGACGTAAGCCCCCTAGGTCTTCCTCTTCCTTCTAAACTAATTGCTTTCGCTTGACTCTTCCAGGAGAAAAGTATAATAAGTGGTTGAAGGAAAGCGAAAAGGAATGGCTTTTTCATGTACCAGATCCGTGATCTAGACATCAAGCAAAAATGTACATACAATCAAAGAGAGAAGTTATTTGTAGTGACTGGTGTATTGGTTAGAGATGCAAGGAGAGACTCGGTTATGGTGTGGTAAAGATCTTGCTCCAATTCTCGGATTCAGGTAGAAAGTAAGAGCAGTAGCATATTCGTAGGAGAGATTTTTTACTTGAAATTACTAGTCCTGGTAGTTGGAAAAAAGCTATGAATATAGATTTAAAGCATCAATATAGGTAGTCCAATCAATATATTTCCCTTTTTCCAGTCTCTGATCGGATGATTGCCGCTTGTGTGAATTTCATTGTTGTGGGTCCCGTGTGTGCTCGAATAATATTATTTTAGGATTCGATTTAGTTGAATTTCTTGACTCCGCGGTGCTGGTTATCGAGTTTATGGCGCCGCCGACCATCCAAAAAGTCAAAGATGGCGCCGGCATTTACTTATTATGGTCTCTTCTAATAGTGGTCCCTTGGTATTCAGGTTGTAAAATCCTCATAGGAACGTCGATTGTTATACCTTGTTTTTGTAATGGTCTATCTTATTTAAAAAGCCGAAAGATAAACAAGCTCTTGGAACCGAAGGTATGTCTGAGCATTCTGGGCAGGTCGCAAGAAGCCGCTTTTAGAAGGTTTGGAGCAACCGCAACTTTTCACCATATTACCCGCTTCCAATTTTTCACCATGCCACCGTGGGACCGCTTTCGCGAGCTCTGCCTTCTCCGGTTTGGCCCCCCCATCCGTGGCAGCCGACTGGCAGCCCTAGGCTGCTTACCGTTTACCTCAACGGTCCAGGACTACGCCGACCGATTCCAAGCCCTGGCATGCCACGCGCCAGGCATATCCGGGACTTCGACGCCCTCACGATGACATTCTGGCGGCTGGGACGCCAAATTGGCCTTGGCCTCCTCCTCCTCCTCCTCTTTATGTCTTTTTTGAGCTAAATTACCTAATTATGTCTTTTTTTGAGCTAAATTACCTAATTATGTCTTCTTGGAGCTAAATTGGCTAATTATCTCAATTTAGAGGAAAACAAGCTAAGTTTGGAGGAGAAACTTACCGTAGTGGTCATCAAGGAGGAGAAACACCACGGTTGCTCGCGCCGGCTTCGTTTGGAGACGGTTGCCCTGGAGAAGGGTCGTGCGATGCCGCTCGGGAGTTATTCTGCAGAAAAGATATTTTGCAATGTCTGAGTTAGCATGATGACACTCAATTATTAATACTAGTTTATAATGAAACTCACCGTGCCAATCGAAGAGAAGACGGGCATCGGCGGAGGGACTTGACCGCTCTTCTCGCACAGACCCTGAAGAGTGGGTCGTATTAGTTAGTATTGAAACAGACATTACACACATGATTTGGCTAATGTGAAAAAAAAACATACCACAAAAAGCTCGTACAGGGCCCGTTGACCCGCCTCATTCCGGGCCCTCTCCTCCTCAAGCAATCGTGCCGTGCTCTGGTCCCTCTCATCAAGAGCAGCCTGAAGAGCAGCCTGGCTTGCCAATCTCTCTTTCTCAAGAGCAGCCTGGTTTGCCGCTCTCTCTTTCTGAAGAGCAGCCTGAAAAACCATTCCTCGTTACCACAGTAATGATCTATGGTGACACACATAATGAAATGGATGAAAGTGTTCTTAGTCCGTACAACTAACCTCGATGGCAAGTTCGACTGGCCGTGGACGACGCGTTATCTCAGGACAGTTGCTCGATTGGCGCGCCTTGATCTCCGGAAGAGTGAGTGGACAACGTATTATCCCATCTCCAATGGCTATCGAGCCATGGGGCCTCCCGCCACCAGATATCATCACCATCTCTGGATCCAAAGGTTCCTGGCTAGGGTTAAAGTCATCCCCTTTCGTAGCCTTCCCCGCGTCCCTGTATGCCACGAGCTTCTGGTGGGATGATAGTGAAGTTACTGGGATCATCCAGGTCAGACTCAGAGAATGCCTTCGCCTTCTTGTACGAGGCAGTATGGGCCATGCCATAAACGTCGTACAAGTGTGGCATCTCAGTCTTATTGTGATGCGCCTAAAAGAGAGGAACAAAATATTAGCATAAGAATGAATTGCATGAATCATGAAGCAAATCACATACCCAGTTTCGTCCAAACTGAAGTAAGTTGGCGCTGCCTTGATGGTGTGGCACACCAACCATTTGGCTACGCCGATCCTTCGCATTATCGTGGACGGCTCGCCAGCTGCCTGTGCACCACTCATCAACCAACGCCTCCCAACAATCCATCTTATCCGCACACCATCTCGGGGGCACCTGTAAGTTATTAGAAAGAATTTTCAGCGCTACGCCTATGAATGAAATCAAGAAAACTACGTAGAAGGACTTAAGAATAGGTAATTACCTTCATGTATTGCTCCTTCTTCAGAAACTTTCCGCGGCAATCCTTCTTCTCCTTCTTAATACCACGCGTGGCGTAGTAATCTCGAATAGCCTGCGGCCGAGCCTCGTGGCGCAAGTTCTGTAGTAACCGCCTACACTCGACCTCGAGAACCCTGGCCGCCGCCTCCTCATATCCATCCTCACACCTATAGAAGGTCTGCAATCAAACGTGAAAACACCGATTAGTACAATAATGAGGTATATGCTTAATTTTAGATTCTGTAAAAGGATAATTTACCCAAAAGCTCCTGATCACCATCTCGGCCCTCGTGTGGCACAAGACACCATCTATAATCTCCTCCGGCGGGGCCTGCGCAGCCTGGTAGTGCTCCCAGGTAAATTCTAGTGTAGGAACCTGACCCTCACCAGGCAACGTGACAAACCCCGGGAAATTTGTCCGGCAAAGCACACCAAGGACGGAGTTCGGCCTGCGGACTCCAAGAGGGTGTACCCATCCCCTGCAGTATGATAAGGTCAGCGCATTAGATATTTGAACAAACTTGAAGGCAAAAGCTAAAAAAAGGGTAAATGTACTTACCTATCTCCTTCAGGTTTTATCACCGGCCTCTGCTTGCGGGTAGCCAGGGCGACCGGGAGATGTGTACTACCACGCTTGTACACGGTAGCCGGGGCCCCGTCCACCTGCACATCGCCCTCGCTATCCGTAAGCTCATCCCCGCCATCCCCGCACCCTGAGCCACCCGGACCCTCGGTCCAATCCGGCAACTCGGTACGATCCGGCCAAGGCTCCCATCCGGACCTCTCCACGTCGGGTGAAGCCTCCGGAACCGTAGTCTCCTCCGGCTGCTCCTGGGCCGAATGCACCTCGACCCGAGGCTGCTCCTGGACCGGAGTCTCATGGGACGAATGCCCGTGAACACCAGGCTCCTGGACCGGAGTCCCCGTAGCCTCCTCCGCAAACGGGTCGACCATACTAGTCCTATGCTCGGGTGAATGAGCTGGTGGTGGTGGCGAGGACGGCTCAACAGTCCTCCTGGATCTTCCGCGGCCACCACCTCTCCGTGTACCCTTCCCCTTCTTCCCTACCCGACCAGCACCTCTACCAGCGGGCAATGCCGCCGACGAAGAAGAACCCCCGGCTGGTGTTGAAAGACTGTCTGCCAAGGCTCTACGGAGAGATAGGGGTGGAAGGGAAGTACCACCCCTCGTGCGGGGCGCCTGGGAAGAACCCGTCGAGCGCTCTGGACCCGCGCCCACCATCTTTCAACACCTGCCATGATAAAGATTAAAAGAAATTAGTACAACATAAAAAAATTGAATGACTGACATGAATAATAATATGTACATGAATAATAAATATTAAAATATATAGATATTATCTTCTGTTGCCCGGCTCTCCAAGGAGCCGGAACCCTAGCCTCCACCGCACCTAACCCTAGCCGCGACGGCGCCATCTCACCGGCGCGTCCGCTCCAGCCCTCGCTCCCCTCCTCCCTGCCCTTACAACCTACGCCGGAGGCCCGGTAGGAACCCTAGTCCTACCAATTTGGTATCCAGAGATTCCAGGCTGATCATGTCGCTCCCTCCACCACCGCCGCCGCTCAACACCACCACCGCCCCACTGCCGCAAACCACCACCACCGCCCCGCTGGGACCCAACCCCCGCCGCCGAGCGTCGCCCCCTCTACCTACGGGCCGCCGTCGCTGCCGTGGGCCACCCCGGCCTTCCAGCCACTCCACGGAGGGGCGCCGCCACTGCCGCCGCAGCTGCTTCTGCAGCACTACCACGCCGCGGGCACTCCCTGGCCGGTGTGGCCGGCCACCACCGCGCCGCTGCGGGGGCTGCCCCAACAGTCGCTACCGGCCACCACGGCGCAGGCGTCGGGGGTGAGGGTAGGGGGTCGGGGGTCGAGGGTGAGTGTTGTCGGGGGTCGGGGGTCGAGGTTACCTATAAAACTTTCTAGGTTACCTATAAAACTTTCTAGGTTACCTATAGAACTTTCTAGGTTACCTATAAAACTTTCCAGGTTACCTATACTACTTTATAAAACTTTCCAGGTTCCATAAAAAAATATTTCATGCCGGGGTGTCGTCGAGATGTCGTGTCGGGGCGTCGTGTCGGGGTTTCGGGGCATCGTGTCGGGTGTCAGGGGTGTCATCGAGATGTCGTGTCGGGGCGTCGTGTCGGGGTTTCGGGGCATCGTGACGGGTGTCAGGGGTGTCGTCGAGATGTCGTGTCGGTGCGACAACTACTATTGCGAGCTATTGTAATATCCTCGGTGTTGAAGTCGAATATCACCGGTGCCTGAAGGGGGTGGTCCCAACAGTAATGTTTCTGCACCGACCTGCATGGGGGTGGTTGCAGCAGCATCGTTGTTGCAGCACGTGAGCTCGATGGCATAGTAGCCATGGCAGGTGCGTGACAAGCTCACCGACGTTCCCCAACGTTGTGGCTGGTGCAAGCATAAGCGGCGACCGGAGGGCTCTACACGGTCAACTACAAACCTAACAACTAACCTAACACACAGTAGGTAATTAACAACTAACCTAGCTCGAGGGGTAATACCACTAACAACTAACCTAATTACCACTAACAACTAACAAGTAACCTAACTAACCTAATTACCAGTACGTAACCACTAACAACTAACCTAACTAACAATAGGTTATTAACAACTAACCTAACTAACCTAATTAATGAATTAAACGAAAAAAGGAAAAAAGGACTCACCGAGCTCCGGCGGTGGAGGAGAGGGCGATGGAGGGGGGGCGCAGGGCGGCGGTGGGGTGTGTAGGTGGGGAGGTGGGGGGGAGGCGGCGGCGGTGCGGCGGCGGCGGCGGTGGGGCGGCGGCGGCGCTGGGGGCGCAGGGAGGAGGAGGAGGCCCGCAGGGGGGGGGGGGGGTCGCAGGGCGGCGGTGGGGAGGTGGGGGGAGGCGGCGGCGGTGGGGCGGCGGCGGCGCTGGGGGCGCAGGGAGGAGGAGGAGGCCCGCAGGGGGGGGGCGCAGGGCGTGCGTGGGAGAGAGAGAGCGCGTGGGAGAGAGAGAGTGTGTGGGAGAGAGGAGAGAGGTAGGCGCATGGCGACCGTTAACTTTTCGGGGGTCCATCTCCTTTGCCGTCTGCCACTGGTCCCCTTTGCCGTCAGCCACGGACGGCAAAGCTACTCAGGCAGACGGCAAAGGGGTGGGTGGGGCCGGGTGGGATGGGGAGAGAGGAGGGGTGGGGTGGGACAGCTTTGCCGTCGGCCATCCCTACCTTTGCCGTCTGTCAGCAGACGGCAAAGAGGTGGCTGATGGCAAATATTTATTTTGCCATCAGCCTCCTCTTTACCGTCTGTTTTTTGCCAACACACGGTAAAGAGGTTCTTCGCCGTCCGCTGGCTGACGGCAAAGATTTGGCGGACGGCAAATATAGGAATTCCAGTAGTGTAAGCTTGCCTGACACGAGTCGCTTGACAAATGCTTCACAACCCCAAATCTTTAGAAAAGACAAAGTAGGACTCTTCCGAGTCTACATCTCGTGTGGTGTCTTGTCAACGGATTTTGATGGTACCCTATTAAGTGTGAAAGTTGCAATTTCTAGAGCGTATCCTGAGAATGACAAGGGTAACCCTTATTTGATCATCCTCGATCAGACCATGTCCAACAAGGTTTGATTTCTCCGTTCTGACATGTCGTTTCTCTGCGGCGTACCCGGAGGTGTGAGCTGAGGTACTATACCTCGACTTTTCAAATGATCATCAAACACATGGATCATGTACTTATCTCCAGGATCTAATCGTAAAAGCTTTATCGTCTTGCCAATTTGATTTTCAACCTCGTTCTGAAAATCTTTGAATTTTTCAAAAGTTTCTGACTTGTGCCTCGGCAAATAGATATATCTATATCTAGTCAAGTCATCGGTAAAAGTCACGAAGTACTGATAGCCACCTGTGGCCATTTTTCTCAATGGACCACACTCATCACTGTGTATTAGATCCAATAGCTCTGGCGCCCTCTCACAACTCTTTGTGAAAGGAGACTTAGTCATCTTTCCTATCAAGCATGATTCGTATGTCTCGAATGACCCGAAGTTGTACGAAGTTAGGAGTCCATCATCATAGATCTTCTTCATGCGTTTCAGACTCTTGTGTCCATGCCGGCGATGCCACAAGCATGTAGGATTTATCCCATTGTGCTTATGCCTCTTGACATTCACATTGTAGACTGGTTCCATTTCTAGATTCAAAATAAATAGCCCATCTACAATGGGTGCATAGCGGTGGAACATTCCATTCAAATACAATGAACAATCATTGTCCTTTAAATTCAATTCATAACCCTGACTCATCAAGCATGAGGTAGAAATAATGTTCCAACTAAGTGCGGGAATGTAATAACGTTTCTTCAATTGCAAAATAAAGCCAAAAGGAAGTTGGAGCTGCATCGTTCTGACCTCCGATGCAACAACTCTAGCTTTGTTGCTGACCCGAATGTCAATCTCCTCTTGTGCCACAATCCTAGTTCTTACAAGCCCCTGCATCGAGTTGCAAATATGAACAACAGATTTGGTATCAAATACCAAAGAGCTACTAGGTATATCAGCAAGCTAAATGTGTGTAACATATGTAACAAGTGTACCTTTGCCTAAAGAAGCATCTCCGGCCTTCTTGCCATGCTCAGCAAGACATTTGCTACACATCCTTATCTGATGACCAGCTTCCTTGCAATGAAAGCAAACGGTCTTTGAGTTTGGTCGAGATTTCGGATCAGCGGCGGAGACAACCTTCTGTGTGCCCTTCGTCTTACCCTTTTTCTTGGACCAACTCTTCTTGAACTTTGCCGACTTCTGCACTATCAACACTTGATGCGTGCCTTTCTTAATATCCTGCTCTGCCACCTTGAGCATCCCATGCGATTTAGTGAGCTTATTATCCATGTCCTACGTACGGTAGTTCGAGATGAATGTTCCATAGCTAGCTAGAAGAGAACCCAGCACTGCATCATTCCCCAGCTCCTCCAAGAGCGAGAAGACCAACCGATCCAAAGCTTGCATGTGTCTGATCATCTTGATCACATGCGGGATCAATGGATCACCTTCTTTCAGCTTAAAATCCATCAAGGATCACCAGACGTTAAACTATTCGGTCCTAGCATGCACCTGAAACATACTCTTGAGACTCTCGATCAAAGCCGCAATATCTTCGAAATGATGTTGCAAATCGGGCTCCATACAAGCCAGCATGAGACAATTGATCTTGTTTTATTCATCAACGAGTTTTTGGTAGGCATTCTTGGTTGTGGCATTGGCATTATCGGTAGGTACCTCTCGAAGTGGATCCTCTAGAACATGTTCCTTTTTATCATGCTTGAGAACAATTCTCAAATTTCTATACTAAGTGGTAAAGTTTGTTCCATCCAGTTTATCCTTTTCCAGGTTTGATTTCAATGCAAAGTTTTGAGCACGTGGTGCCATTGATCTACAATAGGAAATATGCAATTACTAAGAAATTTCTTCATGTAGAGTAATTCAAGCCTTAAACAGAACTACTCCCACTGAAGTCGGCATCCCTGTGCAAAGTCTCAGTGATTCAAGATCCGACTAGCGCAAGCGACTAGTGAGGTTTAGCATCACTCCTAGTCAACTTGCCTATCTGGTAAGCAACTCCATGCTAATCGTATCTCTATACAACTCCTGTCCATTGGGTAGGTATCTCATACCCCGGCTCCCAACCTTCTTTGCAATAAGGCCCAAAACGTTTTGATAGCCTTGTCAAGTTAACGTGATGTAGTGCATGTTCGTGTTCGACACAAACCCTCCAGTTCAAGGACACCTAGTAGCACCTCAATTTCAGGAGCCCACCACTAGGCATACTTGATGTGTGAAGGTGCAACATCCAGAATGACAATGTGCTTGATATTAACGAGTGATCTTTCTACCAATCTAACATGCATAGAAACAAGAAGCAATATCAATCACATGTAAACATAAATATGTGAAATAGTATGGCTCTTTCATGGACGTCCTTCGAGGCCGGCTCCAACTTCGATGGCCACGGTGGAACTCCATCTTGTCGTCACGCCAGGACGCCAAAGCCTCGAACTTGACTTCTGTCCTCCAACTACTACAACTAGTAATGAATTTACAGAGTATCACAAGTCGACGCGCATGTCATTATACAACATAATGACATCACTTTGGATCCTGTCGGCTGACAATCATGACACGCAGGTCGTGTTAAATTACACACATGCATCACATACACATGAGCCATACTATTAACATCAAAATTGTAAAGCAAACTTATGCATTGAATTGCATTCTACTAGTTTGTGTGATCATGTACCAAATACACTGCGCTACGCAGACACGATCCCGATTTGGATTTACGTTTCACTATTAACCCCAATGGCAGAAAATGACCAGTTGGAGTAGGTTGTGTCACGACCTCATCGATTAAGATTGACACAAAACATAGCCTCCACGATCCCGACGTGCAGTTGATCACATCAATCATGAACATAGTCGATTTCAACAACGACGACGAATCTCATCTGCCACCTCCACATATCAAATATGCATTTGATACCACTTTTGGGTTCAACCGTAGGTGCATTGCATGCGAATTAAAAATTTCCTACGCATAGAACAACCAAGGACATGCTACGAAGATGGATCACAGATCGTTACCACTAGACGCGTAGTGTCGTGCAATGGAAGTAGAGTTGGGGCAGCACGCCCCCCTCGTACAATCTCCCTCGAACATCCATCACCAGATCACACATACATGTTCGCTGGAGCGGCACAAGTGCACCGCCTCTAACCATATCCGCACATGCAGGAGGAACACCGTGGGGCGGGCTCGTAGGTCTGGATCACATAGTCGGTAGCAGCGAGTGGAGGCGACTAGTTGCAACACATGCAAAGCCCTGATGACGGCGCCGAAGCAATCAACAGAATGATTGTGCTGCACCTGCACTATATATAGGCGTCTGGTGCGAGTTCATCTCTTGGGGCTCCTAGGGACCCCAAAGCCCACGTGTTCCTTCCCTTAAATGCGTGACCCCTTAGGTTCTCGTTCACTTGGTCGCGAGTGAGATCATATCTCACTCAACTAGTTGGTAGCGGCCTCCAGCATAGCATCCCGACTCCAAGTGTTTGGTGAAGCTGGTTAGGCGAACCTGTACTTCATACTTCCGTTCCCTTTGCCACGCGATATATGTTTACATGCACAAGGATACATGCTCATCCTTGTTGGAGCACAACATCTTTCTCGTTCCGGTGAATCCGACCAACACTTCGGATTATCTCATAATCCTCATCACATGGCCATGCTTATCCAGGTCAGATCACTCGAGAGGCCCAGAGTATATCTCTTCTGATCGGAGGAGCAAATCCCATCTTGCTCGACCATGTCTCACAACATGGGTCTAGACAAATCTGAAACCTACCTTTGTAACTACCCAGTCACGGAGTAGCCTTTGGTCGGCCCAAAGCAAGTATCTCACCGTCCCGAGTACATGCGCCATCTCATGTATTACGACATAGAACGTATGTTGTACTAGAGACTCGTAGATGACTTATCGTTGTGTCTCGTCGTTGGGTCTGTCCAAATCATACCCTCTCTCCACTCGGATCCGACTACGTCAAATCCGACCAGATCTTTCTGTGTCCGTATTATCCAGCTAGCATCCAATGCTACATCGCCAGTGAGACCAAACCGTCCACCGTGTCATATGCTAGTGTGATTGGTTGTGCGTCCACACAACCCTTTCGACTAGGGACCATTTAGGACACTTACCATACAATGTATAGTCTCACAAACAAGTCACATACTTGTTAATACACATCATTGATAATGTCCAAGGACTATATTTATTCATAAACACATAGGAAATATCATCGTACATGATTGCCTCTAGGGCATATATCCAACAAATTGACCCCGTACAAATCTATATATAGTCTTCAAGATTTTTAGTATGAAACTCCCTATCAGATATATAAAATACATAAAAGTGTATGTGTACCGAAGTACTAATACAATATATGATGACAACAATACTTATATTTTTATTACAACATTACAAGTGGACATTAGTTATATCGACCACTCAGGAGATTGAGAGAGTGTCCATAGTCTCCAAACATGTCTGTTGAGGCATATTCAACCATCATGTTCTCTGTTTTCATATGGTCCCCTCATCATCGGTGAAGTCGGGTTGAAGGCTGAAGTTGGATTCAAACATGTTCCCTTGGGATTCTTTGTGTCCCGGGGATTGCACACATCATCCCACGAGTTACAAGAGCGATCATGATGTCCATGACCCAGGTAGAGTGTAACACCCTGATTTTTCAAAACTTTTCTTTTCAAAATATTTTTGAAAAGCACTTGCAATTTGGTGGATTTTCAAGTTCTCAAAGCAAGTTGGATTAAGAAATCATTGAATTCTTGTCTCAAACAACCCAAAACCATTTGCTTCATACTAAAACCCTTCTGAGATTTATTTGCAATATTTTCTTTCATAATTCTCTTTTTCTATTTCCGGAATTATGCCATCACTATGGGTTGTGAAGCAACCTATAACTTGGATGAGCTTTAAGACCCAAAACTTTTGCAACATCTTCTCAATGCTATATGATTTCAAAATATGCAAAAATATTTCTGTGTCCAATGGATAATTATGGCCAGAATAATTATTTATTATCTGACCAGAAATATCCCTTTGTGAAGCAACCCTATGATTCCTATTTTGAAAAATTCCCAATAAATTTATGTAGTTACTAGGGATCCTATATGGTTCCAATATGTAAAAACATCGCATGGTCCAGTACAAATTTTGAGCAAAAACACTCTGCTAAGTTTCTGCTAAAACAAGACCTTTGTGAAGGAAGTGCCAGCTAGGAGTGCACAATGGAGCTGCAAATTTTTGGGCATGTGTGCACCACCAAATGACACTTCCCCACCAAAAGACACTGGTAGCAAAGCTTGCAATTGAGTGCTAGAAGCTCATTTGTGTTCTGGACTTGAAAGGTGGTTTACAAAGGAACGATATTCATTTGATCTTCAAACCTTGCCAAATTTTGTCAGTCTAGAGTCTTTTCTATGCTAATTCCATTAGACATCTTAGTTTGCTCTTATCCCAACCCTGTTGAGCTCCAGATCAACCCAAAGTCTGCTGGCAGAACCTGTTGATGATTTTCTTAGTCGTGGGAGAGCTTGTATGCTCAGGCAAGCATTGGATGGTGACTGATGGAAGGCTGGTCGACGCAATGGACAAGGTGTCAAGGCTTGCGTGGCACCAGGGTGGCCACAACTGTGGTGACCATGGTGCTGGCATGCCACAGAGCACGCTCTGCGTAGCTCTAGTGACAGTCGAGCCGTCTTGAGCCGATAATCGTTGCCCCCTTGTCCGAAGCGCCGACGAGGTCCCTGGTAGCCGCGTGGCACCTCCCGAACCCTCTAGTTCGCCAGGGAAGGCCGCCGGCTCTCCCGACCAAGCTCCGCCACGGGCAACACAGTGGGCTTCGGCCACTGTGGTCGTCCGCACGCCATTAATGGCCCCGGACCGGTCCCATCGCTCCCCTGACCTCCTCCATCACCTCACTACCGCGCCGCGATAGCCATCTCGTCGTCCTTGCTCTAGTGGCCAGCCCGAGCCTCGCCGCTTCGGGAGAACTTGGCAGCGCTCGTCGCTGGCCTATTTAAGGCGCTGCCCGAACCCCTCCTAGCTCCCACCCCTCTCCTCCACCTCTAGATTAGCCCTAGAGCCCCCTAGCAAGAGCCGGGAGCTTGTCTCCCTCAGCTCCGGCGAGTTGCTCTGCTGCCCAATCCCTGTTGGAATTATGCCCTAGAGGCAATAATAAATGTATAGTTATTATTATAATTCCTGTATCAAGATAATAGTTTATTATCCATGCTATAATTGTATTGAATGAAGACTCATTTACATGTGTGGATACATAGACAAAACACCGTCCCTAGCATGCCTCTACTTGGCTAGCCAGTTGATCGATGATAGTCAGTGTCTTCTGATTATGAACAAGGTGTTGTTGCTTGATAACTGGATCACGTCATTGGGAGAATCACGTGATGGACTAGACCCAAACTAATAGACGTAGCATGTTGATCGTGTCATTTTGTTGCTACTGTTTTCTGCGTGTCAAGTATTTATTCCTATGACCATGAGATCATATAACTCACTGACACCGGAGGAATGCTTTGTGTGTATCAAACGTCGCAACGTAACTGGGTGACTATAAAGATGCTCTACAGGTATCTCCGAAGGTGTTAGTTGAGTTAGTATGGATCAAGACTGGGATTTGTCACTCCGTGTGATGGAGAGGTATCTCGGGGCCCACTCGGTAATACAACATCACACACAAGCCTTGCAAGCAATGTAACTTAGTGTAAGTTGCGGGATCTTGTATTACGGAACGAGTAAAGAGACTTGCCGGTAAACGAGGTTGAAATAGGTATGCGGATACTGACGATCGAATCTCGGGCATGTAACATGCCGAAGGACAAAGGGAATGACATACGGGATTATACGAATCCTTGGCACTGAGGTTCAAACGATAAGATCTTCGTAGAATATGTAGGATCCAATATGGGCATCCAGGTCCCGCTATTGGATATTGACCGAGGAGTCTCTCGGGTCATGTCTACATAGTTCTCGAACCCGCAGGGTCTGCACACTTAAGGTTCGACGTTGTTTTATGCGTATTTGAGTTATATGGTTGGTTACCGAATGTTGTTCGGAGTCCCGGATGAGATCACGGACGTCACGAGGGTTTCCGGAATGGTCCGGAAACGAAGATTGATATATAGGATGACCTCATTTGATTACCGGAAGGTTTTCGGAGTTACCGGGAATGTACCGGGAATGACGAATGGGTTCCGGGGGTTCACCGGAGGGGGGCAACCCACTCCGGGGAAGCCCATAGGTATTTGGGGGGGTCACACCAGCCCTTAGTGGGCTGGTGGGACATCCCACCAAATCCTATGCGCCAAGGAAGAGAAAATATCAAAGGAAAGAAAAAAAAAAGGGAGAGGTGGGAAAGGGGAAGGACTCCCTCCCACCAAACCAAGTAGGACTCGGTTTGGGGGGGGAGAGTCCTCCCCCCTGGCTCGGCCGACCCCTTGGGGTTCCCTTGGACCCCAAGGCAAGGTCTCCCTCCCTCCTCCTATATATATGGGGCTTTTAGGGCAGATTTGAGACCACTTCCTCACGGCTGCCCGACCACATACCTCCATAGTTTTTCCTCTAGATTGTGTTTCTGCGGAGCTCGGGCGGAGCCCTGCTGAGACAAGATCATCACCAACCTCCGGAGCGCCGTCACGCTGCCGGAGAACTCTTCTACCTCTCCGTCTCTCTTGCTGGATCAAGAAGGCCGAGATCATCGTCGAGCTGTACGTGTGCTGAACGCGGAGGTGCCGTCCGTTCGGTACTAGATCGTGGGACTGATCGCGGGATTGTTCGCGGGGCGGATCGAGGGACGTGAGGACGTTCCACTACATCAACCGCGATCTCTAATCGCTTCTGCTGTACGATCTACAAGGGTACGTAGATCACTCATCCCCTCTCGTAGATGGACATCACCATGATAGGTCTTCGTGCGCGTAGGAAAATTTTTGTTTCCCTTGCGACGTTCCCCAACAATCCCCTCTGTCGCCAGCCTCCTCTGCCCCTCCCCAGTCCAATCCAAGGCCACCAGTGTGTTCCTTGGGTCCCTCTGGTGCTCCTCGAGCCGTCAGTAAGTTGAATCCCTGCCGAAATCGTCGCCGTCGATGACCACCGTAGCCTCCACCCGCCGGAGAAAGAGGGGCGACGCCGTCCGTCCACCTCCGGAGGAGCTACGGGTACATGGAGGATCGCCGTCGAGCGCCCATTCCATTCCCGTCATCTCCCAGCCTCGCCGCCGTCCCTATCGCCGGTGAGTGTCGCAGGTGAGCCGCCCTCCTCTGTTTCCCCTCATCTCTCTCTGTTTTAAAAGGTCAGGCCCCACCCACCAGGGGCTGCGGCCTGCGGCCGAAGCGTTAAGTGGAGGCGCCCCTCCACTTTACGCATTCGGCGTGGCCCCCCCAGGTTTTCTTTTGTTTTTTTATTTCAGTTTTTACTAGAAACTTTGACTATTTAAATCTTTTTATCTTCAAGTCCGAATCACTTGATTCTTTTTGCATTGGGTTTGTATTGAAATTCTTTACAATCTGGTAAATTTTGGTATTTTTCCCACACTCATAGAATTGCTGGTTAATAAAAAGGTATTCAATGATTTTCCTTTTCTTTTTCTATTTAAAATACATTTTCAGAGGGAAACTTTGAAGACCAGGATTGTTTGAACAACCCCACTTATCAAGGTAAGCCATCATATCCATGTGATGTAGTTTTGCATAGCATAACTCACATCCTCATACATTAAAATTGCTTGACTTGCTAAGAAAATAATGATTTAATAAATGATCATATAGAGATATATGCTTATGATTATGAGTTACTATGGTTGCTATGATATGGTGGACGATCATGAGTCACCTGACCGGGCATAACCGTACAACCACCTCTTGCCGGTATGGGAAGGCCGTGACTTGGGCTGTCCGCGTGATCTCTCACCGATATGCCACTAAGAGGGAGGGTTATGCATGTGTGCCAACTTGGCCCGATGGGCGGTGATAACTCTGTGAGCCCAGTTAAGTTGAGTTGGGCCCGCCTCGTTTGGGATAGTTTTGTTTAACCACGATGGTGGCAGGTGTCATGAGGACACAGGGCCACCCAGGGCAGGACTCTGGAAGGGAGTGGTTGTCGAGGATACGATGAGAGAGTCACGGGTCAGGCAAGTTGCGTTGGAGCAAGGCTGGTCCACCCGAATGGGATCACGAGGTCAGTGCTCCAGAGTGTTGGTAAAGTGTGCAACCTCTGCAGAGTGTAAAACTATTCGAATAGCCATGTCCACGGTAATGGACGGCCCGACCAGACCTCAGTAGATGGTCACCCGTGTGGATGTTAGTATTGATGGAAGAACTCTCCAGTTGAGTGGAGATGCTTGATGAGTATTCCGGTGGTTGTGAGACAACCCCAAACATGAGTAAGTGGTTGTTATAAAGTCAAGTGGTATTATTCTTAATTTGTTGCCATGCTATTGTTTGCTGCATTGCTTGGTTATCATGAGCTTGCAAGTACATTCAAAGTACTCACCTAGCGCATCATGCCAGATGCAGGAGAAGCCGAGGATGGAGGTCCTGATGATGCGTACTAGGAAGTGTCCACAGCAGTGTCCCTGTGTATGGAGTTGCCGCTATATTCCGCTACGCCGTAGAAGTAATTAGTAGTTTTGAGGCCCCGCTTTGTCTCATAAATAATGTAGATATTGTGCTGCACCAAGGGTGCCTTTGGCCTTGCTATAATTGTAAGATATGCTCTTGTAAAATTATGCTATCAATAAAGTCAGTTCTGTTCTGTGCCAAGTTGTTGACTGTTTACAGAAGACATGATCTCTGGGTTGGAAGCACTGGTAATCCGATTCATGGAATCGGGGTGCCACAACACTTGGTATCAGAGCCACGCTGACTGTAGGACACCCTAGTAACCGCGTTAGCAACGAGTAGTACAGGGTCGTGAGTATGCATTTGCTTGTTGCATTTGGATGCTGCATTTGATTGTTGCATGGCATGCATCATGATTCATTGTGTTACTAACCTTTGGCTTTGTGAGTGTAGATGCCACCAGTTCCGTATCATTTTCAGTATGAGACTGCACCATCCTCCTTCCCAGCACTGCTGCGGAACATCTGGTTTCGACTGTACCCGCATGGCGAGGAACCAGTGTACCAGGTGTTTCGGGAGTAGCTTGTCGAGTCCGTGTACGAGTTCAATGCTCAGACTTACCTGGTTGTCAGCTCGGATATTGGCAGCTATTCTCGCTCTCCTAAGGGCAGAACGGCTTCTACTCCAGAGATGGCAATCCAGTTTGCTGCGGTGGAGGCTCTCACTAACTTGCGCTACCACGAGGTGGAGATGCAGACTCATCCAGGTTTCTTCCATTACCGCACCTTCTCGCCTTCGACAGGGCGAGTCATTTTTGCTCCCGTAGACCCGACATGTGACCGTGCGACTGTTGTGTTGTCTCGCTATGTGAGCGCCAGCTATTGTACGATCGTGTCTCTGGCAGAGGAGCTATCCCGTCTTCGGGCGGCACTTGTCATTGCAACTGCAGTGCCACCCCCACCCCAGTCTTCTGTTCCACCCCCAGATGCACCACCAGTTCCACCACCACCTGGATTTGAGATTCCAGCCAGTTCTTCAGCACCGCCAGGGACTTCGTCTGGCAGTCACCGTGAGACTCATTCTGAGTGGGTCTCACTCCTTGCCACTCCTGCTACCCCGATGCTGAGGCATCGTGCTCCTTTGGAAGCAGGACCGTCTCGTCAACATCATCGTATAGCCTTTGCTCTGGAGATTGAGGTCAACATCATCAGTTCAGACTCTGACTGAGGATCGGACGATGAGGAGTCAGAGGTCTTCAAGTGTTTGTGCCATCCGCGCCACTAGACCCGAGGTTGGAGTTGTTGAGCATGCATCTTTGCATATGTCAACTGCCGTGTGAGCAGTGTAGTCATGATATGTTCCCCTACTAGCTTGCCAAATGTGATGGTAATGTGCATTGTATATTTATGTTCTTTGCTTATTTGCCTTTCATGAGGATTTCTTTGGTGTTTTATGACCATGCTTTTCCCTTATGGATGTTGCTCATCGATTCGGTACTTTGCAATGGGAACAATAATTTAGGATGAAAGGGAGTTGTAGCTAAGGCAACGATGGAACCCCCATCCGTCGGTCTGCCAGGCAAACAGGTCAACCACCAGAAGACCTACCACCTCCACCACCCCAGGCACCAAGTACTGAGCATATCATGAGAATGTTTGAGGAAAAGAGGAATCAGGATCTCATGGAATTCCTGAGAAGCATGCAAGCTATGGTAGGCCAGAACAACCACAACGGGGCACGATCCAAGTTGTCAGATTTTCAGCATACTAAGCCGCCCAATTTTGGTCAAGCCGCGGAACCGATTGAAGCCGACGACTAGATAAGGACTATCTAGAAGAAGCTAGACATAGCCTGTTGTGATGAAGCTAACAAGGTTTCCCTTTGCAACTCACTACCTAGAAGGGCCAACAGCTATATGGTGGGATAATACTAAGATAACATGGCCCTGTGGAGAAGAGATTACATGGGAAAGATTCAAGGAAGCATTCCACAAATATCTTATTCCCACTGAAAAGACCTCGATGACACTTAGAGGGGGGGTGAATAGGCTATTTAAAAACTTCTTCGGATTTGGCTTAAACCTAATGCGGAAATAAACTAAGAGGATACTTGTCAAGCACAAATCCTAAATGCACTAGGCCCTGCAACGTGTATCAACAACACGATCTACCCAGATGGACACAACACAGTTACTCACAAGCACAAGTAAGTTACACAAACTTACTTGAGCTATATCACACGACAAGTAGGTGAACGACACAAGATACTAGATCACACTATAGCACACGATATATCAAAAGCTGCAAGTGTGAACGTGTGGATATAGAGGGTATGCTTGAATGATTAATCTTGTACAAGAAATAGCAACACAATATAATGAACACAAACAATATGCAATGTATGTATGCTCAAGTAACACAAGTAAACCACAAGTAAGGAGTTAGGGTTAAGGATAACCAAGGTCACTCAGACGAAGATGTATCCCGATGTTCACTTCCTTGGAGGGAAGCTAGTCACCGTTAGAGAGGTGGATGTTACCATGAAGGCACACCAACGCCACGAAGGCTCACCCTATTCTCCCTTTGAGATAACACCACGAAGGCGTTTCTCAACCACTAGTGGTAAGCCTTTGATGTGGCTTCCAAACCCTCACAAACTTTTCAAGGGGTAATCACACGGATTGATTCCTCTCCGAAGAACTCCTACCGCCTAGGAGTCTCCAACCTCCAAGAGTAACAAGATCACGGGGAATGCTCAATACTTCCTCAAATCTCAAATAGCTTGGGTTGAGAGAAGGAGAGGGAGACGATCTATATTTTGATTGGAACAACTCTCAAAGGGGCTCACAAATGCTCTTGGGATCTAAGATTTGGTGTGAGCAAATGTATGTGGGGTAGAAATGTGTTCTTATGAGGATATGGCTGTGTTGGGCACCCTCTCACGAAGTGGGAGGGGGTATATATAGTGAGGAGAGTAAAACAGCCGTTGGGGACACTTTAAGTCACACAGGGGTCGGATATTCGGCAGTTCATGGATGTACGGGCGTGCACAAGGAGTCGGACGTCCGACAGGGGTCGGTCGTCCGAGGGATGTAAATATATCTCGACCCACTAGGTAGTTGAACAGGGACCGGACGTCCGGAGAAAGCGGGAAGTCCGAGTTATTCGACTCAAACTTCTCTGGTGCACGATTCCGGATTTCCGAAAGCGGACGGACGTCCGGCCCTCAGACGTCCGGAGGGAGCCGGAAGTCCGAGTTATATGGCTCAAGTTTCTCTGGTGCATAGTTCCGGATTTCCGAAGCTTGTCGGGCGTCCGGGCCTCGGACGTCTGGAGGGAGCCGGAAGTCCGAGTTATATGGCTCTCATTTCTCTCGTATAGGATTCCGGATTTCCGAAGCAGTCGGTCGTCCGGCCCTCCGACGTCCGGAGGAAGCCGGATGTCCAAGGCACTAGTCCTGTTTTCTAATAACAGCAAAGCAGTGGAGATGTGGTATGAGCCGAACAGTGGATATCTAGTTTGAGCAAGTTCATCACAAAACCTGTGATCCCCTCTTAATACTGCGGGATCCCTAAAGACTCAAGAATTGTAAAAGGGGTACCGATGATCCATACTTGAGTGTATACTTTTATTCGCTGATCATCACTCTGCACCGCTAATTCAAAGGAACTGATACCTTTGAGTTAGCCCTTTCACTTGAGCTTGATGTTGTTGTTCCTTCTTGGATCAATGTTGAAAGAAAGACATGATGAAGTCTTCAAGTAGCTCTCCCATACACAATGTGGAAAGCCTAGCTTATATATTCATCTTCATTTGTCCACCATGTGAACATCCACAAGGATCAAGCATGTAGTGCTCAGGAATGCTTATCTTGATCTTGTCCTTGTTAGCACATGAGCTTGTCCTTATCAACACAGGATCATTCATAATAGATTAAAAGGGGATTAGTGATTAATTATCTATATGTGTGTTGTTAGCAACACCAAAACACGATTAAGGACATGACTGCACTTTCAATCTCCCCCTTTTTGGTAGTTGATGACAACATACATATAGCTCTCAAAAATAGTAATAGACATGTGTGGCTTAGGAGAGATTTGTTACGATGCTTATGAAGCTCCCCCTTATTATATGCATAGTAAAATAGGTAAGTGCGGGAGCTCCCCCTTAATGTGTGCATTGAAGATAATAACATGATATAACACCATAATAGTTCAACAATACATAGCATATCATATGAATCAAGGCATATCATATGAATCAATAGGATAGCATAAAACTCATCATCATATGACACAACGATAATATCATGATACCTCATCACCACATGATAGTTCAACAATACATCATCCATAGGTGATGGCATAGCACACCATCCTTAAGTATCGTTACATGATGACACATCATTAAGTTCGACATAATACATCATACCATACATTATGAGAGAAACTAAAATCGAAACTAAGATAAGATAATGTTCTCCCCCATTGGCATCAAGGACCAAAAAGGAGGGAAAACCGGTAATGCTACCAGATACTCAAATATCACCCTCATCAATATCATCATTAATCAGGCATCATCCTCATCATCATCATCCTCATCGTCAGGCAAACCACTGCCACCAGCCTCATCAAGAAAATCAGCCCACTCAGGACCAGATGGGAAGCCAAAGTCAGAAGAAGGAGCATCAGGAAGGGCCTCATCGTCACTCACATCAAGAGCGCCCGAGTCTCTCACACGAGCCTTGAGGGCATTCTTGGAGGAGATGAGACGAGAAACCACATCATGGGTTTGACCGCACTGGAAAGAGAAGGCCTTCATCGTAGCAGAATGTGCCTTGCCAATGAATTTGGCAAAGCGACCGAGAGGAGCTGAGCTAGATGAAGGGGTTGCTATCCGGGCAGTAGTGCGGCGAGTGGAGGTGGATGGTGGGGTTTTCTTGGGAGCATAGTTATCCGCCATGTGAGCGGGAATGACCCAATTGTGATGCATGTGAGTGACAGCAACAGTGAATTCAGCCACATGGTTAATAAAAGCCTGGATAAAGGGGGCGTGAGGGAAGGCTCGCTTATATTGAAAACTAGCGAGCCGAATCTCATGCCATAGAAACTGAGGCAGATTAATTTTGCCCTTGGGGTTCTCGTGCAAACGTGACATGATGTCAATAGAGTAGCCACTGCAGGATCCCTTATCACCCATCTTTGGATAGATGGTGCGGATAAGACACTGAAAGATGATCAAGTAGGGAGAGTGCCAGATGGATACTTGGTTAAGATCCTTCATCCGTTCGTCTGCATCAAGTTCACGGAGTGGTTTGAGGAGATACCCAGACGCCTCAATTGGCTTATGTGCATGGTTAGGATCATTCTTATGGATTTTGAAGCCGGAGTCGGGGAAACCGAGTGCGGCAACAAACTCATCATAAGAGGCTGTGAACAAAACATCAGAGGTTATCCAGCTAACAGTGTTGTTTGGGCCAAAGAAACATGTGGCATAAAATTGGTGAATAGCAGCAGCGTTAAAATCGCACCGAAAAGCAAAGGGGGCAGCAAGCCTCGATGACTCAATGAGCTCAATGGCACCCGGGTATTTCGCCAGGTGCGTGCGAATATGCTCAACATCAATAAAGTGATGGACAGAGAGACCCTTAGGAACAATGATCGTAGTAAAGATGTCCGCCTGGACGTTTGTGCGGAAACGTGAGTCCATAGAGTCACGTACAACAGAGAATTGGTCAACGTCACGGCGGAAAGTGAGGTAGGAAGACTTAGCAACCGTGGTGAAGTTCTAGACTTCACGACCTAAAGTAGCAGGAGGTTCAAGAGAGATGCGACGAGCTTCACCTTCGGGCTGTTCAGGAGGAGGTGGTGGCATATAGGAGGGCCTGCGAGTCCTAGGCTTCGGCATAGACTTCCGAACGGCGGGTTGTTCAGCACGGTCCTCAGCTGCAAGCTCATCCTTGAAGTCAGAGCCATCAGACGACGAGGGGAGCTGTTGAGGAGGAGGACGCCGGGCGAGCCGTTTGAAGGGATGGCGTTGCCCATCGGAGTCATCCGACCCCGTGCCAGTAGGGGCACGAGCGGATGAGCCAGCAGTGTTCTTCCGGGCGCTGTGCTTAGTCTTGGGCATGATAAACAAGGCCTACACGGTTGGAAACCCAATGGGGAACGGTCACGGTCAAACCACATGAACGAACACATGAATCTTAGGAGAAAGGGGAACCAAACGTGAGTGAGACCGAGGGGATACCTGCAGATCGAGAGAGGAGAGGAAGGGAAGACGGAACCCGCGGAGGAGATCGGATCCCATGGAGGAGATCAGTCAGATCCCGGAGCAGGGCCCCTGGTGGCGGCGCTGACGAGCACTTCTGGCGCTAGCGGTGGCGGCTGTGGTGGCAGCTGGGAGAAAAGGAGGCGGGTGGGGGCTAGGGGAAGGCCCAGCCGGCGCCCTTCTATTTATAGAGCTCCCGAAGTGTCGGACGTCCGAGGGGCGTCGGACGTCCGGAGAATGTTTAGCCGTCGGACGACCGACATGTGCCAGACGTCCGGAGTGTGTTTAGTCGTCGGACGTCCGAGAGAGAAGGCAGAGGCAATTTCTGCGATTTGGATGATGAGGTGATAAGGAGTATTCTCGCATGTGTAGCAACCAAAGGGACCTCTCAACTAACATATTTTGGACATGGTATGATGTAAGTCTTTTAATACGATTACTATGATAAGTGCGGGTCCAAAATACCGTCAAACGCCTGAGTGCATAGAATCATGCACAAGTTATCCTCTTATAAGAGCAAGGCACATGACACAAGGGTCATGGCACAAATTTGTCTCATTCATATGACCATGAAGAGCTAAGAGAACACCAACACTAAGCATTTCATCAATGTGATTAACAAGGACATGCAGGAAATTACAAAGTGGAAAAAGTATTATGTTCATGCCATGATGCAACCTACACTGTGTTGACTCTAATGTTGTACATGCATGAAGTAAATACTTGTTACCAGAAAAGCATTGGTATGGCATAGAAGTAGTCGAGTCCTGTCTTGACTCTGATTTCTTCGTGACCAACACCATCTTCTTCTAAGAATAAGTCAAGATAGCAATGCTTCTCCAAAGTACCTAAACCACCAATTAAGCACAATATGGTCCCCAAACTTATTGGGTCCGAAGTAGTTAGTCCAACTACAATATATATAAGGTAAGATCACCCAATTATGTGCATATAGATATAAGTTTTACTTTCAAGCATACCCTAACCTTTTAATGGATACGTCTGATTTACCATATACATATATTGGATCAAAGATACGATAGACATGGCATGTGCATCTACACATAGTAGATATGCCTACACAATCCTATCAAAATCCAAGGATATACAATTTGGACAAATGAACACATAATTTTCTATTACAGAACATTCATGTCGTCCAAAATGGCTCAGGGTGACAAATCAACATATGGTAGCACCCCAAGTTCAACACATGGACCGGTCAAGGCATCAAACCATGTAAGGCATGCATTTAGCACAACCTTACATGCATGTCTCACCCTAGTAGATGTATAAGTGTAGGTAATATGATTTTAACTCCCACAACATTATGAAATAAATAGTGCGAGCTCAAAGACATGCATGGGAGATAACCTGGAGACACGTGAATTTCTCGGCACGTTATGAAGGTCAACTGAAGGTAAAGCCGAAATAAAATGACCATGAAAAACACTACCAAGCCAGAGATACCATGTGTGAGAGAACACAATGGCATTTAGAGTTATCAGTGGTGGTAGGTGCCAAACCAGCACAAAGATCGTTCTATACTAACACAACTGTGATATAGGAGTTCAACCATAAGCATAGTGTTTAGATGTCATACGTTAACATCCCAATTAGTTAGATCATAGTGTGGAGAAATAATTCGAAAGGCACGCATCAACTATGCCCTTCTTTTAGATACGATCTAGCGGCTAAGCCATGAGTATTGGTGTAGTACGACGTTATACTTACGCACATCTAAGGGAATTAGATAACAAGAGGGCTTATTATGAGAATTAAGATATGTGGAGCATGACACGCCACAGAGTTATAGGATAACCCCATGAGGTAGATTCTGAGTGGCATACATCGGATGTTTTATCTTACCAGGGGATGTGACATGCACAAAGCATATCATACTCCCATAATGTGATAATTCATGTATTTATCATACAAGGCAATCAATCATCCAACTAAGGTGATAAGTGGATGCCAATTTAAACTTTGGATGGCTTTGACATCAAACTAATTGATTGGATAATCTTGCACCGAATACTACATGGAGTCCAATACATATATACACATTTTGGGTTAGTGGTGTGCGTAGAGCAGAACACTCCCCCTTAATGTGATGAGCTATTAACGTCTCAAAAGACCCACACAACGGTGCAACAAGGATGCAAGTAATGATCAGGACTACACACAACTATATGACATACATAACGACCTACACATGATAGATAACATATAACAATCATACTAGTAGGTGCAACATGTCAAAGTAAATGCTAGGTACCAAACCTAGATATGAAAAGGAGTGGGGCAGGCAACTTTCAATGTAAACAATTTAAGTACAAGTCACCGCAAAGAGGCACATTGGATATGGGATATGGGCTCGATAATCCAAGTGACTTGGATTGGGATGATACGAATGATGAAGAGTCCTCAAATCTTCATTGTGTATCCAAGTCTCCAATGTCCTCCAAAGTCACCTATTGATCAAGTTTGAGCTTGTTGGTCCCCAACTACGTTGGGTCCTAAGAGGTTAGTCATAATAGGCTTGGCAACCCTAATGCTTCTTTTCTTTCCACCATTTTGAGTTCCAACAAACTTGGCAAACACATTGCCAACCTTATTCTTCCCAAGGGAATAGCTATCATCAATAGTGATTGGGTTGGATAAGTTACCTCTCGTGCAAGACAAAGCGACGTGACCCTTCTCACGACATAAGTAGCAACATCTACCCTTTGTTTTCTTCCTAGTTGATTTCTCACATTGGGGAGTGTTGGCTTGGGTCTTATTGGGAAGAGGCCTTCCTTCAACTTGTAGCTGAGTGTGTGATTGAGTTTGTGGCCGCTTCCTTTGTTGCTTGTGACTTTGAGACTTCGTCTTCAGAGGGAAAGATCTAACATGGTGCCCTTTAACTTTGCACTTGAAGCAAATGATTTTGGCCGAATTCTTAACTCGTTTTAGGCCACTCTTGTTCTTGTTTGATTTTACTCCAACATCATTTTTGTCATTCGGAGATGTTTGCTCACACAGGACGTTGTTGAGTGTGGACATCCCTTCATGACACTGTTCCAAGTCTTTCTTCAAAGAAGTGACTTGGGCCTTGAGCTCTTCGATTTCCTCTGCACGGTTAGTGTCAATGCAAGTACTAGAGGAAGTGTAAGCTTCATTGTTAGAGCAACAAGGCAAGGAAAGTAATTCATCATACGAGGTAGCAACATTATGAGTAGACAAATTACGAGGACTAGCACATGGAAATATAGTACTTTGATTAGAAGTGGTGCCATTGTCCACATGAGGCTCACTTGATGTTACCTTGGTGATGATAGCCCCATGAGCTAACTTTTGCACATTATGGGATGGTAGAAGATCGGCATGAGAGCTTGTGAGCATTACATGGTTTTCTTCCAACTTCCCATAATTGCTAGTTAGTAAATCAAGTTGAGCACGTATCTCAACATTCTCCTTCAATGTTGATACTTCAAAAGAGATAGGGTTAGATGTACAAGTATCGTCAACAGTATGAGAGGAGTAAGTAGCGATTAGAGACTTCTCATGAGTAGATTGAAGCTCCTCATAGATCTTAGAGGTTTTGATGAGCTCTCCCTTGACATTCTTGCATTCAAGGAGAAGGACCTCAAAATCCTTTTTAAGTTTATCATGAGCAACTTCAATCTCTCCTTTTGAAGATCTTAAGTCTCTACATGCTTGATGACTCTTCTCAAGTTCATGTTCAAGTTGTTCACTTTTAGCTTGTTCATATTAAGTGAATCATTACAATTTTCAAAGTAAGCAAGAACATCTTGGAATCTTTGAAGAGCGTTATTTTTAGCTTTATGAAGAATTTTACTGATCACATAGATATTTTCAGTCAAGTCATCATCATCATCCTCATCGCAAATATCATCGTTATTGCACAGGGAAGATGATACCTCATTATTACCTCTTGCCATGAGGCACATGTGAACTAGAGGAATTGATGATGATTCTTTTGGTGAATCAGATTCTTCATTAGTCAAAAGTATTTCATATTTCTTGGTTTCCCCTAAATGATTAGTCATAGAACAACTAGGGAAAAACAAGATATTTTGATCAAGAGGACACGGGAAAGCAGGCATATCACCACATACATTTGTCGAGGGATCTTTAGGTGAAATGCATGACCTATCAGCACAATAATTTGCACTATGTGTGGTGCTAAATATGCTCGTGTCCATGGAGGTATGACATTTTCATCAACATGTATTTCTTCACTCACCATGTAGTTACCTTGTGAGATTGAAGATGCTGAGGTGTGCAAGCAATCGGATATGGAAGTAGTGGTGGAATCTTTATGATCGAAAAGAGTGAAGAGCTCATGCACCAACTCCTTCATCATAATATCATCTTCATCAAGATTGGACCCACCATATATATCTTCAAGTTTAGTCCAAACTTCATGAGCTGACTTGCAAGTCGAGATAGACTTAAACACTTCAGGACTTATGGTTCGATGAATGGCAAGAAAAGCCTCACAATCAAGATACATTTCATTAGTAGATGAAGATGCATCATCCTTTTTTGTCGGCAATCCCTACAAGAACAATTCGTAAAGTATTAGGGCCCATGGCCCGAAAGTGTTGAAGCATACAAATTCTCCATAGGGTATAATTTGTGTCATCAAAGTCAAAGGTGTCATTGTCCACCAATCCAATAGTCGACATCGATACTCTCTAGGTCGTGAAACCTAATTAAAGAGAGACCTTGCTCTGATACAAATTGAAAAGACCTCGATGACGCCTAGAGGGGGGGTGAATAGGCTATTTAAAAACTTCTTCGGATTTGGCTTAAACCTAATGCGGAAATAAACTAAGAGGATACTTGTCAAGCACAAATCCTAAATGCACTAGGCACTTCAACGTCTATCGACAACACGATCTACCAAGATGGACACAACACAGTTACTAACAAGCACAAGTAAGTTACACAAACTTACTTGAGCTATATCACACGACAAGTAGGTGAACGACACAAGATACTAGATCACACTATAGCACACGATATATCAAAAGCTGCAAGTGTGAATGTGTGGATATAGAGGGTATGCTTGAATGATTAATCTTGTACAAGAAATAGCCAACACAATATAATGAGCACAAACAATATGCAATGTATGTATGCTCAAGTAACACAAGTAAACCACAAGTAAGGAGTTATGGTTAAGGATAACCAAGGTCACTCAGACGAAGATGTATCCCGATGTTCACTTCCTTGGAGGGAAGCTAGTCACCGTTAGAGAGGTGGATGTTACCACGAAGGCACACCAATCCCACGAAGGCTCACCCTATTATCCCTTTGAGATAACACCATGAAGGCGTTTCTCAACCACTAGTGGTAAGCCTTTGAGGTGGCTTCCAAACCCTCACAAACTTTTCCGGGGGTAATCACACGGATTGATTCCTCTCCGAAGAACTCCTACCGCCTAGGAGTCTCCAACCTCCAAGAGTAACAAGATCACGGGGAATGCTCAAAACTTGCTCAAATGTCAAATAGCTTGGGTTGAGAGAAGGAGAGGGGGACGATCTATCTTTTGATTGGAACAACTCTCAAAGGGGCTCACAAATGCTTTTGGGATCTAAGATTTGGTGTGAGAAAATGTATGTGGGGTAGAAATGTGTTCTTATGAGGATATGGCTGTGTTGGGCACCCTCTCACGAAGTGGGAGGGGGTATATATAGTGGGGAGAGTAAAACAGTCATTGGGGACACTTTAAGTCACACAGGGGTCGGACATCCGGCAGTTCACGAATGTCCGGGCGTCCACAAGGAGTCGGACGTCCAAGAGGGGTCGGTCGTCCGAGGGATGTAAATATATCTAGACCCACTGGGTAGTTGAACAGGGACTGGACATTCGGAGAAAGCCGGAAGTTCGAGTTATTCGACTCAAACTTCTCTACTGCATGATTCCGGATTTCCGAAAGTGGACGGACATCCGGCCCTCGGACGTCCGGAGGGAGCCCGAAGTCCGAGTTATATGGCTCAAGTTTCTCTGGTGCATAGTTCCGGATTTCCAAAGCTAGTCGGACGTCCGGGCCTCGGACGTCTGGAGGGAGCCGGAAGTCCGAGTTATATGGCTCTGATTTCTGTGGTATAGGATTCCGGATTTCCGAAGCAGTCGGTCGTCCGGCCCTCGGACGTCCGGAGGAAGCCGGATGTCCGAGGCACTGGTCCTGTTTTCTGATAACAGCAGAGCAGTGGAGATGTGATATGAGCCGAACAGTGGATATCTAGTTTGAGAAAGTTCAACACAAAACCTGTGATCCCCTCTTAATAGTGCGGGATCCCTAAAGACTCAAGAATTGTAAAAGGGGTATCGATGATCCATACTTGAGTGTATACTTTTATTCGCTGATCATCACTCTGCACCGCTAACTTCAAAGGAACTGATACCTTTGAGTTAGCCCTTTCACTTGAGCTTTATGTTGTTGTTCCTTCTGGGCTCAATGTTGAAAGCAAGACATGATGAAGTCTTCAAGTAGCTCTCCCATACACAATGTGGAAAGCCTATCTTATATATTCATCTTCATTTGTCCACCATGTGAACATCCACAAGGATCAAGCATGTAGTGCTCAGGAATGCTTATCTTGATCTTGTCCTTGTTAGCACATGAGCTTGTCCTTATCAACACATGATTATTCACAATATCTTAAAAGGGGATTAGTAATTAATTATCTATATGTGTGTTGTCAGCAACACCAAAACACGATTAAGGACATGACTGCACTTTCACCCATGGGTATTATGAAGGTGAAGCAAAGAGAATTCCTTGCTCTCACACAAGGAAACATGATGGTAGCTGAGTATCTGAACAAGTTTAACAACCTGGCACGATACTCGACCCATGATGTATCCACTGAGGAAAGGAAGGTTGATCGCTTCCTAGGTGGTCTAAACCATGCCCTCTGTTGTCAGCTTTGTATGCTAGACTTTCCAGACTTCCAGACATTGGAAAACAAAGCTTTCATAGCCGAACGAGAGCTTAAGAGTGGACATGATGACCGCAAGAGAAAGTTTGAACCTAAGAAGGACAACAAGGAGCAGATTGCACAAAAGCCACGTATCTGGCAGCCAAACACCACTGTCTACAAGCCCACTTGGAACAACAGTAACAACTCTAACAAGACAGTGAGCGAGAACAAGGCCTTCGGCAAACAGCCAGTGCTAGAGGATTGTCGCCGCAACAATACCTGTTTTACTTGCGGCCAAAGTGGACACTATGCAAAGCAGTGCCCCACCAATGGCGGGAAGCCATCCTCCGACATCAAACCGCAGATCAACACTATTGGCTAGCGTCCTAAATCTAAGGTAACCCAAGGACACGTCTACCATATCTCCGCCGAAGAAGCATGCGAAGATCCAGAAGTCGTCATCGGTATGTTCTCTATTAACAACATACCAGCAATAGTTTTATTTGATTCCGGGGCTTCCCACTCATTTATTTCGAGGAGTTTTGCTGCCATACACAAATTTTTCCCTTCATTGTTGGATAAAATCATGGTGGTACAATCCCCTGGCTCCATGCTCAGAACAAATCTCGTATACCGGGATCTGGAAATACGGATACAAGGAGTTACCTTTCCAGCTGCACTAATTGCCATCGAATCCTCGGGATTAGACGTAATACTGGGGATGGATTGGTTGACACCCCATCAGGTGTGCATCAATTGTGCCACCAGAACTGTGACGCTGGTTAATCCGGCCGGTAAAACCGTCCAATTTATCGCCAACAACATGAAGACAAGGAATGCAATGGCGTACCAAGCAGATCTCACGGATATGAACTTGATTCCAGTGGTATGTGAATTTCTAGATGTATTCCCCGAAGAATTGCCAGGAATGCCACCGGACCGGGAGTTGTTGTTCGCAATCGAATTAGTTCCTGGTACCGCCCCAATTTACAAGAAATACTACCGTATGCCAGGACCAGAATTGGCAGAGCTGAAGAAACAGTTGGACGAATTACTGCAGAAAGGGTACATTCGCCCAAGCATCTCACCATGGGATCACCAGTACTGTTCATCAAAAAGAAGGATGGAAGTTTGCGAATGTGCATAGACTATCATCAGCTAAATGAGGTCACTATTAAGAACAAGTACCCACTACCACGCATCGATGACCTATTCGATCAGTTGAGTGGAGCACGAGTGTTCTCCAAAATTGACCTCAGGACTGGGTATCATCAGCTCAAAATCCGAAAGGAAGATATACCCAAGAGTGCGTTCACTACCCGATATGGCCTGTATGAGTTCACAATCATGTCATTTGGTCTGATAAATGCTCCATCCTATTTCATGAGTATGATGAACAAGGTCTTCATGGATTTCCTAAACAAGTTCGAGTGGTGTTAATTCATGATATACTGATATATTCTAAAGACGAAGAGGATCACAAGCGTCACCTCCGTGCTGTCTTGGAAAGACTGAGATCCCATCAACTGTATGCTAAGTTCAGTAAATGCGAGTTTTGGCTGAAGGAAGTGGGATTTTTGGGACACATCTTTTCAGAGCAAGGTGTGGGTGTCGACCCCAGTAAGGTGACATCAGTGCTAAATTAGAAGACACCAGTCTCGGTGACCGAAGTTCGCAGCATCCTGGGATTGGCAGGCTATTACCAACGATTCATAGAAGGCTTTTCCAAGATAGCCAAGCCATTGACGAAATTGCTCAAGAAAAACTAGAGATTCGTAGGGACGACATCATGCGAAGTAGTTTCCTGGAGTTAAAAACAAGGCTAACGATCGCACCTGTTTTAATCCTCCCACATATTCACAAGAGTTTTGACATTTATTGTGACGCTTCCCGACGAGGAATTGGTTGTGTGCTGATGCAAGAAGGGAAGGTTGTAGCATGTGCATCCCGACAGCTACGGCCGCATGAAGAGAACTACCCCACTCATGACTTGGAGCTAGCAGCTGTGGTTCATGCCCTAAAAATTTGGAGGCATTACCTCATTGGGCAACGGTGTGAGATATATACGGACCACAAAAGTCTTAAGTATATTTTCACCCAACCCGATCTGAACCTCAGGCAATGACGATGGCTTCAACTCGTCAAGGACTATGACCTTGGGATCAACTATCATCCGGGGAAAGCCAATGTGGTTGCAGACGCTCTTAGTCGAAAGTCAATCACGGTAAATGCATTACTGGAAAATATGCATCCAAGACTACAAGAAGAGTTCATTAGTCTCAACATGATATTATGCGGTCCAGTTTCCCCAAAGACCTTGGAAATTACCCCCACCCTCATAGATGAAATCAAGAAAGCTCAAGAATCAGACGAGGGAATCGAGAAGATCAAAGGGTCATTGCCAAAAGGGAAGGACAAATCTTTCCGAATAGATGACCAAGGCATCCTATGGTTCGAAAAACGGATATGCGTCCCCGACCAAAACAGCCCGAGGCAGCAAATGCTCAGAGAAGTGCATGATTCCGCATATTCTATTCATCCAGGAGGTACGAAGATGTACGAAGCCCTAAGAAAGACATTTTGGTGGTCAGGGATGCGAAAGGATATAGCATACTATGTCGCCTACTGTAATATATGCAACAAGGTTAAGGCGGAACACCAAAAGCCCGCGAGGTTACTACAACCTTTACCGGTTCCCCAATTGAAGTGGGACGGCATATGCATGGACTTCATTGTCGGACTACCAAAGTCAATAAGTCGCAATGATGCTATCTGGGTCATAGTGGATATGCTCACGAAAGTAGCTCACTTTATTCTGGTAAAGACTACTTTCAACGCCAATCAACTGGCACAGTTATACATGTCCCGGATAGTAAGCCTACATGGGGTACCCAAGTCAACCACATCAGATAGAGGCTCTCTATTCACCTCGACATTTTGGCTACGACTTCACTAGGCCTTGGGCACCATGCTAAAGCACAGTACGGGATACCACCCTCAGACGGATGGACAAACAGAAAGAGTAAATGAAATACTAGAGGACATGCTTCGTGATACGCCTCCATCGTATCTACTTTTCCGAACTCTTTTGCCCTTGTTTTGGACTCTAATAAGCATGATTTGAATGGAACTAACCCGAACTGACGCTGTTTTCAGCAGAATTGCCATGGTGTTGTTTTTGTGCAGAAATAAAACTTCTCGGAATGTCCTGAAAATTTATGGAGAATTTTTCTGGAATAAAAGAAAAATACTTGCGCAAAGAGCCACCGGAGGGGGCGTGCTAGTGGGCCACAAGCCCACAGGCCGTGGCCACCCCCCTAGGTCGCGCCGTGAGGGCTTGTGGGGCCCACGTGGCACCGCCGCCCCCAAACTCAGCTCTATATCTTCTGTATCGCCTGGAAAAAAATCAGAGAGAAGGTTTCATCGCGTTTTGCGATACGGAGGCGCCGCCACATCATGTTCTTCATTTGGAGGGCAGATCTGGAGTCCATTTCGGGCTCCGGACAGGGGAGATCGTCGCCATCGTCATCATCAACCTTCCTCCATCGACAATTCCATGATGCTCTTCATCGCTCGTGAGTAACCTCATCGTAGGATTGTTGGACGGGGATGAGTTGGATGAGATCTATCATGGAATCGAGTTAGTTCTTGACGGGGATTGATCCCTAGTATCCACTATGTTCTAGATTGATGTTGCTACTACTTGGCTATGATTAATGCTTGTCACTAGGGCCCGAGTGCCATGATTTCAGATCTGAACCTATTATGTTGTCGCCAATATATGTGTGTTTTAGATCCTATCTTGCAAGTTGTAGTCACCTATTATGTGTTATGACCCGGCAACCCCGGAGTGACAATAGCCGGAACCACTCCCGGAGATGACCATGGTATGAGGAGTTCATGTATTCACCACGTATTAATGTGTTGGTCCGGTTCTTTATCAAAAGGAGAACCTTAATATCCCGTAGTTTCCATTAAGACCCCGCTGCCACGGGAAGGATGGACAATAGATGTCATGCAAGTTCTTTTCCCTAAGCACGTATGACTACATACGAAATACATGCCTACATTAGATTAACGAACGGGAGCTAGTTACTTATCTCTCCGTGTTATAGCTGTTACATGATAAATCACATCCGTCACACTCATCCATCACCGATCCACTACCTACGAGTCTTTTAGTACTGGTCCTTGCTACGTTACTTTGTCCAGGCTTGTCCCTTGCTACAAAAGGGATTGGGCCACTTTGCTACTACTGTTGCTACTGCTGTTACTTTGCTGCTGCTGCTACTGTTGTTCCTTGCTACTTCTCTGTTACTTGTTCCAAGATCTTTTCCGACACTGTTGTCAGGGAAGAATAGTTACTCGCTCACGTACCTTTTACTCGCGCCATTGATACAATAGTTAGGCATAGTCTGCCGTCAACAGATCGTTTCTGGCACCGTTGTTATCATACTACTTTGCTACTGATACTTTGCTTGTAGACACT
Organism: Hordeum vulgare subsp. vulgare; assembly: GCF_904849725.1. NCBI lineage: Eukaryota > Viridiplantae > Streptophyta > Magnoliopsida > Poales > Poaceae > Hordeum > Hordeum vulgare. The sequence continues at coordinate 296,436,993 of NC_058518.1, read as the reverse complement.
AATCTTTCAGGTGTGGTTGAATATGACAACTCAGCTGCTAATACTTGAGAATATTCTTTCGCTTCCCCTTGGCGAACCAACAAATTTGGGTTGAATACTCTACCCTCGAAAACTGTTGCGATCCCCTATACTTGTGGGTTATCAAGACCTTTTTCTGGCGCCGTTGCCGGGGATGCACAGTTATATTCTCTGAGTCACTTGGGATTGACGTCTGCTGATCACTATGAGGAATCTGAAAGATCCAAGAACTAAAATCCTGCCTTCCACTACGAGGAGAGGTAAGGAACTGTCATCTAGCTCTGCACTTGATTCACCCTCAGTTTTGAGTTAGTTTGGGACTTCACCTCCTGCTAGAAATCTTGATATGTCGCTAGTGCTTGATGATGCTACTTCCGCTGCCCATGATGCTTATGATGATGCTATGCTTGATACTATGCCTGATGATGCTATGCTTGATACTATGCCTGATGATGCTATGCTTGATACTATGCCTGATGATGCTATGCTTGATATTATGCCTGATGATGCTATGCTTGATACTTTGCGTGATGATGCTATCTCTGATACTGCTTTGCCACTAGGTGCATTCCTTGATGCACATATTGCTAGAGTTGCTGCTAGATGTGATACTTCTGAAACTGCTGATACTATTGAAGTAGAACCTGCTACTATGCCTGAATTGCCTGTTATGCCTGATACATGTTATGTTATAGAGGGAGAGATAGCTGAGGATTTTCTTGCATGTAAGGATAGCTATGATGTTGAGAAACTACTGTGTAAGTGGAAAGAAAAATCTCTGAACGCTAGGATGAAATACGACCCGAAATTCGCCACTTCGCCTATCTTTGTGACCGATCAGGATTATGAATTCTCTGTTGATCCTGAGTTAATCACTCTGGTCGAATCTAATCCTTTTAACAGTTATAAGTCTGAAATGGTTGTAGCCCATCTTACCAAACTTCACGATATAGCCACCCTATTCACTAGTGAGGAAAAGATCCGCCACTACTATATCCTCAAGCGGTTTCCTTTCTCGCTAAAGGATGATGCTAAGACTTGGTTCACTTCTCTTGCTCCTGCTGTGTGCGTAGCCCCCAGGATATGGTCTACTACTTCTCTGAAAAATATTTCCCTGCCCATAAGAAGCAAGCTGCCTTGCAGGAAATATACAACTTTGCTCAAGTTGAAGAAGAGAGTCTCCCACAAGCTTGGGGGAGGCTCATCCAGCTACTGAATGCTTTGCCTGATCACCCTCTTGAGAAGAATGAAATACTTGATGTCTTCTATAATGGACTTACCGATGCTTCTAAAGACCACCCAGATAGTTGTGTCGGTAGTGTTTTTAGGGAACGAATCGTAGAACAAGCTGAGATTCTATTGAATAACATCTTGTGCAATGAGAATGCTTGGACTATTCCCGAACCACCTCCTAAGCCAACTCCGAAGAAAAGAGTTATTCTATTCCTCAGTCCTGAAGATATGCAAGAAGCCAAGAAATCTATGCGAGAGAAAGGCATTAAATCTGAAGATGTCAAAAATCTACCACCTATCGAAGAGATCCATGGTCTCGATAACCCGATACAGGTAGTAGAAATAAATTCTCTGCGTAGGTTTGATGAGAGTGATATTCCTTTTGATAAACCTGCTAGCCTATGCATGGATGAATTTGATAACTTCGTTGCCAAACAGAAAAGTTTCAATGATTATGTTAGCAGACAATTGGAAAAGAATGCTCGTATGCTTAGTCAATTAAGTGCTTGTGTGGACAGAATGTCAATGATCTTAAGCTTCTGAGTAAACATGCCTCTATGGTTACTACTCAGGTAGAACAAGTACTTAAAGCTTAGAATGACTTGCTCAATGAGTTGAATGACAATTCTGTCACAGTCGTCACTAGAGGCGGTAGAATGACCCAAGAACCTTTGTATCCTGAGCGACATCCGAAGAGAATTGAACAAGATTCTCAAGGAGTTAGCACTGATGCACCTAGTCATCCTAGAAAGAAGAAGAAAGATGATAGGAACCTGCACGCTAGCAACCCTGTTGCTGCTACACCTGAGAGTCCAAACGATGCCTTTGTCTCTGATGTTGAAACACAATCTGGTGATGAACATGAGCCTAATGATGATATCAATAGTGATGTTCATGATGATGCTCAACCTAGCAATGATAAGGATGTGGAGATTGAACCTGTTGATCTTGATAACCCACAGCCTAACACTAAAAGATACGATAAGAATGACTTCACTGCTAGGAAGCATGGTAAAGAAAGGGAACCATGGGTTCAGAAACGTATGCCCTTTCCTCCCAAACCATCCAAGAAAAAGGATGATGAGGATTTTGAGCGCTTCGTTGAAATGATCAGACATGTATTTCTGCAAATGCGTTTGACGGATATGATCAGGATGTCTCCGTATGCTAAGTACATGAAAGATACTGTGACTAATAAGAGGAGGATACCTGATCTGGAGATCTCCGCCATGCTTGCCAATTACAGTTTCAAGGGTGGAACTCCGAAGAAACTAGGTGATCCCGGTGTGCCCACTATACCTTGCTCCATTAAAGGCAACTACGTTAGAACTGCTTTATGCGATCTTGGAGCCGGTGTTAGTGTTATGCCTCTCTCTCTCTTTATCGTAGGCTTGAACTGGATAAGTTGACACTCACTGAAATCTCTCTGCAAATGGCCGACAAATCAACTACTTTCCCTATCGGCATTTGCGAGGATGTGCCTCTTGTGGTTGCTAACACCACTATCTTAACAGACTTTGTTATCTTGGATATTCCTCAGGATGATGCCATGGCGGTCATCCTCGGAAGACCCTTTTTAAACACTGCAGGGGCTGTTATAGATTGCAACAAAGGCAATGTCACTTTCCATGTCAATGGTAATGAGCATACGGTGCACTTTCCGAAGAAACAATATCGAGTACATTGCATCAATGCTATCGAAAAGACTTCATCAATTCTTATTGGGATCTTTGAATGCCCTATTCCTCGTGTCAAGATGAAGTATGATTTGCTTGTTGGGGAGATACACATCCCCATTGAGGTGACCTAGTGACTATTCAAAAATTCTTCCTCTTCTTTTGCATTCGAGAAAGTATTGTCGAGGGGATTTGATCAACCCCATTGACGGATTTTTTTCGATGACCATGAGATGGATGAATCAAGGAGTCACAAACCTCTGTTCCAAGCTTTCACTTTAGGTTGCTTAGAAGAAAAATGATAGATTTAGTTTAGTTTTCCCTGTTTTCTGTTTTAGCGTCCGGTAGAAAAGTACCGTGAAAATAAAAGTTCTCCAAACGTCCTAAAAATCAAGTATGATTTTTTCTGGTATTTTTGAAAAATTCTGAGACAAAGAGCTTGTCTGGGGGCCACACCAGTGGGCCACAAGCCCTAGGGGTGCGGGCACCCCCCTGGCTGCGCCACCCAGGCTGATGGGGCCCACAGGCACCCCCACCACTCCTTCTTGCTCTTATCTCCTTCTCCTACCTCCAGAAAATATCGTTTCGCAGCTCAAACCCGTGTTCTTGCTCCCCTTGCTGGGATATTCAATCTCTTTGCTCAAAGCACAATTCTCCGAACTATTTTGGAGAAATTACTCCTTGGTAAGTGACTCCTCCATTGGTCCAATTAGTTTTTGCTCTAGTGCCTTATACTCCGCGTATTTTTGCTGCCTTGCTGACCCTGTTATTGAGCTTTGCATGCTCATTCTAGCTGGTCCCAAGTAGTTTTGATGCGTAATATGGCCTCTAGGCACTTGTGGGAGTAGTTGCTATGAGTTTTGTTGAGCCTTATTCACTTTTCCTTAGAATCACTAAAAATTTCAGAAATTTTCAGAGATAGAAAAGGGAAAAGATGAGGAGGTTCTTAAGAGACTCGTCAAGCCGTGACCCCAAGGATGATGAGAGTGAGAAGAACCCCAAGTATTTGGTCCCTCGAGTCGCAGAAGTTCGAGCGTGCGAATGGCCAAGTGACGTGTTCTTACGCGCCGCTGGAATTGATGAGGACTTTTATCACTTGGTGGAGAACGCAGGCCTTACCGCCTTCGTTGAAGATAAGTGTCCGCAATACCTCCTCCTCACTAATATCTTCGTACAAAGCTTTAACTTCTATCCGAGGTAGAATCCTCCTATGGTTGAGTTTAAACTTTATGATATCCCCCAGCGCATGTCACTCCAGGATTTTTGCAATGTTTGCAAATTGCCTTTTGTTGGGGATATTCATGAACCTCGTCCACGAGACTTGGAAGCTTTCATCGATACAATTGCTATAGGAGAGAAGAGAGGAGTGTCTTGCGCTAGAGCTGCTAGCATTCATTTTCCCGTGCTTCGGTACTTCTCACTATTTGTGGGAAAATATTTGATTGGCCGTGGGAAAGTTGGGTCACTTAGTTCCCCAGATCTTGTGGTCTTGCGCGAAGCCCTTTATAACGATAAAACTTATATCTTGGGCGCTATAGTAACTCAACGGTTGAACCTGAACCGTTCTAAAGGTGTTGTCTATGGAGGTATCTATGCTACCCGTATTGCCAGACACTTTGAGATACCCATTAGACTGGACGAGGAAGAAGAGGTTCTTCTTCTCGAGAGATATCTAGATTACGATAGCTGTTGGAATTATGCCCTAGAGGCAATGATAAATAAGTTATTATTATAATTCCTGTATCAAGATAATCGTTTATTATCCATGCTATAATTGTATTGAATGAAGACTTAGATACATGTGTGGATACATAGACAAAACACTGTCCCTAGCAAGCCTCTAGTTGGCTAGCCATTTGATCAAGGATAGTCAAGGTCTTCTGACTATGTACAAGGTGTTGTTGCCTGATAACTGGATCACGTCATTGGGAGAATCATGTGATGGACTAGACCCAAACTAATAGTCGTAGCATGTTGATCGTGTCATTTTGTTGCTACTGTTTTCTACGTGTCAAGTATTTATTCCTATGACCATGAGATCATATAACTCACTGACACCGGAGGAATGCTATATGTGTAGCAAACGTCGCAACGTAACTGGGTGACTATAAAGATGCTCTATAGGTATCTCCTAAGGTGTTCGTTGAGTTAGTATGGATCAAGACTGGGATTTGTCACTCTCTTTGACGGAGAGGTATCTCGGGGCCCACTCGGTAATACAATATCACACACAAGCCTTGCAAGCAATGTGACTTAGTGTAAGTTGCGGGATCTTGTATTACGGAACGAGTAAAGAGACTTGTCGGTAAGCGAGATTGAAATAGGTATGCGGATACTGCCGATCGAATCTCGGGCAAGTAACATACCGAAGTACAAAGGGAATGACATACAGGATTATATGAATCCTTGGCACTGAGGTTCAAACAACAAGATATTCGTAGAATATGTAGGATCCAATATGGGCATCCAGGTCCCGCTATTGTATATTGACCGAGGAGTCATCGGGTCATGTCTACATAGTTCTCGAACCCGCAGGGTCTGCACATTTAAGGTTCGGCGGTGTTTTATGCGTATTTGAGTTATATGGTTGGTTACCGAATGTTGTTCGGAGTCCCGGATGATATCACGGATGTCACGACGGTTTCCGGAATGGTCCGGAGACGAAGATTGATATATAGGATGACCTCATTTGATTACCGGAAGGTTTTCGGAATTACCGGGAATGTACCGGGAATGACGAATGGGTTCCGGATGTTCACCCGGGGGGAGCCCACCCCGGGGAAGCCCATAGGCCTTAGGGGTGCCACACCAGCCATTAGTGGGCTGGTGGGAAATCCCAAGAAGGCCCCTGCGCAGGACATAAGAAAATCAAAGAGAAAAAAAAGGGGGAAGTGGGAAGGAAGGGAAGGACTCCACCTTCCAATCCTAGTTGGACTAGGATTGGAGGAGGAATCCTCCTCCCCCCCTTCGGCCGACCCCCTTGGGGATCCTTGAGCCTCAAGGCAAGGCCCCTCCCCTCCCACCTATATATACGGAGGTTTTAGGGCTGATTTGACACAACTATGCCACGGCAGCCCGACCACATACCTCCACAGTTTTTCCTCTAGATCGCGTTTCTACCGAGCTCGGGCGGAGCCCTGCTGAGATTAGATCACCACCAACCTCCGGAGCGCCGTCACTCTGTTGGAGAACTCATCTACCTCTCCGTATCTCTTGCTGGATCAAGAAGGCCGAGATCATCGTCGAGTTGTACATGTGTTGAACGCGGAGGTGCCGTCCGTTCGGCACTAGATCGGAGCGGATCGTGGGACGGATCGCGGGACGGTTCGTGGGACGGTTCGTGGGGCGGATCGAGGGACGTGAGGATGTTCCACTACATCAACCACGTTTATTAACGCTTCTGCTGTGCGATCTACAAGGGTACGTAGATCTGAAATCCCCCTCATAGATGGACATCACCATGATAGGTCTTCAGGCGTGTAGGAAATTTTTTGTTTCCCATGCGACGTTCCCCAACAGTGGCATCATGAGATAGGTTCATGCATAGATGTCATCTCGAGTAGAACACAAAAGTTTTTGTGGGTGGTGATGTGGGATTTGCTGCCCTCCTTAGTCTTTTCTTGATTCCGCGGTATTGTTGGATTGAAGCGGCTCGGACCGACATTACTCGTACGCTTACGAGAGACTGGTTTCATCGCTACGAGCAACTCCGTTGCTCAAAGATGACTGGCGAGTGTCGGTTTCTCCAACTTTAGTTGAATCGGATTTGACCAAGGAGGTCCTTGGATGAGGTTAAATAGCAATTCATATATCTCCGTTGTGGTGTTTGCGTAAGTAAGATGCGATCCTACTAGATACCCATGGTCACCACGTAAAACATGCAACAACACTTGGAGGACGTCTAACTTGTTTTTGCAGGGTATGCTTGTGATGTGATATGGCCAATGATGTGATGTGATATATTGGATGTATGAGATAATCATGTTGTAATAGTTAATATCGACTTGCACGTTGATGGTACGGCAACCGGCAGGAGCCATATGGTTGTCTTTAAACTAACGTTTGTGCTTGCAGATGCGTTTACTATATTGCTAGGATGTAGCTTTAGTAGTAATAGCATGAGTAACACGACAACCCTGATGGCGACACGTTGATGGAGATCATGGTGTGGCGCCGGTGACAGAAGATCGTGTCGGTGCTTTGGTGATGGATATCAAGAAGCACGTGATGATGGCCATATCATGTCACTTATGAATTGCATGTGATGTTAATCCTTTTATACACCTTATTTTGCTTAGAACGACGGTAGCATTATGAGGTGATCTCTCACTAAAATTTCAAGACGAAATTGTGTTCTCCCCGACTGTGCATCGTTGCTACAGTTCGTCGTTTTGAGACACCACGTGATGATCGGGTGTGATAGAATCAACATTCACATACAACGGGTGCAAAACAGTTGCACACGCGGAACACTTGGGTTAAGCTTGACGAGCCTAGCATGTGCAGACATGGCATCGAAACACATGAGACCAAAAGGTCGATCATGAATCATATAGTTGATATGATTAGCATAGGGATGCTTACCACTGAAACTATCCTCAACTCACGTGATGATCGGACTTGAGCTAGTGGAATTGGATCATGAACCACTCAAATGACTAGAGAGATGTACTTTTTGAGTGGGAGTTTAGCAAGTAATTTGATTAAGTTAAACTCTAATTATCTTGAACATAGTCTAAGTCCACTTTGAATATATTTGTGTTGTAGATCATGGCTCATGCGACAGTCACACTAAATTTTAATACGTTCCTAGAGAAAGCTAAGTTGAAAGATGATGGAAGCAACTTTGTAGACTGGGCTCGTAATCCCAAGTTTCTCCTGCAAGCTGGGAAGAAGGATTATGTCCTTAATGCCGCGCTAGGAGATGAACCACCCGCTATGGCTGACCAAGATGTTAAGAACACTTGGTTAACACGTAAGGAGGACTACTCGGTAGTTCAATGTGCAGTCATGTATGGCTTAGAGTCGGGACTTCAACGTCTCTTTGAGCGTCATGGAGCATATGAGATGTTCGAGGAGTTGAAGTTTATCTTTCAGAAGAACGCCCGGATCAAGAGGTATGAGACCTCCAATAAATTCTATGCTTGCAAGATGGAGGAGAATTCGTCGGCCAGTGAACATGTGCTCAAAATGTCTGGGTACTCAAACCGTCTAGGTGAGCTAGGGATAGAACTCCCGCAAGAGGCTATCACTGACAGAATTCTTCAATCACTGCCACCAAGCTATAAGGGCTTTGTGTTGAACTACAACATGCAAGGGATGAACAAGTCACCCGGCGAGTTGTTCGCGATGCTGAAAGTCGCAGAGTCAGAACTCCGTAAAGAGCATCAAGTGTTGATGGTGAATAAGACCACTAGTTTCAAGAGAAACGGCAAAGGAAAGAAGGGTAATTCAAAGAAGAGCGGCAAGCCTGTTGCCAATGTGACGAAGAAACCCAAAGCTGGACCTAAGCCTGAAACGGAGTGCTATTATTGCAAGGGTATCAGTCACCGGAAGTGCAACTACCCCAAGTATCTGGCTGATAAGAAGGCGGCCAAAGAAAAATCATGTATATTTGATATACATGTTATTGATGTGTAATTAACCAGCTCTCGTAGTAGTGCCTGGGTATTCGATACCAGTTCTGTTGCTCACATTTGCAACTCGAAACATGAACTGTGGAATAAGCGAAGGCTAGCAAAGGATGAAGTGACGATGCGTGTGGGAAATGGTTCCAAGGTTGATGCCATCGTAGTCGGCACAATTTCACTTCAGTTACCATCAAGATTAGTTATGAACTTGAATAATTGTTATTTAGTGCGTGCGTTAAGCATGAACATTATATGTGGATCTTGTTTATTGTGAGACGGTTACTCATTTAAGTCAGAGAATAATGGTTGTTCTATTTCTATGAGTAATATCTTTTATGGTCATGCACCCAATGTGAGAGGATTGTTCATATTGAATCTTGATAGTGATAATACACATATACATAACATTGCGACCAAAAGATTTAGAGTTAACGATGATAGCGCCATGTTTTTGTGGCACTGCCGCTTAGGTCATATTGGTGTAAAGCGCATGAAGAAACTCCATACCGATGGACTTTTGGAGTCAATTGACTTTGATTCACTTGACACGTGCGAACCATGCCTCATGGGCAAGATGACTAAAACTCCATTCTCCAGAACAACGGAGTGTGCAAGTGACTTGTTGGAAATCATACATACCGATGTGTGTGGTCCGATGAGCGTGGAGGCACGCGGCGGATATCGTTATTTTCTCACCTTCACTAACGATTTGACTAGATATGGTTATGTCTACTTGAGGAACCAAAAGTCTGAAACATTAGAAAAGTTCCAAGCAATTTCAGAGTGAAGTTGAAAATCATCGTAGCAAGAAGATCAAGTTCCTATGGTCTGGTCGTGGGGGTGAATATCTGAGTTTCGATTTTGGTGCTCACTTAAGACAATGTGGAATTATTTCACAGTTGACACTGCGTGGAACACCATAGCGTAATGGTGTGTCCGAACGTCGTAATCGTACTTTATTAGAGATGGTGCGATCTATGATGTCTCTTATCGATTTGTCGTTATCGTTTTGGGGTTATGCATTAGAAACATCTGCATTCACTTTAAATAGGGCACCATCAAAATCCGTTGAGACGACACCATACGAACTGTGTTATGGCAAAAGACCAAAGTTGTCGTTTCTTAAAGTTTGGGGATGTGATGCTTATGTCAAAAAGCTTCAGCCTGAAAAGTTGGAACCCAAAGCGGAAAAGTGCATCTTCATAGTTTACCCAAAAGAGATAGTTGGGTATACCTTCTACCCCAAATCCGAGGGAAAAGTGTTTGTTGCTAAGAACGGAGCTTTTCTCGAGAAGGAGTTTCTCTCGAGAGAATTGAATGTGAGGAAGATAGAACTTGATGAGGTTGTCGAACCTCTCATCCCTCTAGATGGTGGCGCAGGGCAAGGGGAATCCCCTGTCGTTGCGATGCCGGTTGAGGAGGAAGTTAATGATGATGATCATGAAACTCCAGATCAAGTTCCTGTCGAACCTCGCAGGTCGACGAGACCGCGTACTACTCCAGAGTGGTACGGTAATCCCGTCTTATCAATTATGTTGTTAGACAACAATGAGCCTGTGAATTATGAAGAAGCAATGGTGGGCCCGGATTCCAACAAATGGCTGGAGGCCATGAAGTCCGAGATAGGATCCATGTATGAAAACAAAGTGTGGACTTTGGAAGGACACATGAGGGCCGCAAGGCTATTCAGAACAAATGGATCTTTAAGAAGAAGACGGACGCTGACGGTAATGTGACCGTTTATAAAGCTTGACTTGTGGCAAAGGGTTTTTCACAAATTCAAGGAGTTGACTATGATGAGACATTCTCACCCGTAGCGATGCTTAAGTCCGTCAGAATCATGTTCGCAATAGCTGCATTTTTCGATTATGAAATCTGGCAGATGGATGTCAAAACGACGTTCCTTAACGGTTTCCTTAAGGAAGAGTTGTATATGATGCAACCTGAAGGTTTTGTCGATCCTAAAAATGCTAACAAAGTGTGCAAGCTCCAGGGATCCATTTATGGACTGGTGCAAGCATCTCGGAGTTGGAATAAACGCTTTTATGAGGTGATCAAAGCATTTGGGCCTATACAAGTGGTTGGAGAATCTTGTATTTACAAGAAAGTGAGTGGGAGCTCTGTGGCGTTTCTGATATTATATGTGGATGACATATTGCTGATTGGAAACAACGTGGATTTTTTGGAGAGCATAAAGGATTACTTGAATAAAAGTTTCTCTATGAAGGACCTAGGAGAAGCTGCTTACATTCTAGGCATTAAGATCTATAGGGATAGATCGAAACGCGTGATAGGACTTTCACAAAGTACATACCTTGATAAAGTTTTGAAGAGGTTCAAAATGGAACAGTCCAAGAAGGGGTTCTTGCCAGTTTTAGAAGGTACGAGATTGAGTAAGAATCAGTGCCCAGCAACTGATAAAGATAGAGAGCATATGAGCACCGTCCCCTATGCTTCAGCCATATGTTCTATCATGTATGCAATGTTGTGCACTAGACCGGATGTTAGCCTGGCCATAAGTATGGCAGGCAGGTTCCAGAGTAATCCAGGAGTGGATCACTGGACGGCGGTCAAGAATATCCTGAACTACCTGAAAAGGACTAAGGAGATGTTTCTCGTGTATGGAGGTGACGAAGAGCTCGCCGTAAAAGTTTACGTCGATGCAAGCTTTGACACAGATCCGGACGACTCTAAGTCACAGACCGGATACGTATTTATTCTTAATGGGGGTGCAGTAAGCTGGTGCAGTTCCAAGCAAAGCGTCGTAGCTGATTCTACATGTGAAGTGGAGTACATGGCTGCCTCGGAGGCGGCTAAGGAGGGTATATGGATGAAGCAGTTCATGACGGATCTTGGAATGGTGCCAAGCGCACTGAATCCAATAACCCTGTTTTGTGACAACACGGGTGCCATTGCCTTAGCAAAGGAACCACGGTTTCACAAGATGACCAGGCACATCAAACGACGCTTCAACCTCATCCGCGACTACATCGAAGGGGAGGACGTAAATATATGCAAAGTGCACACGGATCTGAATGTAGCAGACCCGTTGACTAAACCTCTTCCACGCAAAGCATGATCAACACCAGAACTGTATGTGTGTTAGATTTATTACAATGTAATTCGCATGGTGATGTCAGGGCTAGATTATTGACTCTAGTGCAAGTGGGAGACTGTTGGAATTATGCCCTAGAGGCAATGATAAATAAGTTATTATTATAATTCATGTATCAAGATAATCGTTTATTATCAATGCTATAATTGTATTGAATGAAGACTTACATACATGTGTGGATACATAGAAAAAACACTGTCCCTAGAAAGCCTCTAGTTGGCTAGCCAGTTGATCAAGGATAGTCAGGCTCTTCTGACTATGTACAAGGTGTTGTTGCTTGATAACTGGATCACGTCATTGGGAGAATCATGTGATGGACTAGACCCAAACTAATAGACGTAGCGTGTTGATCGTGTCATTTTGTTGCTACTATTTTTTGCGTGTCAAGTATTTATTCCTATGACCATGAGATCATATAACTCACTAACACCGGAGGAATGCTTTGTGTGTATCAAACGTCGCAATGTAACTGGGTGACTATAAAAATGCTCTATAGGTATCTCCGAAGTTGTTCGTTGAATTAGTATGGATCAAGACTGGGATTTGTCACTCCGTGTGACGGAGAGGTATCTCGGGGCCCACTCGGTAATACAACATCACACACAAGCCTTACAAGCAATGTGACTTAGTGTAAGTTGCGGGATCTTGTATTACGGAACAAGTAAAGAGACTTGCCGATAAACGAGATTGAAATAGGTATGCGGATACTGACGATCGAATCTCGGGCAAGTAACATACTGAAGGACAAAGGGAATGACATACGGGATTATATGAATCCTTGGCACTGAGGTTCAAACGATAAGATCTTCGTAGAATATGTAGGATCCAATATGGGCATCCAGGTCCCACTATTGGATATTGACCGAGGAGTCCCTCGGGTCATGTCTACATAGTTCTCGAACCCGTAGGGTCGGCACACTTAAGGTTCGACGTTGTTTTATGCGTATTTGAGTTATATGGTTGGTTACCGAATGTTGTTTGGAGTCCGGGATGAGATCAGGATGTCACGAGGGTTTCCGAAATGGTCCGAAGACGAAGATTGATATATAGTATGACCTCATTTGATTACCGGAAGGTTTTCGGAATTACCGGGAATGTACTCGGAATGACGAATGGGTTCCGGATGTTCACCGGGGGGCAGCCCACCCTGGGGAAGCCCATAGGCCTTAGGGGTGCCGCACCAGCCCTTAGTGGGCTGGTGGGCAAGCCCAAGAAGGCCCCTGCGCAGGAGATAAGGAAATCAAAGAGAAAAAAGGGGGAAGTGGGAAGGAAGGGAAGGACTCCACCTTCCAATCCTAGCTGGACTAGGATTGGAGGAGGAATCCTCCTCCCCCCCTTCGGCCGACCCCCTTGGGGCTCCTTGAGCCTCAAGGCAAGGCCCCTCCCCTCCCACCTATATATACAGAGGTTTTAGGGCTGATTTGATACAACTTTGCCACGGCAGCCCGACCACATACCTCCACGGTTTTTCCTCTAGATCGCGTTTCTGCGGAGCTCGGGCGGAGCCCTGCTGAGATTAGATCACCACCAACCTCCGGAGCGCCATCACGCTGCCTGAGAACTCATCTACCTCTCCGTCTCTCTTGCTGGATCAAGAAGGACGAGATCATCATCGAGTTGTACGTGTGCTGAACGCGGAGGTGTCGTCCGTTCGGCACTAGATCGGAGCGGATCGTGGGACGGATCACGGGACGGTTCGTGGGACGGTTCGTGGGGCGGATCGAGGGACGTGAGGACGTTCCACTACATCAACCGCGTTTATTAACGCTTCTGTTGTGCGATCTACAAGGGTACGTAGATCTGAAATCCCTCTCGTAGATGGACATCACCATGATAGGTCTTTGTGCGCGGATGAAATTTTTTGTTTCCCATGCGACGTTCCCCAACAATAGCATGGTTCGCCATGACTTTCTTGATAGAGATATAAATAGAAGGATGATTTATAACCTGGTATTTAGTCAGGGTACTCGTAAGACTATTAATTTGCCTGCTCCTTCTTTGTTCAATCTTCATGCAGGCAGGTACATTATTATGCCCTCGGACATCTACGCATATTGGGGCTTGGCCCAACCACAATTGCCTGTGCCCGAGCCACCAGTCGAGTACCAGACGCCAGTTTATCAGTGGGAGCCAGAGGAGCTCACACAGCAGTGGCATCCTCAGTCCACTCCGGAGTACCCCAGAACTGGTTATTTCCCTCCTTGGGAGTAGACCAACTTAGGCCAAAAGCCTAAGCTTGGGGGAGTACGTGTTCTCACCGACTTTACATTCATGCTTATGCTTTCACTTTGTTCGTCAGTGTCCACACTTTGCCATTGTATCATCCATGCTATTTTATTTTATTTTTTCTCGTTTTCTTTTCGTCTGTCTGTCTAGTTTGAGAAAAACCAAAAACATTTTATTTTCTTCTTTTGCTTGTTGGGAGATTTCCCGTGTAGATAGTTTTCTTTTTCTTTGGGTCAAGGTAGAAGATATTGGTTACAATGTTTAGTGGCTCTTGCTTCCATACTTGTTCAGCTTTCAAAGAGCCATATTACCTTGTCTTCTCCTTTATGTTTGCCTACAGATTCCAGTTTTAGTCCAATGCACGAGCACTCTTATTATTGTTCACATCATTCAGTCATGCAAGTGAAAGGCAACAATGACGATATATGATGTAGCGACTGAGCCTGGAAAAGCTGGTATGAACTCGATCTATTTTGTTTTTGTAAATATGAATAGCTCATCATGCCTGATTCAACTTTGTTGTGAGAGAAACATGTTTGCATTGACAACTTAGAGATCATAGTTGCTTATGCCATGCTTACTTAGCTAGGAGCTTATAATGGTTTGTCTTGGTTGCCAACATGTATGTTGAGATGACTATGATGTAGTATGATAGGATGGTATCCTCCTTTGAATGTTTCAAGTGGCTTGACTTGGCGCATGTTCACGCATGTAGTTGAAACAAAATCAACATAGCCTCTATGATGTTCATGTTCATGGTGATTTATGTCCTACTCATGCTTGCACTCAATGCATTTTGATGACTGTTGTCGCTCTCTAGTTGGTCGCTTCCCAGTCTTTTGCTAGCCTTCACTTGTACTAAGCGGGAATACTGCTTGTGCATCCACCTCTATAAACCCAAAGTTGTGCCATATGAGTCCACCATACCTACCTATGTGCGGTATCTACCTACCGTTCCAAGTAAATTTGCATGTGCCACTCTCTAAACCTTCAAGAAATAATCTGTTTTGCATGCTCGAACCGCTCATGTAGTGACAGGGGGCTATTGGTATCTTCCATGCTAGGCGTGTTATCCTCGATATGTGTTTATTCACTATCATTCACGAGAAAGGGGCCGGTAATTGGAATTCCCAGTTCCATGCTCAAATCGAAAAGATAATTGAAAACAATACTCCCCCAAGATTGTTGTTGGTATGGACGGTACCCGAGGATTCGGCTAGCCGTGGAGTGTGATTGATTGGTAGTGGGGGAGTCAAAACTTTACTTTTCTGTTTGGGAACCGCCTATAGCATGTGTAGCGTGGAAGATGTTGAGAACTCTTAGTCATTGCCTTGACAATGAAAGCATGCCACCCAAAATTATTATCTCTGTTTTCAAACCTTGAGCTCTGGCACCTCTGCAAATCAATGCTTCCCTGTGCAAAGGGCTTGTCTATTTATGTTCCTGTTGAGTCATCCCCCTCTTACAAAAGCACCAATTAGAGAGCACCTCTGTCATGTTTATGCTTTGCTTTTAACTGTGTTGAGTGTGACTATGACTGGATCCTCATTGCCTTGAATTACAATGTTTAGTCAGCCCTTGGTCTTTGAAGGTGCTCTGCATTTATGTTTCGCGGTCTCAGAAAGAGCTAGCGAGATACCATCTATTCGTACTCCTTCATGATTGTTTTGATTGAAGTGTTGATGTTTGAGACTTATTATTATTTGCTCGCTGGTTAATTATGCCATTGATATGAGTTTACCGTGAGACCTAGATGTCATTTCCTTATGTGGTTTACTTGTGATCTTGCTGAAATTCGGGTTGTGAGTTAGACATAGTTGCAACAACAAGAAAAAATAGAGTTCGTCAAAGTTTTCCTTTTGTGTCTTTCAGTTTGTCAACTGAATTGCTTGAGGACAAGCAACGCTTTAAGCTTGGGGGAGTTGATACGTCTCCGTCGTATCTACTTTTCCGAACTCTTTTGCCCTTGTTTTGGACTCTAATTTGCATGATTTGAATGGAGCTAACCCGGACTGGCGCTGTTTTTAGCAGAATTGCCATGGTGTTGTTTTTGTGCAGAAATAAAAGTTCTCGGAATGTCCTGAAAATTTACGGAGAATATTTCTGGAATAAAAGAAAAATACCTGAGCAAAGATCCACCGGAGGGGGCGTGCCAGTGGGCCACAAGCCCACAGGCCGCGGCCACCCCCCCTAGGCCGGGCCGTGAGGGCTTGCGGGGCCCACGTGGCACCACCGCCCCCAAACTCAGCTCTATATCTTCCGTCTCGCCCGGAAAAAAATTAGAGAGAAGGTTTCATCGCGTTTTGTGATACGGAGGCGCGGCCACATCCTGTTCTTCATCTGGAGGGCAGATGTGGAGTCCGTTTCGGGCTTCGGAGAGGGGAGATCGTCGCCATCGTCATCATCAACCTTCCTCCATCGACAATTCCATGACGCTCTTCATCGTTCGTGAGTAATCTCATTGTAGGCTTGCTGGACGGTGATGAGTTGGATGAGATCTATCATGCAATCGAGTTAGTTCTTGACGGGGATTGATCCCTAGTATCCACTATGTTCTAGATTGATGTTGCTACTACTTGGCTATGCTTAATGCTTGTCACTAGGGCCCAAGTGCCATGATTTGAGATCTGAACCTATTATGTTGTCGCCAATATATGTGTGTTTTAGATCCTATCTTGCAAGTTGTAGTCACCTATTATGTGTTATGACCCGGCAACCCCGAAGTGACAATAGCCAGAACCACTCCCGGAGATGACCATAGTATGAGGAGTTCATGTATTCACCGCGTGTTAATGCGTTGGTACGGTTCTTTATTAAAAGGAGAACCTTAATATCCCGTAGTTTCCATTAGGACCCCGCTGCCACGGGAGGGATGGAAAATAGATGTCATGCAAGTTCTTTTCCCTAAGCACATATGACTACATACGGAATACATGCCTACATTAGATTGACGAACGGGAGCTAGTTACTTATCTCTCCGTGTTATAGCTGTTACATGATGAATCATATCCGTCACACTCATCCATCACCGATCCACTGCCTACGAGTCTTTTATTACTGGTTCTTGCTACGTTACTTTGGCCAGGCTTGTCCCTTGCTACAAAAGGGATTGGGCCACTTTACTGCTGCTGCTACTCCTATTCCTTGCTACTTCTCTGTTACTTGTTGCAAGATCTTTTCCGACACTGTTGTCGGGGAAGAATAGTTACTCGCTCACGTATCTTTTACTGGCGCCATTGATATAACAGTTAGGAATAGTCTGCCGTCATCAGATCGTTTCTGGCATCATTGCTATCATACTACTTTGCTACTGATACTTTGCTTGCATACACCAATCTTTTAGGTGTGGTTGAATCTGACAACTCAGTTGCTAATACTTGAGAATATTCTTTCGCTTCCCCTTGGGGAACCAACAAATTTGGGTTCAATACTCTACCCTCAAAAACTGTTGTGATCCCCTATACTTGTGGGTTATCACTTCGCTCATGTGCCCTCACCCATGGGCCCAAATGGGAAGATAGCCTAACCTATGCAGAATTTTCCTACAACAACAGCTATCAGACAAGCCTGAAGATGTCACCCTTTGAAGCATTGTATGGCAGGAAGTGCCAAACCCCGTTGAATTGGTCACAGACAGGAGACAGTCGCATATTTGGAACTGACTTGATGCTGGAGGCCGAGAAACAGGTTAAGGATATTCAGGAACGCCTTCAAGCAGCCAAGTCCTGCCAGAAATGTTACTATGATCCAAAACACCGAGAAGTGACCTTTGAACCAGGAGAATATGCCTATCTCCGACTAACCCCTATGAAAGGAGTAAGAAGGTCTCGCACACGGGGAAAGCTCGCACCAAGGTATATCGGTCCCTTTCCAGTGATGGCAAGAAGAGGCAGAGTCGCCTATCAGTTAGAGCTCCCACCCGAACTGTCAGATGTGCACGATGTCTTTCATATCTCACAACTAAGAAAGTGTATTGCACCTCCAATTAACTAGGCAGATATGAGTGAGCCAGAATTGGCTAAGGATTTGACCTATGAGGAGAAACGTGTCAGAATCCTGGATGAGATGGAAAGAACTACCAGGAGTAAGGTGCTTAAGTTTTATAAAGTACTATGGGAACACCATACTGAGGAAGAAGCTACATGGGAGAGAAAAGATTTCTTGAGATCCGCATATCCATACTAGTTTTGTGAGCAACCGAATCTCAAGGACGAGATTCATCCTAAGGGGGTAGGTTTGTAACACCCTGATTTTTCAAAACTTTTCTTTTCAAAATATTTTTGAAAAGCACTTGCAATTTGGTGGATTTTCAAGTTCTCAAAGCAAGTTGGATTAAGAAATCTTTGAATTCTTGTCTCAAACAACCCAAAACCATTTGCTTCATACTAAAACCCTTCTGAGATTGATTTGCAATATTTTCTTTCATAATTCTGTTTTTCTATTTTGGGAATTATGTCATCACTGTGGGTTGTGAAGCAACCTATAACTTGGATGACCTTTAAGACCCAAAACTTTTGCAACATCTTCTCAATGCTATATGATTTGAAAATATGCAAAAATATTTCTGTGTCCAATGGATAATTATGGCCAGAATAATTATTTATTATCTGACCAGAATTATCCCTTTGTGAAGCAACCCTATGATTCCTGTTTTGAAAAATTCCCAATAAATTTCTGAAGTTACTAGGGACCCTATATCGTTCCAATATGTAAAAACATCCCATGGTCCAGTACAAATTTTGAGCAAAAACACTCTGCTAAGTTTCTGCTAAAACAGGACCTTTGTGAAGGAAGTGCCAGCTAGGAGTGCACACTGGAGCTGCAAATTTTTGGGCATGTGTGCACCACCAAATGACACTTCCCCACCAAAAGACACTGGTAGCAAAGCTTGCAATTGAGTGCTAGGAGCTCATTTGTGTTCTGGACCAGAAAGATGGTTTACAAAGGAACTATATTCATTTAATCTTCAAACCTTTCCAAATTTTGCCAGTTTAGAGTCTTTTCTATGCTGATTCCATTAGACATCTTAGTTTGCTCTTATCCCAACCCTGTTGAGCTCTAGATCAACCCAAAGTCTGCTGGCAGAACCTATTGATGATTTTCTTAGTCGCAGCAGAGCTTGTATGCTCAGGCAAGCAGTGGATGGTGACTGATGGAAGGCTGGTCGACGCAATGGACAAGGTGTCAAGGCTTGCATTGCACCAGGGTGGCCGCAACCGTGGTGACCACGGTGCTGGCATGCCACAGAGCACGCTCTGCGCAGCTCCAGTGACAGCCGAGCCGTCAATCGCTGCCCCCCTTGTTCGAAGCGCCGACGAGGTCCCTGGTAGCCATGTGGCACCTCCCGAACCCTCTAGTTCGCCGGGGAAGGCCGCCGGCGCTCCCGGCCAAGCTCCGCCATGGGCAACACAGTGGGCTTCGGCCACTTTGGTCGTTCGCACGCCATTAATGGCTCCGGACCCGTCCCGTCGCTCCCCTAACCTCCTCCATCACCTCACCACCGCGCCGCGACAACCAGCTCGCTGTCCTTGCTCCAATGGCCAGCCCGAGCCTCGCCGCTTCGGGAGAGCTCGACAGCGCTCGTCACTGGCCTATTTCAGGCGCTGCCCGAACCCCTCCTAGCTCCCACCCTTCTCCTGCACCTATGGATTAGCCCTAGAGCCCCCCAGCAAGAGCTGGGAGCTCGTCTCCCTCAGCTCCGGCGAGTTGCTCCGCCGCCAAATCCCCTCTGTCGCCAGCCTCCTCCGCCCCTCCCCAGTCCAATCCAAGGCCACCAGTGTGTTCCTTGGGTCCCTCTGGTGCTCCTCGAGCCGTCAGTAAGTTGAATCCCTGCCGGAATCATCACCGTTGACGACCACCGTAGCCTCCACCCGCCGGAGAAAGAGGGGCTACGCCGTCCGTCCACCTCCGGAGGAGCTACGGGTACAGGGAGGATCGCCGTCAAGCGCCCGTTCCATTCCTGTCATCTCCCAGCCTCGCCGACGTTCCTATCGCCGGTGAGCGCCGCCAGTGAGCCGCCCTCCTCTATTTCCCCTCCTCTCTCTATGTTTTAAAAGGGCAGGCCCCACCTGCCAGGGGCTGCGGCCTGCGGCCGAAGCGTTAAGTGGAGGCGCCCCTTCACTTTGCGCCTTCGACGTGCCCCCGGGTTTTCTTTTCTTTTATTTATTTCAGTTTTTAATAGAAACTTTGACCATTTAAATCTTTTTATCTACAAGTCCAAATCACTTGATTCTTTTTGCGTTGGGTTTCTATGGAAATTCTTTACAATCTGGTAAATTTTGGTATTTTCCCACACTTGTAGAATTGCTGGTTAATAAAAATGTATTTAATGCTTTTATTTTTCTTTTGCTCTTTCAAATACATTTTCAGAGGGAAACTTTGAAGACCAGGAGTGTTTGAACAACCCCCTGATCAAGGCAAGCCATCATATCCATGTGATGTAGTTTTGCATAACATAGCTCACATCCTCATACATTAAAATTGCTTAACTTGCTAAGAAAATAATGATTGAATAAATGATCATATAGAGATATATGCTTATGATTATGAGTTACTATGGTTGCTATGATATGGTGGATGATCATGAGTCACCTGACCGGGCATAACCGTACAACCACCTCTTGCCGGTATGGGAAGGCCGTGACTTGGGCTGTCCGCGTGATCTCTCATCGATATGATCCAAAGAGGGAGGGTTATGCACGCGTGCCACCTTGGCCCGGTGGGCGGTGATAACTTTGTGAGCCCAGTTAAGTTGAGTTGGGCCCGTCCCCGTTTGGGACAGTTTTGTTTAACCACGACGGTGGCAGGTGTCATGAGGACACAGGGCCACCCAGGGCAGGCCTTCGGAAGGGAGTGGTTGCCGGGGATATGATGAGAGAGTCACGGGTCAGGCAAGTTGCGTTGGAGCAAGGCTGGTCCACCCGAATGGGATCACGAGGTCAGTGCTCCAGAGAGTGGGTAAAGTGTGCAACCTCTGCAGAGTGTAAAACTATTCGAATAGCAGTGTCCAAGGTAATGGACGGCCCGACCAGACCTCAGTAGATGGTCACCCGTGTGGATGTTAGTATTGATGGAAGAACTCTCCAGTTGAGTGGAGTTGCTTGATGAGCATTCCGGTGGTTGTGAGACAACCCCGGACATGAGTAAGTGGTTGTTATAAAGTCAAGAGGTATTATTCTTAATTTGTTGCCATGCTATTGTTTGTTGCATTGCTTGGTTATTATGAGCTTGCGAGTACATTCAAAGTACTCACCTCGCGTATCATGCCAGATGTAGGAGAAGCCGAGGACGGAGGTCCTGATGATGCGTACTAGGAAGTGTCCACAGCAGTGTCCCTGTGTATGGAGTTGCCGCTATATTCTGCTACATCGTAGAAGTACTTAGTAGTTTCGAGGCCCTGCTATGTCTCATAAATAATGTAGATATTGTGTTGCACCAAGGGTGCCTTTGGCCTCGCTATAATTGTAAGATATGCTCTTATAACATTATGCTATAAATAAAGTCAGTTCTGTTCTGTGCCAAGTTGTTGAGTGTTTCCAGAAGACATGATCTCTGGGTTGGAAGCACTGGTAATCCGATTCATGAAATCGGGGTGCTACATAGAGTAGTGGTGGCCATTGAGGGCGAAGGCCTCAAATTCTCTAGTCATCGGTTACCACAGATAATTAATTTATGATCAGTAAATTAAAAACCATCATATTGTTGTGTTGTAATAAACCTTACAAACTTAATATAATTTTAACAAGTTGGCTTGAAATCATTATTGTGAATCTCAAATTGCTAAGTATGACACCTTGAAAATAATCTCCAAAATGGAGTAGATGTCGTAGAACTAGGGAGTATAATCTGATGAAACCAGTAGATACTCACTCCTTATGCCTTATGTCATGACTTGATAAAATGTGTGGGGTTCACTTTGTAAAGCATTCGTAATGTCGAAATGACAAGATCTAGGCTTTAACAAGTAGTGGTGATAATCAGCAACGTAGTAGATCTACACAATACCTTGTGATCCCAACACACCAATCTGAAGAGAAACACTTTAAATTTTGCATATCAACTATTGCTCGTATTAAGCTGAAAAGGCTCTACGCTAAATTAATTTTTATTTGCAAGAAATTGAAAATATCAATTGCAAATGATAGATGTAATTAACCTCTACATGTAGGAAATTTGGAAAAAATTTACATCATAATTTTATTCTGAAATACATGGTACACTATAGATATACTCGATTAAGGTAATTAATGGTAACAATATTTCAAACTTGATGCTTAAGTGAAAAAACATGAATTGTGTGGACCTCAAATTCAAATGAGGTGATTTTTGTATCATATTTCAAAATAATTGAGGCGGGTGAATTAATATTTTGATAGAGAAAATTAATTCAATCACAATGATATTGTTGTTGTATCAAATAGACATGTTATAGGGATTTGCTTAAATCCAACACATTACACTCTCCAAGAGGGGAATGCTGGGTCATCGCTGGGATATACCACGTAGGCTTTTACCGTACCGATTTCACTGTATAGAGGAAGAAAACGAGTAGCCAACAATTGGATTGTTTCCTTCCCTAGGAAAGAAACTCTGCATTGGATCGCACGCGCATGATTTCCTCTCCACCTCCCCCGCCCCCTGTGACACACCTCTGCCTTCTCTTTCCGCTTGTTTCCCCCTCTCGCTCAAGAAGATTCATGGGCCATGGCTCTGCCTCTTCTTCATCTTTGTGCGGATCTGGGCGACGGGCAGCTTCGTCTTTGTGCGGATCTGGGCGACGGACGACCTCCCTAAAACGAGGAATCTCCCTGGCATGAGGAATCTCGCTGGGGTGATATCCAAATGCGTCGAGGAGGAGGCGAGGAAGATGGCGTCCACCACATGGCGCGGCCACCCAGCGCTGGAGAACGGAGACGGTGACGCTCGAAGAGGACGACGACCGCGCCGGCAGACAAGGGGTGGTGGTGGAGGCCCTCCTGTTCTTCAGGTGACGACACTTGCATCTGTTTCCTTTCACTTCCCCTTTGTCTCTTTTCCTCTGTTCCTGGGCACAATTTCCTTGGGGTGGGAGGAGGATCGAGTAGGGTTTCTGAAAAATGGGTTCCACACATGTTTGCCTCTCCGGTAAAACTCTATATTATATAGATTATGCAAAAGATGAGCTGAAAATAATTTTTGGAATCCGCAGTTCTACTGCTGCTCCTGCAATGACCATTGGCTTACATTTTGATATGATGAGCTAAATCCGAAGGTAGGCTGCAACTCTGGATACGGAGAAAGCGAGTACATCTCTATAGTCGATGCTGCTGCATTTTTTAAGCAAGGCTTGCTACTTTCTTGCACATGCGAGTTCTTTTAGTTTTTTTTATGGATAACCATGAGGTTGGTCCTCAAATTCCAAGGCCATCGAGCAGGACAGGGATTACACAAGAGTTTTAGTTATGTATGCATCTAACATGGGCAATACACATGGGCATATTCTTTGTTTTGGTTGCTGCAAAAGCTACTATGACGTTTTCCCTGTCGACTAATTTAAAGTGCTTACCTCTGTATTAGACAACTAGCTATTATGATTATACACTACATTTCATATGAACCATTTAATATTGCCCTCGCACTTTCCTATGTTATGTGCTTGGCTTTCCACTTTTGCTCACACTTTCCATTGAATGGCGCAGGATCGTTCAGTCCATAGTTCATCATTTGGCTTGCTGCTTGTTTAATCTCTTTCTTCCTTGCCTCCTGTTCGATAAAATATATGTGAGCTGACATAATTCCGTTTCTTGTTTCCTTGCCTCTCCAGGTTCTTTGTTGATTTGTTCGATACCGGTGTTGTTAAGCAGCAAGGTACTTTGATTTACTTGCTTTGCTATTTCCTCGTATGTATTCATGTTGCCTGTTTTACCTATCTTTCTATTTGTGGGCTTCCGATCTCTTTAGAGAAACCGTGTCTGTAATGCCCCGGCGGTGCTAGGGTTCGCGGGAGAGGAAGGGGATGAGGATCAGAGAGAGGGAGTGGGTGAGGACGAGAGAAAAGGGAGGGGGTTGATCTCAATTCATTCATCATGCCCTGATCGGATCTCGACACTCATTTAAGTAGCTTCTCGCTCGCCAGACCAATACTCACACACACACTACACTTACATGGGCCGTGGCCCAACACCCGACTCGTTGCACGCCACTTCACTAGTTGTACGCTTCAGGTTTAGTTAACTATTAAACCTGAACCTGAACCTAAAGGCGTTATAGTTCCCTTCTTTATTTATGGTTACCATGGTTCTTTGCTTCCTGCTTCTTGCTTTGGGAGGGACATGCACATTTACGTTCATGTCCATGTTTGTATGGTTTGCCCAATTCTCAGTACACTGTGTTACATGTTCAGGCCATTGCTTTGGGCAAAATGTCTATAATCCAGACGCCATATTACTTGTTGCTTCTTGCTAATGGATCTCCTTGTTTGCTTGATCATTGTTTATACATGGCCAAACCAATGGCTACTGCTCTAATATATGTGTTTGAGAATCCAACTGAGCACCTCTTCCTGTTTACATGTGCATGGATTAAAATTCTTGTTTGTCACGAATACATGAAAGTTAATTAACCAGCTAATATAATGAAACTATGGTTGCAGGGTCTGGCAAGAAGTTTTTACTTATGCTTGTGCCGGTGTTTTTCCTCCTGCCTCCTGCTTGGGAACAAATATATGCATGTTGATTTGCTTTTATGTTTGTAGGGTGCGCCTATTTTTCTTAGATTCTTAGTAATAAATTCCTCAGGAAATACCTCAAGGAGGTCTTGAGGAAATTCAACATGCATGGATGCAAAGGCGTCAAGATTCCTATGCCTACCAACGACCACCTCTCCACTGACGAAAATGGTATAGATTTCGATCAGCCGGTATATCGTTCTATGATTGGCTCTTTGTTGTACCTATGTGCATCTAGGCCAGACATTATGCTTAGTGTTTGCATGTGTGCACGTTTTCAAGCAAAACCGAAGGAATCACACCATAAGGTTGTGAAACATATTCTTCGATATCTAGCTCACACACCAACACTAGGATTATGGTACCCCAAGTGTTCAAATCTTCACCTCGTTGGATATTCTGATTCTGATTATGCTGGTGACCATGTGGATTGCAAATCAACATGAGGCACATGCCATTTCCTCGGACGATCCTTAGTCTGCTGGTCCTCAAAGAAGCAGAATTGCGTATCACTCTCCACTGCTGAAGCTGAATACATTGCTGTTGGATCTTGTTGTGCTCAACTTCTATGGATGAAGCAAACCATCAAAGATTACAGCATCAACATGAAGAATGTGCCCCATCAACATGCAAAATATCCTATAATCTACAAATGTTTTGTCAACATGCACACATCCTAACACTTATGCAAAACTGATGACTTAGGTGTGCAACATACGAAGTAAAGATTTTCTTCAATCAATGAAGAATATCACTCTAAGTGTGAAGAAATTAATGAAGAATTTGGTTCTCACGGCCCTATGACAATTGTACATGACACCTGAAGTCATCATTCTTATACGGTGGGTCACGCCACCACCAAACTTTGACATTCTTCAATGTTGAAATTCTTCAATATGAGACTTTTCACAAATTCCTCAAAATCTTCATTGTCTTTAAAATTTTCAAATTCTTCAAAACTCCCTGTGATGATCCTCATTGACTATATATTATATAATGAGCTTTTAATGTCCTCAGCAGCATTCACTTATTGCTAAGTCTTCAATTTGGTATTTCTTCTAAATGAATGTGATCAGACCCGACTCTCCTCTATGCTAAGCTCAACCCAGTCTATTCTCAATTCTCCATAGGTGTTCTATTTGGCACTCGTTCAAAGTCCTCACTAAATCATTGTCAGCTGATGACTTTGCAACAAAATCCTCAAAATTCAATTTTTTTTCATTACCGCTGTAACTGCACCCACTACTCACAGGATAGGATAACCACGATCTTCACCGTTTGAATCGTGGGTAGCACGTGTCATGTGGAGACGAAAGGGCAAGGGCAGTTTCGTCCAAAGTTTTCGCTTCAGACCGTTTTCACCTGAGCTATAAATAGTCCCTTACGCCCCCTCAGTCAAAAACTCTTCTCTTCCTCTCGACTCCTCCTCTCGAGCACAAAACCTAGCGCCGCCGCTAGCATCCTCGTCGACAGTGAGGAACAGCTTCACTGTCTCGACCTCGCCATCGTCGGATTCACACTGACTGCAGATCATCTCCCTCCGTCACCGCCGTAGGTGTCTTCAGTCACCAAGTTAGGGCACTAAAGATGAGAACCGAATAACTTATGCTTTTACTTCCCCAGTTCATCGTGTTCTTCATACAGGGTAATTAAAATCCTATTTTGTTGTACCCGTTGATCCATTTATTCTCTTTAGATTCGTGAAATCTGTTTTTCCTCAGAAAAACTTTCACGTGTGCACACCCATGTCTAGAACACTTGATGAATTTCACTAAGCCCCTAAATTCTTCACGAGATTCCTCAATTGTGCAAATCTTTGAATCTGCACAGCTCTGGAACCCAAGATCATAATGATTAGTAAAATTCCTCAACACACTGGTCAAATTCCTCAACGTAAGTCATTTTTCAATTTCCTCAAATCTGAGAACGCATATGACCTCTCCAAACTCTAACACACCTATCAAAGTGCATGATAAGGAAGAAGATGCTCTTGGCATCATGAAGAACATCCTGTTTAATGTCATTCATGGCATCAAAAATGAACCTTCACGATTTCTTCTTGAGAACTTTGGCTGACAAAGCTTTGTCACCATTTGAGCTGAAGATTTATGCGCCTTGGATCATGAGATTCATCAGAAACAGATCTGCCATCAACTACCAAGCTGACTATCAAAATCACCTTGGTTATGTTCCGCCTCTCAAATTCATCAAGAAATCCTTTGAACCAGTTGAGGGCAAAGGCAAGTCAGTGATTGATGAACGAAATCGGCCACTAGATGGTCAATTTCGCAAGGCTATCTCCTACTCCTCATTTGATGACACTGCCACTCAAGAATCTGATGGCAGATCAAAACCTCCAAGCCAAACTACCCCAAGGGTGATGACTAACAAAGGGCTTATCCTCGGTCTTCATTAGAAACTCGATCACAACCATAAGTGGGTGAAACGCCAGTTTGGCTCTATTGTGAAAACCCTTAATGATACTCAAAATGTTGTGAAGAAAAATCACTATTATCTTCATGAGGTATTTGATCGCACTTGGGCCATATTGTCCCACCTGAAGACTCCAAAGGAACTTGAAGAATTGGAATTCACTCGAGACTTTGATTGGTCGTGGCCACCAAACAAGAAATTCACTAAATGTGAAGCTTTTGAGCGAGTGAGGGGACCTGGCGCATCGATATCATCATGGATTTTATCAATTTCTACTTAATTCGAAATCCTCGGATGTGTAGGTTTAAGAGATTGGTTTGGCTGAGTAATTTGATCTGGAGATATTTCATCAGGTGCAAGGGCATGAATTTCATAATTGTTGGGGTCCACTTCATCAATAGGAGGTTGTTCCTCAGTAGGAATGATATATTCAGTAGCCTTGTGCTTGATAGCTTCCTCAGGAGTCAATTTATCTTGCACAGGAGGCAATTGCTCTCTTTGTGAGCCATTAGTTTCATCGAACCGCACATCTACAGTTTCAACAACCTTGTTGTGATAGGTATTGAAGACTTTGTAGGTGTGCGAGTCCTTTCCGTAACGTACCATAAAACCGTCATGTGCTTTTGGTGCAAATTTTGAGCTGTGGTGCGGATCTCTAATCCAACATTTTGCATCGAAGACTTTGAAATAACTTACATCGGTTTTCATGTCAGTGAAGAGTTTGTATGAAGTTCTTTTAAGGAATTTGTGAAGATATACATTGTTGATGATGTGGCAAGCAGTGTTGATTGCTTCAGGTCAGAAGCGTCGAGGAGTCTATGTTGGGCAATGTCGCATGGGAAACAAAAAATTTCCTACGCGCACGAAATCCTATCATGGTGATGTCCATCTACGAGAGGGAATTTCCGATCTACGTACCCTTGTAGATCGCACAGCAGAAGCGTTAAGAAACGCGGTTGATGTAGTGGAACGTCCTCACGTCCCTCGATCCGCCCTGCGAACCGTCCCGTGATCCGTCCCATGATCCGCTCCGATCTAGTGCCGAACGGACGGCACCTCCGCGTTCAGCACACATACAGCTTGACGATGATCTCGACCTTCTTGATCCAGCAAGAGAGACGGAGAGGTAGATGAGTTCTCCGGCAGCGTGACGGCGCTCCGGAGGTTGGTGGTGATCTAATCTCAGCAGGGCTCCGCCCGAGCTCCGCAGAAACACGATCTAGAGGAAAAACCGTGGAGGTATCAGTTGTCTCAAATCAGCGCTAATAACTCCATATATATAGCAGGAGGGGAGGGGAGGCTTTCCTTGAGGCTCAAGGAGCCCCAAGGGCTGCGCCACCAAGGAGGAGTTGAAGTCCTCCTCTAATCCTAGTGCAACTAGGATTGGAAGGAGGAGTCCTTCTCTTCCTTCCCACTTTTCCCTTTTTTTTTCCTTTCTCTTCTTTTGGTTTTTCTTTCTCTCTTGCACAAGACAGCCTTGGGCTGACCCTACCTACTTGGTGCGCCACTCCCAAGGTCCTTGGGCCCTCCCGGGTCGGTGGCCCCCCCTCCCAGTAAAGATCGAGAACCCATTCGTCATTCCCGGTACATTACCGGTAATGCCCGAAAACCTTCCGGTAACCAAATGAAGTCATCCTATATATCAATCTTCGTTTCTGGACCATTTCGGAAATCCTCGTCACGTCCGTGATCTCATCCGAGACTCCGAACAACATTCGGTGACCAACCATATAACTCAAATACGCATAAAACAACGTCGAACCTTAAGTGTGCAGACCCTGCGGGTTCGAGAACTATGTAGACATGACCCGAGTGACTCCTCGGTCAATATCCAATAGCGGGACCTGGATGCCCATATTGGATCCTACATATTCTATGAAGATCTTATCGTTTGAACCTCGGTGCCAAGGATTCATATAATCCCGTATGTCATTCCCTTTGTCCTTCGATATGTTACTTGCCCGAGATTCGATCGTCAGTATCCGCATACCTATTTCAATCTCGTTTACCGGCAAGTCTCTTTACTTGTTCCGTAATACAAGATCCCGCAACTTACACTAAGTCACACTGCTTGCAAGGCTTGTATGTGATGTTGTATTACCGAGTGGGCCCCGAGATACCTCTCCGTCACACGGAGTGACAAATCCCAGTCTCGATCCATACTAACTCAACGAACACCTTCAGAGATAACTGTAGAGCATCTTTATAGTCACCCAGTTACGTTGCGACGTTTGATACACATAAAGCATTCCTCCGGTGTCAGTGAGTTATATGATCTCATGGTCATAGGAACAAATACTTGACATGCAGAAAACAGTAGCAACAAAATGACACGATCAACATGCTACGTCTATTAGTTTGGGTCTAGTCCATCACATGATTCTCCTAATGATGTGACCCCGTTATCAAGTGACAACACTTGCCTATGGTCAGGAAACCTTGACCATCTTTGATCGACGAGCTAGTCAACTAGAGGCTTACTAGGGACAGTGTTTTGTCTATGTATCCACACATGCACTGTGTTTTCAATCAATGCAATTACAGCATGGATAATAAACGATTATCATGAACAAAGAAATATAATAATAACTAATTTATTATTGCCTCTAGGGCATATTTCCAAGAGTCTCCCACTTGCACTAGAGTCAATAATCTAGTTCACATCACCATGTGATTCCAACGAATCCAACACCCATATAGTTATGGGGTCTGATCACGTCTTGCTCGTGAGAGAGGTTTTAGTCAACGTTTCTGAAACTTTCAGATCCGTTTGTTCTTTACAAATCTTTATGTCATCTTATAGATGCTGCTACTATGTGCTATTCGGAAATACTCTAAATATCTACTCTACTATACGAATCCATTTCACTACTCATAGTTATTCGGATTAGTGTCAAAACTTGCATCGACATAACCCTTTACGACGAACTCTTTAACCACCTCCATAATCGAGAAAAAATCCTTCGTCCATCAGTTACTAAGGATAAATTTTGA
The DNA here is from genome assembly GCF_904849725.1 of Hordeum vulgare subsp. vulgare. Classification (NCBI taxonomy): domain Eukaryota; kingdom Viridiplantae; phylum Streptophyta; class Magnoliopsida; order Poales; family Poaceae; genus Hordeum; species Hordeum vulgare. The sequence goes on along the minus strand of NC_058518.1, from coordinate 296,406,963 downwards.
CCGCTGCTAGTGATTCAATCATGGATCACTCTCTGTACCTCTCAACAGACTTTGAGTCAAGACACACATCAGGTGCGGTACCCAGCATGGCATACTTCAGATTCTACGACCAAGGCATAGAAGACGACCTTCGTCTATTCTCTTTATTCTGCCGGGGTCGGGTTTTGAGTCTTACTCAAATTCACACCTTACAATGCAACCAATAACTCCTTCTTTGTTGATCTATTTTGAACTCCTTCAAAAACTTGTCAAGGCATGCATCTTGTTGAAACTTTTATTAAGCGCTTTCGATCTATCTCCATAGATCCTTGATGCTCAACGTTCAAGTAGCGCAATCCAGGTATTCCTTTGAAAAACTCCTTTCAAACAACCTTGTATGCTATACAGAAATTCTACATTACCTCTGATCCACAATATGTCAACCACATATACTTATCAGAAATTCTATAGTGCTCCCACTCACTTCTTTGGAAATACAAGTTTCTCATAAACCTTGTACAAACCCAAAATCTTTGATCATCTCATCAAAGTGTATATTCCAACTCCGAGATGCTTGCACCAGTCCATTGAAGGATCGTAGGAGCTTGCATACTTGCTGGTATCTTTAGGATCGACAAAACCTCTTGGTTGTATCACATACAATGTTTTCTCAAGGAAACCGTCGAGGAAACAATGTTTTGACATCCTATGTGCAATATTTCATAAATAATGAAGCAACTACTAACATAATTCTAACAGACTTTTAGCATCGCTACGAGTGAGAAAGTCTCATCATAGTCAACTGTTTGATCTTGTCGGAAACATCTTTGCGACAAGTCGAGCTTTTCTTAATAGTGACTTATCACCATCATCGTCTGTCTTCCTTTTAAAGATCCATCTTTACTCAATAGTCCTATGACCATCAAGTAGTTCTTCCAAAGTCTACACTTTGTTTTCATACATGGATCCTCTCTCGGATTTCATGGCCTCCAGCCATTTGTCGGAAGCCGGGCCCACCATTGCTTTCTCCATAACTCGTAGGTTCACGGTTGCTCAACAACATGACCTCCAAGACAGGGTTACCATACCACTCTACACTAGTACACGACCTTGTCAACCTACGAGGTTTGTAGTAACTTGATCTGATGCTCGATGATCACCATCATCAACTTTCACTTCAATTGGTGTAGGCGCCACAGGAACAACTTCCTGCGTCCTGCTACACACTAGTTGAAGTGATGGTTCAGTAACCTCATCAAGTTCTACCACCCTCCCACTCAATTCTTTCGAGAGAAACCTTTCCTCGAGAAAGGATCCGTTTCTAGAAACAAACACTTTGCTTTTGGATCTGAGATAGGAGATGTACCCAACTGTTTTGGATATCCTATGAAGATGCATTTATCCGCTTTGGGTTCGAGCTTATCAGACTAAATCTTTTTCACATAAGTGTCGAAGCCCCAAACTTTCAAGAAACGACAGTTTAGATTTCTCTAAACCTCAGTCTATACTGTGTCATTTCAACGGAAATACGCGGTGCCCTATTTAAAGTGAATAGGGTTGTCTCTAATGCATAACCCATAAACGACAGTGGTAATTCGATAAGAGACATCATATCATGCACCATACCAAATAGTGCGTGGCTATGACGTTCAGACACATCATCACACTATGATGTTCCAGATGGCATGAACTGCGAAACAATTTCCACATTGTCTTAACAGCGTACCAAAACTCGTAACTCAGATATTCATTTGTATGATCATATCGTAGACAGTTTGTCCTCTTGTTACGACGAACTTCACTCCGAAATAGAATTGAACTTTTCAATATTTCAGACTTGTGATTCATTAAGTAAATACTCTTGTATCTACTCAAATCGTCATTGAAGTAAGAACATAATGATATCCACTGCGTGCCTCAGCACCTATTGGACTGCATACATCAAAATGTATCACTTCCAACAAGTTAGTATCTTGTTTCATCTCAATGAAAACAAGGCCTTGCTCATGTGGTATGATTTGCATGTCACTAGTGATTCAAAATCAAGTGAGTATAAAGATCCATCAGCATGCAGCCTCTTCATGCAATTTATACCAACATGACTCAAGCGGCAGTGCCACAAGTAAGTGGTATTATCATCATTACCTCGTATCTTTTGGCACCAATATCATGCACATGTGTAAAACTACGATCGAGATTCAATAAACCATTGAAGGTGATTATTCAAGCAAATATAGTAACCATTATTCTCTTTAAATGAATAATCGTATTGCAATAAACACGATCCAATCATGTTCATGCTTAACGCAAGCACCAAATAACGATTATTTAGGTTTAACACCAATCCCGATGGTAGAGGGAGCGTGCGACGTTTGATCATATCAACCTTGGAAACACTTCCAACACGTATCGTCACCTCGCCTTTAGCTAGTCTCCGTTTATGTCGTAGCTTTCATTTCATGTTACTAATCACTTAGCAGCCGAACCGGTATCCAATACCCTCGTGCTACTAGGAGTACCAGTAAAGTACACCTCAACATCATGTATATCAAATATACTTCTTTCGACTTTTGCCAGCCTTCTTATCTACCAAGTATCTAGTGTTGCTCCACCTCAGTGACCGTTCCCCTCATAACAGAAGCACTTAGTTCCGGGCTTGGTTTTAATCTGGGGTCTCTTCATTAGTGCAGCAACAGCTTTGTCGTTTCACGAAGTATCCCTTCTAGCCCTTGCCTTTCTCGAAACTTAGTGGTTTTACTAACCATCAACTATTGATGCTCCTTCTTGATTTCTACTTTCGCAGTGTCGAACATCGTGAATCGCTCAAGGATCATTATATCTATCCTTGATATGTTATAGTTCATCATGAAGCTCTCACAGCTTGGTGACAATGACTTTGGAGAACCATCACTATCTCATCTGGAAGATTAACTCCCACTTGATTCAAGTGATTGTCGTACTCAGACAATCTGAGCACACGCTCAACAATTGAGCTTTTCTCCTTTACCTTGTGGACAAAGAATCTTGTTGGAGGTCTCGTACCTCTTAACAAGGGCACAAGCGTGAAATCACAATTCATCTCTTTAGAACATCTCTTATGTTCCGTGACGTTTCAAAACGTCTTCGGCGCCTTGCTTCTAAGCCATTAAGTATTTTGTACTGAACCATCGTGTAGTCATCAGAAACGTGTTTGTCGGATGTTCACAACATCTACAGACGACGCTCGAGGTGCAGCACACCGAGTGGTGCATTAAGGACATAAGCCTTCTGCGCAGCAACGAGGACAATCCTCGGTTTTACAGACTCAGTCTGCAAAGTTTGCTACTATCAACTTTCAACTAAATTTTCTCTAGGAACATATAAAAACAATAGAGATATAGCGCAAGCTACATCGTAATTCGCAAAGACCATTAGACTATGTTCATGGCAATTAGTTCAATTAATCATATTACTTAAGAACTCCCACTCAAAAAGTACATCTCTCTAGTCATTTGAGTGGTACATGATCCAAATCCACTATCTCAAGTCCGATCATCACGTGAGTCGAGAATAGTTTCAGTGGTAAGCATCTCTATGCTAATCATATCAACTATACGATTCATGCTCGATCTTTCGGTCTCATGTGTTCCGAGGCCATGTGTGCACATTCTAGGCTCGTCAAGTTTAACCCGAGTGTTCCGCGTGTGCAACTGTTTTGCATCCGTTGTATGTGAACGTTGAGTCTATCACACCCGATCATCACGTGGTGTCTCGAAACGAAGAACTGTCGCAACGGTGCACAGTCGGGGAGAACACAATTTCGTCTTGAAATTTTAGTGAGAGATCACCTCGTAATGCTATCGTCGTTCTAAGCAAAATAAGGTGCATAAAAGGATTATCATCACATGCAATTCATAAGTGACATGATATGACCATCATCACGTGCTCCTTGATCTCCATCACCAAAGCACCAGCACGATCTTCTTGTCACCGGCGCCACACCATGATCTTCATCAACGTGTCGCCATCGGGGTTGTCGTGCTACTCATGCTATTACTACTAAAGCTACATCCTAGCAAAATAGTAAATGCATCTGCAAGCACAAACGTTAATTTAAAGACAACCCTATGGCTTCTGCCGGTTGTCGTACCATCAATGTGCAAGTCGATCTTAACTATTACAACATGATCATCTCATAAATCCAATATATCACATCACATCGTCGGCCATATCACATCACAAGCATACCCTGCAAAAACAAGTTAGACGTCCTCTAATTTGTTGTTGCATGTTTTACGTGGTGACCATGGGTATCTAGTAGGATTGCATCTTACTTACGCAAACACCACAACGGAGATATATGAATTGCTATTTAACCTCATCCAAGGACCTCCTCGGTCAAATCCGATTCAACTAAAGTTGGAGAAACCGACACTTGCCAGTCATCTTTGAGCAACGGAGTTACTCGTAGCGATGAAACCAGTCTCTCGTAAGCGTACAAGTAATGTCGGTTCAAGCCGCTTCGATCCAACAATACCGCGGAATCAAGAAAAGACTAAGGAGGGCAGCAAAACGCACATCACCGCCCATAAAAACTTTTGTGTTCTACTCGAGATTGCATCTACGCATGAACCTAGCTCATGATACCACTGTTGCGGAACGTCGCATGGGAAACAACAAATTTCCTACACGCACAAAGTCCTATCATGGTGATGTCCATCTACGAGAGGGGATTTCCGATCTACGTACCCTTGTAGATCGCACAGCAGAAGCGTTAAGAAACGCGGTTGATGTAGTGGAACGTCCTCACGTCCCTCGACCCGCCCCGCGAACCGTCCCACGAATCGTCCTGCGATCCGTCCCACGATCCACTCCGATCTAGTGCCGAACGGACGGCACCTCCGCGTTCAGCACACGTACAGCTTGACGATGATCTCGGCCTTCTTGATCCAGCAAGAGAGATGAAGAGGTAGATGAGTTCTCCGGCAGCGTGACGGCGCTCCGGAGGTTGGTGGTGATCTAATCTCAGCAAGGCTTCGCCCGAGCTCCGCAGAAACGCGATCTAGAGGAAAAACCGTGGAGGTATGTGGTCGGGCTGCCGTGGCAAAAGTTGTCTCAAATCAGCCCTAATAGCTCAATATATATAGGAGAAGGGGAGGGGAGGCTTGCCTTAAGGCTTAAGGAGCCCCAAGGGCTGCGCCACCAAGGAGGAGTTGGAGTCCTCCTCCAATCCTAGTCCAACTAGGATTGGAAGGAGGAGTCCTTCTCTTTCATCCCACCTTTCCTTTTTTTTCCTTTCTCTTCTTTTGGTTTTTCTTTCTCTCTTGTGCAAGACAGCCTTGGGCTGACCCTACCTACTTGGTGCGCCACCCCTAAGCTCCTTGGGCCCTCCCGGGTGGGTGCCCCCCCTCCCGGTGAAGATCCAGAACCCATTCGTCATTCCCGGTACATTACCGGTAATGCCCGAAAACCTTCCGGTAAACAAATGAAGTCATCCTATATATCAATCTTCGTTTTCGGACCATTCCAGAAACCCTCGTGACTTCTGTGATCTCATCCGGGACTCCGAACAACATTCGGTAACCAGACATATAACTCAAATACGCATAAAACAACGTCGAACCTTAAGTGTGCAGACCCTGCGGGTTCGAGAACTATGTAGACATGACCCGAGTGACTCCTCGGTCAATATCCAATAGCGGGACCTAGATGCCCATATTGGATCCTACATATTCTACGAAGATCTTATCGTTTGAACCTCAGTGCCAAGGATTCATATAATCCCGTATGTCATTCCCTTTGTCCTTCGGTATGTTACTTGCCCGAGATTCGATCGTCAGTATCCGCATACCTATTTCAATCTCGTTTACCGGCAAGTCTCTTTACTCGTTCCGTAATACAAGATCCCGCAACTTAAACTAAGTCACATTGCTTGCAAGGCTTGTGTGTGATGTTGTATTACCGAGTGGGCCCCGAGATACCTCTCCGTCACACAGAGTGACAAATCCCAGTCTCGATCCATACTAACTCAACGAACACCTTCGAAGATACCTGTAGAGCATCTTTATAGTCACCCAGTTACGTTGCGACGTTTGATACACACAAAGCATTCTTCCGGTGTCAGTGAGTTATATGATCTCATGGTCATAGGAACAAATACTTGACACACAGAAAACAGTAGCAACGAAATGACACAATCAACATGCTACGTCTATTAGTTTGGGTCTAGTCCATCACATGATTCTCCTAATGATGTGATCCCGTTATCAAGTGACAACACTTGCCTATGGTCAGGAAACCTTGACCATCTTTGATCGACGAGCTAGTCAACTAGAGGCTTACTAGGGGCAGTGTTTTGTCTATGTATCCACACATGCACTGTGTTTCCAATCAATGCAATTACAGCATGGATAATAAACGATTATCATGAAGAAAGAAATATAATAATAACTAATTTATTATTGCCTTTAGGGCATATTTCCAACAGTCTGATATTCTTCAAACATTGTCCATGCCATTTCAACCAGAGTTCTGTTTTTGCGCTCAACGACGCCATTCTGTTGAGGAGTATAAGGAGCAGATAATTCATGAGGAATACCAAGTTCATCAAGATAGTCATCAAGGCCTATATTCTTGAATTTTGTCCCATTGTCACTCCTGATGTTTTTGATCTTGACACCGAAGTTCGTCGATGCCCTTGATGAAAATCGTTTGAAGACTTTCTACACTTCAGTTTTTTAAACAATGATATACACCCAAGTATAACGAGAATAGTCATCAACGATGACAAAACCATATAGAGATGCTACATTGGTTAGAGAAGCATAATGAGTAAGTCCAAATAGATCAATGTGAAGCAATTCAAACAGACGAGTAGTAGTCATGGTTGTCTTCGAGGGGTGTTTGGATGTGGTCATCTTTCCAGACTAGCAGGCCCCGCGGAGATGGCCCTTGAGGAATTTAACAGTCTTGATACCAATGACATGCTTCTTCTTTGCCAATGTGTGTAAATTCCTCATGCCAACATGACCAAGTCGTCGATGCGATAGCCAACCCTCTGAGGTTTTGCTAGTAGACACGTGGCTGGTTGAGGACCTGTAGAGAAATCAACAATATATAGATCTCCTCTCCTAAAGCCTTCGAAGACTTTGGGTTTGTCAGATTCCATGATGACTACACATCTATATTTTCCAAAGACGACAATCATATCAAGCTCACAAAGCATTGAGACTGTCATGAGGTTAAACCCAAGGGATTCGACAAGCATGACTTTGTCCATGTGTCGATCCTTAGAGATAGCCACTTTACCAAGTCCCAATACCTTGTTTTTATCTTTATCAGCATAGGTGATATGTTTCAATGGTGATGGAGTAAGTGGGATATTCAACAATAGGTTTTTACCACCAGTCATGTGATTTGTACATCCATTGTCAAGATCCCACTCTATGTTATTGGGTTGATCATCCTGCAGATGAATTAGTACTATTTACCATCTCATATGCTTCAGATTGAAAAATATGATATGAATCTCATCAAACTTGAATTTCATCATATAAATAAAATTTGAGGACATAATGAGGACGAGTGAAATGATAGGTCATTTCATCATGTTTTAGCTTGCATCCTATCAAGCAATTTCCTCACGTCTCCAGCAAATTCTTCAGATGATGACCTTCATTTGGAGACCTGGCCTGCAGAAGTGATTAGTTCGATTTCTTTACCACCCACATCTGAAGGGTTGGTAAAGAGTTCATCATCCTACAAGCACCAATGGAGGCATCGAAGCTAATGATCTTCTTTTCATGGTAGGGTGATTATAGTACTCAAATGAATAGGCATAGAAATTCTTTGAGGACTTATGAACATAGTGATTTGAGGAATAGTGCACATATTCATGTCACTTGTAGTTTCCCTGCATATCAGAAGCATTAGTGCGAGTACGAGCATAGTTTTTACCATGTGAGGAATTTGATCCTCGTGAAGACTTTGGTCCATCTGAGAAATTTGATCTGGTGTTCCTATTCTTCAGTGGTGGTGTCATGAGGACATTCACCTGAAGATTTTCCAGATAGCTTTTGGGAACCAGACTTTTCTCAGGGGTGGTTCGTTCTTGCAATTTATTCCAATATATCTGGCAAATACTTCACCAACCTGATTTTTGAACAGTTTATAGTTTGAGTCAAGTGACTCATCAAAGGAATGAGACATTTCGCAAGTAAAGCATGTTAGAGTGGATGGATCAACAGGAGGTCCCTTTGCAGCAACCCATCAGGTTTTGCGATACTAATCAAGTTTCGAGTATGAACCATGAAAATTCAGTTTCCTCTCAAGTGAAATGCCTTCTTTCCTCGAATTCCTGTTCAAGATCTGCTTTTTGAGCACATCACAAAGGGTTTGATGCCCTTTGAGGCTTTTGTATATGCCTGTCACATACAATCCCTTCAACCCTGCATTTTCGTCAGTGACACTTGTGGTTTCCTCAAGTGAGGAATTAATTACCACAGAAATAGTTGAAGACTTTGTAGCGATAGAAACATTTGAAGTTTCAGGCGAAGAATTTGCAGTTTCACGTTTGATGCATTTCACACAAGGTGGAATGAATTGTTCCTGAGCGGTACTGATCTATTGAGCAAGTAAGGAATCGTTTTCGACTTGAAGATCATCATGGGACATTTTTAGCTTTTCAAGATCTAGGTTTCTCTGAATAAAATTCTAAGAAAGCTTCTCATGATCGGCCAAGAGTGAACCATGACGTTCTTGAAGACTATCAAACCTAGACTGAAGACTTTCAACATCATCAGTGAGGATTTGAGTCCGATTCATTTCATCACTCAACAGGTCATCGCTTTTTTCTAGCAATTTCTGAAGCTTTTCAATAGAAGCTTTTTGCTTAGTTGCAATATTAGCAAGTTTATAGTAACTTTGTTTTTGATAGTCGTCAGGTTCATAGTCACTAGAGTCAGAGAAGGAAGTGTGACTTGGTACCTTTCAACCTTTTGCCATGAAGTAATAGGTGGGAGCAAAGTCATCATCATAGTCATCAGTGTTGTTGATGTTGTCATTTTCTTCGAGATCGAAGATGGACTTGCTGACGATATGGTAGCAAGGGCTAAGCTTGCCACCCCAGACTCTGACTCCTCTTCAAAATCTTCCTCTTCATCACATTCCTCATATTCTTCTTCAGAATCCATTTCCTTGCCAATGAGTGCCCGAGCCTTTCTGAAACTCGTCTTCTTGTGCTATGAGGACTTTGAAGATGAGGACTTTGAAGATTTCTTATTTTTCTTTGAGTCGTCAGAACTTTCATCCTTGTATTTCTTCTTTCTTGATTCCTTCACCCACCGAGGACAATCAGCAATGTAGTGACCATATTTCTTGCATTTATGGCAAGTTCTTTTCTTGTAATCCTCAGGTGAAGATTTTGATTTCCTCGTATCTCTTCCTCAAGACTTTCCAAAGTGGCCACACTTTTTGAACTTCTGGAATTTCCTCACGAGCATAGCAAGTTCCTGCCCAAATTCTTCAGGATCACCAAGGCTGCAGTTAGATTCTTCTTCTTCGGATGAGGAAACAACCTTTGTCTTCAGCGCACGAGGTCTTGAGTAGCTTGGTCCATATAGGTCTCTCTTTTTTATTCTTGTTAGAATTCATGAGTATTGAGTTTCTCAAGTATATCAGCAGGATCAAGCATCTTAGTCTTTTCGTTCTTGGACCATCAGAACCGGTGTGTCAAACGATGGATCAAGAGATCATAGCAGTTTCTTCACGACTTCATGGTCAGTGATGCCTCTAGCTCCCAGATCTTGCAATTCATTTGAGATGGCAGCGAGACGATCAAAGGTATCTTGGCAGCTTTCATTATCAAGCCTCTTGAAACGGTTGAAGAGATTGCGAAGAACATCAACACGAGAGTCACGTTGTGTGGAGACTCCTTCGTTGACTTTGGAAAGTCTATCCGAGATCAGCTTCGTTGAGCCCAAAGCACTCACTCTGCCATACTGACCTTTGCTTAGATGGCCACAGATGATGTTCTTTGTTTGCGAGTCGAGTTGCTTGAATTTCTTCACATCACCGACAGTGATAGTTGCAGTGACAAAGGGAACACCATTTTCCATAATGTACCAGAGATCGTTGTCAATTACTTGAAGATGCATTTGCTTCTTGGTCTTCTAGTAGGGGAAGTCCTTTCCTTCAAAGGTAGGACAATCAGTAGTAACCTTGATCATACCTGCGGTCGACATAACTAAAACTCCATGTGGTTAAACCAAAATCACACAGAACAAGGGAATACCTTGCTCTGATATCAATTAAAAGTGTGTTATATCGACTAGAGGGGGTGAATAGGTGATTTTTACAAATTCATCACTCAGGAAATTTGTAGTGAGGAAAGTCCTCGGTCATGAACTGAGTGCAGCAGAAATAATACTCACACAGAAGTGCAAAAGCGACTACAACAAAGTACTCAGTGTGAATTGGTAGGTTCGGTTTGCACAGGTCACGTACACATGATAAGCAGGTGATGAATAACTCAGGTGAAGAATTTGAGGTGAGGAATTCAGAGAAAGTCTTTAGTCAAATTCTTCAAACAACACAGATGAAAGTCTTCAACACGCAATTGAGGAAATGAAAAGACTTGAAGAAATAGAACTAGTAGCTCGATGGAGACAGTGGTTGATGACCCACTTCCAACTACTATGAGAGTTGTACATCTGATTTGGAGCGGCTTGGTATTGAAATCAAAGGACACATAGTCCCGGGACACACACTCCTTACCGTATTCTTCTAGAGCTAAGGACACACAGTCCTCGCCCAACACTCGTGGTAAGTCTTTATGGCACATTTCCAAACCCTCACAAACTCGATCACTCGGCGATCCACAATTGACTGTTGGATGCTCTAGACCATGACGTCTAACCGTCTGGAGGATACACAGTCCTCAAAGGTAACAAGCATCGGTTTCACACAGGGACAACTTCTTTAGTGATGCTCAATCACTTTAGTTTTGGTTTTGGTTTGGTTGTTTGGGGTATTTCCTCACTTGATGATTTTCTTTCAAAGTTCTCGAGGAATTGGGTTGCTCTAAATGACAAGTGTCAATTTCTCTTGGAGCAGCCAACCAGCTAGTGGTCGTGGGGGTGGCTATTTATAGCCTGGGAGCATCCTAACATGATTTGACATTAATGCCCTTAATGACATGATCGTTGGGTGGATAAGATTGGGCATGTAGCGCGTGGTGCGGCAACGGTCGGAAATTTCAACTCTGAAAGTCCTCATGTCTCTCATACTCCTCACATGGAGGATCTATTAGGTGTAGGTTTGAGTTGAGCATCATGAGCAAATTCTTTCCTTAGTTTATCTCGACCCCCTTTAGCAATATGGTGTTCCTAAGACTCAAGAATGACGAAAATGAAACAGAAATAGTGAATCTTCAGCTTTCAAAGTCTTCAGACCATTTTCCTCCGGACACATCAAATTCCTCATCTTCAATATCTTCATGAGGAATATCAATTTCTTCGCAATTTTTTCGCGATCAAAGTCTTCAAGGAATGACCAAATTCTTCACACGAAGACATACATTTTTAGGGGTCGATATTCATCGAATAACTCATACTCCTCGGTGACTTGTTGAGCATGTGTACACTTACAAACATATCGATCTCTTAACCTATAAGTATTCAAACCATCAAAATCACGAAGGGACACTAGATACACTTACATTTATCCACCCATTCAAAATCCTTTTGACAAACATAACGTATCCTTGGGACACAATAATCTATGACATGCTCATTTGGAAGACCGGACGGGGTATTGAGATGATCCATGTATATAATATGCATAACAATAGACAACAAAAAAGCATGAATGCAAGGTCTACAGATGTATGTGCATGAATGAAAAGAAAAGGAGTTGTTTCCTCATGAAAACGTTGCATACCGCTAACATGGGTATATAGGAGCAGATCTGAAATTCTTTTGGATTTTAAGTTGTTGCTTGCCGTCGCTTCTTCTCTTGAAAGACTGCAACCTCCTCCATAGCTCGTGTCAATAACTGCACCAAATCCATGTTTTCAGGGGAAGCTAAATACTCAAGGTTGACCATGTTGCCGGTGCCTGGGCAAACAAGTCTTGCCAACGCAACGAGTGCCCATGTTATCTTTATCATAGCCTCGTTTGTATCATTACAATCTTTGAACAACTTTAAAACATGGGCAATTGGTGCTCTATTCCCCTCCTTGTAAATGTCGTGAAGGGCATGTTCATCGCTCTTCTTAAGAAGGTTCACGGTACTATCACCCGATGGCACATTGAAAATCGTTTTCACCATGTTTTTGCTGAGCTTGATTGATTTATTCTTGTCTTTGAACTCGATAAGTGCATGCGGTACCTTGAAGGGCTTGATGTCCAACAAATATCCAAAGGGGGCATTCCATATGATAACCTGTTTCGCCGGTGATAACTGCTCCGCAAGATCACCTAGCCGTTTTGAATTAAACATCATCTTGAACCCGCATAGATTTTCTATCTTCTTCTTCTTCTTCTTCTTAACCTTCTTACTCCCCTCGTTCTCAACAGAGGTGCGTGCAACAACTTGCACAAAAGAGAAAAAACTCAATCATGACCTATGATGCGTCATAACAGTAGCTAGAAAACACATATATGCACACGCTAAAAAAATGAAAACATGTGAAACATCCAAACAGTAGGTAGCAACAAAAAACAGTCATGAATTAAAATCGCATTGCCACATACACAAGCAAATAGTAATTTGTTGATCATGAGATGCTAATAAGTCGTGGAATCAATAGCAATATGCATGTTCAGTTTAGTTCCGTTGTACTGAAATGTTTGACTGCACTGCCAAATTGCTAGCCTATGATGCTCCACTTTAGTTCCCCTGTACAATGGCGTGATGTATTGAGTTGTGCACTCTGTCCTATCATTTTCACTGGTACGAAACTGGGAGCAAAGAGCTATGCATCAGGATTAGGATCGAACATTTCAGGTAGCTGATGACCCATAAGTAAAGGGGATCAATCGTAGTCTTTTCGATAAGTAAGAGTGTCGAACCCAACGAGGAGCAGAAGGATCTGAAAGTGGTTTTCAGCAAGGTAAAATGTGCAAGCACTGAAATTATCGGTAACAACTGATTGTGTGGTGAGATGATTCGTACCGAGCAACAAGTAACAAAAGTAGTAACGGTGCAGCAAAGTGTCCCAATACCTTTTGTGGCAAGGGAGAAGCCTGGACAAAGTCTTATAGGAGGAAAAACGCTCCCGAGGACACACGCAAATTTTTGTCATGGTAGTTTTCATCATATTCATATGATTCGCGTTCGTTACTTTGATAGTTTGATATGTGGGTGTACCAGCGCTTGGGTACTGCCCTTACTTGGACAAGCATTCCACTTATGATTAACCCCTCTCGCAAGCATCCGCAACTAAGAAAGAAGAATTAAGACAAAGTCTAACCATAGCATTAAACTAGTGGATCCAAATCAGCCCCTTACGAAGCAACGCATAAACTATGGTTTAAGCTTCTGTCACTCTAGCAACCCATCATCTACTTACTACTTCCCAATGCCTTTCTCTAGGCCCAAACAATGGTGAAGTGTTATGTAGTCGACGTTCACATAACACCACTAGAGGAAAAACAACATACAACACATCAAAATATCGAACGAATACCAAATTCACATGACTACTATTAGCATGATTCATCCCATGTCCTCAAGAACAAAAGTAACTACTCACAAAGCATAATCATATTCATGACCAGAGAGGTAATGAGTAGCATCAAGGATGTGAATATAAACTCTTCCACCAAGTAATCCAACTAGCATCAACTACAAGGAGTAATTAACACTACTAGCAACCTTACAAGTACCAATCGGAGTCGCGAGACGAAGATTGGTTACAAGTGATGAACTAGGGTTTGGAGATGAGATGGTGCTGATGAAGATGTTGACGGTGATGAGTCCCCTCCGATGAGAGGAGTGTTGGTGATGACGATGGCGATGATTTCCCCCTTCGGGAGGGAAGTTTCCCCGGCAGGATCGTCCTACCATAGCTCTAGATTGGTTCTGCGCAAGTTCCGCCTAGTGGCGGCGGCGAATCCACGAAAAAGACTCCTCCTGATTTTTTCCCGAACGAAACCCTTCATATAGCAGAAGATGGGGGCGAGAGGGCCAGCTGGGTGCCCACAAGCCCACTAGGCGTGGCCGGGGGGGGGGGGGGCGGTGGCCGCGCCTAGCACGCTTGTGGCCACCTGCTGGCGCCCCTCTAACGCTTCTTCGGCCCAATATTTTTTATAAATCCGGAAAAAAAATCCTCGTTGATTTTTACGACGTTTGGAGTTGTGCAGAATAAGTATCTCAACTTTGCTCCAATTTCAGGCCAGAATTCCAGCTGCCGGCATTCTTCCTCTTCAAGTAAACCTTGCAAAATAAGAGAGAAAAGGCATAAGAATTGTACCGTGAAGTGAAATAACAGCCCAAGGAGCGATAAATATCAACATGAAAGCATGATGCAAAATGGACGTATCAACTCCCCCAAGCTTAGACCTCGCTTGTCCTCAAGCGAAAGCCTAGCTCAATAAATATGTCCCCATGTTTAGGGAGAGAGGTGTCGACAAAACAAGATACGAACATGCATGCATCATGATCATGATCAGAACAACAATACCAACATATAATCTCTCATGCTAAAGTGACAATTCCTTCACAAAGTAAAGCATGGATGAAGAACCTTACCGAGAATTAGCAACCGATAGCCTTTAGACATTGAAGCAATTGCAATTTATCACAACATCAGAAAGAGTCAAATAAGAGCTTGTAAAGCAAATCCACATACTCAATCATCCTTTCGTTCTCTACAATTGCTACAACTCACGTGGTACTCATGAGTTCAAAGTTTCAGTTGGACACAGAGAAAGATAGGAGCTTATAGTTTTGCCTCCCAACTGCTTACCTCAAGGGTAATGTTAACAATAATAATTCATGAATGCTTACCTCCAAGTTGACATATGAATATAGATCTTTCCCAAGCATATGACGTTAGCCAAGATAAAGGCGAAACAAGGAATTGGTGAAGATCACCATGACTCTTTCAAGGGCAAAAAGTAAAGGTACAAGATAGGCCCTTCGCAGAGGGAAATAGAGGTTGTCATGCGCTTTTAAGGTTTGGATGCGTATCCTCTTAGTGCGAAGGAACGTCATTTTATATTGCCTTCTGTGATAAAGAACTTTATTATGCAGTCTGTCGCTTTTATGTCTTCCTCATCACACGTTCGTACAAAGCTTATTTTCCACACA
This sequence comes from Hordeum vulgare subsp. vulgare, assembly GCF_904849725.1. Taxonomy (NCBI): domain Eukaryota; kingdom Viridiplantae; phylum Streptophyta; class Magnoliopsida; order Poales; family Poaceae; genus Hordeum; species Hordeum vulgare. The sequence goes on along the minus strand of NC_058518.1, from coordinate 296,391,693 downwards.
CTAATAGATCATACATATTAGGGAGCAATTTTTATTGCTTGCACCGATGACAACTTACTTGAGGGATCTTAGTCAATCCATAGGTAGGTATGGTGGCCTCTCATGGCAAAACTGGGTTGAAGGTTTGTGGATGCACAAGTAGTATCTCTACTTGGTGCGGGAGTTTTGACTAATATGAGGTGGAAGCAATCATCACATGCTAAGGGATCTCTAATCATATAACATTGTTCGGAACCAAACAAACACAATTCATTATGTTGTCTTCCTTGTCCAACATCTACTTCTAGGCATGCAATAGTTTAGTGAGTGTTCACAATCATAGATGGTGTCAAAGATGATATATTTATATGTGAACCTCTCCTTCCTTATCACTTCCTATTAATTACAACAATGACCAAGGTCTACGTTTGTCTACCCTCAATAAGTTTCAATCAACATTCTTTTTATATGTGAAGCCATCACTTCCCATAAGATCATTACATGATCTTTCATGCTTTTGTTCCTTTCTCACTCTTTTGATCATGGCAAGAGGCAAAGCCCTTCAACTAAGACAATCTTTATTATATGTCTCACGAGATCGAATACATCGGGGGTGACACAAAGCAAAACTCAAGACTAAAACACTAAGACTTTTAAAACTACTAGAGAAAAAGAAAATTGAAAAGGAACAAACTAAAACAAAGGTAAAGGCAAAAGATGTGATGGTGATACGATACCGGGGCAACTCTCCCAAGCTTGGCAAAAGCCAAGGGGATTGCCTATACCCATGCTCAGTTGTCTCCCTTTGGTGGTGATGGTGGTGGAGTTATTGCAACCTTTGATTCCAAGGGGGCCATCAGTCTTTGATTTATACCTTGGAGATCTGTGATATGTTTCTCCAGCAAAACAACTTCACGAGTGAGATAAGTATTGCGAGCATGAGTTGTTTCACAAAACCTCAAGAGTTCAATCAAGGATGGAGATAAGAGGTGGAGGTAGGGTTGGAGGAAATCCACTTCTTCAACTTCTTCCTTGTTGAATGCAGATTGTCCTTCATCCCACGCCTGATTCTTCTCCTTAGTTTTGCCCTTGGTTTCTTTAGGTAGCCTTTCCTTGGCCTCCATGACCTCCATCCTTTTCAGATCAACATGTATTTCTCCATAGACTTGACGGAGATTGTTCTCCCCCACAGATTCCTGGGACGACATCTTGCTCTAAATCTGCGGCAGAAAACAGGCTCAAAACGAAAACAGAGGGAATCTGCGTGATACGAGGGTCACACCTTTCGGGAGAATAAATAATGATTTTTTCCAGATCAGAAGGAGTACTCCGCATGAAAACGGAGTCCGGCAGGCACACGAGGTGGCCACAAGCCCCCCAGGCGCGACCAGGGGGTGGGCCCGCGCCTGACAGGCTTGTCTCCTCCTCGCGCGCTTTCCGGACTACTTCCAATTTTTTTATTTTTTCAAATATTCCAAAATGGAGAAAAATTCCTACTGGAAAAGTTTTGGAGTCTGTTTTCTTACCGAATCACATACCTCTTCGTCTTCGGAGTCTGAAACAGGCTGATAAATATCCCTTAGGTATTCTTTCGGAGTTATGGTATTGATAATATTGTTTTCAACATTTATGGGAGTACCTGAGATATAATGCTTGATTCTCTGTCCATTTACAACTCTCGGACAATTACCTTCCGTGTTGATGATCTTGATAGCACCGGAACGATATACTTCCTCAACAATATAGGGACCTTCCCATTTAGAGAGAAGTTTGCCTGCAAAATTTTTTAAACGAGAATTATATAGCAAGACATAATCACCTACATTGAACTCACGCTTTTGTATCCTTTTATCATGCCACCTCTTAACCTTTTCTTTGAACAACTTCGCATTCTCATATGCCTAATTTCTCCACTCATCAAGCGAGCTAATGTCAAATAACCTCTTCTCACCAGCAAATTTGAAATCAAAGTTGAGCTCATGGATTGCCCAATAAGCTTTATGCTCTAGCTCGAGAGGTAAATGACATGCTTTACCGTACACCATTTTGTATGGAGACATGCCCATGGGATTCTTATAGGCAGTTGTATAAGCCCACAGTGCATCATCGAGCTTGTTAGAGCAATTCTTTTTAGACCTATTGACAGTCTTTTGCAGAATTAGTTTAATCTCTCTATTGCTTAGCTCTACTTGACCACTGGACTGGGTGTGATAGGGAGACGCAATTCTATGGTTGACATCGTACTTAGCAAGCGTTTTACGGAAAGCACCATGAATGAAATGTGAACCACCGTTGGTCATTAGATATCTAGGGACTCCAAATCTAGGGAAAATAACTTCTTTAAGCATCCTGATAGAGGTGTTGTGATCAACACTACTAGTGGGGGATAGCTTCTACCCACTTAGTGACGTAATCAACAGCAACTAGGATATGAGTATACCCGTTGGATTTTGGAAAAGGTCCCATATAATCAAAGCCCCAGACATCAAATGGTTCAATGACAAGTGAATAGGTCATTGGCATTTCCTGACGTTTACTAATATTACCTATTCTTTGACATTTGTCACAAGACAAGACAAACTTACGGGCATCCTTGAAGAGAGTGGGCCAATAGAAACCTGGTTGCAATATCTTGTGTGCAGTTCTATCTCCTACATGGTGTCCTCCGTAGGCCTCAGAGTGACACTTCTGTAGGATCTGTCCCTGTTCATGTTCAGGTACACTACGTCTAATAACACCATCCACTCATTCCTTATAAAGGTGAGGATCATCCCAAAAGTAATGTCTCAAGTCAAAGAAGAACTTCTTCTTTTGCTAGTATGTGAAACTAGGTGGTATATATTTGACAACAATATAGTTTGAATAATCAGCATACCACGGTGCACTATGAGAAGTACTGATGACATTCAGTTGCTCATCGGGAAAGCTATCATCAATAGGTTGTGGGTCAACAAGAACGTTCTCCAACCTAGACAAGTTATCTGCTACTGGGTTATCAGCACCCTTCCTGTCGACAACGTGCAAATCAAATTCCTGTAGCAAGAGAACCCATCTGATAAGTCTAGGTTTGGTGTCCTTCTTCTCCATGAGGTACTTAATAGCAGCGTGATCAGTGTGAATAGTGACTTTGTAATCAACTATGTAAAACCTGAACTTTTCAAAGGCAAACACGACTGCTAAAAACACCTTTTCGGTAGTAGCATAATTTCTTTGGGCACTGTCTAGAGTTTTACTAGCATAGTGAATAATATTCAACTTCTTATCAACTTTTTGCCCTACGACAACACCAACAGCATAATCACTAGCATCACACATGATTTCAAAAGGTAAGTTCTAATCAGGTGATTGAACAATAGGTGCGGTTATCAAAGCCCTCTTAAGTATTTCGAAGGCTTCCTCACAATCATCGCGACAAAAGGAATATCCTTTCGCAAGAGATTGGTAAGAGGCCTAGAAATCTTAGAGAAGTCTTTAATGAACCTTCTATAAAACCAGCATGACCAAGGAAACTTCTTATACCCTTGATATCTGTGGGGTATCGCATTTTCTCTATTGCATCAACCTTAGCCTTATCGACTTCAATACCTCTTTCAGAAATTTTATGTCCTAAGACGATGCCTTCATTAACCATAAAGTGTCACTTCTCCCAATTCAAGACAAGATTGGTGTCTTTACATCTCTGCAAGACTGGATCAAGGTTGCTGAGGCAATCATCAAAGAAGGACTCGTAAACGGAGAAGTCATCCATGAAAACGTCAACAATCTTTTCACAAAAGTCAGAGAATATAGCCATCATACATCTTTGAAAGGTGGCAGGTGCATTACACAAGCCAAAAGGCATACGTCTATAGGCAAAGGTACCGAAAGGACAGGTGAAAGTGGTTTTCTCCTGATCAGCTTGTGCAACTCGTATTTGAGAGAAACCAGAATAACCGTCTAGAAAGCAGAAGTGTGTGTGTTTAGACAGTCTTTCTAGCATTCGGTCGATAAAAGGCAAAGGGTAATGATCTTTCCTAGTGGCTTTATTCAATTTCCTAAAATCGATCACCATCCTATAGCCAGTAATAATCCTCTCTGGGATCAATTCATCCTTATCATTAGGGACAACGGTAATGCCTCCCTTCTTAGGGACGCAATGCACCGGACTCACCCAATCGCTATGAGCAACAGGATAGATAATACCTGCTTCCAGGAGCTTTAGTATTTTTTTTCTTACTACTTCTTTCATCTTAGGATTTAACCTCCTTTGATGATCAGCAACTTGTTTGAAATCAGGATCGGTTTTAATCTTGTGCTGGCATAGAGTGGGACTAATGCCCTTAAGATCATCAAGAGTATATCCTATAGCAGCACGGTGCTTCCTCGGAGTTTTTAGTAACTTCTTTTCTTCATGCTTTGAGAGGCTAACACTAATAATAACGGGATATATCTCTTTTTCATCAAGATAAGCATACTTAAGAGTATCAGGCAATTGTTTAAGCTCGAACACAGGATCACCCTTTGGTGGGGCTGGATCCCCAAGCAGTTCAATGGGTAGATTATTCTTAAGGATATGATATTGTTCTAAGACAACTCTATCTATCTAATCCCTTTCATCCATATGCATATCATTTTCATGCTCAAGCAAGTATTGCTCTAAGGGATCAGTAGGAGGAACATCAATAGAAGTTAAGGCAATAGTTTCATCCTTACTAGGCAACTCCTTTTCATGAGGTTGTCTACCAAACTTGGAGAAATGGAACTCATGCGACACACCTTCAAAGCCAACAGTGACAGTTTAATTCTCACAATCAATATGAGCATTGACGGTATTGAGAAAAGGTCTGCCAAATATGATGGGACAAAAGCTATCTTGTGAAGTAGCAAGAACGAGGAAATTAGCAGGATACTTTATTTTACCACATAAGACTTCAACATCCCTAACAATTCCCACAGGGCAGATAGTATCTCTATTGGCAAGCTGAATAGTGACATCAATAGGCTCTATCTCAACAGGTGCAATCTCGTCTTTGATTTCATCATATAAGGATTGAGGTATTGCACTAATACTAGCACCCACGGCACATAAACCATGGTAGCAATGATCTCCTATCTTAACAGAAACAAAAGGCGTGCCAACAACAGGTCTATGTTTGTCTCTAGCGTGAGGTTTAGCAATTCTAGCAGCATCTTCACAGAAGTGAATATTATGTCCCTCAATATCGTCGGACAGAAGATCTGATAATAGCAATGTTAGGTTCAACTCTAATTTTCTCAGGGGTGTATGTGTTCTAATGTAGCCTCTATGTATCACAGTTGAAGCTTTAGAATGATCCTTTATCCTAACAGGGAAAGGTGGTTTCTCAATGTAAGCACTGGGAACAATAGAATCATTATAGGCAATGACTTTCTCTTCAACTGGATTGGGTTTAACTACATTGACTTCTAAAGGAGGATGATATTTAAACCACTTATCTTTGGGGAGATCAATATGAGCAGCAAATGATTCACACAATGAAGCTACTATCTCAGAGTCAAGTCCATACTTAGCGCTAAAATCAGAAAAGGTATTTGTTTCAACAAAGGATTTAACGCAATCAAACTTGAAATTCATACCTGACTCCTTACCTTCTTCAAGCTCCCAATCTTCATAGTTGCGTTTAGTTCTCTCCAATAAATTCCATCTGAAGTCAATATCTCTTTTCATAAAAGAACCGGTACAAGAAGTGTCAAGCATGGTGCGATCATCATGAGAAAGACGAGCATAGAAGTTCTGAATGATAATTTCTCTCGAGAGCTCATGATTGGGGCATGAATATAACATTGACTTAAGCCTCCCCCAAGCTTGAGCAATGCTTTCTCTGTTATGAGGCCAAACATTGTAAATATAATTCCGATCACGATGTACTAGATGCATAGGATAAAACTTTTGATGAAATTCCAATTTCAACCGATTGTAGTTCCATGATCTAGTATCATCACATACCCTATACCATGTCAACGCCTTATCCCTCAAAGATAAGGGAAATACCTTCTTATTGACCTCATCCTTGGGCAAACCTAATAGCTTAAATAAACCACAAACTTCATCTACATAGCTTAGATGTCTGGATGTGATGTTCCATCTCCTGTAAAAGGATTAGCCAACAGTTTCTCAAGCATACGCGAAGAAAATTCAAAGCAAATATTTTTAGTACGTGCAACAGGTTGAGGAACAACTCTTTGTGCTTCCGTTCGAGGTGAAGATACCCCAAACAAGCCCCTCAAAGAATTAGTTTCCATAGTGACAAGCGACAATAAATTTCAGCACACTATATGAATGTTTCCTTACCAAGTTCCACTTACCAAAGGTGCTTCACTCCCCGGCAACGGCGCCAGAAAAGAGTCTTGATGATCAATCGTAGTTCTTTCAATAAGTAAGAGTGTCGAAGCCAACGAGGAGCAGAAGGATCTGACAAGTGGTTTTCAACAAGGTACAATCTGCAAGCACTGAAATTATCGGTAACAAGTGATTGTGTGGTGAGATGATTCGTAGCAAGCAACAAGTAACAAAAGTAGCAACGGTGCAGCAAAGTGGCCCAATTACTTTTGTATCAAGGGACAAGCCTGGACAAAGTCTTATAGGAGGAAAAACGGTCCCGAGGACACACGTAAATTTTTGTCATGCTAGTTTTCATCATGTTCGTATGATTCACGTTCGTTACTTTGAAAGTTTGATATGTGGGTGGACCGGCACTTGCGTACTGCCCCTACTTGGACAAGCATTCCACTTATGATTAACCCCTCTCGCAAGCATTCGCAACTATGAAAGAAGAATTAAGACAAAGTCTAACCATAGCATTAAACTAGTGGATCCAAATCAGCCCCTTACGAAGCAACGCATAGACTATGGTTTAAGCTTCTGTCACTCTAGCAACCCATCATCTACTTACTACTTCCCAATGCCTTCCTCTAGGCCCAGATAATGGTGAAGTGTTATGTAGTCGACGTTCGCATAACACCACTAGAGGAAAACAACATACAACACATCAAAATATCAAACGAATACCAAATTCACATGACTACAATTAGCATGACTTATCCCATGTCCTCAGGAACAAAAGTAACTACTCACAAAGCATAATTATATTCATGACCATAGAGGTAATGAGTAGCATTAAGGATCTGAACATAAACTTTTCCACCAAGTAATCCAACTAGCATCAACTACAATGAGTAATTAACACTACTAGCAACCTTACAAGTACCAATCGGAGTCGCGAAACGAAAATTGGTTACAAGTGATGAACTAGTGTTTGGAGATGAGATTGTGTTGATGAAGATGTTGATGGTGATGAGTCCCCTCCGATGAGAGGAGTGTTGGTGATGATGATAGCGACGATTTCCCCCTCCGGGAGGGAAGTTTTCCCGGCAGGATCGTCCTGTCGGAGCTCTAGATTGGTTCTGCTCAAGTTCCGCCTCGTGGCGGCGGCGAATCCAGAAAAAGCCTCCTCTTGATTTTTCCCCGGACGAAACCCTTCATATAGCAGAAGAGGTGGGGGGGGGGGCATAGGGCCAGCTAAGTGCCCACAAGCCCCCTAGGCACGGCCGGGGGGGTGGCCGCGTCTAGCAGGCTTGTGGCCACCTGCTGTCGCCTTTCTGGCGCTACTTCGGCACAGTATTTTTTATAAATCCGGAAAAAAAATTCTCGTTGATTTTTACGGCGTTTGGAGTTGCGCAGAATAGGTATCTCAACTTTGCTCCAATTTTATGTCAGAATTCCAGCTGTCGGCAAGGTTTACTCTTCAAATAAACCTTGCAAAATAAGAGAGAAAAGACATAAGAATTGTACCGTGAAGTGAAATAACAGGCCAAGAAATGATAAATATCAACATGAAAGCATGATGCAAAATGAACTTATCAGTAGCACGCGGCACCCTGTCCTATGATGCGGTACCTGCTCTGGGAAGAAGAGAAGGATGGTGGGGGTCGTGGTCGCCGTGTCCCCGTTGCCCGCCGCCCTCCCCGCGTACACGATCGCCAACTCGCGGGCGCAGGCGTGGGAGAAGGTGTGGCCGCAGGGGAAGAAGGCCGCGCCCACCACTGCGTCCCCCTTTGAGCCCTTGCCGCTCCTCTGCAGCCCCATCGAAGACACATCGCGAAACCCTAGCCTATCAAGAATGAGGGGAGAGGGGAAAATTTAGGGAGAATGAGAGGGATTACCTTCCGAAGAATCCATAGATCGTTGGAGAACACCACCGTCCCCGCCCCACCTATCGCCATCTAGTCGTCGGAGCCGCACGAAATGGAGTACCATATAAGCGGTTGAAGCAAATGAATCCTTGATATAGCAAATGAATACCTTGTAGCAATCGGTGTATAACTGAAAAAAAAAAAAGATATCCACATGACACTGGAATCACGGTAGGCGCGATCGGGACGTTCCAGCCGTCGCTCCGGATGGAAACGATTCCGAAAACAATTTGACGAGGAAGTCATTGAAAACTTTACGGTCGACGATAGGCTGCGAGAAAACAAACAGCCACCCTCGAAACAGGCATCCTGTCACCGGAAAAGCGAGCAAAATCGGGGCACCCAGAATCACTGCCCTTTTCCTCGAGAGCCGTCAAACAAGAAACAACAAAACCGAGCCATGCATGCCTGACGAGAGAACGAATACGTTCGACACGTGTATCCACGTAGCAGATCCCACGCCCAAACCGCACGACAACTCGGCGCGCGCAACGAAGAGTTGACAGTGGCATGCTACGATTTGACCAAGCAAACACATGCGTCTGCATCATGCATCAATCAGCACAGCCGGGCATAAATTTCGATCGAAGCCATAGCAAGGACGAACACGCGCGGCCGGCGATCTCAACGCTGATCGGCCCCGATCGCTTGCCCGTACAACGTCACGTACACGTACATCAGAGATAGGAAGAGGATCATCGCGAGAGGAGCGGCCAGGCTGCAGACGCCCTCGCGCCGGTCCTGCAGCGTCCGCGCCTCGATCAGGTTGAGCTGCAGGGTGAGCAGGTCCAGGCCCAGCGAGCACTGGCGCACGCCCGCCTTGATCTCGCGCAGCTCCCGGCGGAGCCTCTCCGCTCCTCCCTTCCTCGCCATCCTCCCGCCTCCCGGCGCGGGGACGCCCATGACGACGCCTGACGACGCGGACTGCTCCATGGGTTGCGGAAAATGAGTATCTAGAGACAAAGTTTCCTTTCCAAATCTCTTTTCCCTTTTTCTAGAAAGAAAATTCAGTATCCCTGGTGATTTGTTTTGAACAGCAATTAAAGGTATATATCTGCAGTTTTGCGGAAGTCTATCGGTCTCCTCGGTGAATAGGTCGTCAATTGGACCTTTCCATCGTTTTTTCTTGGGTAACTTTACCATTCCATTGATTCCGTGTATACTCCCTCGAGTATTTTTTAGTCCACGTATTAGATTTCGGTCAAGACAAACTTTACAAAGTTTGATCAAATATATATTAAAAAATATCAATATCTACAATACGAAATATATACACTATGAAACTACATTTCATAAAGAATCTAACAATACTGATTTGGCAGGGTGAATGTTGATAATTTTTTCAATAAGTTTGGTCAAAATAGAGATGCTTTGACTTCGGACAAAACTTATATGCAAACTAAAAAAGGCAGTACTAAGCGTCGGCGCGCCGGCGCGAGCGCTAGCGCCGGTCACAGCGTGACCGCCAGATCTGCAGGGGGACCGTGAGATCTCTCCATGCAACATTTTTTCTTCCATGCAACAAATTTCGACGCTATGCAACATTTTTCGTCAACGGTTGCAACAAAAAAATAATTGTAGCAAAAAAAAATATCTACGTGATCGTAGCAAAAAAAACGAAGAAGATGATGCGTCGTAGCAAAAGTCAAACGCCGGTTGTAGCAAAAATCTACGTGACGTGTATGCAACTTTTTTAGTGAACGGTTGCAGCAAAAAATGATGCCGGTTATAGCAAAAAATAACACGGTTGTAGCAAAAGTCAAAACGCCGGTTGTAGCAAAAATTCAACGAACTCGAGTTGCAACCAAACGTATATGCAGCTTTTTTACTAGACAAATGTAGTAAATAGAAAAGCTTGTAGCAAATATGAACGCGGGTTGCAACAAATTTACACGAAAAAAAGCTGCATGGAAAACGTTTGTTTGAAAAAACACGATTGCAGCAAATTTAACAAAGAAATGTTGCATGCATCTGCCAGCGAGGCGCACGGCCCGCGCGCGACCGGCGAACGATTCGGCCGGTGCGCCGGGTGGAAGTGTTTGCCAACTAAAAAGGACCGGAGGGAGTACATAAATTCAAAACCTGCCTCTGATACCACTGTTGGGTAACGTAGCATAAATTCAAAAAAATTCCTACGCATATTCAGATCTTCCTATGGAGAGACCAGCAATGAGAGAGGGGTGAGTGCATCTTCATACCTTTGAAGATCGCTAAGCGGAAGGGTTGCTAGAACGCGGTTGATGGAGTCGTACTCGCGGCGATTCAGATCGTGGTGTGGTTCTGATCTAGTGCCGAACCACGGCACCTCCGCGTTCAACACACGTGCAGCCCGATGACGTCTCCCGCACCTTGATCCAGCAAGGAGGAGGGAGAGGTTGGGGAAGATCTCCAGCAGCATGACGGCGTGGTGTCGATGGAGAGACGAGGTCTCCCGGTAGGGCTTCGCCAAGCACCGGCAGAGAGGAGGAGAAAGAAGAGCAGGGCTGCGCCGAGGGAGAGGGCAAACTGTGTCTCCAAAAGCCCAAAAGTGCCCACTATATATAGGAGGAGGGAAGGGGAGTGCCACCCCTAGGGTTCCCACCCTAGGTGGTGCGGCAGTCCCCCCCCAGATGGGAGGTGCGGCGGCCAGGGCAGGGGGGAGGGGTGGCGCACCCCTAGGTGGGCCTTAGGCCCACGAGCGCCTAGGGTTTCCCCCCTCTCCACCTCCTGCGCCTTGGGCTGAGTGTGAGGGCGCACCAGCCCACCTAGGGGCTGGTTCCCTCCTGCACTTGGCCCATCTAGCCTCCCGGGGTCGTTGCCCCCTTCCGGTGGACCCTCGGGGCCACCTTTCGTGGTCCCGGTGGTCCCGGTACGTTACCGTGACGCCCGAAACACTTCCGGTGTCCGAAACCATCCGTCCTATATATCAATCTTTACCTCCGGACCATTCCAGAGCTCCTCGTGACGTCCGGGATCTCATCCGGGACTCCGAACAACTTTCGATAACCTCGTATAACAATTCCCTATAACCCTAGCATCATCGAACCTCAAGGGTGTAGACCCTACGGGTTCGGGAGACAGGCAGACATGACCGAGACACCTCTCCGGCTAATAACCATCAGCAGGGTCTGGATACCCATGGTGGCTCCCACTTGCTCCACGATGATCTCATCGGATGAACCACGATGTCAAGGATTCAATCAATCCCGTATACAATTCCCTTTGTCTGTCGGTATAGAACTTGCCCGAGATTCGATCGTCGGTATACCTATACCTTGTTCAATCTCGTTACAGGTAAGTCTCTTTACTCGTTCCGTAGCAAGTCATCGTGTGACTAACTCCTTTAGTCACATTGAGCTCATGATGACGTTCTACCGAGTGGGCCCAGAGATACCTCTCCGTCACACGGAGTGACAAATACCGATCTCGATTCGTACCAACCCAACACACACTTTCAGAGGTACCCGTAGTGCACCTTTATAGTCACCCAGTTACGTTGTGACGTTTGATACACCCAAAGCACTCCTACGGTATCCGGGAGTTGCACAATCTCACGGTCGAAGGAAAAGATACTTGACATTAGAAAAGCTTTAGCATACGAACAATACGATCTAGTGCTATGCTTAGGATTGGGTCTTGTCCATCACATCATTCTCCCAATGATGTGATCCCATTATCAATGACATCTAATGCCCATGATCAGGAAACCATGATCATCTATTGACTAACGAGCTAGCCAACTAGGGGCTTGCTAGGGACACATTGTGATCTATTTATTCACACATGTATTACTGTCTCCTGTTAATACAATCATAGCATGAACAATAGACGATTATCATGAACAAGGAAATATGATAATAACCATTTTATTATTGCCTCTAGGGCATATTTCCAACAAAAACCTCAACTCTGGGGAGAACCAAAGCTTCACCGGGATTCTTATACGCAAGATATATCACTAAGGTAAGACAAGACTAGCAGGACCTCCCATCGTGTCGACGACCCCGATAAGAGCCGCGTATCTTAGTCTCAGGACACGACGGATGAGCTACACGCACAATGGCCTGATAGAAATCACTCAAGTTGCCCTGAGTTGGCCCCGAACAGTGCTCAGTTTGGACCAACACTCATGAGGAGCACTGGCCCGAGTTGTTGATTAATTCCTCGGGGTAGCTATTCCCTATGCAGATTATTATTAAGTGATTAGCAATTAACACCAATGTTGGGTCCTGCCGGACAAGTATTAACACTACACAATTTATCAAGGGGGTCCCCATAACAACCCCGAACGTGTTAGGAGCGATCAGTTATGGATCAAACACCGGTAGCCGGAAACTATGGCGGCAATAATGGAACAAAACACCCGGAAAAAGGCCATGCCTTCCGTTATTTACGAAGTACATAGGTGCATCAATTAAATATCAGATTTAACATAATGATATCAAACTCATGTTATCACATGAGACAAATTCACCTGCAACTAGCAATGCTGACATTAGAAGCTGAGAAAGCCTACTTAGCCATTCAATATTTGCTAGGAGGGGAAAGTGTTTTGGTTTCATGGCAAATTCAGGAAGCAATTATTTCAGTGGCAGACAGCGAACATAAGACGAAGGAAATGTGAATCTAGCATAACAAGTCTAGAGATGGAATCAAGGTCATATTGTTGCTGGCTACGCCTAAAGGGATTTCCTTGGCAAATATGCAAAGGATTCCCCGCGGCCTTGGAGCCTTGCGTTGGTGTTCCCTTGAAGAGGAAAGGGTGATGTAGCATAACGGCGGTAATTATTTCCCTCAGTTTGAGAACCAAGGTATCAATCCAGTAGGAGGATCGCGTCAAGTCACAAGTACCTGCACAAACACAAAGAGCTTGCACCCAACGCTATGAAGGGGTTGTCAATCCCTTATAGATTGTTTGCAAAGTGAGAACTGAAAGCAAAAAGTAAACGAAGCGAAGTAAAAAATAAAAGCGGAGATGATAGTTGTGAATAGACCCGGGGGCCGTAGTGTTCACTAGTGGCTTCTCTCATGAAAGCAAGTAGACGGTGGGTGAACGAATTACTGTCGAGCAATTGATAGAACCACGCAAAGTCATGACGTTATCTATGGCAATGATTATACATATAGGCATCACGTCCAAAACAAGTAGACCGATACTTTCTGCATCTACTACTATTACTCCACACGTCGACCGCTATCCAGCATGCATCTATTGTATTGAGTTCATAAGAAGAGAGTAACGCCTTAAGCAAGATGACATGATGTAGATGGACAATCTCAAATCTATGATGAAAGCCCATCTTGTTACCCTTGATGGCAACAACACGATGCGTGCCTTGCTGCCCCTTCTGTCACTGGGAAAGGTCACCGCACGGTATGAACCCAAAACCAAGCACTTCTCCCATTGCAAGAATCATAGATCTAGTTGGCCAAACAAAACCCAAGACTCGGAGAGACTTACAAGGATATCAAATCATGCATATAAGAAATCAGCAAAGACTCAAATATAATTCATAGATAATCTGATCACAAATCCACAATTCATCGGATCTCAACAAACACACCGCCAAAGAGGATTACATCGGATAGATCTCCATGAAGATCATGGAGAACTTTGTATTGAAGATCCAAGACAGAGAAGAAGCCATCTAGGTACTAACTACGGACCCGTAGGTCTGAAGTAGACTACTCACGAGTCATTGGAGAGGCAATGATGTTGATGTAGAAGCCCTCCAGCTCCAAAGTCCCCTCCGGCAGGGCACCGGGAAGGGTCTCCAGATGAGATCTCGCGAAAACGTAAGCTTGCGGCGGCGGAAAAGTGGTTTCGTGGGCGCCCTTATTTTTTCTGGGATTTTAGGGAATATATAGGTGAAAGAGCTAGGGCAGGGGAGCTCCAGGGAGGCCACAAGCCAGGTAGCCGCGGGCCTCCTGGCCGCGGCTACAGGGCTTGTGGGCTCCCTGTGGGCCTCTTGCCTTGGCCCTCAAGTCCCCTGATCTTGTTCTGTTCTGGAAAAATTCATTTCGGGGATTTTATTCCGTTTGGACTCCGTTCCAAAATCAGATGTGAAAAGAGTCAAAGACATAGAAAAAACAGGAACTGACACTTGGCACTGATTTAATAAGTTACTCCCAAAAAAGACATGAAAGGTATATAAAACATCCAAAGTTGACAAGATAACATCATGAAACCATCAAAAATTATAGATACGTTTGAGATGTATCAAGCATCCCCAAGCTTAACTCATGCTCGTCCTCGAGTAGGGAAGTGATAAAGAATGAATTTTTGATGCTTTCATGCTACCTAGCATAGATGTCCTTTGTAACTCTTCTTATGTGACATGAATGTGCAGATCCGTTATATTCAAAACAATAGTTTGCTATTGATGTGGAGACAATAATACTTCAAGCAAACTAGCAAGGTAATCATGAACTTTCAAAATAACAAGGCCAAAAGAAAGTTATCCCTACAAAATCATATAGTCTGGCTATGCTCTATCATCCTTGCACAACGAATTTAAATCAGGCACAACCTCGGTATTGGCCAAGTAATTGTTTTCACACCTTTACTTTCTCAAAGTTTTTCAACTCTCATGCAATACATGAGCGTGAGCCATGGTTTTAGCACTAAAAGTGGAATGGAGTGTGGTGGAGGTTGCAAGGCAAATAAGGAGAAGATGGTCACATTGACTAGGCATATCAATGAGCTATGGAGATGCTCATCAATAGATATCAATGTGAATGAGTAGGGATTGTCATACAAATGATGCACTAGAGCGAAGAGTATGTGAAAGCTCTTAAAGAAAACTAGTGGGTGTGCATCCAACTTGCTTGCTCACGAAGACCTAAGGCAATTTTGAGGAAGCCCATCATTGGAATATACAAGCTAAGTTATATAATGGAAATTTCCCACTAGCTATATGGTGGTGACAAAACGAGAGACTCTCAATCATGAAGATCATTGTGCTTAATATGAAGCACAAGTGTGGAAAGGAGATAGTAGCATTGTCCCTTCTCTCTTTTTCTCTCATTTTTTTTGGTGGGCTCTTTGGCCTCTTTTTTTTTGGTGGGCATATTTGGCCTATTTATTTCCTCACATGGGACAATGCTCCATCAATGATGATCATCACATGGGACAGACACAGCAGCTAAGAAGGACACATGCCGGTCAACCAATGTGTCCGGAGCAGTAGCGAACTACCATGGCTCGTTGGATCACAAAGGGGCATTTCCCTGTAAGGAATGCTACTAAAGCCTACGGCTAGGTAATCGAACCCCATACATATCAAGTACAACACACTTACGCATGGCATACCGATATGTATAGATACATCGATGGCATCACAACATAACCATAAACATACAAACTTTATTTAGAAGGCTCGGAAGAGCCACACACATAATATTACAAGGTAGGGGTCTCACGACCCATCATCACAAGTCATACACACAATTCTTACAAACCAGCGGAAGAGTAAAGTTGTCCGACTACAGACAGAAGGAAAGAGACAGGCACATGGCCTGACTATCTACAGACCCATCCTAGGGCAGATCGTAGCTGGGA
The DNA here is from genome assembly GCF_904849725.1 of Hordeum vulgare subsp. vulgare. Classification (NCBI taxonomy): domain Eukaryota; kingdom Viridiplantae; phylum Streptophyta; class Magnoliopsida; order Poales; family Poaceae; genus Hordeum; species Hordeum vulgare. Next base: position 296,375,963 of record NC_058518.1, on the reverse strand, counting down.
TACCAGCTACTCGTCGTCGTCGATGTCTAGGTAGAACCTTCCATTAGGGCATTAACAACCTCTGCAACAATTTATTAAGCAAACGTGAGTAAAAAAGTACTCAGCAAGACTTTAGGATAAGCTATCTACTCATGCAATATATCAATAATGAATTGTGGGGTTTCATGTGGAAAGCCAGCATTTGATTCGTGGCTAGACAACTTGCATTTTTAAATAGTTTTGACAACTTTGATTTCTCGCACACGAGTCCACTAACACCACAACAATACTCCATCGTGGAATCATTTCGTCTCCACACGGAAATGCCATCCACGACATTCACGCTTATCTTGACAATTTTATGAGTAGCCATTAAAGTTATCTATGAACAACATATGTCTCCAAGTAGTCCATATCCACGGACGCGGCTATTCGAATAGATCATAACCCTGCAGGGGTGTACTTCCTCACACACGCTCTCGCCACTTATCGCCATGTGCACGTCATGCACCTCGGCAACCTTCAAGCGGAAGCCCAGCGAGGGAGTCGGCCACGACCGTTAACCACGCTAATACTTAGTCCAGGTCTATCGCCTATCTGAGGGTAACCCGCACGAAAGTCCGGCCGAGGTTTCCGCCACGGCCCCAAACGATGTGCGCAGGGTACCCAAGCCCACCATCCGGGTGCCACTTGGTACACCATGCCACTGCCTACTGCATCATAGCCCACCTCTAAGGTCAGCGCTACGCACGGCCTTCAGCATGACTATAAACACCAGAAACTAATTGCATCTCCTGGACCGAGTACTAAACGATTAATAAGTCGAGAGGGTCAATTAAGTATCCCAATGTGTGGTAGTATCTAGTCTTGGATTACATACACAAAACTCAGTTGCTAAGGACGGTTCCAATGAAACAACCCGCCATGTACTCCTACATAGCCTTTCACCGGTACCTTTACCAAATCAGGTTCAGCACACAACCTTTACTTACTGAACACATTCTCACAATTCTGTTCATCACCAAGATGACAGACCATACACAACTCTAAGCATAACATGCATAGCAGGATAAGCCACATCATGGCTCAAGCATCTACCAGGTATGCTAAGTGGCAAGGTTCAGCTATTTACCGTGACAAAGAAAGGTTATGCAAAGGAAGTGGGTTCAACTAACGTAGTAAAAGCAGTGAAAACATTTGCCCTAATGCAAGAAATAAGAGCAGGAGCGAGAACATGGGATTTATCGGGATGATCAAAATGGTTGCTTGCCTTGTTGCTCAGCAGAGGGACAATATCCGTCAGTCGGATATTCGGTGGAATTCGGAGGAGCGGGGCCTAGCGGTAAGAACAATAACAATCAATAACAATCATATGCAACAAGATGATGCATGAGCATGCCATGAAAATGAAAGGTGGTAGGCTAATGTGACTACCATTTCTTAAGTTGAAGTTGATTTGAATCAAGATTCAAATATCACTTCAAACAACGTATTTTCAAATACCCTTTTAATTGATTCGACCTGATGCTCAGGTAATCTTGTTTTAGCATGCATGAAGATGGTATTTTGAGGTGCTGATTGTTCCTGATCATTGTTTGGTCATAATATTTGAAGTGGAATTCAAATGGAGTTCAAATTCCAAATCTATATTACTTAATATGGTTATCCTAATCATCATTTAATCTGTTTGGTGATGTTAACATTTTGAAACATGTTTGAAAATATCAAAATCGGATTCCTTGGATTTTTCTGATACTTTTCATATATAAATTATTTTCATTGGAGTTACAGATTATTTTCTATGATTTTTAGAAGTTTTGGGCATTTTCTGGAATTCTTTTAAATTAGAAAAACTCTTTATTGCTTCATAACCACGTCAGCATTGTGTCAGCAGGTCAACTAACCTGGTTAGGTCAAACCTGACAGGTGGGGGCCACTTGTCAGTGTCTAACGAGCTAATCCCGCGGTGACCAGCCCGTAGGTGGGTTTGACCCACTGCTAGGGCCCACTGTCAATGGCTACTAAGCGCTAATCCACCGGGATTAGGTTGGCCACGTTGTCCTCCGCAAGAGACTGACCGGCGGCGACCAGATCCGCGGCGGATCTTCACCGGAGATGCACCAAATCGCGCTGTGGTGCTTGGGATCGAGTGCCGAGAGCACCGGGATGATCCCCAGGCTCGGCCTCATCCTCTACGGGCAACACGAGGGGCTATGGGTGGCCGGAGCATGCCGTCGACGAGCCGAGGCGGCTGCCGGAGCTCAGGTTCATGGGTCTCGGGGCTAGAGTGCCGGAGAGAGAGGGGAAACAGAGGGGAAATTCTCGCAAGCTCACGGTGGAGGCGAAGCTGGGCTTAGACTGCTCGGGGAGAGGCTGTAGCCGGCGATCCACCATCGATTTGCCGGCGGCCGGAGGTTGAAGACGACGGCACTGGGGGCGTTGCAAGGCTCGGGGAGGACGGTTTCGTTGACGTGCGTGTCGAGCTTCATGTTGCGGAGAGGATGGAACACTCGGAAGGCTTCCCTGTGGCCAAAGAGCTCGGGCTCCTCAAGCTCAAGCTTCTGTCAATGGCGGCAGGAGGAGAGGGAATAAACCGAGAGGAGGGGAAGGAATGGAGAGCGGGCATGGATAGGGACGCGCTCGGGGTAGTCAACCCCGTTGTCGCGCTGTCCTAGGGGCACCGAAGGACGCCACGACGAAGCAGGAGGTGGAGGAGGCCGCTGTGGTCGTTCTCTCCTCTGCGAGAAGGTAGAGGAAGAAGACGACCCTGCCCCTGGTGGGCTGGGCCTCGCAGGTAAGCGTAGGATAGCATTTTTCTATTTTTCTGTTTTCGTTTTATTTGCTGACATTGATTTTGATTTATTTTGGCTTCAAAAAGCAAACTAAAAATAATTTGAAAAATGCTGGGCTGTTAGTTGGAATATTTCCAATCACCCATAAAGTTTTCAACATTTTTGAAAACTATATATTTTTGAATTCAAATATAAGTTTGATTTTAGAGACTTGCTAGTTTATAAATAAAATGCCAAAAGTGATTTGAAAATAGTTTTCTCCCCTGATAATTTGTTTTCAATATTTATCAGAAATATTGAACTTTTAAGAAGGTCATTTTGGGTTCATTGATTTTGACAAGATTTGAATTTCCTTTGAATAAGAAGTGGCTAGGGTTTTTGGTTTGAGTTTCACCACTTCTTTGGAGTTTGTTTCAAATTCTTGAATGCAAAGGAAGAAAACATGAGCACAAATACTAAACCCTAGTTAGGGATCCAGGGATGTGACAACTCACCCCCACTTAAAAGAATCTTGTCCCGAGATTTAGAAGTCGTCGGGAATAGCGCGGGATACTCAAGTCGGAGACCACCTCTCTTTCCCATGTTGCCTCCTTTTCAGAATGATTTGACCATTGAACTTTAAGAAACTTGAGGTTTCGACGTCGAGTGGTACACTCAGCTTGATCAAGAATACGCACAGGGCATTCTCGGTATGAAATGTTATCTTGGAGATCAAGCGTTTCGTGGTCCACTTCACGGATAGGATCCGAAAAGCAACGCCTGAGTTGCGAGACGTGGAAGACATCATGAACCTTGGAAAGATGTGGAGGAAGTTCCAACTGGTAGGCAACTTCTCCTCGTTTGGCAAGAATGCAAAAAGGACCAATGTAACGAGGAGCCAACTTGCCCTTGATACTGAATCGATGGGTACCCTTCAAAGGTGTAACCCGAAGGTAAGCCTTCTCGTCAACTTCAAAGGTCACAGCCTTATGATGACGATCATATTGGCTCTTTTGACGATACTGGGATGTTTTCAACTTTTCACGAATAATGCGAACCTGCTCTTCTGCATCCTGGATCATATCCGGGCCAAAGAGTTGCCTCTCTCCGGTTTCTGACTAATTAAGAGGTGTTCGACATCTTCGTCCATAGAGAACTTCAAAAGGGGCTTTGCCCAGGCTTGATTGATAACTATTGTTATAAGCAAATTCAGTGAATGGAAGGCACTTCTCCCATTTCATACCAAACGATATAACACAAGCTCGGAGCATATCTTCTAGGACTTGATTCACTCTTTCTACTTGACCACTTGATTGAGGTTGGAAAGCAGTGCTAAAAGATAAGTGAGTCCCCATAGCATTCTGAAAACTTTCCCAGAAGCGAGAAGTAAAGATACTTCCACGGTCTGAGTTAATCTCCAAAGGAACACCATGAAGAGACACTATTCGAGAGATATAGAACTTTGCTAGCTGGCTAGCTGTTACACTCTCATGAACTGGAAGAAAATGAGCTACTTTGGAAAGAAGGTCAATGACCACAAAGATAGCATTATTTCGTTTCTTGATCTTGGGAAATCCGGTAATGAAATCCATACTGACTTTATCCCATTTCCATTCAGGAATAGTTAAAGGTTGAAGGGTGCCAGCAGGCCTTTGATGTTCTGCCTTAACTCGACGACAAACGTCGTAGTTAGCAACGAACTCAGCAATTTCTCTCTTCATCCTAGTCCACCAAAACCTCTGGCGTAGGTCCTGATACATCTTAGTACTACCAGGATGAATGGTGAGAGGTGAATCATGTGCCTCCTTAAGGATCAATTGCCGCAGACGTTTGATCTTAGGAACCACTAAACGGTTCTGAAAGAACACAACACCTTTCTCATTGATGGAGAAATCCCTAGCGTTTCCGCTAGCAATATTCTCCTTGATCTGGGATATACCCTTATCATAAGCCTGCACGGCTATGATTTGATCCCTAAGAGTAGGCTTCGCCACCAGGGTAGAAAGGAATCCTTGAGGAACAATATGAAGATTTAACTTCCAAAATTCCTCATAGAGATGTGGTTGACCTCGTTGTAGCATGAAATTGTTACAATAAGACTTACGACTTAGTGCATCAGCCATAACATTGGCCTTCCCCGGGGTGTAAGTTATCCCTAAGTCGTAATCCATGATCAACTCAACCCACCGTCTTTGCCTGAGATTCAAATCCGGCTGGGTGAAGATATATTTCAGACTTTGGTGATCAGTGAATATTTCGCAACGATTACCAAGAAGGTAATGTCACCAGGTTTTAAGTGCATGGACTACAGCTGCAAACTCAAGATCATGTATGGGATAATTATCCTCATGTGGACGCAACTATCGAGATGCATATGCAATCACATGACGATCTTGCATGAGAATGCAACCTAATCCTTGTCGCGAGGCGTCGCAGTAGATAACAAAGTCCTTAGAGAAATCTGGTGGTAGCAACACAGGTGCGGAAGTCAGGCCTCTTTTCAGTTCCTGAAAACTATGCTCACACTGTGGTGTCCGCTCGAACTTTTTATCTTTCTTGAGGAGTTCAGTTAGAGGCTTTGCAACCTTGGAGAAATTCTCGACAAAGCGGCGACAATAGCTCGCTAGACCAAGAAAACTCCTAACTTGCTTAATCGATTCAGGTTGAGTCCAATCAAGGACAGCTTGAACTCTCTCGGGATTGACAACAATACCCTTACCAGAGATTACGTGACCTAGATAGGTCACTTCTGGTAACCAAAATTCACATTTTGAAAACATGGCATAAAGGCGATGCTCTCGAAGTTTCATCAATACCAGCCTTAGATGCTCGGCATGTTCTTGTTCGTTCTTCGAGTAGATGAGAATATCATCGAGGTATACTACGACGAATTTATCCAAATACTCCATGAAGATTGAATTCATCGAGCGAGAGAAGGTGACTGGGGCATTGGTTAAACCGAAGGACATGACGGTGTACTCGTATTGGCCATAACAAGTGACAAAAGACGTTTTTGGAATGTCCTCGTTCTTGATCTTGATTTGATGGTATCCCAACCTCAAATCCATTTTTGAGAAGATTGAGGATCCAGCGAGCTAATCATACAGGTCGTTGATCCTGGGGAGCGGATACTTGTTCTTTATGGTGACCAGATTAACTGGTCGGTAATCTACAACCATCCGATCCGTTCCGTCTTTCTTCTTGACGAAGAGGACGGGACAAACCCAAGGAGAAGAGCTAGGACAAATAAAACCTTTATTCAAGGCCTCATCTAGTTGCTTCTTAAGTTCGGCTAGCTCCAGGGGTGCCATCTTATATGTTCTTCTGGCTACTGGAACGGTTCCCGGAACAAGATCTATTACAAACTCTACATCTCTGTCAGGTGGAATTCCTGGCAGTTCCTCTGGAAAAACATCCGGAAAGTCACGGACTACCGGAATGTCTTCAAGTTCCGGAAGAGGGTTGGCATTGAGGGAATAGAGTTGGCTTTTGGCAACTCGAGTAGAGACATTGACTATCTCACCCGAGTGATGGGTAAGCTGAACATTTCTGGAATGAGTATCAATCTTGGCATAGTGAGCTGACATCCAGTCCATACCCAAGATGATATTAATATCCAAAGATTTCAGGGCCATCAATGATGCTAGAAAAACTAGCCTATCTACTAGAATTTCATTGTCATAGGTTATCCTGGAGGTTTGCCACTTACTACCAAGAGTTTGGACAACCAATGGGATTGGCATAACACGGAAAGACATGTTATGCAACTGTGCATAACTTTCTGAAATGAAGGAATGAGAAGACCCAGTGTAAAAAAGAACAAACGCTGGGTGATGATTAACAAGGAGCGTACCCAGTATGACGTCGGGATCCTCTGCAGCTTCTTCTGCTGAAACATAGTTCACACGGCCACGTGCAGGAGTTGGCTTCACATAATAAGCCTTGCTCGACTTGCCTTGCCCAACGGACATTCCGGGTTGCTTGGCACCCACATTCTGGGGACACTCACGGGAATAGTGCCCTGGTTCTCCACACTTGTAACAGATCACCTGATTGGCACGTGGTGCTGCATTGGTAGCTCGACCACCATAAGTTTTTGCTGTAGGGTTGGTCTGAATCATCTGAGGCGCCACATAGTATGGCCTCGGAGTGTATCTTGGCGGCAGAGAACTGTTTGGAACTCACAACCTTCGTTTTGGAAACGCGGAACCAGATGACGAGCCAAAGTCATGGGAGTGCTTCTTTGTGGCTTCATAGTCGGTATGACCAGTCTCGGCACTGATCGCCTTGTTGACCAGGGCTTGGAAGCTTGTACATTCATGGAGGCGCAAGTCACGACGAAGCTCAGGGCTCAGACCCTTACGGAATCTTGCTTGCTTCTTGGCATCAGTAGACACCTCCTCTGTTGCATAGCGGGCGAGGTTACCGAACTCGCGGCTATAGGCATCCACGGTCAACTTTCCCTGGGTGAATGCACAGAACTCCTCTCTCTTTCTGTCCATCACGCCCTCTGGAATATGGTGCAGACGGAAGGCTGCACTAAAGTCTGCCCATGTAGCTGCTGGTTCAGCAAGACGCATAGCTTCAAAGTTCTCCCACCACAGATTGGCGGGTCCTTCCAGAAAGTATGCCGCAAAGGTCACCTTGTCGGCCTCAGAAACATTCGTAGAGCGAATCTTGCGTGATATACTGCACAGCCAATCATCAGCGTCGAGGGGATCGACGGAGTGATGGAACTTTGGAGGATTCAACTTCACAAAGTCATTGAGGGACACTGCAGCATTCCGAGGCTGACGAGCCGTATTTTGCTCAATACGCTCTAACAGTCGGTTGGTCTCCCTTTTGTTTCTCTCTGCCTCAAGCATAACTTCCACCAGAGAGGGCGGGTGAGGCAATTCTTCTTGCGACGCTTGACTACCCTCGCCTTGCTCTTGAGCAGGGGCACGGTTCAACCTGGTGAACACCATCCTGACAAACAAACTCACAGCTTAGACCAATATCAACATCAATACTAGTTATGGATTAAGAATGCACTGAACACATGGAATGCGGAAATGAATATCCGAACTGCATGGTAACAAGCAACTGCTATATATACACCATGGTTCATACACACCATTACATAGTTCAGTACAACCTTAACCGAAGAGCAAACTACTGAAATTATGAAACTACTCATCACAGGCTTCCAAGCTTCCTATACATTATTTATCTATGCCTCCGGAATTCATTTCACAACACAAGCATACTTGACAAGTCACACAGGACTGTGAAAGTACAGCTACTACCATACTATCCTTCCACTCACGGTTCAGGCATCCGCATAGAACATCTCATAAAGATTGCCTCCATGGCCTGGAAGCTCAACCTGTGGATCAGGAAATACTCCAGCCTGAGACCCCTAGGATCCGTAAAGACACGGCTGTGGCCTTGGTCCCCTGACTGGTGGTAGTAGAGGTCCCCGAAGAGGGGTGACTCCTCCTATAGCAGGCCAGTCAACATGAGCCGGAAGATGGTTCCTAACAGGTCTCAACATCTCCATATCTCCATACCCTGCCTGAACTACAGGTGCCAGCTGCGTCAAAGCCGTCCACAGACGGGCACGTGTAGCATAAAGCTCCATACGAAGGGCACGAGCATCCCTGTCACTATTCTCTAGCATCTCAGCAGTGGACTGCAGCAGGCGGATCCTCCATAGAGGAATCAAAGTAGACCCCACTGAGGTATCCTTCTTCACCTAGCTGAGAGGCAGGAACATAGCAGAACTCTGAATTCTGCAGCAGTGCATGTCTAGCCCTCATGATGGTCAGCATTGAATAGGTAGCATCGTGTACTGCCATGTCAACAGTGACCCCCAATCCATGGACCAATGGATTGGCTCCTCAGCTCCAAGGTAATCTGGGAATACCCTAACAGTGCAGAGGTACTCGCTCTGATTAAAATCCCGGTACGGCTCCTCCACTGTGTACTCTGGGTACCAGCGGTAACCGGACACTGACATCATCCTGACTAGCATGGCCGTATGACCTGGCACATCAATGCACCTAGTCAGACGGACCACCTGACGAGAAGGACGACCAGGCACCTGAAAATAGAGAGTAATGCAAAAGCATTAGAGCTCTGAATACAAAGTTGGGCATCAGAACGGCTGTAAATGCTCAAAAACAATTTTGAGACAACCCATAAAATATAATAGCGCAACCACTCAACTATCAAGTTCAATTCTCTGATCATCAAACTTACTTCCTTTTCCTAGGGATTAAAGAAACCCGAAATAACTCTCGACCCGTTGTCCTATATTCTACTGATCAGAAACACAAGCCTAAAAGAAGATGAGTAACTTAATCCTTAATCCTCGCAGAAAAGACGAGGATGACCAGAATAGAATAACTTGAGAAGAGAACAAGAGTCTTACTTCCCTTCCACAAACAATTCCCTTATATATAACTAAAGTAATTCTAGACTCAACTTTGACCAGTTTGGCTTAGTAATCCTACAGTCAGTCAGGCTCTGATACCAACGCTGTCGGGACCCGATCCTAAGCCATAGGAATCCAACTTGTAACACATCGCATCTCTTTGCCGTCTCATGCACGGTTATCCCCACGGCTGCAGCCTTACCTTAGCCGGGACCGTTTGCGCCTTTTGACTCGCGTATGCAATTGTGTCGCTAGCAATCCAATGACAAAGAACCCGGATCGACATGTCTAGTCATAAACCAAAGCGGCAATTCCGCACAGGGACAGACATACATGACCCAACAAAGCAGGTGTCGGTCACCACCGAATGTAGACGAGTCGTAGCAAGGTACAAGGACTCCATTACATCGCGTGACATTTCCCCAACGGGGACAGACACATCAGCTAAGAAGGACACATGCCGGTCAACCAATGTGTCCGGAGCAGTAGCGAACTACCATGGCTCGTTGGATCACAAAGGGGCATTTCCCTGTAAGGAATGCTACTAAAGCCTACGGCTAGGTAATCGAACCCCATACATATAAAGTAGAACACACTTACGCATGGCATACCGATATGTATAGATACATCGATGGCATCACAACATAACCATAAACATAACAACTTTATTTAGAAGGCTCGGAAGAGCCACACACATAATATTACAAGGTAGGGGTCTCACGACCCATCATCACAAGTCATACACACAATTCTTACAAACCAGCGGAAGAGTAAAGTTGTCTGAGTACAGACAGAAGGAAAGACAAAGGCACATGGCGTGACTATCAACAGACCCATCCTAGGGCCAGATCGTAGCTGGGATACCAGCTACTCGTCGTCGTCGATGTCTAGGTAGAACCCTCCATTAGGGTCATTAACAACCTCTGCAACAATTTATTAAGCAAACGTGAGTACAAAAGTACTCAGCAAGTCTTTAGGATAAGCTATCTACTCATGCAATGTATCAATAAGGAATTGTGGGGTTTCATGCGGAAAGCCAGCATTTGACTCGTGGCTAGACAACTTGCATTTTTAAATAGTTTTGACAACTTTGATTTCTCGCACACGAGTCCACTAACACCACAACAATACTCCATCGTGGAATCATTTCGTATCCATACGGAAATGCCGTCCACGACACTCACGCTTATTTTGACAATTTTATGAGTAGCCATTAAAGTTATTATGAACAACATATGTCTCCAAGTGGTCCATATCCGCGGACACGGCTATTCGAATAGATCATAACCCTGCAGGGGTGTACTTCTTCACATACGCTCTCGCCACTTATCGCCATGTGCACGTCATGCACCTTTGCAACCTTCAATCGGAAGCCCAGCGAGGGAGTCGGCCACGACCGTTAACCACGCTAATACTTAGTCTAGGTATATCGCCTATCTGAGGGTAACCCGCACGGAAGTCCGGCCGAGGTTTCCGCCACGGCCCCAAACGATGTGCGCAGGGTTCCCAAGCCCACCATCCGGGTGCCACTTGGTACACCGTGCCACTGCCTACCGCATCATAGCCCACCTCTAAGGTTAGCGCTACGCACGGCCTCCAACATGACTATAAACACCAGAAACTAATTGCAACTCCTGGACCGAGTACTAAGCGATTAATAAGTCGAGAGGGTCAATTAAGTATCCCAACGTGTGGTAGTATCTAGTCTTGGATTACATACACGGAACTCAGTTCCTAAGGACGGTTCCAATGAAACAACCCGCCATGTACTCCTACATAGCCTTTCACCGACACCTTTACCAAATCAGGTTCAACACACAACCTTTACTTACTGAACACATTCTCACAATTCTTTTCATCACCCAGATGACAGACCATACACAACTCTAAGCATAGCGTGCATAGCACGATAAGGCACATCATGGCTCAAGCATCTACCAGGTATGCTAGGTGGCAAGGTTCAGCTATTTACTGTGACTAAGACAGGTCATGCAAAGGAAGTAGGTTCAACTAACGTAGTAAAAGCAGTGAAAACATTTGCCCTAATGCAATAAATAAGAGCAGGAGCGAGAACATGGGATTTATCGGGATGATCAAAATGGTTGCTTGCCTTGTTGCTCAGCAGAGGGACAATATCCGTCAGTCGGATATTCGGTGGAATCCGGAGGAGCGGGGCCTACCCGTAAGAACAATAACAATCAATAACAATCATATGCAACAAGATGATGCATGAGCATGACACAAAAAGGAAAGGTGGTAGGCTAATGTGATTACCATTTCTTAAGTTGAAGTTGATTTGAATCAAGATTCAAATATCACTTCAAACAAGGTATTTTCAAATACCCTTTTAATTGATTCGACCTGATGCTCAGGTAATCTTGTTTTAGCATGCATGAAGATGGTATTTTGAGGTGCTGATTGTTCCTGATCATTGTTTGGTCATAATATTTGAAGTGGAATTCAAATGGATTTCAAATTCCAAATCTATATTACTTAAAATGGTTATCCTAATCATCATTTAATCTGTTTGGTGACGTTAACATTTTCAAACATGTTTGAAAATATCAAAATCAGACTCCTCGGATATTTCTGATACTTTTTCATATATAAATTATTTTCATTGGAGTTACAGATTATTTTCTATGATTTTTAGAAGTTTTGGGCATTTTCTAGAATTCTTTTAAATCAAAAAAACTCTTTATTGCGTCATAACCACGTCAGCATTGCGTCAGCAGGTCAACTGACCTGGTCAGGTCAAACCTGACAGGTGGGGGCCACTGGTCAGTGTCTCACGAGCTAATCCCGCGCTGACCAGCCCCTAAGTGGGTTTGACCCACTCCTAGGGCCCATTGTCAGTGGCTACTTAGCGCTAATCCACCGGGATTAGGTCGGCCACGTCGTCCCCCACCGGATACTGACCGGCAGCGCCCGGATCCGCGGCGGATCTTCGCCGGTGACGCACCAAATCACGCTGTGGTGCTCGGGATCGAGTGCCGAGAGCACTGGGATGATCCCCAGGCTCGGCCTCATCCTCTACGGGCAACAGGAGGGGCTATGGGTGGCCGGAGCATGCCGACGACGAGCCGAGGCGGCTGCCGGAGCTCGGGTTCATGGGTCTCAGGGCTAGAGTGCCGGGGAGAGAGGGGAAACAGAGGGGAAATGCTCGCAACCTCACGGTGGAGGCGAAGCTGGGCTCAGACTGCTCGGGGAGGGGCTGTAGCCGGCGATCCACTGTCAATTTGCCGGCGGCCGGAGGTTGAAGACGACGACACTGGGGGCGTTGCAGGGCTCGGGGAGGACGGTTTCGTTGACGTGCGTGTCGAGCTCGACGTTGCGGAGAGGATGTAACACTCGGGAAGGCTTCCCTGTGGCCAGAGAGCTCGGGCTCCTCGAGGTCAAGCTTCTGTCAATGGCGGCAGGAGGAGAGGGAACAAACCGAGAGGAGGGGGAGGAATGGAGAGCGGGGATGGATAGGCACGCGCTCGGGGTAGTCATCCCCGTTGTCGCGATGTCCTGGGGGGCACTGGAGGATGCCACGGCGAAGCAGGAGGTGGAGGAGGCCGTTGTGGTCGTTCTCTCGTGTGCTAGAAGACAGAGGAAGAAGACGACCCTGCCCTTGGTGGGCTCAGCCTTGCAGGTAAGCGTAGGATAGCATTTTTCTATTTTTCTGTTTCTGTTTTATTTGCTGACATTGATTTCTATTTATTTTGGCTTAAAAAAGAAAACTAAAAATAATTTGAAAAATGCTGGGGTGTTAGTTCGAATATTTCCAATCACCCATAAAGTTTTCAGCATTTTTGAAAACTATATATTTTTGAATTCAAATATAAGTTTGATTTGGGAGACTTGCTAGTTTAAAAATAAAATGCCAAAAGTGATTTGAAAATAGTTTTCTCCCCTGATAATTTGTTTTCAATATTTATCAGAAATATTGAAATTTTAACAAGGCCATTTTGGGTCCATTGATTTTGACAAGATTTGAATTTCCTCTGAATAAGAAGTGGCTAGGGTTTTTGGTTTGAGTTTCACCACTTCTTTGGAGTTTGTTTCAAATTCTTGAATGCAAAGGAAGAAAACATGAGCACAAATACTAAACCCTAGTTAGGGATCCAGGGATGTGACGTGGCACATGTCATGGTGGTAGTTGCATGGCAATATATCTCGCAATGGCTTTGAAAAAGCCACAGTAGGTAGGTATGGTGGTTGTTTTGAGGGAGGCTAATGGTGGGTTTTATGCACCGGCGAAAGTTGCACGACACTAAAGAAGATAGTGATGGTGGAAGGTGAAAGTGCATCTAAACCATGGACTCAACATTAGTCATGAAGAACTTATATACTTGTTGCAAAAGTTTTAGTAGTAATCGAAACAAAGCATTCAACGCATACTCCTAGGGGAAGGATTGGTAGGTATAAACCATCGCGCGATCCCGACTGCTACACAAAGGATGACAATAAATAAACTAATCATGCTCAGACTTCATCACATAGCAGTTCACCATACGTGCATGCTACGGGAATCACTAACTTCAACACAAGTATTTCTAGATCCACAACACCTTACTAGTATAACTTCAATATTACCATAACCGCAACTCAAAACTAATTGAGATGAATCAAACTTATCTAACTACTCAATGCACATGAAGGTGGAAGTTTTCATATCCCTTTGGATAACTACCCCTTTTGAGACTACTTTCATAGCTTAGATCAACTACCAAGCCACGCACTGCCGTGCTCCAAAAGATAGAAGTGAAGCACATAGAGAAAAATCAACTAGCTCAAAAGATATAAGTGAAACACATGTGAGGTGAATTGCCTAACCAAAGGATATAAGTGAAGCTCGACAAAATCACGGTGAGTGCATGTCTCTCTCTCTAGGTGTGCAGCAAGGAAGATTGTGACACAACAAAAATAAAAGACTCCTACGATACAAGACGCTCCAAGCAAAACACATAACATGTGGTGAATACAAATATAGCCCCAAGTAACGTTACCGATGGATTGAAGACGAAAGAGGGGATGCCTTCCCGGGGCATCCCCAAGCTTAGGATTTTTCGGCATACTTGAATCAACTTGGGGTGCCTTGGGCATCCCCAAGCTTGAGCTCTTGCCACTCTTTATTTCTTTGTCCATAAGAACTTCACCCAAAACTTGAAAACTTCACAACACGAAACTTAAACAGAAACTCGTGATATCATTAATATACGAAAGCAAATCACCACTTCGTTAGGTACTGTAGCAAACTTAAATTCTACTTATGTTGATGTTGGATTACTGTATTTTCAATCTTCTATGGCTAATACCCCCCCCCCCCGATACTATCCATAGTTTCATAAAAATAAGCAACCAATTCAACAAAAACAGAATCTGTTAACATCAGACCAGTCTGTAGCAATTTGTATACTTCGTATACTTATGGTACTTCAAAAATTCTGAAAAATTACGACAGTCTGAAGAATTTGCGTAACAATCAGCAGCAAAAATAATCAACTCAAAAGCTCTCACAGAAAAAAATGAAAATTCGTTTCGTGAGCAGAAAGTTTCTGTCTTTTCCAGCATGATCAAACGATCATCCCCAAGGCTAATCATAACGGTTTCACTTGGCACAAACGCAAAAGAAACACAAAAAACACAATCATAACAGAATTATGAAAGTGTGGAAAACACAAAATAGAAATAAAAAGGATAGATTCGTTGGGTTGCCTCCCAACAAGCGCTAATGTTTAACGCCCTTAGCTAGGCATAAGGTGATGGAATCACGTATAGTCATCTTTGGTGCTCAAACCATAAGTAGCCCTCATCATAGATTCATAAGGTAATCTTATTTTCTTTCTAGGAAAATGCTCCATCCCCTTCTTTAGAGGAAATTGAAATCTAATATTCCCTTCCTTCATATCGATGATAGCACCAATAGTCCTTAGGAAAGGTCTACCAAGAATAATGGGACATGAAGGATTGCAATCTATGTCAAGTACAATGAAATCCACTGGTACATAGTTCTTATTTGCAGCAAAAAGAACATCATTGATCCTTCCCATGGGTTTCTTGACAGTAGAATCCGCAAGATGCAAATTAAGAGAACACTCTTCAATCTTATGAAAACCAAGAATATCACATAAAGACTTTGGAATCGCTGAAACACTAGCACTCAAATCACACAAAGCATTGCTTTCATAGTTTTTGATTTTAATTTTGATAGTAGGTTCCCACTCATCATGAAGTTTTCTAGGTATAGAGACTTCTAATTCGAGTTTCTCTTCAAGAGATTTCACCATAGCATCTACGATATGTGTGGTAAAGGCTTTGCTTTGGCTATAAGCATGTGGAGAGTTTGCAATGGATTGCATCAAGGAAATGCATTCAAACAAGGAGCAACTATCATAATTGAATTCCTTGAAATCCAAAGTGGGAGTTTCGTTACTACCCAATATTTTGATTTCTTCTACTCCACTCTCCACACCTTTATCATCAAGATAGGTGGAATCCGAATCATTGGGGCATTTTTCAACCAAAGTGGATTCATATCCAGCCCCTTCATGAATAGGTTTGACACGCGAAAACAAAGATTCAAGAGGAGTCACAACAAGCACTTTAAGATCTTCGTGATTTGCATCACTAGAACGCACCCTTTTAAACCATTCATGCCTAGCGCGGATTTGGGCGGTTCTTTCTTTGCTCTCATTCATGGAGACACGCATAGATTTTAAAGTTTCATCCAAGTTAACCTTGGGAGGAGCACATCTAACTTTCAAAGCATCAATATCACAAGACATCCTATCAACGCTCTTAGCCAAATCGTCTATTTTTAGTAGTTTTTCCTCTATGGACGCGTTTAAAATCTTTTGAGAGTTGACGAACTCCTTGATATTACTATCTAAATCAGAGGGTAATTTGTTATGATTTCCATAAGTGTTGTTGTAGGAATTGCCATAATTGTTAGAGGAGTTACTAGGAAAAGGCCTAGGAACATAGTTTCCTCTAAAAGCATTGTTGTTGCCAAAATCGTTCCTACCAACAAAATTAACGTCCAAACTAGCGTTGCTACTCTCAATCAAGGAAGATAGTGGCATGTCATTAGGATCTAAAGGACATTTCTACTAGCAACCAAATTCATCAACTCGTCCATCTTAGCACTAAGCGAGTTAATTTCTTCTATAGCGTGTACCTTTTTGCTAGCAGGTGACCTTTCAGTGTGCCACTAAGAGTAGTTGGTCATGATATTGTCTAGGAGTTTTGTAGCTTCTCCTAACGTGATTTCCATGAATGTTCCACCTGAGGCGGAGTCCTAGATATTTCGAGAGGAAAAATTCAAACCAGCGTAAAAGATTTGTATAATCATCCACAAACTCAAGCCATGAGGGGACAATTTCTAATCATTAGCTTCATCCTCTCCCAAGATTGTGCAACGTGTTCATGATCAAGTTGCTTGAAATTCATGATATCGTTACGGAGAGAGATAATCTTAGCCGGCGGAAAATACTTGGATATGTAAGCATCTTTGCACTTATTCTAAGAATTGATACTATTTTTAGGCAAAGAAGAAAACCAAGTTTTTGCACGATCTCGCAAAGAGAACGGAAAAAGCTTCAATTTAACAACATCATTATCCACATCTTTCTTCTTTTGCATATTGCAAAGTTCAATGAAAGTATTAAGATGGGATGCGGCATCTTCACTAGGAAGGCCAGAAAGTTGCTCTTTCATAACAAGATTCAGCAAGGCAGCGTTGATTTCATATGATTCCACATTAGTGGCGGGAGCAATCGGAGTACTAATAAAATCATTACTATTAGAATTCGAGAAGTCGCAAAGTTTGGTGTTTTCAGCCATGAGGACTTCAACAAACAAACAAGAACACAAGCAAGCAAGAAAACTGGCAAAGGAAAACGACAAAAGGCAAATGAAAACGGTAACGGAGAAAGGCAAATGAAATCGGCAAATGTGAAGTGGGGGAGAGGAAAACGAGAGGCAACTGACAAAAAAGGTAAATGCAAGAGATGAGTTTGTGACACTTACTTGGATAGATCTTGACTTGATCTCCCCGGCAACAGCGCCAGAAATCCTTCTGCTGCTGGCTACGCCTATAGGGATTTCCTTGTCAAATATGCAAAGGATTCCCCCGCGGCCTTGGAGCCTTGCTGTCACGCCCAAGTTGCGACCCTATCCTCAGTTTGGCACGAAGGCCTCGTCAGGGATAG